>NC_139022.1:53329722-54529722 GCF_964662115.1 Mustela nivalis
GGATCATGACCTCAGTCGAAGGCAGTCACTTAACCAACTGAGCCAACCAGGTGTCTCCCACAATCAAATCTTTTTGAGTTAATCTGATCAACATTTGATAATTCTAATCATTTCAGATATACTTATCTATGTAAATAAGTCATATGCTTTTATTTGTGTGGAAAGGTATTACTATAAACATTTTATCTTGGGTAAAAGGAGCATCAATAAGGGCAGATTTTTTGTTGTTAGAATTTGTTCTACTAGTACAATTTTAGAAACAGGGAGTAGATTCCCATGTCTGTTGTGATTATGACAATTAAAAATAAGACCCTAATTCTGACGCAGCATTCTTGTAGGAAATGGACGGGTAAAAAGCATCACTCCTCCAATGACAGAAACTAGAAATGTTCTATAAGAATACCTCTGGTCACAAGTTAATACTTAGATAACTATATGTAGTTGTTAGCTTATACCCTCCACTAATATAACTTACATTTATTGGATGATTCATAAAGCACTTCCTGAATGCTTTGTTAATTAAGTTACTCTTCATAGCAACTCTTTGAGGTAGGACTATTAATATACAAAGACAAGGAAACTGAAGCATAACAAAGATGACCAAAGGTCACAGAGATAGTGTGTTGCCATCATTTAAACACAGGCAATGTGGCACCTTAGCTTAGGTTCTCAAACACCTGCTATAGAGCATCTGAATTGGGTTCTGATATCAATCAATCATGGTCCAAGAAAAGTCACCGCCATCTACATCTTTCATTCTTAGAAAAATTGCTTAGTCTTCAAGAGTTCAGTGATAGCTGGGAGAGGAGGATTAGTTTTTCTACCACTATTTCCTTGTTTGCCTTTTAGAGCTGTGATGAACAGACTTGCTTTTTTAAGATACGGGTTCCAGGGGGGCATCTGTGGCTCAGCTGTTAAGTGGCTCAGTTGTTAAGCATCTGCCTTCAGCTCAGGTTGGTTCTGGCATCAAGCCCCACTTTGGGTCTTTCCTCGGCGGGAAGCCTGCTTCTCCCTCTCCCATTCCCTCTGTTCTATGAATGTTAGTTTGATTTGTCCATATATTTGGTTGGGTAGAACTCAGGCAGGTATTTTTTTTTTTCCTGTATACACGTTTTTGAAAATAAATCCAGGGATCACATAATAGCACTCTCACTTATTCACTGGTTCACTTCATTTGTAGGTCTTAATTAATTAACTTTATTTATATAATAAATATAAATACCCTTGTATTCCAATTAGATAGTAAACTTTTTGTCTTTTATTATAACTGGGTACTACTACAAAGATAATAATTTCTAATCCTTTATATCTAACATAAGAAAAATACTTAGGTACAGAATGCCTATGTAACTTGTAGGTGGCCAAGGTTCTTCAGTGACCAAATCAGGGTACAACTCAGCAGGGCAGACTCTAGGCTAGTTCTCCTTTTACTGAAAAATACAGATGCTGGCTTAAAAAAAAAAAAAAAAAAAAGATAAGCTTCACTTATTTAGGCAACATAATTTTGCAGTTCAGTTCAAGACAGAATTGATGAGAAATTAAATCATATTCAAAACAATTTGAGTAAAAATTAATATGCACTATTAAAATATATCCAGTATTAATATTGTCATCAGAGAAAATGTACTAATGACACAATTCATGAAGCTTATGCTAGCAAGAGAAAACTCTTTGGTTTGTCATCTAATCACATGCTTAGAGTGTGATTGATAGAAAACTCAATATACATTTACTCTACAGGTGACATTTGCTTGAACCATCTGCTCTGATTATTCACACATTGGCCAGGAAACCATTCATAAATAGTAACTAGAACGTACTTTAGATTCACACAAACCTTGATTAGAATGTTGGCCACTTCATGTACAATTTGTGTGACCTTGGCCAAATTACATAAATAAGGCCTCAATTTCTTAGCCTTTGAAATAGAGATAATATTGTACATGATAGTTGCTCTCAGTTTAATACATAAATTGCATAACACTCTCTGACTCATAGCACATAATTTAATAATATTATTTTATTGTCTTTGTTGTTGGTCTTAAGTACTCAATAAACAAATGTACTGCAAATTTTTCTCAGGAATGTACTACAGAATTTAAATCAACAGGCAAAGTACTTTTTCCTTCTAGTTGTATAGGTAGTCTTTTGCGGGAGAAGGTTGTGAAGAAAGTGGAATTAGTATAAAGAATCCTGAGTAAACAGTTAAAACTAGAAATTTGAAGTACTCTGGGGAGGTATAAGACTAGAAAATGTGTAAGTTTTCATTCAAGGTATTATGAAATAAGTGTATGTGGGAAATACAAAACATTACAAGAAAAACTGCTAACAAATAAAATTTCTAAAAACTTTCAAAATAAATGCTAAGAGACGTTGTAAGCAAGACAATCAAGTCTGAAGGTAGATCACTTAGAATAGTTTTATGCAGAAGTGATTTGTAAGCAAAATGTAAGCAAAGATGCAATGAGTAGAGTAGGATAGAATGGACTTTCCAAATATAAGAAAGGGCTTTTGAGGACACTTACAATTGTGAGCTGACAAATTCATGACTCACTATAAACTGCCTTTAACTGAAATGGAAACTCTTGCCTAGGGGTTAGAGAATGTAAGAGCAGGACCAATGGTTTTAAAAAAATCTCTTATTTTTTCTTCAATGACTGGAAATATTGAACGAACACACAGCAATAGGATCTCTAATGTCTTTTAAATTTTGGACAGAGAGCCCACTGATAGAGGTAGTAACAATGCCAATGTTGCACAATTTAAAGATTTTATTTATTTTAGAGGGAGACAGAGAGAAAGAGCGTGAGCAGAAGGCACAGAGGGAGAAAGAGAATCCCAAGCAGACTCTGTGCCCAGCTTGAAGACTGACATGGAGCTCAATCTCATGACTCCAAGATCATGACCTGAGCCCAAATCAAGAATCGGATGCTCAACCAACTAAGCTACCCAAACTGCACCCCGCATACTTCATTATTTAAAATATAATTTTATTTACGGAATATCTTATAGACTTAAATCAGATCTGCCATTCAGTTGTTAACCTTTGTGCTAATAGTTGAGATGATTTTGGTGGCCAATATTGGCTTCTTCTGTGCCTAAGATGCTTACTTTTATATACCATAAATGAGGTTTTGGGTTTATGTTTTCTACCAAAGGCATATTATGTTTTAGCTTATAAATTTGTTTGGCAGTCCAATTCATAAGAAGCAAAAGTAAATTCTTGTTTATACAACTCTAATTTCATTTATGAAACAATTTTATAGTGACAAATTATCATTTAAATAAGGTAAACATTTTAGAGGCCCATAAACCACTGATTCACTGATGAGTATTTCCCAGTTTATCCCAAGAGGTAAAATATGGAATGACTTTCAAATTAATCAGAATATATAAGATACAGAGGTACCTAACTAGGGATTTCTATAATTCTCCTCTAAGGAATGTCTCTAATTGTTAGCCAGTACTGCTCTGAGCAGTGCTAACCTTTACTACTATGGTCATGCGTTTGTCCTTGTCCCTGCAAGACATGGTTGAGCACAGTTCAGGCAGACTTTCATCCTTCTCCTTCTTACTTCACAAACTAAATATGCATTGAAAATATTTCAAAGGCAATCATTTAGTAGAAATTTTATTTTATTTTATTTTATTTTATTTTTTTAAAGATTTTATTTATTTATTTGACAGAGAGAGATCACAGTAGACAGAGAGGCAAGCAGAGAGAGAGAGAGAGGGAAGCAGGCTCCCTGCTGAGCAGAGAGCCCGATGCGGGACTCGATCCCAGGACCCTGAGATCATGACCTGAGCCAAAGGCAGCGGCTTAACCCACTGAGCCACCCAGGCACCCTAGTAGAAATTTTAATTGGCACTATAGGCAGAAGTTGTCAGTGATCACATTGCATTGTATATACTGGGCAAACAACACTTTCTTTTGAAACAGAAAGGATGGAAATTTTTTTCCAATGAAAATTCTTTCAGAATTGCTTTATTGAGTTATAATTATTTATGCCTACCATTATGTGTATTTATTAATGAACTTCATAGAATGGTACAATTTGTAGGCAATACAGTACTGTGAATGGACTTTATAATCAAACAGGCAATGGTTCAAATCCTGCCTTTAAATAACATTTTCAATACATGAATCTACATATGAATCTAGAATTATTTACACTACCCAAACTGTTTTTCCCCTCATCTGTAAAATGGAGACCGACAGAAATACCACTTTATTGAAAGCTCTCCATATGGTAGTTACTGTCATTATTATTACTGTTGTATATTCTACGTGTATCCCTCACTATTCCACAGCATCTTGTTATAGCTCTAGCTTAATTCTTATTATATTGCTATGTCTGTCTCTTCTCTCTGAAATAAACACAGAACATAATGTAGCTGCATTCAGATTTTTGTTCAAGGAATAAGATGATGTGAGATAATATAAATCTATATACATATATATCAAATAGGGAACACATATAAATCAAGTAGTGAATATTAGTCATTCTTATTTTGACTATAAAGGAACAAATAAAAACAAAAACTTTCTATATTTGAATATATATTTTTATTTAAAAGAACTCTAAAACTGGCAGGCTAACAACAAACAGCATTCAGATGTAGTACTGCCATATTGTTATATTTTAATTAAGTATGTTTAGAATCATATGTAAAATGATTCACTGTGCTATTTGATAACTTTAAGCATTTTAAAACATGAAAGAAATTGCTTTTTTAAAAATTAGTCAGTAAAAATGCTTATGTGCAGACAGCTGGATAAAGTACAGAGAAAAAGATCACTAAAGTAAGAATGACTTGGATTCATGTCAAATTTTCTAACTTTGACATATACGTGAATGAAGATGGAGTACAGAAGACAGGCATAATAAGAAACAATAAGGGAAGGTTGATGCAAGAACATGAATTGTAAAAAGGAAACAAAAATGGGAAGAAAATACTAATAAGGGAGATCAAGTATGGGTGGGATTGAGCTGAAGATATGGGCAGTGAAACAGTAGAAAAACAGTAAAATAAGAGGAAATATATTTTTCGTATTTTATCCAGAACTACTGTAGGCAACTAGCCTTTGGAAGGAGAGATACAAAATTCAAATCCAAGGGGAAATCAATTTATGTTGCTTTTGTTCCTTCTTGGAAATTGACAGTGAGATACAAGAGAATGACATTTGGATTTTTTTGTGCTAAACAGTAGGTTTGGGAGTCATTGTTTCTCTTATTTTGGCAGAGATATTAGAATATGGCAAAGGAGGTCTAGAAATTGCATGAGAGCAAGAAAAACTGAAGGGAGAGGAAGAGATCCTGAGGCAGGGAGAGAATTGAGCCGTGTGTCCATGTAAACACCCTCTATTGCACTAAAACATAGGTTATATATGTCTACACGTGTGTAAGTGTGGTTTGCGAGGGGAACTCAGAAGACACGAGCTAAGATACACATCTAGAATGATGTGGTAGAGTATCATACCAGCAGGGTAAGGACTGTGTGATGGTCCATAAATGAGCATATATAATCAGCAGTGATTTTGAAAAACACTTTCCCACCTCAGATAGGATAAGCTTCCAGTCAATCATACTGAACAAATCTAAGTGAGACTGGACACCAGAGTTGACATCCAGCTTAAAGGGATTGGAGGTTGGTACACATATTAAGGCTCAAATGGTGTGAGTCAACTTTTTCTAGAGATGAATCATTCATTCAAACAAAGGAAACCTGATTTCTTAAAGGAGTTAATCCTAATTTTGTTTCTCGCCATTTGGCAGCAGTTATCAGTAACATAGTTACCTCTAGAAATTTTTTAATCAGTTCATCTTTTCCACTCCCTTTCTTGCTCAAGAACCCTGCTTTAGTGACTGCAAGAAGGCAATGAGGATGACCCACTCCTATCCTATGGAGAGTGTCAGCAGAGACCACCTTGACTCTCAGCAAACAACTCTTACTCCAATCTCTCAGGGAGTTGGGCTCACTAGAGAATTCAGTTTTCAGAGGCAATTCACCTTTGGCTGTTTTTCTAAAGGGCTGTGTTAACAGACAGGGGCTTTCAGTGTAACTGATTTTGTTTGTTCGTTTGCTTTTAAAGATTTTTAAAATTTATTTTAAAGAGAGGGGCGCCTGGGTGGCTCAGTGGGTTAGGCCGCTGCCTTCGGCTCAGGTCATGATCTCAGGGTCCTGGGATCGAGTCCCGCATCGGGCTCTCTGCTCAGCAGGGAGCCTGCTTCCTTCTCTCTCTTTCTCTGCCTGCCTCTCAGTGTACTTGTAATTTCTCTCTGTCAAATAAATAAATAAAATCATAAAAAATTTATAAAAAAAATTTATTTTAAAGAGAGAGAGAGAGAAAGCATGGATGGGAAGAGTAGAGGAAGAGGGAGAGAATCTCAAGACGACTCCCCGCTGAGTATGGAACCCGGTCCGAGGGGGTCAGGGGGCGGCTCAATCCCAGGGCCCTGAGTTCATGCCACCTGAGCCAAAACCAAGAGTCAAGAGTCAGATGTGCAACTGACTGCACAACCCAGATGCCCCCAGTGTATTTGATTTTGAAATTTCATGTGACCTTACATCTACAGATGGTATTTGGATACATTCTGTCCTAGGTATGTTTACCTGGTGTTTGCTCTTAAAACAGACTGGATATAGTGGCAGGAAATTCTTCTATACATCAGTATTCATTCAGTATGGACAAAACCTGAATGATAATAAAATCATTTTTCTAAAACCTAACCTTTAAAATACCTTTCACTGTCCCGAAAATCTCAAGTGATCTGATTTAAATGAAATGGTTAACACATTTCCATTCTTAATAAGAAACATTTTTTGGGAGTATATCATGTACACCAAAAATGCAGAGATCAAAATTATCACAAAATGAAGTGACTCACTTCTCTTCTCTCCCTTTCTGTATCTATCTATCTTTCCTTCTATATAATACTAGTATGTATCTGGTATATAAAACCATTCTCTCTTGTAGGATACAATAAAAATGTAACTTTGTATTTTCTACCATAAACAATTAAAATGTATTTGGTGTGGGAAATTAAAGATTTTCCCTTGTTCCCTGATGAAACCTAGACTCTGGCTGAGCTTCTCCACAATCTTTTTTTTTTTCCTTTTTAAGATTTTATTTATTTATTTATTTGAGAGAGAGAAAGAGAGAACCCAAGCAAGGGGAGCTGCAGACAGAGGGAGAAGGAGAAGCAGACTCCCCGCTGAGCAGAGAGCCCAATGTGGGGCTCAATCCCAGGACCCTAGCTTCATGACCTAAGCTGAAGGCAGACGTTTAACCGAATGAGCCACCCAGGTGCCCCAACTCTCCACAATCTTATCTTTCTGATTATTCCTTGATATTAAAATACCATCCATCACTTTTAACTATAAAAGAATACAGTCTTAATTTAGTAGTTCTAATTTTATAGTCCCAGAAAATAATCAAAACTGTGAACTAGTTTCAGCATTTGAATTTCTCCCCTCCCCACGGCCAGAGACACAGTGGGGAGAGTGCTTCCCTGTTTTGTTTGGCATTTAGTATGTCATTCTCTGTACTGCTCCATAACTGCTTGGTTCTCACCTTATCAGATGATCAGGTTTAAGCTCAGGGTATCAGAAGTGGAGCAAAAGGTATGATCTTCATGGCAGTGGACATATGTGATTTCTGACTTGGTCGTTCATAGTATTTCCTGGATCCTTCAGAGACTGCTTGCCCACTCCTCCCACAACTCTGCACAGCTGTGATGTTGCTCTTCTAGGTAGTCCTAGCTGTTCCTGTAAACTATGTCCCACAGAAACTTCCACGTAGTCTTCAGGGGCAGTCTTTACAATTGCTCTAGACTCTCTTTCCCATATATTTTCAAGTCTGAGTTGGGAGGGCTTATTCCCAAACATCCTCTTCCTGCCTCACTGCCTCAGGGCAGTAGCCATGTCTCCTGTTCTTCTTATCCTTTTGGCATGTTCCAGAGAGCAGCTGTATGTGCTCTCTTAAATACTGGGGATGAATCTCAAGCTACCTGATGAACCTTTTCAGAGCTCCTGTGAATGGACTTGAGGTAATGGGCAGGAATTTAAACAAAACCAAACCAAGCCCTCTCCACAAACTTTCTTTTTAATTCACTGAATCTGATTCTAACTTTTATCTCTGTCAGGAGAGCCAATAAGAAAGGTCGTCCTGCCATTAAACAATTCTCGAATGTTTATTTTGAAACTTTTCATTTTGTTCTGTCATCTTACTTCCTTGAAACCTCTATTGTATCATGAGTCCTTGAAACATTATTCTGTTGGATAGATATGAGTGTGTTTAACAGTTATAAATAAGATTTTTATACAGTTTCTATTCTTTTTCACTTCCCTAAATATATATTATGATTATTTCCCCCATGTTAATAAATACTTTTCTTTCATAAAAATTTAATGGCTGTAGATTATTCCTTTCTATGAGCACACCATATTTTTTATAAAATATTGTCTTCTCTGGACAAACTGCCTATGGTTATTTCTCCCCAATTTTTACAACTGTTAACAAAGTACTACTAACAAACTCTTCATGGGAACATTCACATTTATTTCCTCAAGATAAATTCTTAGAAAGAATTGCTGAGTCAAATGTATGCACGTTTTTAAGAGTTTTAGTATATATTGCCAAATTGTCCTCTGGAAAGTTTTGTCTCAGCAGCAGTGTATAAAAGTTCCTGTTTAATTTACACTTGGCAATAATGCATATGTAATTTCTTCAGTCTTTCTCACTTGATGAATAAAAATTAAATCTCACTGAGAATTCGTTTTTATTTCTAGTGTGTTTGAAATTATTTATATATATATATATATATATATATATATATATATATACATGTATTAGACACTTTTATTTGATAGAAAACTGCTCATTCTTTACCTATTTTATTGGCACATTAATTTTTTATTTATTTATTTTCAAATATTAAGGACATAAAAACTCTGGCTTTCAGTATCAGTCAGAACCCAGTCAAAAAATAGAAACCACACTGGCTATTTCAAACAGAGAATTTAATACCTGACACAGGGTGTAAAGTTTTGGAAGCTATGAAGGAACCAAGAGGAGAGGGGACTGTTAGAGGAATTAAAAGGATGATAGAATATTACCCTGAGATGAGAAAGGCATAAATGCCCCTGAGCAGAAGCCATGAGCCTGCACCTGCTGCTGCTTGGTTGTAGGTACAGCTGCAGCAGCTGCAGCAGCTCCAGCTCCAAAGTGGCACTGACATCACTGGAGAGAAATCTTCAGAGAGGGCATTCTTATGTAGGCTGGTGCTTTCATGGCTGCTAGAGGCCATGATTATCTCCCTGCCACTATCACTAGTGCCAAGGCCACCAACTGCTGCCACTTTCAGAGCCAGACAATGAACTTGCATTTTCTTTCTCCCTACCTTTTAATATCTATTCTCGATCTTTCACTGACAAAAATTAATTTAAAAAAAACCAGTTATGGAGTCTGGGGAAATGAGTTTAAGTGTCCGGCTATAGAAATACAAAGCAGTGTATAGAACGTGAGGACCAATGTGAGACCAGGAGACAAATGACAAATAATTTGTATAATGTTTATAAATTATAATATTTTTCCAGGTTGTCACTCACTTATCTTTTTGTATTATAATGTCTTGGGAAGATGTAGAAGTTTTCAGTTTTATTTATTAAAAATTTTTATTATTTTCTTCTGTTTTCTATCATTGGCATTTTGATTAAATATATTATATGTATAATTAAACAGGCAAGTATAAACATATATATATATTTCCCCTAATATAAGATTTGCATATGTTTATAAATTTATATTTAAATTTTAATCCTTCTGAGTATTTATTTGTACATTCCTTCTTTCTGTCTTCCTTCTATTTTATTTTTTTTCTGTAAGTGCAAACTAATTGTTTAAGCATTCTTTATTCAATAATTAAAATCTTTCTCCAACAATGATAAATTCTTATCTCCAGAGAATTGCCTAATCTGCTGGCTCTACTTTCTTACAATTCTTTTACTACCCTCTAATCAAGCTTTGGCTGATCTTTCAAAGCCACTAACTTTTTAACATGAACACGAACCCTATTTACCTTACTTATAAATTTCAATTCTCAGTTCTCCTCTTACCTGCTGCAACACCATTGTTTGTAACACTGATTACTCTTTCTCCCTTTCTCTTAGCTCACCAGCTGTGCCCTCTCAGGCTCCTTGACTTCTTTCTTATCTCCCACACTTTTTTTTTTTTTTTTAAGATTTATTTATTTGACAGAGACTACAAATAAGCAGAGAGGCAGCCGAAGAGAGAGACTGAGGAAGCAGGCTCCCTGCTGAGCAGAGAGCCCGATGCGGGGCGCGATCCCAGGACCCTGAGATCATGACCTGAGCCAAAGGTAGAGGCTTTAACCCACCGAACCACCCAGGCGCCCTCTCCCACACTTCTTAATGTTTACACTTCTAGGTTCCAAGAGCTCACCTCTTAGACCTCTTCTCTTCTGTTTCTACATTTACTTCGTTGATGATTTTGTCCAGTCTTTGGTTTAAATACATCTACACAGAGATTTATAATCCCATCACAGAACTTTCCCTTATATTTCAAAATTATATATTCAGATACCTATTTGATGTCATCCTCTGCTATCTAAGGAACATCACCAGTCTAATAAAATAAAGCCAAAATACCTTATCTTTGGTTCTAAATAGGCTTTTCCTATAATCCTACTAATCTTCATAAACAGTAATTACATTGGGTTGCTTAAGACTAATGCCCAGGATTCATCTTAGCTCCCCTCGTTCTCTGAGAGCCCACATCTAGTCAATGATAATATACCATCAGTTTTACACTCAAAATTTATCAAAAACTCACCACTTCTACTGCCACCATCCTAATCAAAGCCACCAGCACCTTTTTTTTTTTTTTTAAGATTTATTTAACAGACAGAGAGAGATCACAAGTAGGCAGAGAGGCAGGCAAAGAGAGAGCAGGAAGCTGGCTCCCCGCTGAGCAGAGAGCTTGACGTGAGGCTCGATCCCAGGACCCTGAGATCATGACCTGAGCCGAAGGCAGAGGCTTAACCCACTGAGCTACCCAGGCGCACTCCACCAGCACCTTTTATTTGGATTATTTCTAAGGCCTCTTAATACATCTCTCCGATCTCACTATATTCCCTCCACATTCAATTCTCAGCACAATAACCAAATCACAGCTTTAACTATACAGATTGAGCTTTGCACTGCCTCTGTTCAAAGCCATCTAAAAGCTCATTCTGAGGAAAATTTCTAGAATCCTTATGATATTCCTCAAGAACATTCACTGTGTCACCACCTTGGTTTTACAGCCATTAAGTACTGGCTTTCTCTTCTTTTGTTTTAGTCACAATGGTCCACTTGCCTGTCTTCAAATCTGCCAAGCATAGGTAATCATTTCGGGGACTTTCACTTTCCTTCTGTATGAAATGATCCTTCCTATTGCTCACTCCTTCACCTTTCTCAGTTTTTTTTCTCAAATTTTATTACCTGAAAGTTAGGCCTTTTTGACCTTTCTATTTAAAATTGCCACCCCAGGGTGCCTGGGTGGCTCAGTGGGTTAAGCCTCTGCCTTCAGTTCTGGTCGTGATCCCAGGGTCCTGGGATAGAGGCCCGAATTAGGCTCTCTGCTCACCAGGGAGCCTGCTTCCCTGCCCATCTCTGCCTGCCTCTCTGCCTACTTTCGATCTCTGTCAAATAAATAAATAAATAAAATCTTAAGAAATAAAAAAATAAAATTGACAACCCAGGTCTGGCCATTTATTTGTAAGTCTCCTTGCCATTTATTTTTATTCAATGTACTTAACAATACCTGAAATACATCATATTTTACTTACTTGTTTATTGCCTACCTATTCAACTAGAAAGTGAGTTTAATAAGGACTTTTTGTGAGGGGATGTAGGTAGGGGAGATATAGTTTGCTCAATGCTTTATATTCATTGCTCAGAATGGTGCCTGGCACTTACATGATTCTTAATAAATATCTATTTAATTAATGATTTAAAAGCTTAGTATATAACTGTAGATGTCTTTCTAGACTGTGTTCCAAAATGTAATTTATTTGTCCAAATTTGTACCAGTGTTACATTCTAGAAATGATTACATCTTTATAGTAAACTTTAAAGTTTGACACTTCAAACATCCTTTAAAAAAAAATCAGCCTTTATTTTAGAATAATTTTAGATTTACAAAACAATTGTAAAGATAGTGGACAGGGTCCTAATACTCTAATACCCTACACCCAGTTATTAACAGCTTATGTTAGTACATTACCTTTGTTACAGTTAATGAATTGTTCTTCATATATTATTAATTAAATTGTTCTTTATATATTATTAATTAAAATCCACACTTTATTCAGATATCTTTAGTTTTTATCTAATGGCTTTTTTTGTGGAGGGGATTCAAGAATCCCTCCAGGATACCACATTACATTTTAGTAATCTTGTCTCCTTAGGCTCTTCTTGACTGTAAACGTTACTGAGACTTTTTCTGCTTTTGATGACTACGGTGGACTGAATGTTTATGTTCCTGCAGAATTCATACATTGAAATCCTAACCTCCAATTTGATAGTATTATGAGGTGGGACCTACTGGAGGTGGTTGTCATGAAAATACAGCCCTCATAAATGAGATTAGTGCCCTCATGAAAGAGACCTGAGAGAAATCCCTCACCCCTTCTGCTTCTGCACATATTAGTCTATGAACCAGGGTATGTGTTCTATCAGACATCAAACTGATGGCATCTTGATCTTGTACTTCCCAGCCTTCAGAACTGTGAGAAATTTCTGTTGTTTACAGACCATCCAGTATATGGTATTTTTGTTACAGCAACCAGGAGGGACTAAGACAACAAACTTGACAGTTTTGAAGAGTACTAGTCAGATATTTTGTAGACTTCATCTTTATTGAAATTCTTCTGATTTCTTTTCAAGATTAAATTAGGGTTACAGGTTTTTGGAAGGAATGGCACAGAGGAAAAGTGCCCTTTTCATATTATCCTATCAAGGGAACAAATTATCAACATGACTTATTTTTGTTAATCTTGATCACCTGGCTCAGGTAGTGTTTTTCAGGTGTCTCCAATGCAAAGAAACTCCCCCCAACCCTCTCCATGCTACATGCTGTAGAATGAAGTCACTCTATGTAGTTCACATTTAAGAAGTAGAGAGTTATGCTCATTCCATTTGAGGGTGGAATATGTATATAAACGGTTTGAAATTCTTCTGCATGGGAAATTTTCTTATTCTCTCCCAATTATTTATTTATTCATTTATTTATATAAAGATGAATGTATGGATATTTATTTCATACTATTTTATTTTGTTGCTTAAATTGTAGTGAGGGCCATTTGAGCTCTTCTATTGGTTCCTGCTTCCTTTTGATATATGACATGTATGTGATTTTATTATTTTTTTTGAGCACTAGTTTTCTGACACTGAAGGATGTTCTAGGCTCTCTCATATATTCCTGCCATAGTCCTGGAATAGCCATTTATGCAAGGGAACCCTACTTCCTTTAATCCAATAATGGCTTTTAAAAACCAAGATCTGGGCATTTGGACTCAAATATCATTCATTGATTCATTCATCAATCTTTTCTTGTCCACTTCTGCCTAAACATTCCAGATGAATGTTAACATTATTACCTCAAATTTTTTTAAAAAATCTGTTGGGGTGCCTGGGTGGCTCACTGGGTTAAAGCCTCTGCCTTCGGCTCCAGTCATGATCCCAGGGTTCTGGGATAGAGCCCCACATTGGGCTCTCTGCTCAGCAGGGAGCCTGCTTCCTCCTCTCTCTCTCTGCCTGCCTCTCTGCCTACTTGTGATCTCTATCTGTTAAATAAATAAATTTAAAAAATAAAATAAAATAAAATAAATCTGTTAAAGTTTTCATTATAATTACTTATTATATACATATTTATATATATTTTTTAATTACTCAGTATTATAAATATATAATTGCTCAGTATTATACATATATTAATGTAAGTCAAGTCTATATATATATTAATATATTTATAAATACAATATATTTATATATTATTATATATATTATATAATATATATTATATATATTATATAAATACAATATATTTATATTATATAAATTATATGAATATATATTATATAAATATATTTATAGTCTTATATATATAAGTGAAGTCTATATATATAGACTTCACTTACATTAATATATTAATATTAATGTATTAATATATATATTAATGTATTTATATATAATGTATAATATTAATATATTAATATATTTATAAATATAATATATATATATATATATAGACTTGACTTACATTAATATATGTATAATACTGAGTAATTTCCTTCAGGACCAAAATTTGTCTCTATTTACTGAAGTCTTTTTCACTTTTCTTTCATATTCACTCTGATTTTTCCTTGTTAAGTTTGTACTCATTTAAAAAATTATATTGCTACTGTGAATGAGTTTTTTTTGTGATTGTTATTATATTTATTTCATAAATGAAACTTTGTTAAAATTACATATTCTAAAAGCCTTTCAGGTTATTCTTTGAATAAAGAATAATAATGTTGTAAACTATTTTAGCTTTAATTTCCTGCTTTCTAATACAGTTATCATTTCTTCATAGTGATAAAAATTCCAAGAAATATACAATATAATAGTGAGAGTCTTTTCTTCTTATTTGTGTTTCTGTTTTACTAAAAAGAAGATACAAAAATGAAAGCATACTCTGATTCGATAATAGAATCCTGTTGGTCTATGTTAAAAAAAATGAGACTTACACAGTGATGGACACTTCAGATGTAATTCTGGTAATATGTTAGCAATTTTAAGAAATCACCTAGAGAAGAAATGTCAAAATGCCATAGGACCTACTCCAGATAAGCTGGTATCACAAAAACTTTATCACAGTCATTATAATTCTAAACCACACATCACTTTTCATTAGGATGTTACTAATGTAACTATACATTTCTTTATATTTAAAACTATGTATAATCATTAGGTTTATAGCTACTCTTTAATTTAAAGAGAAATTGTGGCTTTCATAAAATATAGTGATAAAGGTAATGAAAGGTATCAGATAAGTTTACCACAGATTTAAAATGGAGTCGTATCATTTTTGATAAGTTTTCCTAAAAACATAGTTAAGTGCACACCTGCTTACAACAATTTTAAATTTATTTTACTTTACTTTGACTGCTATTAGTACATATATTTCTTCAAAAAAGATTACCAAGTACTTTGTTTTTATTTAAAAAAATGCATTTGTATTCTTCATTTGTTTGTTTTTCCTTAAAACAGAGGCAATTAAAGGCCTGATGATCCTAGAGATTATTATGGAAGATGTCTATTCCTTTCCAGAGATATTATAGTTCCTAATCCTTTAAACATGCAGAAAAATGGATAGTCTCAATAATATACACTGGAAAGAAAGCTACTAGTTATTGTTGATTTGCTCATTATGGTACTGAATAATAATCTTTGGTTTGTAATTATCGCCTGACAAAAGGAGGATTTACCAATAAAATTAGTTTATGCTTAATGGAAACGTTGAATCTTGAGAGAAGTAGTATCTGAAGTAGGAATGGAAAGGATTGGAAAAGATTTTCTTTCGAGTTGTTAATTTGTTTGACAATACAGACTTACCAAAATTAAGTGCTACTTCATTTGATAAAGTACAATATCCATTCATGATAAAAACTCTCAACAAAGTAGGTTTAGGGGGAACATACCTCAATATAATAAAGACTATATATGAAAAACCCACAGTATCAATCTCCCTTGTTTCCAGAAACAAGACAGGGATGTCCACTCTCACTACTATTATTTAACATAGTACCGGAAGTCCTACCCAGAGCAACTGGACAACAAAAAGAAATAAAAGGCATCCAAATCAGCAAGACAGAAGTAAAACTTTCACTATTTGCAGATGATATGATACTCTATATAAAAAACACTAACGACACCACCAAAAAACTGTTAGAACTGAGCAGGGTGCCCAGTGTGGAGGGCTCAATCACAGGACCCCAGGAGCATGACCTGAGCCAAAGGCAGATTCTTAACCCACTGAGCCACCCAGGTGCCCCCAGAAATTAAGGAATTAATCCTTACACCACTGCACCAAAAACAATAAGATACATCTTCATTTTTTTTTCAATTTTTAAAGATTTTATTTATTTATTTATTCCCGAGAGACAGAGAGAGAGAGAGAGAGAGAGGCAGAGGGAAAAGCAGACCCCGCTGAGCAGTGAGCCTGATGCAGGGCTTGATCCCAGGTCCTGGGATTAAGCTGGAGGCAGATGCTTAACCTACTGAACCACCCAGACATCCAAACAATAACCTCTTTAACATTGGCCATAGCAACTTCTTAATAGGTAAGTCTCCAGAGGCAAAGGAATTAAAAGCAAAATGAACGATTGTAACTTCAAGATAAAAAGCTTCTGCACAGTGCAGGAAACAATCAACAAAATTAAAAGGCAATGTTCAGAATGAGAAAAGATTATCTGCAAATGACCTTTCTGATAAAGGGTTAGTAACCAAAATCTATAAAGAATTTACAGAACTCAATACCCAAAAATGAATAATCCAATTGAAAAATGGGAAGATGATGTGAATAGACATTTTCTTCATCTGGATAAAGACACAGAGATAACCAACAGACATGTGAAAAGATGCTGAATATCACTCATCATCAGAGAAATGCAAATCAAAACTATAATGAGATATTACCTCATACCTGTCAGAATGGTTAAAATCAGCAACACAAGAAAACAACAGGTATTGATGAGGCTATGGAAGAAGAAGAACCCTCTTGCATTGTCATGGAAATGCAAACTGAAGCAGCCACTCTGGAAAACAGTATGAAGTTTCCTCAAAATGATAATAATAGAACTACCCTATGATCCAGCAATTGCACTACTACATATTTACCCAAAGAACACAAAAATACAAATCTAAAGGGAGGCATGCCCCCTAATGTTTACAGTAACATTATCTACAATAGCCATATTACGGAAACAGCACAAATTTCCACTGACTGATGAATGGATAAAGAAATGGTATACACACACACACAGACACACACATACACACTGGAATATTACTCAGCCATTAAAAAAATAAAATAAGACAAAATCAGAGAGGAGACAAACCGTAAGAGATTCTTAATCATTAGGAAACAAGCTGAAGGTTGCTGGAGGGGAGACAGGTGCAGGGAGGGGTAACTGGGTGATGGACATTTTGGAGGGCACATGATGAAATGAGCACTCGTTATTATATAAGACCGATGAATCACTGAGCTCTACCTCTGAAAATAATACTATACTATATGTTAATTAATTGAATTTAAATAAAAAGTGTAAAATCTTTCCATAAGCAACAATATGAATAGAACTAGAGAGTATTATGCTAAGCAAAATAAGTCAGAGAAGATAAACACTGTATGATTTCACTCATACGTAGAATTTAAGAAATGAAACAAAAAAGCAAAGGGGAAGGAAAAAGAGAGGCAAACCAAGAAACAGACTCTATATTATAGAGAGCAAACATGACTACCAGAGGAGAGATGGGTGGAGGGATGGGGAAAACAGATGAAGGGGATTAAGAGTTCACTTGCTGTGATGAGCACCCGGTAATATATGGCAGTGTTGAATCACTTTATTGTGTACATTGGAAACTAATATTACACTGTACGTTAACTAACTAGAATTTAAATTTTAAAAAATTAAAATAAAAAAATTAAGTGCTTCTTAATTCTACCTTTAATGCTGATCCCTGAATAAACTTTAAAAGCTCATCTTCTCTAAAAAAAAAAAAAAAAAAGCTCATCTACTCTCAATGTAACAAAGACTATTTTAAAGCTTGTATATACACTGTGATATATTCAATAAGAAGGCTTATAAGTAATAAAGTAATATTAATGCCAAGAGGTATACGTAATCAAAGGAATATCCTTGAAACTCCCATTATTTCTACACTTCTTCAAGAATTTAAAATTCATCCTCATTTTAACAATTCCCCATCAACCTAAGGATTATCAAGAGCCAAGATATATTCAGGAAGAAGTTTACTTCTTTATGGAAACAGTAACTCTGTCACCTTTCCAAAAATTATCCATTGCATTTTTGTCTGAAGCTAGTGTGTCACTGGGGGATTTGTTCAGGTTGTCTTAATCTCTCCAGGCAATGAAGGGAAGATAGGAGTAATGAAAAAGTTATGCTGTAAACCAGAGACTGGCAAACTTTTCTGTAAGGAGACAGAATATAAATATTTTAGGGTTTGTAGGCCATATCATCTGTCACAAGTACTGAACTTGGCCACTGTAGCATGAAAGAAGGCAGAGACACTACATAAAGAATAACCATAGCTATCTTCATCAAAACATTTTTAGGTTCTGAAATTTGAATTTCATATAATTCTTATGGGTCATGAAATATTATCGGCTTCTGAATTTTTTAAACCTTTTAAAAATGTAAAAACCATGGGGTGCCTAGATGGCTCAGTCGGTTAAGAGTCTGTCTTTGGTTCAGGTCGTGAACTCAAAGTTCTGGGATGAAGCCCTGTGTCAGGCTCCCTGCTCAGCAGTGAGTCTGTTTCTCTCTCTCCCTCTGCCCTTCTGCCCACTTGTGCTCTCTCTCTCTCTATCTCTCTCAAATAAATAGATAAATAAAAATGTAAAAACCATTCTCACCTTATAAGCTATACATAAACATGAGGCAAGATGAATTTGTTTTCTTAGCCATTTGTTTCCATCGACCACTGTTTACTGACAATTGATAAAAACCCATGAATACTGCCTCTGAGAATAGAATTAACCCTGTAATTTAGCAACTGATGGTAACAGACCATCATGTCTTTCAAGAGACACTATCAGTCTGGTTCTGTGCAAGTGTCACAATATTGATCTTCCAAAATGCTTTTTGCCTTCATTTGGAAATAACTTTAAAGACTGTGGGTTAGATCAGAGCAGCAAAGGCATTATTTCTAGAATTCTGAACAAAGTGTGTTACCTTTGTGTTGGTGAGGGAAAAACCCTAATGTGTAACAAGGATATCTCTTGTCCGCCCCCCCCCCCTTACTAGGGATCAATTTTCTACCTTGAAAGGTACAAAGAGCATCTCCTTGAGCAGATGAGGTAAATATATATAAAATACAGTGAAAAAGAAGTTACAATATAATTCAAGGTGACATGTCCAAGCATGTCCTCCCTTCCTCTGCCTAAATTGTATGTCATTAAAGCTTTACCTTAAGAGCAGTTTGAGGTAAGCTAGAAGATGACTAGTTTCAGGAAGCTAGGGAGCTGCATGAAAGCATCAGGGCACATCTACTTTGAGGTAGATATGAATATGATAGAGGAAGAAGAGGTAGAGAGACAAACTGATTTTAAAACTTTTGTATACTGATTCCTTAAAAATACTCTAGATGAGCACAACCTTCTATATACAGTTGACCCTTGAACAACATGGATTTGAACTATGCAGGTCCACTTAGACATGGATTTTTTATAGCACAGAACTGTAAATATATTTTTGCTTAGAATTTTCTTTGTAAGATTTTCTTTACTCTAGCTTACCTTATTTGAAGAATACAATGTACAATACATATAAGATAAAAATATGTGTTAATTTTTTGTTATCAGTAAGGCTTCTGGGCAATAGTAAGCTAATAGTAGTTAACTTTGGGGAGAGTCTAAAGTTATGCACATATTTTCTTTCTTTCTTATTTTTTTAAAGATTTTATTTATTTATTTGACAGAGAGAGACACAGCAAGGGTGGGAATACAAGCAGGGGGAGTCGAAGAGGGAGAACCAGGCTTCCTGCCAAGCAGGTGGCCCTAAGCAGGGCTCAATCCCAGGACCTGTGATCATGACCTGAGCCAAAGGCAGACACTTAACAACTGATCTACCCAGGGGCCCCAATGTACACATTTTCAACTACATGGGGGTCAATGTCCCTAAACTCTGCATTCAAGGGTCAACTGTTGAAGTTAAAGTATAATATTTAGGACAGAATGAATTCTACTGACGGTCAGTCTTCCCTTTTGGTCTTTGAGTAATGCAAGATTTGAAAGCTTAAGCCTAAAAAGAAAAAGTGAGTTACTACTTCAGCTGGAAAAAGAAAAAGAATGATGAGTAGAAATACAAATTCATTTTGAGTAACTTAAAAGTTATTAAAAGTTTTCTATACATATGATACATAGATCCAAAGCACTGATAAGACCCTGTAGTAACTGAAAATAACCTATCTTACGAAAGTTATAATGATATATAAATTTTAAAATGCAATTTTAAATTGTATGTCTGGCATTGGCCATTGTAAAGGAGGAAAGATTTAAATATTGGCAAGAGAGTATGCTGTTACATGTATTTTATCTTGATTTATAGCATGAAATGTACATCCTGAATATTCAGGCACAATGCATGTAGTATAATAAAATAAAATAAAATATGAACAATTTCCCATTGGTTAAAGAATTATTTTACAGATTTAATATAGTTTTGACTTGTTTAACAATATGCCTGCAGCTTAGGCTGAGTATTTTTAATGTATTTGAATAATATGTATTTTACTGTGTATATACATTGAATAAAATCAGTAACATGTCTAAAATATATAATGCCATGCAAAATCCATGACTCAATATAACTGACCTGAAAATAATAATTCCACATTTATCTCCCAAGCTGGTTAGCAGAGGACAGGATAAAAATGTCTATGGAAATGTTTTAATCAGTGTGCATTCTCCACCCAAAATTATAGTTGGATAAAGTCCAGAATGAGTTTCTTTGTCTTCCTCATATTTATTGAATGCTGAAGTAAAATAAAAGAGCAAAAAAATTGACTTGTCATAAATGGAAAACCTTAAAATTAACTATTTTTGTCATTCTGAGGTTTTTCTAAGACCTCACATTTGGCTACAGAAAAGCAAGGTGGTTTCCATCTTTTCAAGACACAATGCAGTACGTTGTTCATTGGAACAGTTGGCCTGCCAAAATTCCTTGGCAAAGGGAAGCCTCTGGCCAGCTAACTGTGATATAATAAATGATCTGACCAGATTGTCAATGAATTGAGATCTGAAGTTAGAGCCGCTTTGGGGATGGGGAAATTAGTTACTTCTCTTTGACTCTTGCCCCTACAAATATGAAAACTCTGAAAAGTGTACCACAAATCTCTGGAGAATTAATACTGTAGCAAGTAGTGGTGTGTTTCCCATTTGTCTAATATTATGAATCATTTATTTATTTACAAGGGAATTTTCATTATTAAATATTTATTATATCTGATTTTAAATATAACACATGTTCATTTGGATAATATGGCAAAGTTCAAAGAAAAAAGTAACAGCCATCAATAATTTCACTACCCACACATATCCGTTGTTAAAATTTGATAAACTAATAGCTGTTTTTTCTCTACATTTGTGGACTGCATTATATATTGTGTGTGTTACTTTGCATTCTACTTTTAATAGCATCATATTATAGCATAAGCACAAATACTATTTAAATATTTCTAAGTATTTAGTCATAACAATTTTGGGTTATTTAATGTATCTACATACCAATATCTTTACACTACAATATAAATTGTTTTAATATCTTGATTCGTTCACAAATACTGCTTTAGTCTTCCACACTTATATTCTAAGATTACATAAACTAAAATCCTGATATGTATGTTAAGTTGTTGCCATTTTTAGTTTTTGTATTTGCTGCCCTGGCAAATTTATTTTTAAAAAGTTCAGAAATCTTTAACAGGGATAAACTTTGATGATCTCCACTGAGAATGTGCATAGAACAAGCGGAGGCTCAGCCAGCATATGAGGCATCTGAGTCTGTTTTTGCGTTCTTTATGATATCTGATGTGAAATTCCTCTGCTTCAGTATGGTTGTTTCATATACTCTCTTCAGTAGAATGTTCTTTAGTTCTACTCTGCCTTGGGTAAGAAAGTTATTAGATAAATTAAATTATATAAATGTCTAGTAATTTTTGGATGGTATTCTGTAAAGATGTGATATGAGCTAACCACTCCTCCCTCTACTGTTCTCATACTATCTTCAGTCATATGCTATGTTTTTAACCGCAGTCCCCAGTTCTCAGTTTTCCATAATTTTAAAACATCTCTACTAGAACTCTAATCTAGGAAAAACATAAATATATTAATTCATTCCCCAGGGGTACAGGTCTGTGAATCACCAGGTTTACACACTTCACAGCACTCACCAAAGCACATACCCTCCCCAATGTCCATAATCCCACCCCCTTCTCCCAAACCCCCTCCCCCCAGCAACCCTCAGTTCATTCAACAAAAGTTTAACAAATACCTAACAAATGACTCTGAAATTTGTAGACAATGAGAATACAGCAGTGCACATGACATCAAAACCTCTTTCCTCATGGAGCTATTAACATGTAGGGAGGGAAGGGAGAAGACTTTGGATTAAAAAAAATAAAAGCTGACCTGTACCCCTGGGGATAAAAATATATGTTTATAAAAAAATAAAAAATAAAAAATTAAAATTAAAATAAAAGCTGAAAAAAACAGATAGTGTCACGTACTATTGATAAATTTGACAAGATGACTACTTATGGTTGTATGTTCAGAGAAGGCACCAATGAAAAAGTGACATTTAGTCTGTGATCTCAGTATCATAGAGGAGCCAGCCTTCTGAAGACCAGAAGGACCAGTCTTTCAGATAGAAGAAACAACTAGTGCAAAATTTTTAAGGCAGCTAGTAGCCTCCTATGTTCAAAGAGTGTAAAGAGATACTGTATGGTGACTAACATAACATAATTTTAAAAAATGAGATTTGTATGACAAGCTTGGTAAATTAGGGAACAAATATGGAAAATAGATAATAGCGGAAAAAGAGGGATAAGATATGATATGAAATATAAGCTATGTTGAGAATTTAGATTTCATTCCATTTGTATGAAGAATCCCACTAGAAGGTTTTAGACAGATCCATCATATGATATGAGAGCTAGCAATACAATTTTGTTTTCTTCATTATGGATGACTTATAGGACATTAAGAGTAGAGCCAGGGGATTAAAAGGTACAAACTTCCAGTTATAAAATAAATAGTTCATGAGGATAAAGAGTACAGCATGGGGAATATAGTCAATAATATTGGAATAACTTTATGTGGAGACATGACACCATGATAAGCATTTCATATGGTACAAAATAATCAAGTCACTATGTTGTAATATGCCAACTATACTTTAATTAAAAATTTTGGAAAATGATACAAAGCACACTCAAAAAGTAGAGAAAGAAAAGACTATTTACCAGTTGTAGTAGACAACAAACACAAAAAAAAGAGGATGGAGGATGGCTTAGACTTATGTTGCAACAGTGGGAATGGAGAGAAAAGAACAGATATGAGACATGTATTTGAAGACAGAAGATAAATTAATGGATTTGACCTAGATGAAGGACATTTTTTGGCCAGAAATACTGCTGATTTGTGTGCTTTTTATTGGAATGGAAAAGATGGAGGGTAGAGCAGGTTTGGAGATATAAATTGAAGAGCCTACTTTGGACATTCCATTCTAACTTCTAGATGTCAATATGCTATCCAAATGGGAGATGTTGAGGTAGCTTAATAAAGAACTCTGAAAAACTGAGGACAGGGAAACACAGGAAATACTGGAAATAAAGACTTTGAAATTATCTTCTGATAAATAACATATGAATACATGAAGTAAGATATGTTATCTACTGTAATCAAACCTAGTTCAAAATATTCCTTTAACTCCCAGTTTATGCCTTTGTGTTTGGTTTGTTCAGTATTCACAGAGACAACACATCCAACTCCTTATCTTCAGATATTTGGCCTTTTCAATACCAAAGACCTTTACCTTACTCTACTTTGTCACTTATTCTCACAGCTTTATCCTGAACTTTAGCCCAGGCATGACTCATCATTTTAACACTCTTACACTTCTAACCTTCCTCCATTACTCCCAGCTCAATCTCAAATCTACTCTCTGTTCTTCTTTGAAATGCCAGCTAAATACTATTCCCATAAAACAACTTGGAAGTATGCTTAAAACTTCCCTCCCCTGTGTTTCAGAGATATTTTTTAATGGATCATTTAGAATTATGTGGCTATAAGTAACAACAAAAAAACTCCACCTTGAAATAAAATGTCATAAATGAAAATTGTTAAAATTTTAATCATTATGACCCTGGAATGAGGAGTCTCTTGGAATTGGTTCAACAAACCAATGACACCACAATCAATGTTCTTAAAATTCTTTTGCACTTTGTCCATGGCTACAGAAAACAGCTCCATCTCCAACCTTTGCATTAACATTCAAGGAAAAAGGATGTGGAGAATGTGAAGAGGCTGCACCAGCTATGCTTGTCCCTGAATCTTAAAGCAGAAGCTTTCTCTTCATCTCTACTCTACTTTTTAGCATTAGAAAATTATTTTCCCTCCTATTTTTCAAAGCAAACACCTCCACAGTAGTTCTTGAATCCATTTTCTCCACTATCATTTTTCTCCATCATCCTTCCTCTCCTCTTCCTCTGCCACCATTAAGCTTCAAGCCTCTATTTCTCTACTCACTTTTCTTCAAAATTTAGCTCAATGCATATAGCCAGGTGTTTTATAATAAAAATGTCTTTCCATTGACCTTTCATCCTTCATAACTATAAACACTGTTTCTCTGACTTATGCTCCATTCAATCAATTCTCAGCTGACCGTGGTCTTTTCTCTCCCTCACCATTTCAAAAACAATGTCTTTTCAAAGGTCCCTGATGACCTCTATAATGTCAAGAGCAAGATCTTGTTTTACTGCCTTCCAACTAACTCAACCCTGTTAATTAATGTTTATCTTTCTTATAAGTGTTTATTTAAAAGTGTTTTGAATTCCATATAAATATTGTCTCTGGCCTCTGAGTGCTTCTAGAACTACTCGTTGATGGTCTTCTTTGCAGATGTCTCTCTGGCACATCAGTATACTCAAATTTCAAATTTGGTTTATTGGTATTTATTTCCTCCGAAGACCTGCCAAATGGGATCTGAACCACTGTCATTGTCTCCACAAAATAGTAAAGGTAGCTGATATAACACTTATCTGCATAACACCTTATTTAAATGTGCCACTATCGAATTCATCGTGTCCAAAGTTAATGTAAGATATTTTCTATCCTTTGCCTTTATATTCCTCTGATCACCCTAAGAAAGAAAACTGGCAAACATATTGGTTGCCTCATTACAGTGCAACCCATAATGCTATCATCAGTATGAATCCTAAATATTTCTTCTCACTTATTGATACCTATGACATCCACTTTAAATTCAGGCTTCATGGGCGCCTGGGTGGCTCAGTGGGTTAAGCCGCTGCCTTCGGCTCAGGTCATGATCTCAGGGTCCTGGGATCGAGTCCCGCATCGGGCTCTCTGCTCAGTGGGGAGCCTGCTTCCTCCTCTCTCTCTCTCTGCCTGCCTCTCTGCCTACTTGTGATCTCTGTCAAATAAATAAATAAAATCTTTAAAAAAAATAAAAAAAAATTCAGGCTTCATTCAGTTCTTACCTGTACTATCTCGATAATAACCTAATAAGGAAAGTCACATGGCTTCAACCCATCTCTCACACTAAAAAAAAATCATCTGCCACCTATAACTATAGCTGAAAATCCTTCTATTGTCCTCTATCACTTATATAATACTTCAGTGTTCCCCATTATTCACAGGATAATGTACGAGAGGCATTTCATGGCAGTGGAAAACATCTCTGCTCTAGTACTTCCTGAAACATGATCCTTACGTGACTACAAAACTTCATCTCTCTTTACTGCTTTTCTCATGCTTTATATGTTGGTAATACCAGAGTGTGTAGAGCTCCTGGAACACACTGCCATGCTGTACAACTCTTACCTCTCCTTGCATTTCTCTGTCCTCTGAGACTATCCTTCCTAGCTTGCTGTCTTGATCCATTAAAATATTGCCAATTCTTGAAAACTTAGTTTGGTACTACTTCTTTCAGATACTTCATATCTGGCTTTTATGTCTCTCCAAATTTTTAGGTTTCTCCAGTTTCTGTACCACCCTCCCTCCAGAAATATCAAAGTAATTTCTCCCAAATGCTATGATCTTTTCACTTCTAGACTTTTGCATAAACTCTTCAGTCTGGTATTTCCTCTTCTTTCCCTTTACCTCACCCTCTTAGCTTCCAACAGCTATCTCTAACACATCTCCATCTGTACCATAGATATTACTTCCTCCGAGGAGACTTCCTGAGCATCAAAGTGTTGATTTGATCCCTTTGGTGTGGTGTCATAGCACAATGACAATATCAAACCCATATAGTATTTAACATGTGCCAGACATTCTTCTAAGCACTTTGTATATATTATTTAAGAATCACAATAATGCTGTAAGTTAAGCATAGTTATTATCCACATTCTAGAGATGAGGAAAATGAGGTATTGGGACATTAATTACCTTATCCATGCTGAACATTGGCAAGTGAAAGAGACAGTTTGCACCTACGCAAGCTGTCTTTACTATAATTCTGCATGCCATTCTTCTATCGTACATACTGCTTACTTGCTGTTATCATTCACCAGATTATAAACTCTATGAATAAACTTACTCATTATTAATTCCCTACAATCCATCCAAAAGCTTTTGAACATATCTGGTGCTCAAAAAAATTGTGATAAATGACAGAGACATAACTATGTGTTTCTCTTCTTCCCATAGCACTGTGGGAATATCTATGCTTTTGCTGACTCTGTGCCATTATTTACTTATAACCCTCTTGGTCTTATTGAATTGTAAACCCCTCTAGGACAGAAAACTTTACTTATCCATCAATGTGTCCCAAGTGAAACACAGGTGCTCAATAAATGTTTGTTGAACAAATCTGTAAATAATACCAGTGGAAGAAATGCATGTAAATTTTTTTGATAGATCTCAACAGTCCCTTTCTATCTGTATGTCTATGTGGCTGTAGGAAAATACTTATGTAATACTCACACTAATCATCTATTTTTGAGACCTCTTTCTATTCTATTGTAAGTAAGGATGATTCTGAAATAAATCTTTCTCCCCTAGAGTCCTAAAACATTTATGATCTTAATTCTCTCCAAGTATTATTACATGAATATCCAAAAACACAGCAAAATACATCTTAACAGTCCTCTAACTGTTGCACAAGGAGTTAAAAAGAAGCAGAAGGTGTATTTCTTGCCCAAAGGGCAATGTAATACAGAAGTTGGCTCCAGCATAAATAAATCTCTGCAAACATAAATGACAGAGTCATGTATATGCTCCTATTGACATGGCAAGATACACACAGGTGCAAGAATATCTGGAAATGACCGAACCCAGATGGATTTAGTCTGACAAGTTTTCTAAGAATTGAATCAAGTGGAAACTTGAAGGAGGGTGATGTGGTTTTATGCATTTAAGAAAGGTGTGCGACCCAGAAAGGGCAGTGAAAACATACTATAATAGCTCATGGAGAATAATTTGAAATATTTTCATTTTTTTCAAAGTATTTATAACAAGTCATAAGGTTGTATATAATAACTTGACCTCCTACCCAGAGATGAACTCATAAACGTCTGCTTTCTTTGACAAATAGTCCAGGCATAGGCTTAATTTTTATTTTTTATTGCCCCACTGTGCTTGTATTTCCACATATCCTCAGCAGAATCCCACATATCTTTCTACCTCTGTTCCTTGAGATTTCTTCCCTTTTCTTTTATCCTCTTTCTTATTTTAACAGAATATTTTTGGCTTTTTATTCCATGGAGAGCAACTTCAGGAACTTTCAGCAATCACCTCCTGCATTTCCAGTACCTTATTAGTTCAACTCACTTAAAAACCTTCTTGAAGCAAGGAAGTAGGTCTCAGTGCTTTGTATCATAAGTATTTTGACATTTAATATTAAATTATATAAGTATGGATATTTTATAAATGTGAAATATATATATATATTCACTATATTTTCACATAATTGGACTAATTTTAAGTGCATATCATATAGCATAGCTAGAAAGGAATAATTTGAATGTGAAAAGGTGATTAATTTCAAAATATGGTAGCTATTTTTAACAGCATTTTTTTATTTGAATCTTTCCCAGGGGCCATTATGAACTTGATTTGAATAAACCAAAATTTTCCCTAAAGAAACCCCAATTTTCTACTTTGTTGATAAGTTTCACTTACATAGTCTCGTAAAGTATTACCTTCAAGCTGAGCATGATGGTTGAGTAGCACTGCCTAACATTCACAATACCTTTTTATTGGATTTGAAATACTGAAACCATGTCTCTAGTGCATGCCTTTACATATAGCAGTCCATAAGAAATGGAATAAAGTCTACAGACGCAGCCTGCAGTATAAAATGAAGAGGAAAAAAAGTCACCCTGTTTGCTTCCACCTGGCCTTTCTTTGCATATACTCGTTGGTATGGATTTTACTCCTTTCCCTTTGTCAGTAGAAGCTAAAATGTGGATTCATTCTCTGGTACACTATCAGGAAAAGACAGAGTTATATTAAAAAAAAAAAAAAATCCAAGCATCGTTCTTCCCCTTTCTGGGAAAGGAAATTCCAGCTGAAACTCTAACTGATTTGATTTATTTTGATTTTCTTATTCTTAACCATCATTTCCCTGTTTTCTATGCAGAAACTGTACAGTGAATTAGGAACAATAGTATGTATGTGCAGCTTGCATTGCAAGAGTATTTCTTCCATTTATTTCTGGGAGAGAGAGATTTTACTGCTCAATCAGAAAGTGAAGAATCAGATACATTTGCAGCTATACTTCTATATTAGCTAATATGAGGGGCAAGAAAGGAAGAAATGTTGACCCTTTGTATAAATAATAAGTAATAATATAAAACCCAACATTTATTGAATGTGCCATATGCCATTTTAGCTAGCGGCTTTACTTGTGTTATCTCTCTATATGTGGTACATATTCCAGCAAGTGGTACTCATCTACGCTTCCCAGATAAAGAAACTGAGGCTTTGTAAGTTTCAGGCACATTCCCAGTCACCTTCAACCACTGGGCAGGAGAGCCAGATTTGTGCTTATGTCCACCTGGTGTCATAATGTATATTCCTACATCATTCTATATTTAATACCCCAAATCTCTAAAGAACTTTGCTATTAAGCATTGTTTAAATTATGTGTTCTACTAAGTTCTCTATAATTACAGTTAAAGTGAAATTTAATAACTTTTGAAACATAATTTAAGGATGAAACACCGAAAAAATAAACTGTATCTTAGGATGTTTCATGTTCAAATGGATCTTTTAACTTGTAAAAAAAATATATATATACTTTTTACTGAAATTTCATGAAATATATCTCCACCAGTCTCCTTAATAGTCTCTTCAACAAATGTCATTCCACTCTGGGTCTCTCCTTAGCTTATCTGTAGTTATTCTCTCTTCATTCTTTTACTCTGTCATATTTGTCCATCCTCTTTTAATCATCTAAAAATGTATTTAAATATTTTGTCTTCTTATGGTATTTTTCCCAGGGAAAGGTTTATTTCTTTTTTCCTATCTTTGAAGGGTCTTAGAAGGGTGACAGAAATACCTATTTGCTCAGCCTAATATCTTGAAACAATGGCTTCATGTATATAACTTTTTAAATGACAATGATTAAATATATTATTACAGATATATTAGATGTTTAATATCAGTATTGAATGATTCAATTACTTAATTCCACTCTTTATTTTTATTTTTGGGTTCCATATTTTCTCACTCAAAAAGGAAAATTAGATTTCATTACATTAACTAAACTAATTTGAACTCTTTCCCCCACTGCCTCAGGCCTCTCTGCAAGATTTATGACTGAGTAGAATATGTATTCCACTCAACAGCGGTAGTAATTCAAATATGAGTAAATATAGTATTAAAAATCATTTAAGATATTCTTAAAAAGAACAGTGTATGACTATAGGAATTTGTAACTTACATGGAGTTAGGTGAAGACTGATTTTTATAGTATGATTGAACAATCCAAATGACAGTTTTATAAATCCACTCTTAGGGCTAATTTAATGATTAATTTAAAAATATTAGTGGGGGCACCTGGGTGGCTCAATCAGTTAAATATCTACCTCTTGATTTTGGCTCAGGTCATGATCTCTGGGTTGGGAGATCGAGGCCTCCATCAGGTTCTGCACTGGGTGGGTAGCCTCCTTAAGATTCTCTCTCTCCTATCCTATCTTCCACCCTCTTTTTTGCTAGTGGGGAATTCCCACTATTCATAATAGTGGGAATATTTCTTTTATAATTTCACATAATTGATGCCAAGTAAATTTATTATCAACTGTTTTTCAGTCATTAAAGTCATATACCTCTGCTTAGGCATTGCTATTTTCTATTGTATTTTCCGAGATCTGAAATATTCCTGTGTCTGAGGATGGCTATGTAATTGTAGCAAGTCTGTGTCTTATGAGTAGGTACACCATTTCTATGTTTTTGTGTTATAGTTTATTTATTTTTGTTGTGAACTTTCAAAAATTACTTATTTTTATTTAAATTCCAGTTAGTTAATATACAGTGTTGTATTAGTTTCAAGTATACAAAATAGTGATTCAACAGGTCCATACATCACTCAAGGCTCTTCATGACAAGTATACTCCTTAATTCCCATCACCTATTTCACCCATCCCCCTCACCTACTTCCCCTCTGTAAACCATCAGTTTTTTCTCAATAGTTAAATGTCTGTATTTTGGGTGTCTTAAACTCCATACATGAGTGAAATCATATCATATTGGTCTTTCTCTGACTGGCTTATTTCACTTGGCATTATACTTTTTAGCTCCATCCATGTTGTTTCTCTATGGCCAGTTTATATGTGAATTAAATCATGGTCCAGGTCCACTGACATACTCTCAGACCTCTGCTGTTACCATCACAGCCATTAGGAGTGCTCCTCCCTTTCTCTTGTACCACTCTCAGATAAAAGTGTAAAAATTACTTTTCCTTAATTTCCCTTCATATAAATAAAGTATTAAGTTTTAATGAGAATTCCTGGAAAGGATCAAACGAACAGACATACGTGCAACTGGCTACTGCTTGTAGTTAGAAATGTTTGCGGAGTTTTCAGACAGTACCCTATTCTTGTTGGTAGTTTACCATCTTGAAGTAGAAAAATAATCTGTTAAAGATTAATGAGGAGTGAAACTCCTCTCCTCAACACCCGTGCCTCCTTCTTACTAAACAAGTAGAAGGGCAGAAATGAGACATATCACTCAAACCAGTCACTATCTTATTTACTTATTTCTAAATTATAGCTGCTTCTGTAACTGATATTGAGAATTTTTTGTTTGCTTATTTAATTTCCTCTTAGCATTTGGAGTCTCTGAAGTCTGTATGAGACCTCTGCAGGCCTCTTCACCACATCTGTATTTGAGAAATCCTACTTGGATACAATCTCATGCACTCTCCCTTAGCTCTTCCCCATAGGACACATGCTGCTGAGATTTCCATGCCTAGCAAATTCTTACATGGAGCACAGGCAGGAGAGTCAAGCACAGCTACTTCTCCAGATGCCCACTTCAACTATGGTAAACCCATACCCATCTTTATCCTGTTCTTGAAACAGCCATCTCTCTCTGCTCTCATATGAAAAAGGGACAGTTCAGCAAGTGCGCAACTCATGTAGATGTCAAGAAGAGAAGGGAATGATGTGCCAGAATCCTCTTGTTCCTATGAGTGCCCTTGTCTCTTTCCTCCCTTGACAACCTCTCCTCATAAACACCTCTCTAAGGGACAAGTCCAAAGACCCATTCCTTTTCTTGGTCTGCTGGAGAGCGACAGTAGATTAATGGCTGCAGGACAAATTTGACATCTTTTAAGCCTTAATAAAGATGGCTAGGCTCAAATGTTTATGGGTTACAAGCAGAATTTCTCTGCACCTACTTTTTCTGGTTTTGGTACAAAACTGAAAAACTTTAACATAAAGTGGTTGAAATATGTCTGATCACTCTCCAAATACTTAGCTGGGTCTCTGATATTCTCCTCATATTACAATTACCGTCATGTTTCCATCCTGTTCATTTTCAACCTTTAATGGATCAATTTTCTATAGCATAAAGTCAGGTGAGTTTGTACATGTTATTCCTACCCAGCCATAATTTCTTGAAATTTTACTATGATGAAAGTATTTCCTTTTTTTCCACAGGTGTTTAAGAAAAAAAAACATTAAGTAAAATATCTTTCTTTTTTGTGCAGCATATACTCTCCAATGTAGAGAAATTATGCATCACCTTGAAAATAATAACTTTGTTATGTTTTATTTTTTCTAAAAATATTGATGATTTAGTTTGTGAGATTCCATATCTAAATTCTATTTCAATATGATTTTTCACAATGAGATTCACAAATGGAGAACTGCCCAAGTAATCATTTACAAAGCACTGTAATCCCAAACTAACTCTGAAAATAGATATGCTCAAATTAAGAGAGAAAGAAAATTTTCACAGAGGAAGGTGGGCTATGTAAAATCACGTGAAATTTTTATCATAGTTTTATGGTATATTATCTTTTTAGTAAAATATTTTAAATAAAATAGCTAGAACATAATATAGTAAAAGAAAGAACAATCTGTGTGAGAGATCATACATTATCACTTGGAAAAAACAATATATAACACACTTCGCATACAATATAGATATGTGGTGTCTTGGAATCGTGGAAGCAACAGAGTTCTAACTTTGTTTTACTTGGTGTTTGATTCAGCTGAGCTATCAAAGTGTGTTCTCTCTCTCTCTGAACATTGTAAGGTTTTGTTTTTGCTCACTAATCATTACACTTCCACTTGCTAGCATTTGAATCAATAGAGTTTCTTCTCTATATGGATTTAAAAAGTGAATCTTGATTTCAATAAATGCTTTGTAGAACCAAGAATTTCTAGGGCATGCCTATGTTAAATACAGGGCAACTTTACAATTGATTCTCATTCTTGTAAACCTTAGAAGTTATTGAGAATGCATTAAAGATAGACAACTCATAATTAAAAGATGTTCTTCTACTGAAAGTAACTATCACTGAGTCTTTAAGAAAAACTCAATTGAGTATCCAGTCATTTTGACAGTATAGGTGTTAGTGGTATAAAACAGAGAAATCTTGTATAATTTTATTAAATTTTAGCACATTATTTTTCCTTCTTGGACTTACTACATAGAGTCAAATATGAAAAAAGTATGAGAATTTGAAGAATCTGAAAAAATATGTTGACTTAGGAGCACTTGGCATTTTGTGTTCTGAGATTCTTTCTTTTTATCAAAGAAAATGAGTATTACATATTAATTATGAAAAAAACATACAATATGATTTATTGTATCTTTTAAGGTTAGTAATAATAAATCGTAAAAATCAAAAGCTGTACATGAATCACCTTGTGAACGGTGTTTTATATCCATCACTGGTTTCATTTTTATATTATTAATATTGCTTATGATAGCTACCATTTTCCAAGTATTTACTTGGTTTTAGACAATCTGTAGAGAAAAATTTAGGATGTTTTCTTTTTAGGAAATTTTTAGGAAAAAGCCAAAACCATAAGGCATAGATACTGTATTCTATACTGTTAATCTACCTTTACAAAGTAGTATGGTTAATATTTTAAACTATACTTTACTGACTCCGCCCAATGTGCTACATATTTCCTATCACTGTTTCTGGGAAGGCAGCAAGATAATTATCACCAGTCATTCAATAGGTGAGACTCCAAGGTTAGGAAGATCTCACAGGCTCTGGATAAAGAATCTAACTTAGTTCAAGCTATACTTATTTTGCCCTTGTACCAATATTGCCCTTCTCCAGTTATGGAAATAGATGTGAGGTTAGATATTATTCAGACTGAAAACCCCAAGTCTTTTATGGTGTAAGTATATAAATAATAACAGAAGACAAATATATCTATTTGCAAATGTGCAGAATTTCAAAGGGAAGTCAAGTCATATAGGAAGAACTATATTCATTCACCTCATGATTTGTTATTAAATTGTGACAAACAATAACATCTTGAGTAGTTGCACTCTTCATTTTTAAAATTCATTTTGCTTTTCTCATGTTTTAAGGAATACCACCATAGAACCACAAAAGTTGTTTCTTTAACTTTTTAGAAAATCTTTTTACAGTATAAAGATCAACTACTCATGCAGCTGCTTTGAAAGAACTTTGGACAACCACACAAAACCCACTTACTTTCCATTTGCTCTTAATGGCTTATAATATAGTATAATGATACTGTTCATCTTCTTTCTTTTCTACTTCATTATATAACAATTCCATTCTTTGTATACAATAAGAATAATACTATACTCTGCCTTTTTCCCTTTAGAAGGCTAGAAGAATATAAATGTTATCATCATCCAGAAAAGAATTGTCTTAAGAAAAAATCTTTTACGTCTTCTATGACAACAATGGTAAAAAAAAAAAAAAAAAAATTAAGAAGTTACAACCATTAAAGAGAATTTTTCTCTGCTACTTTTGATTCTTGTTAGAAGGAATAAAGAAACACCCCTTAGCACAATTTAGAATGCATTCTGATATTCTGTACTTAAAAACGTGTATCTTACTTTCCCCACTGATCCTTCATATTGTGCAATAAGAAGATATAGCATACTGTATTCAGCGTGATAGCAAGAGCCTGAAACCAGGACAGCAGAGACATGAAGCTATTAAGAAATAAAACATGTAGGGATGCCTGGGTGGCTCAGTTGGTTAAGCAGCTGCTTTCGGCTCAGGTCATGATCCCAGTGTCCTGGGATCGAATCCCACATCGGGCTCCTTGCTCGGCAGGGAGCCTCCTTCTCCCTCTGCCTCTGCCTGCCATTCTGTCTGCCTGTGCTCGCTCTCTTTCCCTCTCTCTCTCTGATAAATAAACAAAATATTAAAAAAAAAAAGAAAGAAAACCTGTAATCTTAACAATGTTCTTTACTTGAATGCATTCTTTCAGGGATTTTCCAATACATCTTTCTTTGCTCATTGAGCTTCACAGGAATAGCAGCATGGAGTGGAAAGAGTTACGGGCCAAGAACTTGAAATCTTGGTCAACTTCAAGTTTAGCCATACATTCATTCAAAACTTTTTGAGGGGAATAATTGTACAAGACCTTGTTTTATTTCCCTTTCTTCATGCAGAATTTGGCATAAGGACTAAATATTTGCTGAAAACATGAGCTCAAATTGTTAATATTCTCTGAGTCACAGATTCCTCATTGAAAAAATGGAAATAATAACATTTGAATTGTAATGGTAAAAAAACTATAAGTCTGTTTGATTTTTATATATATGTACATGAAAATATTCTGTAGTTTATGTAAGCTATAAAGTACATGCAAATGTAAAAAAATGTTATTTTTTATTAAAACCGGAATCCACGTTGAAGACAGAGTGACGAAAATGAGCATTTTATGATACTCACTATGATAGACATCAGAAAGCTGTAAATCCAAAAACTAAAGTTTATAAATACAAAGTGAGAATGCTACTATGCTTTTAGTTTGTGATAAACCTTCTTGACTTAAATAGTACACCTCTGCTACCTGAGGGGTAACCTGAATACTATTAAATGCTATCAATAGGATATTCAAGAGAAGAATTTAATGTTTTACAAGTTAAACAGAGAAGTTTCTCCCACAGATCATTACCATTAAATACTGGCATCAATCATTAATTCAGTTCAGAGTTTAAATTTGGATTATTTTTAAAGTTAAAAAACTCACAGTGGTTGGTAGAGGCAAGTCAAAGATGAGGCCAGTCCATCTGCGGTGTAGGCAATCCATGGGGTACTCTGTCTATCGAGAGTTTAAAAACAATAATAAAGTTTGACTAAAGTTAGTATGCTTTTTATTAACACAATACCTTAAGTCAATGATAAAACTTTTCCTTCCAGAAAAAATTCTGCATTGTTCTAATTTCTAGTCAATTGCTACAGTTACTACTGAGTTTTAATAATAAATATGTAATTTTCCCACAGTTCCCACAGTTGTGTTATTACTTATCCTCTAGTAAACATTATATTCTACACTGAATTTAATTTAACTCTCAGTTTTACAGCTGGACCTGATACATGCATTTGTTTCCAGAATGAGTTCATAAAGATTTGGAATCATCTGAGATCTCTCTAAGCACAGTTCAAGTCTCACTTTAAATAACAGAGTAGAAATAAATAAGGATAATCCAGTGATTATAAATGGCACTGAGCCAATGAACTGAGCATCTGGATTTTTACCGGAGTTTAAAATTTTGGCAGCTATTAGAATTGGTCCTGGGAAGCCTGGGTGGCTCAGCTGGTTATGTGACTAACTCTTGATTTTGGTTCAGGTCATAATCTCAGAGTCATGGGATCAAGTCTTGTGGGATCTGTGCTCAGCTAGGAGTTTGCTTGATAATTCTCACTCTCTCTCTCACATAAATAAATAAATCTTAAAAAAAAAAAAAGAATTGATTCTAAAGAAAGTACAATGTAGAGAAATACTGCACTTTCTGGAATTTATTGTAAAACAGGATTTTTAACATTATATACCAAAATTTTCCTTACTTTTTAGATATTTTTAAATGATATATGCACACTGTACTATGTGAACAACTTTTTTAAAATTGAAATTAATGAAATGTTTGCCAATTAACTATGATCAGAATTAAGTTATAAACTGTTATACTGCTTAAGTTATAAATTGTTATACAACTGATCATAAATATTTTAAGAAGATAATCCTGATAGTCATTGACAAATCTGGAGATTTAGACTTGCAAACAAAAGATTTTAAATGATTATAATTTATTACAGCTGAAAACCAATATATGTGTAAGATACTTTCCCATTCTTTAAAAGATACAATATTTACTAAAAAAAAAAAAAAATACTAAACCACTACATTATTCCCTATTTTGTACTATAAAAATTCCAAATTAGTATTCTTTAACATTTTTTAATGACATAATAATATATATGCAACATTTAGTAAAATAAAACCTTTATTGTCTCTGTTCTCTTTCTGGCCATTATTTTTATCTATTTCATTTAATGATTATTGCCTGACAATCATCTACTCAGAATATTCTATCACCTATGCTAGGTATGTCACCGATGGTGATTCCTGTCCCACAAATTGTCAGATGAAGGAAAGAATGTTGAAGCTGGGTAAGACACTTTTCAAACCATATGGAAGCAATGGGTTACCTTTAACAGTAAAGAGATTCAGTTCTCAAATGAGCTTAATATGGTAGAAAGGGAAAATTTTGAAGTTCTCTTCTGTGTTTGTACATACAAGTATGTAAAGTGGGGATGACAGTGAGATAACTAGAAAGGATAATGTAAACCACAAAGGATTCAAATCCAGTATATATGAGGTATCTTTATAAATCAATAGAAAAGAAGGGAACACAAATGAGAAAATATTTAAACAGGATATCCAAATGGCTAACATACACCTAAACAAATGTTCAATGCCATTGATATTAAGGGAATATAAATTAAAACCACTATGTGATATCATTACAAACTCACTACCTTAAATTAAAAGTAAATATAATAACAGATTGACAATACTTACTGTTGGCAGACATGCAGAATAGTTAGAATGTACACATACACTGGTAGTAAGTATAAACTGGTACAACTCTTTGGAAAACAATTTGGTATTCTCTACTGAATCTGATCATATGCATACCCTGTGACTCAGCAATTCCTTATAAGAATGATATAGCAGCGGGGCACCTGGGTGGCTCAGTGGGTTAAAGCCTCTGCCTTCAGCTCAGGTCATGATCCTAGGGTCCTGGGATGGAGCCCCACATCGGACTGTCTGCTCAGCAGGGAGCCTGCTTCCCTTCCTCTCTCTCTCTGCCTGTCTCTCTGCCTACTTGTGATATATCTCTGTCAAATAGATAAATAAAATCTTAAAAAATAAAATGATCTAGCAGCTTCATTCATGGTAACTAAAAACTGTAAACAACCCAGCTATTCATCAACATTAGAATAAATGAATTACCTGTGGTGTATTAGAACTGAATGTTATATAGCAATGAAAATAAATAAACTACTGCTACATGTAATAAGATGTAATATCACAAATATCAATTCTATGGAATACATAAAGCACATATGTATACGTAAAGAACTCCTACAAAATTAATATTAAGTCCAAAACTGGACAAAACTAATATGCAGAACTAGAAATCATGATAGTATTTAATTTGGTGTGAAGTACTGGTGACTGGAAGGGATGTCAGAGAACAATTTTGGTGTACTAATAATATTCAACATGTTAAAGTTTTTCATAGCCATTTTATAATTAAAAAGTATTAAATTAAATTATAATATAATGCATTTACTGTAATTTCAGTAACATAACAAATCTAAACAAGAACTCCATTTGCATAGCAGAGCCACATAGATTTTATCTCCAATCTCCAATCACACTAAACATAAAATGACCTTATAGCAACCCTTATTGTAATGTACTGGTATAGATGTTTACAGACTTTTATATTTTAACAAAAGATTAATGAAAAACTTTTGAATATAAAGGTCATTAATAAGCCATTTAAGTAAAATCAGATTTTGAAATTGTTAGTGTAAAAAAATCTATCATATTTGTTTCTTATATGGTGAATTAGTATCTCATTCACAGCTTAATCATTATCTCACATAGCATTACTAGATTGCCTAGTGGAATTACCCAATTAAAGAGATGTAAAGAATACGTGTGCTACGTTATTCTTCACCTTTCCTTTGAGTTTTCACAGATGTCTTGGAATGTATATTAGGGACAATTTCTTGCCAGACAAATGGTTAATGCTTTTATTTTTATTTTTTAAAGATTATTTATTTTTTTATTTGACAGACAGAGATCACAAGGAGGCAGAGAAGCAGGCAGAGAGAGAGGAAGGGAAGCAGACTCCCTGCTGAGCAGAAAGCCCGATGTGGGGCTCAATCCCAGGACCCTGGGATCATGACCTGAGCCGAAGGCAGAGGCTTTAACCCACTGAATCACCCAGGTACCCCTGATTAATGTTTTTAAATCAAGAACCTATTGAAGTTATATCATACCTGCAGTATTTTGATTTTTTTCTAATTAGATATACACTATTATTTGATATAAACCAATTTTATTTCTTTTTACAAAAACACAAATGGGCAAATTTTCAGTGTAAAAAAATCGCTGAGTCTTCTTCAAAAGGCAGAGAATAAGAAAATGGTAGTAACGTAGTATAATGGCAAGAGGTATACGTGTCTGTTTTTCTTTTTGATTTACTAAAGTTTTGTAGGGTGTTTAATATACACAGGAGTTAATGTTATCATGATTACAAACCATATGTGAAATTTCATCAAATATAAAATTACTATAACTACCAATGACCTAAGTCATAAGCCCCAGACCAAAATTGTTTGAATAAATATACCTACAAATTTATCTACATTTAATAAAAAAATTAAAGCACAGAAAAAATTTTACTAACCAAAACAGTGAAATTCTAAAAGGCCTTACAGACAACTTCAGGTTAATATATTGTACCCATCTGTCAAACAAGAGGTTTTCAAGAAAATGCCTATATGATACTATTAGTTCTCACATCATTTAACTGAAAATAACACAAATAACCATCTAGAGCAACAACTCTCTAAATATGTAATGTTGGCTTCTAGTGTCTCTTTCAGTATAACATTCAGGGGTTTTGTTCCTATGTTCTTTTTTTTCATGCCTTCTTTCTCTTCTTGAATGTAGTTAAGCTACTTTTCTGTTGTTACCTACAAAAAAACACTAAATTGTATTATTAACTCCAGAAAGAATCCATAAATTTGAAAATTCATAGAACTCAGGATTTGATTCCTTGCTCTATTATTATCTATATGGCTTTCAGTTGCACCATATGTCAGTTGATAGGGTTTGAGGGACTCTGTTATGTCCAACATTGCCTCTGAGGTAAGATGTATGCTTCAAGTTGATTCAGAAGATCTCTATTCATAGCTCTGCAATTCTGCTGCTAGTGGGTATCACTTTTCACAGAACACTGGCTGACTATGAAGCCAGCAACCTGGGTTTTTGACTTAATGGATGTGTAAACCATTTAGTCTGATAAAAAACATATTCCTTTAAAAAAAATTAAAAAAAAACCCATATAATGTATTATTATCCCCAGGGGTACAGGTCTGTGAATCGCCAGGTTTACACACTTCACAGCACTCACCATAGCACATACCTTCTCCAATGTCCATAACCCTCTTATGTCCACCACCCTCTTCCTACCCACCTCCCCCCAGCAACCCTCAGTTTGTTTTGTGACATTAAGAGTCTCTTATGGGTTGTCTTCCTCCCCATCCCATCTTGTTTCATTTATTCTTTTCCTACTCCTCAAACCCCCCACATTACATCTCCACTTCCTCATATCAGGGAGATAGTTGTCTTTCTCTGATTAGCTTATTTCGCTAAGCATAAAACCCTCTAGTTCCATCCATGTCGTCGCAAATGGCAAGATTTTGTTTCTTTTGATGGCTGCATAATATATATATATATATATATACCACATCTTCTTGATCCATTCATCTGTTGATGGACATCTAGGTTGTTTCCATAGTTTGGCTATTGTGGACATTGCTGCTATAAACATTCGGCTGCACATGTCCCAATATGTTCCCTTTCGACTTGCCTTCCATAACGTCTTTTATGCTTGTAATACAATGTTCTGTAGAGCTTTAATTACTAACGTTTCTTTTTGGAACTGCTGAAATATCATTTGAAAGTCATCAACTCACCTTCAGAATGCACTTCAAAACATCACTCTAATCATTGTGATTAATAAATGTAACAAAAGGCCTTGAGTTTATGTGTAAGTTATATTTTAAAACTTTTAATATCAATGTATAAAAATCAAGTGAAATTATTGTTGATTTTAGAAAAAGATGGATTTTCATGGAAAAAAATTTTGTCAAAAAACACAGAAAATGTAAAGTTTAAAATGTTTGCTTTGATACCAAATCAAAGTATGAAAATGCTAGTTCTCATTCTATCACACCTGCGGTCATGGAAAGACAACATTTAAAAGATGGAACTAGAGCGTATCATGCTTAGCGAAATAAGTCAAGCGGAGAAAGACAACTATCATATGATCTCCCTGATATGAGGAAGTGGTGATGCAACATGGGGGCTTAAGTGGGTACGAGAAGAATAAATGAAAGAAGATGGGATTGGGAGGGAGACAAACCCTAAGTGACTCTTAATCTCACAAAACAAACTGAGGGTTGCTGGGGGGAGGGGGTTTGGGAGAAGGGGGTGGGATTATGGACATTGGGGAGGGTATGTGTTTTGGTGAGTGCTGTGAAGTGTGTAAACCTGGTGATTCACAGACCTGTACCCCTGGGGATAAAAATATATGTTTATAAAAAATAAAAAATTATATTAAAAAAAATATATATATATATCTACCAGCTACTACTAGAGAAGTATGATTGGATAAAAAGTTCACTTTCTTCCACAGTATGTAATATTGTTATTAAATATAATTTACTTCAATTTCCAGCAATCATGACCTTAGAAAGAAAAATTTATATATACTACTGGTTCAGTTGTAGGTTTCTATTAAGGAAGAACATCCTGCAATGCAAAAGGCAATTTTAAATAGTCTTGAATCTGTTACAATTTTTAATATTGTTATTTTCATGAATTAGATCTCCATCTCTTGAAAAGTATGATATATATCAATCTATCAACTCTATCATGATGAAATAATATTGGTAATTGTTATTTTTAGATTTATTTATTTATTTGAGAGAGTGTGTATGCACAGGGGGATAGTGGCAGAAGAAGAGGGGGAAAGAAACAGACTTCCCACTGAGCACAGAGACTGATGCAGGGCTTGATCTCTCCACCCTGTGATGACCTGAGCTGAAATCAGGAGTCAGATGCTCAACTGACTAAGCCACCCTGGTGTCCCATAATTGTTATTTTTATAGATCATTTTTCCTAATGCCAGTATAAAAATATTAATATATTTTAAAACTTGTTTTTTAAAAAAATTTCGAATTTAAAAATTTTTAGAAATCTAACCAATTTCAAACGTTCCTCATAAAATTCTAAAATTTCGGGATGCCTGGGTGGCTCAGTTGGTTAAGCAGCTGCCTTCGGCTCAGGTCATGATCCCAGCATCCTGGGATCGAGTCCCACATCGGGCTCCTTGCTCCTCAGGGAGCCTGCTTCTCCGTCTGACTCTGCCTTCCACTCTGTCTGCCTGTGCTCGCTCTCACTCACTCTCTCTGACAAATAAATAAAATCTTTAAAAAAAAAATAAATAAAATTCTAAAATTTCAAAATATGCTTGGGACACAAAAAATCTGGCTTTACTGGATTACCCAAAACAATCAAGTATTAACTTATTATTCCTGGAGAAAATCGAGGTATTATTAGAAATAAATTCCCATTAGAAAGTTAGTAAATATTTCCTTCTGTTTGTTTTTCTTATTTTTTTATTTTTTTCTTCCTAAATACAAGCTCATAATCAGGCTCCTCTTGCCTAAAAATTGCTTTGGGAAAAGAAAGGTATGTCTTTTTATCCTGAAATTTACTGGTAGGAAAGTAAAAGACCAAGGTAAAATGGTTAGATCCGATACTCATATAAGAAGGGACTCTGCTCAGGCACCTGGGTGGCTCAGTGGTTTGAGGCCTCTACCTTGGGCTCAGGTCATGATCCCGGGGTCCTGGGATCGAGCCCCGCATCGCGGGCTCTTTGCTCAGCAGGGAGCCTGCTTCCTCCTCTCTCTCTGTCTGCCTCTCTGCCTACTTGTGATCTCTGTCTGTCAAATAAATAAATAAAATCTTAAAAAAAAAAAAAAAAAAGAAGTGACTCTGCTTGGTGTGATATTAAATCAATTGGACATGTTGATTTTGTGTGTTTATTTATCTTTTTGATGATATTTATTTAATTTTATTTAATTTTTAGGTTTAAGTCAATGAACTTAATGAGTTGGATTTTTTAAAAACTTCATCTGCATAGACAGATAGATGGAAATGAACTCTTAAAAACACAAACACAGGGGCATCTAGGTGGCTGAGCTGGTTGAGTGGCAGACCTTTGATTTTGGCTAACGTCATGATCTCAGGTTTCTGGGACGGAGCCCCACCCTGCCCCCCTCAGGCTCTATGCTCAGTGGGCAGTCTGTTTAAGAGTCTCTCTCTCTCCCTCTGCTCCTTACCCCCTCCAATTCTCACATGTGTGCACTCTCTCTCTCTCAAAAAACAAACAAAAATAAGTAAAACAATTACAATATATTATCAGATATGAAAATCAGTATTTTCTAATTTTACCAAATATCTAGATTAAAAAATAATTTTATCTAATTTGGATACAAATGAGATCAATATGTTTCTTAGGTCTCTTTTAATTTCTTCTTTTAAATATTAATATTTAATTATATATTTCTATATTACCTCTTTTTCATCCCTTGTAATTTATTTGTTGAAAAACAATTGAGGCCCTTAATTTGAAGAATTTCCCAAAGCATGGATTTTCCTGATAGTAGACTATAATTTTACATGTTTCTTCATATTTTATAATTCCCGAAAATTGACAGGTAAATCTTGAGGCCTGATCTGATTTGTGCTGAGAGACTTCATACATAGTAAAGTCTAACTTTTTTTAATACAACATAAGCTAGAGTTTGGGGAATTTATTGTTGACCATTATGATCAAATACATTGTCCTTATTCCTGAGTGCAGATTGTTACCCTGAGTGCTAATGAAGTTTCTTCTGGATGAAATAACTATAAATGTCCTGTGGCAGAAAATCTGGGGAAGACAAAAGTCCTTCTTACTCAGGAGCTGATGTTTGGATTAGGTATGTAAGGTGATGACACATCTGTCATTTCACTGGGGAGACTTCCTGGATATTAGCCAAAAGGCCGAGAAGAGATCACTGGGGAGACTTGAGCATAACTTCAACCAATGAGACCTGTTGAGCACTGGGTCCTAATTAGCAGTGCTAAGGTACTCTTTAGGTTTTCTATTATCCTTAATCCTGGAGTTGAGTTTGATTTATCTTGCCCTGTAATAAGCTTTTAGGAATTAAGGATGAATCTCTGTCAACTCAGTGTAAAGTACTATTTATGCAAAGTATAAATGTTCTTTCACTCCCCAAATATTACTTTTAGAGTACTCACAATGAACTAGGCACTGTATTAGGAATTTAAGGTATAAAACACTTGTGAAAACAGACATGATTCCTATTTTTATGATATGGTCAAATGAGGAAGACAGATAATAATCAATTAATTCTCCTAATTAATACATGACTACTAACTGAGAGAATGCTTTGAAGGGAAAGAACACTATTTAATAAAACCATAAAGTGAAGGAACCAAATCTCAGGATGCAGCCAAGATAATGAAGACAGTATAAAGAAGGCATATATTTGGAGGTGATAAATAGCCACCAGGATTTGTTTATGAAACATCCAAATATTTCTCAACCAATCTGAGGGAGGGTATTAGTTGAGGGAGGAAATCCTATTAGCTGAGGGAGGATAGCCTATTCCTGAAAAGAATTCTGAGGGTCTCTGAGATGTAGTCCTCACACATAATCCTCCAATAAAAGTATTATCTACGAAAGTAAGAGAGGTATGGGCTATCTCAAAACTGATTATAAAAAAGAGGCCTTCTCATCCTTCTTGTTTGTCTTGATGTTCCACATTGGAAATACTGGGTAAGCAGAGAAACAGATCTCTTCACAAATGGCTTTGACTTCTGGATAGGCTCAAACGTAACTTTAACTGATGTTTGCAATACAAACTAGATGGTTTGGTGATTATATTAACCTTCCAGTATCAGGCTGACTAACTTGCTTTGTCTAGAAATACAAAGAAATTTCTTATAAGCCACATGTAAAGTAACCATGAATAACCATGTGCAAAACTATGAACACAAGCTGAACAGATTTAAAAATACAATTTTCCCTACATCATGAAGTATTTCTCTACTTCAGCAATTCTTTATGTGAGAGAGAGAGCCACCAAAGACATTTAATATAAAGGAACCACAAAATTTTTTTGGTTATAAATGGGAAACAGAAGAAGTAAGAGAGAATATAGGAAATAATTTATGGAGAAAAAGAAAACAAAAGAACAATTTTTTGCTTGGAAATTTTTGCAGTCTGATACCTGCCTTGCTCACAGAGAAGATAAGTAGTGACAGATGTGGTTTTGTTATAGACAGAACTTAATGTCAAGCAGCTGAGCAACTACACTTCTTAAAGAAAATTAATCCTGAGCTGTCTTAATTGTACTCCTTTCTTCTCCTCTTTCCTCCTTAAATTTCCATCTGGAGTTTTCAGTAAATGATAGCAGTCTTGATGGGATCTAGTGGTCTGAGTGATTTTACATTCCTAGTCTTCCTGCTAGTAGTGTTCATAAACACTTTTTGTAAGTACCACTGTCCAGGGTGGGATGACTCATCTCAAAACACAGCCATTTGTTTCATTAAAAGCTGACTAGGGATGAAATATTACTTACATACATATTCTCCTTTTGTTATGATATCTTTTCTTTCCTATCATAGTTTTCTCCAGGAGTAACGGGTTATATAATGACATTATTAGTAGGGATAATTTATAGAAAATAAAAATCACCATTTTTATGTATTATATCTTTAACCATGAAATTCTGAAATTGCTATAGTATGCAGGCACCATTATTTGAGGTATGAAGGCACCATTATTTGAGGCACTGTTGCCCTTCTCCTGGATGGAGCTATTATATAAAAACCTTTTTAAAAAATTCATAATAAACACCCAGTTAAACAATGACAAGATACCAAATTAAAGAGCCCTCAGGATAAGCTACTTAGAAGAATGGTATCTTCTATACAGGCAAAGCTTATATATAAGCATGGCACCCAGCATAAAAGTCACTATCTTCCTCTTCTACTTCATCATTAGATGAAGTATGTGTAAGTATATAAGTATATACTTATGTACTATATATATATAAGTATATATAATATATATAAGTATACTTATATAAGTATATACTTATGTACTATATATATATAAGTATATATAATATATATAAGTATACTTATATAAGTATACTTATATACTTACACATACTTCATCTAATGATGAAGTAGAAGAGGAAGATAGTGACTTTTATGCTGGGTGCCATGCCTGGCTAGTGATTCTACTGATGCCTCCCTGTTCCGGATGACCCATCTTGCACATGCTAGTGAAATGGTTCCTCATCTCTGTGTGGTCTCGTCTGGTTCTGTGTGTTTAATACTTCACTAGTGTGGCTTTCCATTTTCCCAACCATCAACTGTTCACAAAAACATCAACTGTTTACATGAAAAGTCCTCATGGCATTCTAGATCAGTGTTATCCAAGAGAAGTATTATTTATGCCACATTAGTAATTCTAAACTTTCTAGTAACCATAATAACAAAAGTAAAAACAGTGAAATAAGTTTTAATGTTGTATTTGATTTAACCTAAGGTATAAACATTATTTCAACACATAATCAATGTAGAAGTCATTCTTTTCATCATATTAAATGTACCAAATCTAATTTATATTTAACACTTACAGCACATCTTAATTTGAACTAGCCATACTTCAAATGTGCAACTGCCACATGTGCCCAGTTGCGACCATATTGGAGAGCACAGCTTTAGATACTAGCAACAGGTTTGATTATTCCTCTCCTTTATGTGGCCACAGGCCTAGATCAAGCAATTAAGTACCTTATCAAGAATGTTCTCCATTTGTGCACACCAAGAAAATTAGAAATGAGATGACCATGTCCTCATCTTAGAAAGTCAAATATCACCCTTTCTTTTAAAGTTCATTCTGTCTTGGATCAAATTTGCATGAGTCTCTAGGACTCAAGTCATAAACAGGGCATCTGAATCTTCACTCTCAGTCTTGTTTCATTCCACATCTACGTATTAGGCTTGTGCAATCCTTTCTCTTAGAACTCTTTTTTTTTTTTTTAAGATTTTATTTATTTATTTGACAGAGAGAGATCATAAGTAGGCAGAGAGGCAGGCAGAGAGAGAGAGGAGGAAGTCCGATGCGGGACTCGATCCCAGGACCCTGAGATCATGACCTGAACTGAAGGCAGCGGCTTAACCCACTGAGCCACCCAGGCGCCCTCTCTTAGAACTCTTAAATGTCTATATACTGACAAAGCCCTTAAGATGTCCTTGTTAAATACTAGGCAGAAATGAGCAAATCAGCAGGAAAGAGAAGAGAATTCCAAACTCAAGTGAGGCTGGAAATCATATAATCCATACACTATGTCCATAGTATGTTCATAATAAAAATCAAACACATAATCATTTTTATTCATATAAACATAGATTTGAATCCTGCCTCTATCATCTGTTTCTGTTCCCAACATATTCATGATAGAAACTCACTTTCCCTCAAGAACAGTAATAGCAGTAGTGGATAGAATTATAATTATAACCCTACACTGAATACTTGCTTTGAATCAGATTCTTTGCTATGGACTTTGTATCAGTTAGCTATTTATTAAATGGATAATTAAATAAATTTTATTAAATGAGGTAATATGTAATGCTGCCAAGTTATATTAGCTTATCAATATAATCTCTATAATAAAAATATTAATAAATCATTGCTTTATTATTTTCTGGTCTGTCTTTAATTTTTTTAATCAATGATAACCTTTTATTTTTCATCACAGAAAGAAAACCTCTAATGACAAAACAATGTATATTATTTATTACATGAATCCCCAGGGTATGGTTTGTTAATTGCCTATAAACCTTGGGTGCTCAGATGCTCAAGAGATAATGAATGAATGAGCCAAAAAGGAAGTATTTCTAAATTCAATAGTCACGGTATAAAAAAAGCAAGGGTATATAAATTATGCTTTCTATTTCATTTAGTAAACTGAATTTACAAGACAGCCTCCAAAATTTGTTAAATCAAATCAAAGGAGTTACATACTGAATAGTTACTGAAACAACCCAAATGTTTATTTAAATGAAGAGGTCAGATTCTTTGACAATGAGACCAATTTGATTCCTCATATTCCTCTTCTGCCCTCCTACTAAAAAAAGTCATGAATGTGCCACCTAATTTATTAACAACTGGAACAGCTTGACATACAAAGTGGCAAATCCTGTGGGTGCAGAACAGATCTACATACAAGGGCTCTGCTATTTATCAGCTTTCAGATTTGATGATTCATTGAATCTGCTTCCTTTTTTCCCCAAAATTAAACAAAAAATTAGTTTTTGCATGTGCCATATACATGCAAGTTGAATATAAAATATGCCAAATAATTTCTGAGCAAATGTGGAATTAATGCCCTTTTGTATACACACTTCTAATTTAAATCTAATTCAAAAGTACACTTTTTATAAGAGCCATCAAAAAGTACTGACAGCTATCAGCATTTCAGGAAAATTGGATATTCATGTGTAAAAGAATGAAACTGGATCCTTATCTTATGACTCTTAAAAATTAACCTTGGGAGGAGACAAACCATAAGTGACTCTTAATCTCACAAAACAAACTGAGGGTTGCTGGGGTGAGGGGGTCTGGGAGAAGGGGGTGGGATTATGGACATTGGGGAGGGTATGTGCTTTGGTGAGTGCTGTGAAGTGTGTAAACCTGGTGATTCACAGACTTGTACCCCTGGGGATAAAAATATATGTTTATAAAAAATAAAAAATTTAAATAAATAAATAAATAAATAGCCTGTAAAAAAAAAAAAAATTAACCTGTAATGAAGACTTAAATGTAAGAACAGAAATAGTGTAACTCTTAGAAGAAAACAGGAAAAAAGCTTCTTGACTTTTTTTTTTTCTCAAGGCAACACTTTTTTGCAGATGAGACCTAAGGCACAAGCAACAAGAGCAAAAAAAAAAAAACAAGTGGGACTATATCAAACTAAAAAGCTTTTGCACACCAAAGAAATGATCAACAAAATGAAAGACAAGCTACAGAACTGGAAAAATATTTGCATAATTTTCATATGATATCATATGGAATCATAAATCTGATAAGGGGTTAATATCCAAATATATAAAGAACTCATACAATTCAATAGCAAAAACGCCCCAAATAATCCAATTAAAAATGGTCAAAGGACCTGAATAGACATTTCTCCAAAGAAGATATAAATGGCCAAGAAATACATAAAAAATGCTCAGTGTCATTAATCATTAGGAAAATACAAATCAAAACCAAAATGAGATATTACCTGAGCCCTGTTACCAAGGCCATTATCAAAAAGACAAATGCTTGTAAGGATATAGAGAAAAGGGAAACTTTGGGAGTGCCTAGGTGGTTCAGTTGATTAAGCATCTGACTTAGGCTTGGGTCATGATCCCAGAATTCTGGGATCAAGCCTGAGTCTGGATCAATGCTCAGCATAGAGTCTATTTCTCCCTCTAACCCTCTTTCTTTCTCTCTCTCGAATGCGCATGCATTCTCTCTCAAATAATAAATAAAATCCTGGGGCGCCTGGGTGGCTCAGCTGGTTAAGCCGCTGCCTTCGGCTCAGGTTATGAACTTCGGAGTCCTGGGATCAAGCCCCACATCGGGCTCTCTGCTCAGCAGGGAGCCTGCTTCCTCCTCTCTCTCTGCCTGCCTCTCTGCCTGCTTGTGATCTCTCAATAAATCTCTCTCAAATAAATAAATAAAATCTTTAAAAATAATAATAATAATAATAAATAAAATCTTTAAAAAAAAGAAAAGGAAACTTAGTGCACTGTGGATGAGTTTGTAAACTGGTACAGTCACTATAGAAAACAGAACGAGTTCCTTTAAAAAATTAAAAACAGAACTACCATGTAATCTAGCAATTTCACTTCCAAGAATATATCCAAAGGAAATGAAAAGACTATGTCGAAACAATATCCACAACCCATATGTTGATAGCAGCATTATTTACAATAACCAAACATGAAAATAATTTGTGTCTATCCATGCATATATGGGCAAAGAAATTGTGAGATATACGTGTATACACAATGGATATTATATAGCCATAAAAAATGGATTTTTGAAATCTGTGGCACAGACAGACCTTGAGCACATTAGGCTAAGTGAAGTAAAGCAAATAAAGAAAGATAACTACAGTATGATCTCACTTATATGTGGGATCCAAAAGCAAAACAAAACAAAGCAAAAAACAAACAAGCAAAAAAGGAATGAAATGAAAAAAAAAAAACAAAAACAAAAAACAAACAAACAAAAAACACCAAACTCATAGAAAAAGAGATCACATTTGTGGTTACCAGAGGCAGTAAGTGGGGGTAGGTAAAACTGGAAGAAAAGTGATCAAAAGGTAAAAACTTCCAGATGAAAGATAAATGAATGCTAAGGGTGTAATATATAACGTGACAGCAATAGTCAATATTGCTGTATGATACCTCTGAAAGTTGTTAAGAGACTAGATCCTAAGAGTTCTTTTCTCAAGAAAAAACATTTTCTTTTTGTATCTATGTAAGATGATACACACTAACCAAACTTACTGTGGTAACCACTTCATAATACATCGAAGTCACATCATCATTGTACAGTACCCCTTAAAATTATACAGTCTTTTATGTCAACTACATCTCAATAAAACTGGGAAAAACTTGAAAAGGGTAATCGTCATTTTTGTATTAAAGGCTATTTTGAATGACGATCATTGCCTTTAACTTTTCCTGTCCTTTCAAACTTCATTTCAGTGGAAATGTTTTTATGTAGCTATATTTCCTTTTTATATGAATAGCAAAATAATTGCTAATTTGGATGCAAACTTATTTCAGAGTTGCACATCACCATTTTACATTTGGGCTGTTCATTGAAATAATTTCCACCTTAAAAGGAAAAAAAAAAAAAACCACTAAAGGTAAAATTTTTATTATAATGGTTCAGGAACTTCTTGTCTAAAAATTATCAGGATATTTCCAAAGCTTGTATTAGGGCTTCTAATGTCAGGCTTATGCCATATAAGAGATTACAATTCAGGGTGCCTGGGTGGCTCAGTGGGTTAAGCCGCTGCCTTCGGCTCAGGTCATGATCTCAGGATTCTGGGATCAAGTCCACCATTGGGCTCTCTGCTCAGCAGGGAGCCTGCTTCCCTTCCTCTCTCTCTACCTGCCTCTCTGCCTACTTGTGATCTCTCTCTCTGTCAAATAAATAAATAAATAAAAATCTTTAAAAAAAAAAAAAGATTACAATTCATTATACAAGATCATCAGGGAGAGATTTTAATATAAAGTTTTGACTTAAAGAAATAAATAAACTTCAAGGTTTTCACCTCAAAGGGAAATAGATGGATGTAAAAATGTGACCCATTATTCACTTTCTCTTTCTTTCTTTCTTTCTTTCTTTCTTTCTTTCTTTCTTTCTTCCTTTCTTCCTTTCTTTCTTTCTTTCTCTTTCCTTTCCCTCTTCCTATTTTCCTTCCTTCCTTTATTTTTAATTTATTTTTAATTTTTATTTTTTTTTTTTTAGCAGGGAAGTAGAGCTTCAAAGATTTGATGTCTTATTAGTACAAGAATTGAGATCCCTTCTTTGGAGTCCTAAAGGATGAAAGGCTATTGCCTGAGGGGTAAATGAACTTGTCTTAGAAGGTTTTGCAACCACTTAAAGGAAAAGATATGTATAGACCTGCTAAAGTGTTCCCTGGGAAACCTGTCTGATCTTCACTACATTAGCAAGATATCCCATATGTAGGAATGCAGGCACAAGATTTACAGACATACTGCTCTCACCTTTGCTGCATGAGGATTCAGCAGACATGATTTGGGTTATGAATAACACTTAATGAAAACAGCCCAGAAAGACTGGTCTTCCAGGAAACTGATAAAGACCTTAGCTTGAAAAGCACTGAAAGACAAAGGCATTATATAAAAAAATGAAGGAAATCATCAAACTTATGAACATATCATAAGTCATCCAGGTTTCAGGACCTAATGAATTAGAAGATTCTTGCCATGAAAGTTTATAAATTCCTAATTCTGTCTTTAAGCTATTTAATTACTTACTCCAACTATTTGTTAAATGAAAATCTACAGAGAATTAAAAACCCAATCCAAACAAACAAACAAAAGAAACAAAAAAGCAGAAACTCTGATTTATCAGGCTTTGTGTGTTCTCAGAGTTACTTATAAAGTAGAAAAATCTGGGTGAATAAATGAAGGTTAACTCATCAACAGCAAGATCATTATTTCAAAAGATCTATGGAAGGGCATAGTGTAGCCCTCATTGTGTTAATCTGCAAGCATAAATATTTGAAGAAAAAAAACTTAGAATGCGCATCTGGTCAAAAGTTACAACGGTAAATGAAAGCTAACTTCTCTTTGAATCTATCTTTTGCTAGAATGTAAAGCCGACCAAATAAGGATTTCTACTGAAAGGAACCTCACATTTAATATTTGTGACATCTAGCCTATCCATCAAAATAAATAGGAATCATGTTACTAGTTATTCTCATTGGTTTTACTCTATACGCACTATGAACCAAATCTGGAATATGTAGTTATTACGCAATTAGCACTACAAATAATTACACAATACATTCTATTGAACCTAGAGGTAAAAGATTTCTGTATAACTTCTGATAAAGATAATTTCCTGGGCCCTAGTGTCTTATTTGTAAAATGACTGATTAAAAAAAAATAAAGGGCCAGAACTAGACATCAAAGGAGTTGTATTTTTTTTAACTTAAGCATAAAGAGATATATGATATATATAGATATATTTATCTGTTTTATTCTACTCTTCACAATATAAAAAAGTTCATTGATTTGCTTATTTTGCTGATACATAAAGATACATATTGTTGCTCATAGTAAAGTCTGTTTATTTTTTTTCTTCAGCTTTTGCTTTGAGGAGTTGGTTTGTTTCATAGTAAGGTATTAGGTACTTCTGTGAGGCTGTATTAAGAATAAACCAAAATTGTAAAATAGTTTTATATTAAGGTTCAACAATAAGTAAATGCCTTTGGCTCTTTCTTTCACCTTTTGAACTATTCACAATATTATAACTGATTGATCTGGTTACCTTGAATTCTGGTTTGTCCCCATTAGAATCTAAGCAATTATCTGTTTAGATGAAGTAAAGAAATAAATCATCTCCATTTTATATGAGGTGTTGACATTTATTGATTTAATGTTCTCTTAAAATCTTTTGGGGAAATGGCTTTTAAATTATAATAATAAGTGGACAGAAATTAATGGACCTACTCAAACTAGAGCAACATGTTGGAATGTAATTCATTGTCAAAATTTTGTGAGTGAATTTTAGCAAGGAAAATTGTAGCTAAGAGGCCCAATGTAGGTGTTCTTTTGTAACCTGCACTGCTTCTCTGTGAGCTAGTGTTTGAGAATTCTGCTCTGAAACATATAATTATTTCCTTTCACACAACTGACCATGCACTGTGTTTTCTGGCTTCAGTAGAGTAAAAGTCCTTCAAAAGATAATCTTTAAAAAAAGACTTTACTCTAAATAATTTAGAAAGAATAGATAAACTATTATGAATATAATAAATGATTAACAATCAGACACTTCTGCATTAATATTTAATAAGAAAATGTGTTATAACATGCAACATAAACTTTACTAAATATATAAAAACATCAAGCATAAATCATTCAGATTACCCTTCTTATCAATCTCCAAGATAGCTGTAAGTACACATAAATGGTGCCTGTCGAAAATACATAATTAGCCCTATTCCTTTTACCTCATAATTCTTTGCATATTCTTGATCTTGTGCTCTATAAGCTTTCCCCAGCCATTTATCTGTTATTTATCTTTCTTATTATTTGGGGCTTTTTTATTTGTTTTTATTTATCTTTACAACAAGAGTACAGTTTCTCTTTACCAATGTGCAAGTAAGTCATATGCCACTTCCTCCATGTCAGTTTCAGCATGTTTAACCAAATCAAGGTTTTTATTGTAAAATCAGTTAACAATAAAATTTTGTTGTCAATTAAGATTAGGTTAAAGGGGTAACTGATGGATCAAAGCTAGTTCACTTGAAAAGTGAAGGGGGCACCTGGGTGGCTCAGTGGGTTAAACCTCTGAGTTTGGCTCAGGTCATGATCTCAGGGTCCTGGGATTGAGTCTCACATCGGGCTCTCTGCTCAGCAGGGAGCCTGCTTCCCCCTCTCTCTCTGTCTGCCTCTCTGCCTACTTGTGATCTCTCTGTCTCTCTGTCAAATAAATAAGTAAAATCTTAAAAAAAAAAAAGTGAATGAGCTCAATTTGCCTTAGAAAATATAGAAATTATAGAAAGGATACAAGTATCAAATTTTACCTTCAGCTTAATTCTTGCTTTATCTTAAATCATAGTGGATGATTATCTCTTTTTAGAAGCTTGTGTCTAACCATACTGTTTTTTGATATAACTGTTTTTCTTCTGTTACAAGTATCTATGTAACATTGTTAAATCTGAAGTCTGAGGTCAAAGAATATAGCACCACCTCATGTTGGACCATAAGTGGAATTCTTGCATACTTGTGACTCTAGGATGCTCGAGTGCTCTTATGAGTTTCCACAGCTTTGTTTTCTAAAAAACCTAAGACACGGAAGGGATAAGTGAATCTAAGACAAGGGTTAAAATAACTGGTGATTTGCAGACCTGTACCCCTGGGGATAAAAATATATGTTTATAAAAAATAAAAAATTTAAAAAAAAAAACTGTTAGGTTCTCGATACTGCCCGAAACAAACTTCTGGCTTAAAATTGTATTTTATATTGATTAGGAAAATGATGCTTGAAAAAATAGATTTTACTTCAAAATCATTGGCTTTTATATAATGTTTTCAACTTGACTTGTGAAAAATTTCTCTTCCCTGCCAATTGTGCTACCTCAAATGGCTTTTTGGCATTATTTATCTGTTAGGTTATTGTATTTTACTGTGTAATTTTACGGTACCTGAAAAGCGAGCAGGTAAAACAAACAAACAAACAAACAAAAAAAAACCCATATTTTATGTTAAAGGGATACACTAGTTTTTACATGGAGGGGGAAAAAAAATGTCCACACTTCCATTAAGTGTGGAAATCACTCCAAAGAAAGTACAAACTTGACTTAGACTGAGCTAAACTGACTTTTTAGGTAGATAGTAAAATTCAGGAAATATAATTATTGTTGGAATTATATTGGTGCCTATTGGGATTTGGCCTTTGAAGTAATTTTGGTACAAACCTTCTACAAAACATCTATGTAAAAATCTGCCCTTACATTTCTGGTATATAGGTCATGACACCTAGTCATTTCCTACCGAATATCCATCAAATCTTATCCTTTTACTTCAAGAATTTAAAGTGGCAGATATCCATTGGTACACTCATTCAACATTCCAACTGCTCTCACCGTGATTGTTCACATTTCTGATTAACCCCTGAAGCATAGGAGAACTCACTTAACTAACTGCATGAAGAAACAGAAAATCCATAGCAGGACAGAAACCTCATGATATACAGAGGAAAGCAATTACTCCTACGGTCACATTTTTTGGTAGTACATGCGCTATCACTAAAAAACAAGTCATATTTTTTTGTTATTTGATTGGTAGACAGGCTTTTGGCCAGCAGCTTATAACCCCTAAATATGTAAGCTAACACATTTCATAAATCACCAAACAGTAAGAATGCAAGTGATTCTGTACAAGATATATTGGGGGAAGTACTTTTTAAATATTGAGATGAAACTGAAGTTCAAATTTTATTTTATTTCTTATCTTATAATTTGTACTTACAGGTCACATAATTTAAACATAATTAATTATTGTTAGCATATGCAATGAGGTATGTTTAATACTTTCTAATGGAAAATTTGTGGTGACTGTAGGTTTTCTTGCAATGATTAGACAATGCTGGAGAGGTAACTGATGTTGAAGGCAAGCATAAAACTCATATAATAACATTCACATTAATGCCTTTAGAGTGTGCTCAATGTATATACAATAAGATGACAAAGAATCATTCAACCATTGGAGATATATTACACTTCTAAGTTAGGTACTACAGGTTAAAGAGCTTAAAAAAATAAGCTTAAAAAGACTGGAACTTCTTTTCAAGAAAACTGCAGTGCACTAGGTTTTTCATGTCATTTTAAGAGTTATCTGTACTTTAGATTGAATATCACTAGCTTATATGGAGAGTATTAAAGAAAAGTGTTGAGTCACCATGAAAAATTTTAGTAAGGTCAATAACATAATGAAGACAGCTGTGTTGAGAGAGAGAGAGAGTTTCTTGTTGAAAATGTCTTTGAAAACTCCAAGTCTGTGCTACTTTAGAATTTTGAGTTGTCCTATAAAACTGATTTTCTTTAAAAGGTGATCAAGTGAAAAAAATTATGAATTATGCAAAATTTCTGTCAGGCTTTGTTTTGGCGCCCCAGCCCTCCGCCCCGGTCAGGCTTTGAATGAATGCAGTTTAGATAAATGGTGAGTCATCATAAGAACTGAGCATCTTGTAATCTCAGAGTTGGAAATAAATGGTACAGAGCCATGATTATTCAGTAGAGTATTGAGAGAGAGTAAGAAATTCTTGATCATACCAAGTTTTGGTCGGGGAATAAACAACAAAGAACAGAAAAATGGAAAACTGAAATATGACTTCAGTGGGTTTTATCAGAGATCCCATTCTTTGCTGTATAGCTCTGCTGAAATTGTTATATCAGAATATTATCTGTTCTATGTCTATGAGGACCTATAATTTACATGATTTGTCTCCCTTTGACATTTGTTTTCATGGCTCTGATTGGATTTCTGGCACATAGAAGATACTCTGTTAATGAATCAATCAAGTAATCAATCAATGAAATATATCATATATCAAGAGTTAGTGGTTATTTTGTTTTTCATTTTTTCCATAAAGGGAATATATAAATTATGTGACTCATCTTTTTTTTTTTTTTCTTACCACTTTCCACATTTAGTTTAAGAGATGGCTAACCTGTTGAATGGCTTCATCAGCCTATTATAAAATCAAGGACCCACTTGTATTTCTCTTCTAATTTCCTCCCAGATTCTGCTTAAGCATATAAGCATATTGATTTTGACATATAAATTTAAGTGGATATTAAATAACCAACTAGAAAAATCAAATAGATGGTAGGATCTGAGTTTGAAACCACACAGAGAATGGAATTAGATGTCTAAAGTTGGAAGTTTTCAGCATATGAGTAAAATTAGACAACAACCATTGGGTCTTGAGGGCTTCTTCCCCATCTTAATATCCTAAAAATAATCAGAAGTTTATTCAATGCAAAGTTGCCACTTATGCTCTTTTTTTATTTCCTAGAGTGAAGACATGATTTTGCTTCTTCTGTTTCCACTCACCCTAACTGTTGATCGCAAGTGGTCCCTCAGGTTTTGAGGCTATCATATCTACTACTTTAACTTTTCTACTGAAGGTTTTAAAGGGAAGGAATTTTGTTTTGTTTTGTACTGTTTTTTAAAGAAATCTTCTCACTTTACTTTCAGCTGTGATTTGCTTCTAAAACTTCTTAAACTTTTACATGTACGCAATTCAGCAGGAGATAATTCTAAAATGCAGAATATGACTTAGTGACTCATTTGAGAGTCCAAGTTTCTAGACAATGGGCCACACTTTGAATAACATGGCATTAACTGTTTTCTTGCATTTTAGTTTAGTTGCCCAGCAGCTGTTACCCCTACTTTAGTTCAAATCATTTCAATTACCATTTTTAGAATTACTTCTACCTCTACTGTATGAGGTTAAGGAGAGTCTTTAAATCAGAATTTTTAGTTTTTCCTTAATGAAAGGGTGGATTTGCAACATAGAAACAAACTGGACTTTTTCTAGTATTTTCCGGTAAGAATGGAGTACAAAGAGAAAATAATTTACATACTTTTATTCCAGGGAACTGTTTTGATGAAAATCTTGAGTAGTTCCTACCAGAGAAATATTTTATCCTTCCCAAGCCTTATTATTCAATTATTACTTATGTCATTTATATCCCTTCATAGCTTTCAAATAAATTTCATTTTTATTTAGATATTCAAATTTGGTTTATAAATTCCATAGACATTGAAATTTGGAAATTGTGAAATTGTGATACTTTCAATTTGTGAAAGTTTCTTTTATGCTGAAAATTTTAGTATTATTAGTTTTGATGAAGAGAAGCTTGTGGTGTTGAAGTATATTCACAAAAAATATTCCTAGAATAACAACTTTTTACAAAGTCACCATGTAAAAAAAGTAGTAACTAAGAGAATCTCAGTAATTGGGTTCCTGATAAAATATTGCTAGAAGTTACTTATTATTGACACACCATAACAGGGTCAACTCCAGTTCATTTAGACTATCATTTACAAGAGCTGAAAACAGCATAGTATTTAAAGAAGAAGTTTGCCTAGAAATTCAAAAACATAAAAATCCATTTAACATTTTATTATATATAATAATATTAAATTACTTGGTCATATATGACATCTTTCACTGTTGTAGCTATTTTACTCAAACAGGTAAATTTTGAATGGCATACTCCTTCAGTGAAGTACTTCATGTTAACAAATATTCTTTATTAGTAAATTTTCAGAAACAGCTCTAACCTCTATAGCCTGTATAGGCCTGCATACTCAATCAGCATGTATTCCAAAATACATTTTCCAGAAATTTTTTTTAATACAGTTGACATAAACTCTATCTGGATATTCTGCATGTTCTTGTATAGTAGAACTACATTTCAGGAGCCTGAAATGATGTAAAGCCATTTTAATGCACTATGGATCTTGTAAAAGCATGTACCTTAATACTTTCAGAATTTTCAAAGGCATATGTATTTCTGTTTTCAATTTTTATTTTTTTTGATTCAAAATAAAATGAATACCCTCAGCATATGAATCCAGGTAACATCTGACTGGCAATAAACTCTTCAGTATATAATAAAAGCTTTATTTTTAATTACAAAGCTTTTGCTTTGAGAAACAGATTCATTTCACTGAAATTGTCAAACCTATTAGTGTAATATTATTTGTAGTATTCCTTTATTATTTTTATTATTGAAAATAATAATTATTATTTTTTACATCTTTAGTAGTATCTCCTGGTTCATTCCTGATATAGTATTTTTTGTCTTTTCTTTTTTGGGCAGTGGTGATGGAGGTTTGCCAATTTATTTGGTAGTTTCAAAAAAATGGCTCTTTGTTTCATTGATATCTTCTGTTCTTTTTCTATTTTCAAATTCACTGATTTTGCTCCTCTGAGTAGGTCTTTCTTTTATGCATAAATTGGGTTATTTTGCTCTTATCTTTCTAGGTCTATAGGTGGGAGTTCAGATTATTCACTTGAGAATTTTCATCTTTTCTAATATACTAATTCAGTGCTATACATTTCTCTCAACACTACCTTTAAATTTTGATACATTTTATTATCATTTATTTCAATGTATTTATGTTACCACTGAGACTTCTTTAACCTAAAAATCACCCAAAGGGTGATTTAATAGTTTGTTCTTTAGTTTTCAAGTATTTGGTGATTTTCCAGCTATCTTCCTGTTACTGATTTACTGTTTGAATTTTTGGAGATAAAAAACACACTGTGTTTGACTTTGGTATTTCAGATTTTTTAATATTTGTTCTGTGGCCTAGGATATGGTCTTTCTTGGTATATATTCCCTGAATGCTTAAAAAAAAAAAATCATGTATTGTCCTGCTATAGAATGTTGTATTCTAAAAATGTTGATTAGAAACTACCAGTTGAGGGGTGTTTTAAGTTCTAATTTCTTGATGACTGGCTATCTAGTTGTTCTGTCATTTATTTAGAGAGGGGGTTAAAATCTCCAATTATAACTGTGATTTTGTCTATTCTACTTTCAGTTCTACTAGTTTTTATTTCACACATTTTGCATCTTTTTGGTTCACACACAAATACTATTGCTATGTCTTCTTGGTATATTTACCCTTTTATCATTGTATTATATTCTTCTGTAACTCTGGTGATTTTCTATGCCTAGAAGTCAACAATATATGACATTAATATAGTCATGCCTGGTTTCTTTTGATTAATGTTTCCATAATATAAATTCTAATACTCACACTTTTAACCTGCCTATATTATATTTAAAATGTCTTCAACACAAACCATAAGTGACTCTTAATCTCACAAAACAAACTGAGGGTTGCTGGAGGGAGGGGGTTTGGAAGAAGGGGGTGGGATTATGGACATTGGGGAGGGTATGTGCTTTGGTGAGTGCTGTGAAGTAAGTAAACCTGGTGATTCACAGACCTGTACCCCTGGGGATAAAAATATATGTTTATAAAAAATAAAAAATTATAGTAAAAAAAAATTCACTCTCCAAAAAAAAAAAAATAAATAAAATAAAATAAAATGTCTTCAACATAAAAATCCTAGAAGAGAGCACAGGCAGTAATGTCTCTGCCATCAGCTGTAGCAACATTTTTTTCTAGATATATCTTCCAAGGCAAGGAAAATAAAAACAAAAATAAACTATTGGGACTACACCAAAATAAAAAGCTTCTGCACAGCAAAGAAAACAAAACTAAAACGTAATCTACTGAATTAAAGAAGATATTTGCAAATGACATATCTGATAAAGAGTTAGTATCCAAAATATGTAAAGAACTGATACAACTCAACACCAAAAAAATGAATTAATCCCATTTAAAAATGGGCAGAAGACAAGAATAGACATTTCTGGAAAGAAGACATACAAATGACTAACAGATACATGAGAAGACATGCAATGTCACTCATCATCAGGGAAATGCAAATCAAAACCACAATGAGATAGCACCTCACACCTGTGAAAATGATGAAAATCAAATACACAGACACAAGTGTTGGTGAGGATGTGGGAAAAAAGGAACCCTTTGTACTGCGGTGGGAATGCAAACTGGTGTAGTCACTCTGGAAAACAATATCGAGGTTCCTCAAAAAGTTAAAAATAGAACTACCCTAAAACCCAGTAATTGCACTACGGGGCATTTACCTCCAAAATACAAAAAACACTAATTCAAAGGGATACATACAGTCTTAATGTTTATTGTAGCATTATTTATAAGAGCCAAATTAAGTAGCCCACTGTTCATTGGTGAATAAATGGATAAAGAGTATTTACACACAACACACACACACACACACACACACACACACATAAAATGGAATATCAGCCAGCCATAAGCAAGAAAGAAATCTTGCCATTTGCAATGACATTGATGGAGCTAGAGTATAATGCTAAGTGAAATAAGTCAGTCAGAGAAAGACAGATACCACATGATTTCACTCATACACAGAATTTAAGAAATAAAATGAATGAGCAAAGGAAAGAAGACAGAAGAAGAGAGAAACCAAGAAACAGACTCTTAACTATAAAAATGAAACTGATGGTTACTGGAGGGGAGTTTGGTGGGGGTTGGGTGGGTGAAATAGGTAAAGAGGAATAAGGTGTGCACTTGTGTAATGAGCATTGGATGATGTATGGAATTGCTGACTCACTATATTATACACCTGAAACTAATATAACACTGTACATTAAGTATGCAAGAATTAAAATAAAACAAAAATAAATTAATTAAAAATAAAATGAACTTCAACCAACAGCATATACTTGAGTTCATGTTTTTTATTTGATTATGCTACTATCTCCCCTTTAATTGGTATACTTAGGCCACTTACTTTATTAGAATGATCAACATGGTAAGGTTTGTTGTACTTCCTTCTTTTATGATTGTACTTTTATTTGTTCTGCCATTTCTATGTATTCTTTTTCTTGCCTTCTGGAGGATACTTGAAATTTTTTTTAGATTCCATTTTGCTTTATTTATAGCATTTTTGAGTATAACTCTTTGAATAGCTTAGTCATTTACTCTAAGTTTTTTATCATATGTCCAAAACATCATGTTCTCCTGATGTTAACATTCTACCCATTTGAGTAAAATATAGAAACATTATTTCCCTTACCTATTCTATTTTAAAGTTCACTGATTCCCTCCTGTGTGCCCTCCACTCTGCTCTCTCACTTTTTTATTTTGGTAATTGTATTTTAAATTCTAAAATTTCCATTTGGTTCTTCTTTATATGTTATATTACTTTGCTGAATTTTAAAAAAATCTTTTGCTTCATGAGTTTGTATAATGCATGGTTGAAGTCTTTTTTTCTGAAGACTTCTTTTAAAGTTTTTGTCAGATAATTTAAACATCTCTTTCATCTTGATGTAGCCATCTATTGACTGTCTTTTTCATTCAGTTTAAGTTCTTCTTAAATCCTTTATTTTTTTTTAGATTGTATTTATTTATTTGACAGAAAGAGATCACAAGTAGCAGAGAGGCAGACAGAGAGAGAGGGGGAAGCAGGCTCCCTGCTGAGCAGAGAGCCCGATGTGGGGCTCGATACCAGGACCCTGAGATTATGACCTGAGCCAAAGACAGAGGCTTAACCGACTGAGCCACCCAAGCACCCCAAGTTCTTCTTGATTCTTGATATAAGTGATTTTCAACTGAAACCTGGGAGTGTCTTGTAAAGAATTTAATTTTCATTTGATGACTAATAAGATTGAGCATCTTTTAATATATTTACTGAAATCTGGATATTCACTTTTGAGAACTATTTATTTAAGTTTCCCACTAAAGATTTTTAACATGAATGGATGTTGAGAATCTTCAAAGACCTCTTTAGCACCTATCAAAATTATCTGATTCTGTTTTTCTTCTTTATTCTGTATAGGGGTCATTTATATTGACCTATATTCAATATTTAATAATTAATATATAATTAATATAACATAATATGATAAATTATATTATAGTTTATTCTATTATTAATTATATATGACATGATATAATATAATAATTAATAATAATAACATTAATTGCATTCCTTCAATAGAACACTTATTTGTAATCAATTTTTCTTTAATAGATTGTTGGACTTAACATGCTAACATTTTCAGTATGATTACTGCCACTTTCTTTCATCGTAATGTCCTTTATAATCATCTCAGTGTAATTAGCTTTGGGTATCAATAATATAGTGGAAAGATTTGCCTCCTTCTTCTATTTCATGAAAATGTTTAAGTTTGGGGATATTACTTTGTATATTTTGGGAGAATCCAATAAGAAGCCATATAGATTTGTTGCTTTTTACGTGGTGAGACTTTTATTTATGGTTTCTTCAACTGACAGAGATATTTTGATTTTCCAATTTAGTGTGTGTCATTCCCTCTAATGAGTTTTTAAACATAAAGAAAAGTCAAAAGTCTTATACAAGGAGCACCTACATAACCACCACATAAACTACCATAAATATTTTGCTCTGTTTGATTCCTAGTATATTAGTCCATGCATTCATCTTGCAAGCATCTCTCAAGCTACCTTATTTTTTTTTATTCATTTCAATAAGTCATATATTTCCATAGGCTTTAGCCCTAAAACTTCTAACACTTAACACTGCTAACTACTTTGACATGTTTTTCATTTTTAGTTAAAAGTCACATAGATTGAAAAGTACAGGTCTTAAGTGTACTTTGAACTGTTGTGGCCATATCTTAAATATGTGTGCCATTTTAGGTTGGAACCCTCAAAGCTTGTCCAAATTTTTCATGTACAAACAGAAAATAGGGGATTTATAGTAATTACTGAGGCCAAGAGTAGGGGGATTTGAATAAGTCCTGTCACTTAAAGAAGTCAGTCTGTCTTGTATTTGTTCAAAGCAAGGCCTTTGGAATATCAAATTTTGTGAGATTATACAAAGGGATAGCCAGAGCAGACAAGTTAAGAATCAAGTATATAAGATATCCAATGTTACCAAGATATCCTCTAAGTGGTTTTTTATATCAGCCAGTAAAAGTTACAACTAGAATACAATCTTTAAAGGGGAAAATGACTTTCTATTTTGTATGATATCATCATAGCTTAGATCAGGGTCAATAAACTTTGTTTCTCGAAAGGGGTCAGGCAGTAAATATTTTGCCTTTGAAGGCTACCTGTTCTCTGTCAGAACTACTCAAATCTATAATTGTTACAGAAAAACAACTGTAGAAAACACATAAGTGAATGGTGATAACTGTGTTCTAGTAAATATTTTCCAAAAAAAAAAAAAAAAAAAAAAAAGCTAACAGGCTGATTTGGCTGATTTGGGCCCACAAGACACAAGAGAAATCCTTTCTGGAGGTCTGCAGATAGATGAAACATAATTAATTTAATTTAACGTAATCTTTTAATTTTTTATTGGGTATTTGGTCAGTTTTAGTAAGGGTATAGCTAGGCCAACTGAAATTTTAAAATTTAATCCTCTTTCATCTCTCCCACTTCCGTACTGCTTTCGACAATAGGGAGTAGTTGAGGAAAAAGCACAATTTGAGGAGTATTTGAAATTCCAACAACTGAAATCATATTTTTACCCTAAGGAAGGAATAATGGAATGGTGATGGGGCTGACGATAGAATCAAATAGAAAGGGAATATTGTTTTAGCAACTATGTGGACATGTCCTGCTTATATTAAGTACAATAATAATAAAGAAATACTAACCCAGTCAACACAAAGACAGTCATTTGTCTCTTTGAATTCTATTTTTTTTCTGCTTAAACAACATATTTTTTCTTCTAGTGTTTCTTTTCTGTATAATATTGACGAACATCTTTGTTTGGACTAGTATAGAGAAGATTTATTATTCATGGATTGTTCCAATTGCTTAACTTAGAAGATATTAATTTGGTCTTCAATTTTTCTTTTTCTGAGCAAAGTTTATGAAGTGCTCAGTAAGCTCTTATAATTCCAAGAGGGTACTATATGCCTTCTAATTTTTTGTTTTCTAACTAAATCTATGACCTCAGGTTTAAGACTTTAACCAAAAATGTTAACAAGACAGTTAAGACAGTTGTAATGTCTTCTTCCTGAGACTAGAATTTCCTCTTAAAGCAGTAATGATAGGACCTAGAAAGTCTAACATGATTTTTTTTTTATTTATAAGACTGCAGTTTTAAAAATATGCATTGTATTTTAGAAGTTTTATATTTTAAAAAAATTGACAATAGACTGCAGAGTTCCCATATATTTTGTACCCAGTTCCCCATTATTAACCTGACATTAATATGGACAAACCAATATCGATACATTATGTATTCACAAAATTTCCTACTTTATTCAGATTTCAATTTTTTTATGTAATGTATTCTTCTGTTCTAGAATCTCATCCAGGGTCCCTCATGTCTTTAGCCTTCTCATAAGTTACTTTTTGGACTTCTCTTGTTTTTTTATTAACTTGGCAGTTTTGAAGGTCAATTATTGTGTAGAATGCCTCTCTTTGGAATCTTCCTATGTTTTTTCTCGGGATTAAATCAGAGTTATGGGTTTTGGTTTGGGGGGAGGAACACCAGAGGAAATGTAATTTTTATCACATCTTTCAAGGACACAGACAATCAACATGGTTTATCACTGTTGATGTTGACCTTAACTGCCTAGCTGAGGTGGTTTGTCATGTTTCTGTACTGTAAGATTTATTTATTTGTCTGAGAGAGAGGGCAGGCACAAGCAGGGGGAGCTGCAGGCAGAGGGAAAAGCAGGCTCGGGCTGAGCAATGTTTCTCCATCATAAGGTTACTCTTACTTTCTCCCTTTCCAAATTAGACTCTTTGGAAAGAAGTCACATTGTGCAGCCCACACTTAAGGAATGGAGAGTTATATTCCCATTTATAAAGATCATGTATCTACATAAATTATTTGGAAGTCTTCTGTATAAGAGATGTTTCTCTCCTCCTAACTTTATTTATTTATTTATTTATTCAAACAGTTATTTAAGTTCAGACCCATAGGTATTTATTTTATGCTTTGGGTTATAATGCAATACTACTTTATTTTCTTACTCAGATTATTCCAGTTCCATCCAATGGGAATTCTTTTAGTTCCCCTTATCACAGTACCCCCATCAAACTGTGTATGCGTGTGTTTTTAGTTGCCTTCTATTATCATTTTGTACATATTGTGCTCAAGTCCTTAAGTCAGTCATTTCTCCAGAAGACTCTTTTTTTGGTTTTTGGTTTAAAGACTGGTATAGACATCAAGATCTAAGAGCTAGGACTGGATTCTTAACTAATCATGTTTGATAGGAAATCCCTTGGGGAAACTGTCTATTCAAAGTTATCCAAAATATCATTAATTGCCATTGGCAAAATCCTGCCAGAGTTTCAAATATTTAGTTATATTTACACTATAATATTTGTACATGTAAGGTGGACAATGAATCAGAGTTTCGTTGATGAGATCCACATAAAATAACACTAAACAACAGACATAAAAGAGACAAGAATCTTGGCACTACACCTTACCCTATTCTTCAGTGCCTTGTGCAGTTAAGCAGATTTCAATCAAGAGGCTATTCTGAGGTCAAAAAAGATAGGAGTAAAATCATAGGCAGCACTGGAAGTAAAAAATAGACATGCTCATCATAAGTAAAAACTAACTCAACTTTCCAGACTCTGGGATTCTGAAAAGGCAGTCATTGCAAGGTCCTGTTGTATTCTACACAGAGTGACCTGGGCTAAGTATGATCTAAGTGGCAGCACCAAAAATGGTGCAAGAAAACTAACCTCAGCACCATTAAGGAAAGCATTTATTTGAAAATGCTACAACAGGTTCAGCTTTGAAAGAGTATTTTATCTTTAAGAAAGAGCGCAGAGTTTTTGTAGTTTTTGTAGTCAGAGTAATAAAATGACGTAAATTTAGGAAATGTTGGTTATAAACATTTCTTGGAACAGGGAGAGATTGTTCTTGTAGTTTACCAGATGATAGCTAGGGAATTCTGGCATAGCAAAAGCGACAACGACAATGCGCTTACTGCACATGAGGTCTACCATGACAGTTGGGAGGAACAGTTTTGGGAGCTCAAAACATAGTGGGAAATTTTTAGAGTTTATCATGCATGATGATAGTAAGCAACAGTGCTCTTCAACTTAGAGCACTGTTAAGTATTGTACTCCCCACAAGTATTATTTTCCTTAATTTTAAAGTATTAAGTAAATGTAGTAAGAAAACTGTATGAAAGTATTAGGTACTTTTAGTATATATCTTTCAGAATGCCTCCTTGTACATGTTAGGTCCTTTTGAGAGAAAATACTGATGCTTAGCACTAATAACTAAATATTACTAGGTAAAATATCTTTAGGTATAATGGCTAATTGCCTACCTACTTGCTAATTTTGTGGGATTTTCTGATTCCATTTTTAGTTTTATCAAGAGTTTTTACCTTGGAACTTAGTAAAATAGTAATATACATTCTTCATTCAAATGTAATATGGTAGAAAAAACTGAGAGAAAAATTTTTCAGCTTCTCTAACTTTCTACAGAGAGAGCTGGAGGATTAGGTAGAAAGTATGTTTCATGCAAGCTGCATGGCCCTTATCTCAATGAGCTGTACACTAGACATGGAACTCTTGCCTTTCTAAATGAATGATCAACTCCAGCCTCAAAAGTTTATATAATTTTCTATGCCTCTGCAGGCGTTAAGCCATAATTCCTGAGTTCATACCATGCATACAACCATCAGTCTCTGTGTTTACAGGCACACACAGCGGGCTTATTTGTTTATTTTTAGATGTAGTGCCCCTTTGAGTATCAATGTGTATAAACATGAATCAGGAAAAAAAAAAAGTGTGACAGAATACTAGAGGGCAATATTTAATTTTGCTTTAAAAATGAGCTCTCACCTATTTCTCATGTGTCAAAAATGAAGCTTGTAATTTCCCAAAGGTGTGTAGTGGGAAATAGATAATATTTGGAAATTCATCAGTGGGCCTTTTTCCTATAATGAAAAATATGGACGTGAAAAGATTGTTCCTGATAGCCAGGGTAGCATTTAGGAAAATATGGAAAGAGATCTTAATAGTAAACTGAACATAAACAAATATGCCATTAAAAATTCAGTCATTTCTCTCTCAGCTTTCAGTATGACAGAAACATGGAAACACATATATAATCAGTGAATCAAAGGGACAGTGGCTGCATTTTCCCCCCTCAGCTCCTAGAATTGTGGGCTCAATTTTGTTTAAGCATAGAAAAGGGCATCAAAACCCAAGAATGAACAAAATAAAGGGAAACAACACTGGCTTTTGGAAGAACTCTGATCAGATATGTTCTTCCTCGGTAAGTATCTTTATTTATTTAGTGAGAGACTTCTGTCTGGACACTAGGACATTTATTATTTACCATTATTATCCACTGTGCCTTCTAACTTCAGTTGGGAGTAGCATTCAAAAAAATAATAAATCAATTAGTTGAAATGATTAAAAATAGTAAGCAAGCATACACAATTTCACTTTGAAAATTTAACAAAGAGATCAATTTCTATTTTATTTAGGCTACTATGTAGTCATTTGCCAATATACTTTTTTTTTGTCCTTAACTTGTCAAGAGTAATTTACCTCATTACCTTGTGTTTTTAATATCCCTTTTTGTAGACAATCTGGAATCCTTTTAGTCTTCATAAATTTGAAACTGTTCTCTAATGATAACACACAATAATTAATTATGTGTAAAATAGAGACTCTATCTTCTTATGTTATACATATGTGTTCCATTTTACTGTTCTTGGAGTGAATTCTGTGTTGCTATTTAAAAAATATGAAAAAATTACATAGCAACATCAAAAGTAGAACAGACTAAGATACTCTGTCATTTAATTCATTTTTCTTTTTCTATTGCAAATAAATCTGTCACATGGCTAAATTATGGCTCAAATATTAGATGAGTCATTCCACATATTAAGATTAGACAGATTCACTGAACTGGGAATTCAGAGCAGGGAGAGAGACAAAGCACAGACTGGAAGTTTGATGAACTAGACTTCAGCAGGTAAAGACATGGTGAAAGATGATTCAAATAAAGACCTTTACTGCATATGACATGGATTCTAGAGATCTAGCAAAATTGGATCAAATACACTGGGAAGCTATAAACCACTATTTTTAAATAACACTTCAGGATTGGAACATGGCTAAGGGTCAGAAAGAAAACTCCAGGCTTAGCTTATCCGTCTGGGCATTTGGAAGGAAAATATCATTAGTAATTTTAAATTATCTTAAGAGAGAAGGACTCTGATAACAACCATAATTTTCTAAGGCATAAGACGTACCTTTACTCAGGACAGGGAAGTTTCCTGAAATAAAAAATGAGACGACATATTCATCTTGATCTTAGTATATCTTTGGATTCCCCCCCTTATGGGATAATAATGACTTTAGAATATATAAAATAGACCACACAGCTATCCAGAAAGCATACAGTAGCTTGATAATAATATAAGAATCACAATGTTAATAAATAAACTTTATTTTCCTTCTGGAATTAATAAAAAATTCCTCTAGGGAACTTACTGACTCTGAATCCTTGATGGTCCATTTAAGACATAGGAACAGTATTTAATTAAAAGTGGGTTCCTAAAAGGGATATAAATTCTTCTTACCTTGTACTCATGTCTTTTTGACTAATTTCACAATAGGCTTAAATTTGGCCAAGAGGAAAAGAAAAAAGGTCTGAACTACCATTGCAGCTGTTGCTGCTGGTATTAATGCTAATACTTTTACACACTGCAACCCCTAGGCAAAAGACAAAGATTCAGGGTTATTGTCTCTAGCACTCACCAGCTGGGCAGTCATATGCAAGGCACAGTAAGAGATTACCATGGCCCTTTTTCCTTGCTAATTAACCATACTGGACCCCCTGATTCACCCAAACATGAGTTAACAATGTTCTATATGAGAATATTGGGGATGTCTGATGGATTCACTGGTTGAACCATCAAAAACAAAACAAAAAAAGTTGATTATCAAAAGTACAACCTAATGTGAAATACAGACCAAAACCATGATGAGATACCACCTCACACTAGTAAGGATGGCTAAAATTAACACGTCATGAAACAACAAATGTTGGTGAGGAGGTGGAGAAAGGGGAACCCTCTTACACTGCTGGTGGGAATGCAAGCTGGTACAGCAACTCCTGAAAACAGTATGAAGCTTCCTTAAGAAGTTAAAAATGGAGCTACCTTATGACCCAGTAAAGGATATAATAGTAGTTATCCAAAGGGGCAAGCACCTACAACCCGATGTTCACAGTAGCAATGACCACAATAGCCAAACTATGGAAAGAGCCCAGATGTTCATTGACAGATGAATGGAAAAGATGTGGTATATATATAAAATGAAATATTACTCAGCCATCAAAAAAATGAAATCTTAGCATTTGCAACTATGTGGATAGAGCTAGAAGGTATTATGGTAAGCAAAATAGAAGTCAGTTAGAGAAGACAGTTATCCTCTGATTTCACTCCTAGGTGGAATTTAAGAAACAAAGCAGAGGATCATAGGGGAAGGGGGGGGAATAAAATAAGATGAAAAGAGAGAGGAAGACAAATCATAAGAAACTTTTAACAGGAAATAAACTAAGGGCTGCTGGAGTGGAGAGGGGTAGGAGGATGGAGAAAATGGGTGATGGGCATTAAGGAGGGCAAGTGATATAATGAGCACTGGATATTATATAAAACTGATAAATCACTGAACTCTATCTCTGAAACCAGTAATACACTGTGTGTTAATTAGCTGAGTTTAAATAAAATAAAATTTAAAAAAATTTTTTAAAAGTTCAACCTGATGTAAATAATCTCAACACATGCACGTAAAAAACAGGGATAGACATGAGATAAAAACGTTCTGTTTTGTTAGGAAAGTTATAATTTAAATACACTTTTTCATCAATTTTGGTAACCTCCATAAATTTTTATATATTCTCCACTGTTAAAACTGATGAGAGAATACACATGCAATGGTTGAAAGGTTTTTCTCCACAGCTATTTTCTTTCCATGGGATATTTTGATATAGTAAAAGAATATCTGAATTCCATCAATGATAGCAAGTTGATGAAAAATCATTTCAGTAAATACTGAGCTCCTACATAAATCAAAAATGGCGTTTAAGACCCTTCAACTTGACTATTTCTGAGGTACTCAGTTTCATTTCCTGCCTAACAAAGATGAGGCTGGTACTCATTTTGCTATTTTGACAGCATATTTTTGTGTCATGACATTTCAAATCACCTGGGTATACCAACACAAGACTCAGAAAAAAACTTAATTGTGAGTGAGAACATATTTGCTTCTAGTTTATAAAAATGTCTTATGTCTCCAAAATAGGACAAGAATATTATTATAAAGATAACACAGTTCTTATGTATTTGGGATACTTTTAAATATTTATATTATCATAAAAGAAAACGCTCATTTTAAAAGAGTACAAAAGGAAATACACTAAAATATGAGTCTCACAGGAGTTCTACTTCCCAAAGGTATACACACTCTCAATATGTCTATATGTACATATGTTCGTATATCTTTTCACACAATTATAGGAATAGTCAATTAACTAATGGAAAAAGAAATACAGATAGCTATTAATACAAGAAAACAGATTTTTCACAATATAATGATCAAATAATTTTTTACCCATCAAATTTGAAAATGCATAATGTAGGGAAGCAGAAACTCTTAGATGCTACTACTGGAGTCAATGATTTAGAACTACCAGTTACCATCTTTTTTTCCCCCCCCAAAGATTTTGTTTATTTATTTGACAGAGAGAGGGAATACAAGCATGGGGAGTGGGAGAGGGAGAAGGAGGTTTTCTGCTGAGCAGGGAGCCCAATGCAGGGCTCAATCCCAGGACCCCAGGATATGATCTGAGCTGAAGGTAGATGCTTAATGACTGAGCCACCCAGGCACCCCCCAGTTACCATCTTCAACACACACAATTAAACAAATTTTTGTTTTATTATTATTTTTCTTATTGGCTTGCACATGATATTTATATAGAATAAGCGTCTTATTGTAGAATTTGAGGTGTTGATTTTTTCCAATTTATAATTTATCTTTTGACTGTGCCTTCAGTACTGATTTTGTACATAAAAGTTCAAATTTGAATCATTTTATGCCATCAAATTAATTAGTTTTTATGGTCTTCTTAGTTTCTGTCTTTAAAAGTTTTTCTCTAGGGGCACCTGGGTGGCTTAGTGGGTCACGCCGCTGCCTTCGGCTCAGGTCATGATCTCAGGGTCCTGGGATGGAGTCCCGCATCAGGCTCTCTGCTCAGCAGGGAGTCTGCTTCTCTCTCTCTCTCTCTCTCTCTGCCTGGCTCTCTGTCTACTTGTGATCTCTCTCTGTCAAATAAATAAATATAATCTTTTAAAAAAAAAGTTTTTCTCTATACAAATCATAAAAAAAAAAGGCTTACTCTTGTTTTTATTGTTTTACATGTGATTTTGTGTACTGGTTTAATTAAAGATTTTATTACCAAATATTAATCATAAAGTAAATGAGAAAGACTTATATAATAGGTCTATGCATATTTAGACAAATTAATTTTTGCTCTATTGGCTTCATTTTTCTTTGATTAAATATTTTAAGTAAGTTAAAAATATCACATTTCAGCTTCCTATTTTACCTAAAAACCCCAGCATGCCTACCTAAAAAAAAATTTACACAGTTACTGAGCTATAAGAATTTCAAATTTTTGGGTACAAATTATTTATTAAATGAAATATTGAAACAAGTTCCAGTAAGGTTTCTATAAGAATAATTAAGAGACAAAGAGGATCCACTTTTAACAAAGAATCCTGAAGATGAGTTCTTTGAAATCAAAGCCATCAACCCATCACATATCATTATTTCCTATCCTAGTTTAATAATAATCATTGTACTATATATTTTGAGAGATAAAGATTTTGAAAGGTTAATTGTTTTCAAAAATTAACCATTTTGCAATGTTCAGATCCAACCTGGTTAACTAATGATTTTGTATGATAAATGAAAAATTTCTATAGACATCCTAGCTACACTTATCTCTCTTCCAGTAAGTATACACTAATGGCAGAGACTTAAAAGTTATCAATATCAGAAGTATTGTCATAAGCAGCTAAATTCATAATAATCAATGGAAGTAATTGAAGAAGAGCCTTAAAATTATTTAATCAAAGTAGCATTATTCAACTATGAAACTAAAATAATACACTGTCCAATTTGCAATACAGTATTGATAATGAAATTTTTTAGATTTCTGGAAAAAAAATGTAGTTGTTATTGATCTTAACATACTCTAAAAATAGAATTCAGATATATCCACTTAGGAAGTATTGACTGATTCCTTCTCTTTTCTCCTTCCTGACTACAGATTCATACATATGTATACTTTCTCAGAACCCATTTTAGGGACAATCTTCACTTATTTTAAGCCACATTTATGATACAGTAAAATGATGGCATGATGTACCCCAGTAAATATAGAATATCAGACTCATTGCTTTTGCCCAAATGCTTTCTCTTCTTTTCTTTTGGTCTCTACAATCTTTTCCTCCAACTTTTATTCAGAATTGAGACCTCTGGGTATATTTTAAAATTGTTTTTCTGGGGCACCTGGGTGGCTCAGTCATTAAGCATCTGCCTTCGGCTCAAGTCATGATCCCAGAGTCCTGGGATCGAGCCCCACATCAGGCTCCCAGCTTGGCAGAAACCCTCCTTCTCCCTCTCCCACTACCCTTGCTTGTGTTCCCTCGCTGTGTCTCTGTCAAACAAATAAATAAACTCTTTTTAAAAAATTGTTTTTCCATGTAACTTCTAAAGTTCTCATTTTTCCACTCGAAAAACACAAACTTTGGGGTGCCTGGGTGGCTCAGAGGGTTAAACCTCTGCGTTTGGCTTGGGTCATGATCTCAGGGCCTTGAGGACAGAGACCTGCATTGGGATCTCTGCTCAGCAGGGAACCTGCTTCCCGCTCTCTCTCTGCCTGCCTCTCCAATGACTTGTTATGTCTCTGTCAAATAAATAAAATCTTTAAAAAAAAACTTCAATGTATAATTAATTTTTAATTTTTGATCATTTTCATTATATTCACTCTTTTCTATTCACAAATATATTTTTACCAAAGAAAGAGGTGAAAAGATGAAATTTTAAAGTGGAACAAAAATGTATATGAAACACAAAACATAAAGTAAATCATTCACATATCACAGGTTAAAAAACAGACAAGTCATTTTAGGCCTAAAGCAAAATGATGATCTCTCCATGACAGGGATTTTATATCTAATTCAAAAGAAATGGGAAGAAAAACCATTGACTAATAATAGCAAATATCATAAAAAGAGACATTTTGATGTCACTTTACCTTTCATTCATTGAAAAGGATAGATCATGGTTTGTTTGTGATGTCAAAGAATGACAAGAAGATAGAAAATGAAAAGAATAACTGAACAATATCTTATTCTCAAAAGATGTCAATTATGCCACTTATATGTTGTGTAAATGTTGTGATTATGTTTACTCTGAACTATTTTAAACTGTGTGTACTTCAAACACAAGAATACGGAGATAATGTAATTGTCGATGTGATTTCAGCAAACTCTCTCTCTCTAATTTCTAAGTATTTGAATCTAACTTGGACTTAAGTAAATCTCTCCTAAAATCTGGTATAAAAAATAATTTACCTCAGAGAGTTCATTAAGTTTTGACAAGAAGTGCACATTAAAACTAGAATGTAGAGGAGACAAGATGGCGGAGGAGTAGCAGACTGAAATGACATCAGGACCCAGGAGTTCAGCCAGATACTTATGAAAGCATTCCAAACACCTACAAACTCAACAAGAGATCGAAGAGAAGAAGAGCAGCAATTCTAGGAACAGAAAATAGACCACTTTCTGAAAGGTAGGACATGGGGAGAAGTGAATCCAAAGCAATGCGAAGATAGACCTCAGGGGGAGGGGCTGGCTCCAGGCAAGTGGTGGAGCAGTGGAGCACAAAATCAGAACTTTTAAAAGTCTGCTCACTAAAGGACATTGTTCCAGAGGCTAAGCAGGGGTGGAGGCCTAAGGAGGACAGAGGGGTCTCATGTCCAACAGAGTCAAAGAAAGATTGGGGGTGGCTGAGTGTGGCAGAGCTCCAAGGTATCAGAAGCAGGGAAACCTACTACAGAGACAGAGCTGAGGAGTGAGCTGTCAGATCTGGCTTACCTTAAGCAATGATCCGAGGCACAGTTGGACCACTGCTCTTTGAGCATGGAACCCACAAGCGGCAGATCCAGGAAGACTTACTTTCCTCCTCTGGGAGAAGCAGTGCAACAGGAATCTGCTGGGTTTGGAGACTCCAAACAGGGCTGTGCGCCAGAGATAGAAATGCTCAGTCACAGGCTGGGTGAGCACAGAGCCTGGCTGGAAACCAGGGAGATGGGAGTGATTGACTGTTTTTTTCTGAGGGTGCACTGAGAAGTGGGGACCCGAGCTCTCGGCTCCTCCTGACTAGAGACTGGGAGGCTGCCATCTTCATCATGACCTGAGCCAAAGGCAGAGGCTTTAACCCACTGAGCCACCCAGGCGCCCCGTACATGGCTTTGTTCTAAGCTCCAGCCTGAGCACATTCTCTCCTCTTTCTTTTTTCTTTTTCCAACCAACGTATTTTATCAATTCCTTTTTTAGAATTTTTTTAATTTTAATTTTCTCTTTACAATCATATTCCATCCGTTCATCATAAATACTCTTATTTTTGTGTATATATATGTTTCCTTCTTTAAAATTTTGGGAGGTAGTTTCTTCTAAGAGACCAAAATACACCAAAAATCAAGTGGGTGTCTCTGCACTGTTCAACAGTCTAATATATAGATACATATTTTTTAATTTATTTTTTATTTTTCATTTTTATTTCTTTTTCCCTTTTCATCTCTCCCCAGTTTGGGGTCTCTTCTGATTTAGTTCTGGGGTCTTTGGCACCTTTTTAGTATTTTATTTTCTCGTTCATATATTCTTATCTGGATAAAATGACAAGGTGGAAAACTCACCACAAAAAAAAAAAAAAAAAAAAAAAAAGAGTAAGAGGTAGTACCAAAGGATATAGAGCTAATTAATATGGACATTGGTAATGTGTCAGAACTAGATTTCAAAATGACAATTCTCCAGGTGCTAGCTGGGCTCGAAAAAGGTATGGAAGATATTAGACAAATGCTTTCTGAAGAAATAAAATCCCTTTCTGGAGAAATAAAAGAACTAAAATCTAAACAAGTTTAAATTTAGAAAAGCTATTAATGAAGTGCAATAAAAAATGGAGGCTCTTACTGCTAAGATAAATGAAGCAGAAGAGAGAATTAGTGACATAGAAGACAAAATGGTTGAGAATAAAGAAGCTGTGCAAAAAAGAGACAAACAACTACTGGACCACGAAGAGAGAATTCGAGAGATAAATGATAAGATAAGACAAAACAATATTAGAATAATCGGGATCCCAGAAGAAGGGGGGAGGCAGAAGGTATATTGGAGGGAATTATGGTACAGAATTTCCCTAATATGGCAAAGGGAACAAGCATCAAAATCCAGGAAACACAGAGAATCCTCCTCAAATCAATAAAAATAGGTCCACACCCCATCATCTAATAATAAAACTTACAAGTCTTAGTGACAAAGAGAAAATCCTGAAAGCAGCTTGGGACAAGAAGTCTGTAACACACAATGGTAGATATATTAGATGGGCAGCAAACTTACGCACAGAGACCTGGCAGGCCAGTAGGAACTGGCATGATATATTAAGAGCACTGAATGAGAAAAATATGTAGCCAAGAATACTATATCCAACTAGGTTGTCACTGCAAATAGAAAGAGAGATAAAAAGCTTCCAGGACAAACAAAAATTAAAAGAATTTGTAAACACCAAACCAGCTCTACAGGAATTATTGAAAGTGTTACTCTAAGCAAAGAGCGACCCTAAAAGTAGTAAATCAGAAAGGAACAGAGACAATATACAGTAACAGTCACCTTACAGGCAATACAGTGGCATTAAATTCATTATATTTCAATAGTTACCCTGAATGTAAATGGGCTAAATGCTCCAACCAAAAGACACAGGGTATCAGAATGGAAAACAAAAACAAAAACAAAAACAAAAAAAATCATCAATATGCTGTCTATAAGAAACTACTTTTAGACCCAACCACACCTCCAGATTTAAAGCGAGGGGGTTAAAAACCATTTACCATGCTAACGGACATCAAAAGAAACATGGGGTGTCAATCTTTATATCAGATAAATTAGATTTTAAGCCAAAGACTATAGTAAGAGATGAGGAAGGACACTATATCATAATTAAGGGTCTGCCCAACGAGAAGATTTAACAATGTTAAATATCTATGTCCCCAATATGGGAGCAGCCAACTATATAAACCAATTAATAACAAAATCAAAGAAACACATCAATAATAATACAGTAATAGTAGGGGACTTTAACACCCTCTTCACTGAAATGGGCAGATTATCCAAGCAAAAGATCAGCAAGGAAATAAAGGCCTTAAATGACACACTTGATCAGATGGATATCACAGGTATATTCAGAACATTCCATTCCAAAGCAACAGAATACACATTCTTCTCTAGTGCACATGGAACATTCTCCAGAATAGATCACATCCTGGGTCACAAATCAGGTATCAACCGGTACCAAAAGATTGGGATCATTCCCTGCGTATTTTCAGACCACAATGCTCTGAAGCTAGAACTCAATCACAAGAGGAAAGTTGGAAAGAACTGAAATACATGGAGGCTAAAGAACATCCTACTAAACAATGAATAGATCAACCAGGAAATTAAAGAAGAATTTTTAAAAACGTATGGAAACAAATGAAAATGTAAACACAACTGTTCAAAATCTGTGGGACACAGCAAAGGTGGTCGTGAGAGGAGTCCTGTTTCTCAAGAAACAAGAAAGATCTCAAGCATACAACCTAACCCTACACTTAAAGGATCTGGAGGAAGAACAACAAAGAAAGCCTAAACCTAGCAGGAGAAGAGAAATAATAAAGATCAGAACATAAATCAATGAAATAGAAACCAAAAGAACAGTAGAACAAATCAGAGAAACTAGGAGCTGGTTCTTTGAAAGAATTATTAAGATTGATAAACCCCTGGCCAGTGTTATCAAAAAGAAAAGAGAAAGGACCCAAATAAATAAAATCTTGAATGAAGAGGAGAGATCACAATTAACACCAAAGAAATACAAACAATTATAGGAACATATAAGCAACTATATACCAGCAAATTTGACAATCTGGAAGAAATTGATGCATTCCTAGAGACATAGAATCTACCAAAACTCAATCAGAAAGAAATAGAAAACCTGAATAGACCCATAACCAGTAAGGAGATTAAAGGGGTCCTCAAAAATCTCCCAACAAACAAAAGTCCAGGGTCAGATGGCTTCCCAGGGGAATTCTACCAAGCATTTAAAGAAGAATTAACATCTATTGTCCTGAAACTGTTCCAAAAAATAGAAATGGAAGGAAAACTTCCAAACTCATTTTATTAGGCCAGCATTACCTTGATCCCAAAATCAGACAAAGACACCACCAAAAAGGAGAATTACAGACCAATATCCTTGATGAACACAGGTGCAAAAATCCTCACCAAAATACTAGTCAACAGGATCCAACAGTACATTAAAAAGATTATTCACCACAACCAAGTGGGATTTATTCATGGGCTACAAGGTTGGTTCAGCATCTGCTAACCAATCAATGTGATACAATACATTAATAAAAGAAAGAACAAGAACCATATGATACTCTTAATGGATGCTGAAAAAGCATTTGACAAAGTACATCACCCTTTCTTGATCAAAACTCGTCAAAGTGTAGGGATAAAGGGTACATACCTCAATATCATCAAATCCATCTATGAAAAACCCAGAGTGAATATCATTCTCAATGGGGAAAAACTGACAGATTTTCCCCTAAGGTCAGAAACACGCCAGGGATGTCCACTATCACCACTGGTATTCAACACAGTACTAGAAGCCCTAGCCTCAGCAATCAGACAACAAAAAGAAATAAAAGTCACCCGAATCAGCAACGACGTTGTTAAACTCTCACTCTATGGAGATATGATACTTTATGTGGGAAACCCAAAAGACTCCACTCCAAAACTGCTTGAACTCATAGAAGAATTCAGTAATGTGGGATGCAGAGAAAGCGGAACTCTCCTACACTGTTAGAGGGAATGGGAGCTGGTGCAGCCACTCTGGAAAACAGCATGGAGGTTCCTCAAAATATTGAAAATAGAGATACCCCATGACCCAGAAATTGCACTGCTGGGTATTTACCCTAAAGCTACAAACGTAGTAATCCGAAGGGGCACGTGCACCTGATGTGCACCGTGTTGTGGCAATGCCCACAACAGCCAAACTATGGAAAGAACCTGGATGTCTATCAACAGATAAATGGATAAAGAAGATGTGGTATATACATACAACGGAATACAATGCAGCCATCAAAAGAAACGAAATCTTGCCATTTGCGATGATGACGTGGATGGAACTAGAGGGTATTATGCTTGGCGAAATAAGTCAATCGGAGAAAGATAACTGTCATATGATCTCCCTGATATGAGGAAGTGGAGATGCAACATGGAGGGGTTGGGGGGTAGGAAAAGAATAAATGAAACAAGATGGGATGGGGAGGGAGACAAACCATAAGAGACTCATAATGTCACAAAACAAAATGAGGGTTGCTGGAGGGAGGGGGGTTGGGAGAGGGGGGTGGGGTTATAGATTTCGGGAAGGGTATGTGCTATGGTGAGTGCTGTGAAGTGTGTAAACCTGGCGATTCACAGACCTGTACCCCTGGGGCTAATAATACATTATATGTTAATAAGAAATAAAAACAAAAACTGCTATTTGGTATCCCACTGAATAAATGTATCCATTCCCATTACTGGTGAATTAAATCTCTACTAAACTTATGTTAAAACTTAATGTTAAGTAAGAAGAGTTACATAGGTTGGGGAATTTGAGAGGCAGGGTGCAGGGTTTGGGGGTTTGGGAAGGAAAAAATAAAACAAGATGGGATTGGGAGAGAGACAAACCGTAAGAGACTCTTAATCTCACAAAGCAAACAAAGGATTGCTGGGGGGTGGGGAGAAGGTTGTGAAGAGGGTTGTTGGGTTATTGACTTTGGGAGCATATGTGATATGATGAGTGCTGTGAAGTGTGTAAGTCTGACAATTCACAGACCTGTACCCGTGGGGCAAATAATACATTATATGTTAATAAAAATAATTAATAAAAATTTTAAAAATTAAAAAAATCTAGAATGTAGTATCTAGTTATAATGTTTCATATATTAGTATAAATTTCTAAAACACATATACCATCTTTTGTTCTGAATTTAGAAGCAGGAAATAGCTGAAACCTAGATGGTCTTTTCAAAAAATATTTTACTACATAAGAGTGATTCTCAAAAAACACTGTTAGAGTACCAGTTCTCTGACATTAGAAACTATTATACTACTATATAGGAAGAATATAACAGTAAAAATATATGGGGAACAATTTAAACTGGTATTCTTTTTTTAAAAAAATTATTTTGTGTGTGTGTTCCAAGATTCATTGTTTATGTACCTCACTTTTCAGCATCCTTAATATAATACCTATTTTATACTATCAAAAGAGCAATTTAGTATAACACATTCCAAACATATTGACCACATCTGCTTCAAGAAGAATCTTGCAGAAATAATATTTTACAACAGAAATTTTGGCAGACACTGAGATGTTCTGTGAAATTTTTTGGAACTATAAGGTAATATTCACAAAACATTCTCTTAGTTTACTTGTTTTTTATGGGTGTTGCTATTATTGCTATGTCACAAGGCAGATACTTCAAACAGAAAAGAGCAGCACAACTTTTTTAGAAATAGAAAACAGCTTAGTTATATTTTAGTCATATTAGACATTAAAAAGAAAAAAAACACAATGTATCATAAATGTGCCACGTTATTTACTGATGACCAATTCACTGAGATATAAAAGGCAAAAGAAATGGATATTCTTTTCCCCCTCAACTATGTTTCTCGAGAACAGAACTTTGAAGGGTTGAGTTGTATTCCTGAAAACTCAAAATACAATTACTTTCTTATATATTCTTCCATAAACATTTATTTAACAGCTATCAGACATTAGGCACTTGCTTCACGCAGATAAGATACCTCTACCTTCAAGGTACTTCCATTATTAGGGTACTCTGAGATCTGATGAGCTAGTTGGATAGTGAGCGATGACATTCTCCATGACATTAACAGACATTTAGTAAGTGAGTCTATAAGTTTGTATACCCATTTCTATTTTAAGCTTTTAATAAACCATTTAGGTTTTAATTCTTACAGAAATATTAGTAATGTTTTAATATTGCTCTTTACAGCTCTTCCACATTATTGATCATTTTGGTTTTCATTAGTGATTTGTGTAAACATGCCTTAAGGATATTAATGTACCCTTTTCTCTAACTAAACAATAAAGGCAAACCCTGCTTTCACTAGGTAATTATGTCATATCACCTGCCCTTTACTAAGGCAGTACAGGCCTGATCTTTGTGTTTTGAATTAAAAAACTGGTATTTAAAAGGGAGCTATTAACTTCCAAGGAATAAAAATTCTATGGATAAAAAATTGCTGTAACCATTATAATCTCACTTTGTCAGTTGTACAAATTATATCCTCATTTCTTAATATTTTATATATTCATTGCTATTTACAGAAAGTTGGACATATAGGGACAGAAAGACAATATAATAGAAGCTATTTTAATATTGCTAGCATATATTTTGCACAATGCTTCAACACTGAGCTTGCATTATTTGTGGAGATTTTTTTCTCACTTTCACAGGTGTGCTCCAAAGCAAACTTTCATTAATTATGAATAACAATTTTGAATTAATTAAAGCTTTTAAAAACATACATATAAAAAAAGACATATATACATGTGTATATGTGTACACTTAAATACATCCACACACATATATACACACACACACATATATGTGTATATGTATGTATATTTGTAAACTCTTAGAATTCATCCATATAAGATGGTTTTCTTTATCCATTAACCACTCATCATAGTCTCCTTATTTACTCTAGGTAAGTAAATGTACAAGAAAAATGGTAGCAATGAGAAATACCACTTACTTGATTAGAGCCATTCAATTCTTTTTCAGGGATGCATTGCAAATAACTAAACCAACCAAACAAGATTTCTAATCTGTGTGTTTCAAAAAGGCTTTATGAGTTTCCTAGTTTATTATCCAATCACATATAGAGTTTCTATAGCAGCTGTGTAAGAAAACATAGCACTTGTGTTATAGCACTTGAAAAAGGAGGAATGATCCATACACACTAAACTCATTTTTAAAAATTAGATAATAACCTGTATCAGCAAGTAGCATACTCTGTTGCATGTACAACTAGAACTTCATATTGTCCTTCCTAGAGAATGATTATATATGTGTTTATAGCTACCCTTTTTATCTATATATATACAAGTCCATTTTCAAAGAAGTTAGCTAGATACAGAATTCGTAGTTTATGGTAAATTGTATTTGTTACTAAATAAATGACTGCTATTCTTTTTTTTTTTTTAAATGACTGCTATTCTTCATCAAAAATCTCTCCCACTATTTATTTTTATTTAGAAGGCAAAATTATTTTATTCACTTGTTTCTTAAAGAAATATTTTTAGAGGAGTTTTAGGTTTACAACAGAACTGAGAAGAAGATATTGGGTTCCCAGATACCCACTGACCCACCACCTGCATAGACTTTCCCATTACTGATACTGCTCAACAGGATGACACTTCCATTTTTTTAACCAAGGTTGAAACTTCACTAACACATCATAACCACCCAAAGCCCATAATTTATGTTATAATCTGTTCTTGGTGTTGTACATTCTACAAGTTTAGACAAATGTGTAATAATATACATCCATCATGATAGTACCAAACAGTATTTTCACTGCCCCAAAAAGTCTCTGTGCTCAGTCTAATTCATCCCATCCATCAAATCCTGGTGACCATTGATATTTTTACTGTTTCCTTAGTTTTGCTTTTCCAGAATATCACATAGTTTGAATCATACTTATAGCATTTTGATGTTGGCTTATTTCACTTAGTAACACCCATTTAAGTTTCCTCCATGTCTTTTTATGGACTTTTTGCTCTTATATTTTTAACTTTAAAAAATATTCCATTTTCTGAATTGTACCACAATTTAACCATTCACTTAGTGAAGGACATCTTGATTGCCTCCATGCTTTGGTTATTATGAATAAAACTGTTTTAAGAACCTATGTTCAGGCTTTTGTGTGGACATAAGTTTTCAGCTCCTTTGGGTACATATCAAGGAGTACAACTGCTGAATCCTATGGTAAGAGTATGTTTAATTTTGCAAAAAACTGCCAAAATGTTTTCCAGAATGGTTGTATCATTTTGCATTCCCACCAGCAATAAATGAGAGTTCCAGTTGCTCCACAGTCTTGTCAACATTTGGTATTGTCAGTGTTCTGTATTTTGGCCACTCTGGTAGGTAAACAGTGGTATTGCACTATTGTTTTAATTTGCATTTCCCAGAAAACCTATGATGTGGAGCATCTTTTCCTATGCTTATTTGCCATCTGTATATTTTCCTTGGTGAGCTGTATGTTAAAGTCTTTGTCTTACTTATTAATCTGTTTTTCATTGTTGCTGTTGTTTTTCATTATTGAGTTTTAAGAATCCTTTGTGTATCCTGGATAACAATCCTTTATCAGATGTGACCTTTAATATTTTCTTCCAGTCTGTCTTCCAGTTTGTCTTCTCCATCTTATCAATTATTTCTTTCACAGATTGTGCCTCTGGTGTTGTATCTAGAAAGTCATGACCAGACCCAAGGTCATCTAGGTTTTCTCCTATGTTATCTTCTAGGGTTTTGTAGTTTTGCCTTTTATATTCTGGTCTGTAGTCCATGTCCACTTAACTTTTGGTATAATTTCTTTTTATTTTACTTTACAAAAGTATTGGTATGCAACACACTGAAAATATATAAAATAAGTAAAAATTTATCCTTTCACACCAGATAGTTTGAATGCACTACCCCTTGGCACTCACCCATTTCCCCCCTTATTTCTATACAATATTGTTATATTCTTTCAGGCCTCTTGGAGATTTCATAAATTCCTTTATTCACTGCAATCACTGTCACTGTTGCATCATTGCTTATTTCATGTCTATTGATGCTTATACATGGTCAGTCCCACAACATCATCACTACACATGCTAACACCTGGCTGAGGAATGGAGATCTCTGTTTTGATGACTGAAAGGTAAAGTTGTATTTTACTCTCAGATGTTTATCACAGGTATATCCTCTGTCAACCACTCTTTTTTTTTTTTTTTTTTAGATTTTATATATTTATTTGACAGAAAGAGACATAGCGAGAGAAGGAACACAGCAGGGGAGCAGGAGAGTGAGAAGCAGGGAGCCTGATGTGGGACTCAATCCCAGGACCCTGGGATCATGAGCTGTGCTGAAGGCAGTCACTTAACCAACTGAGCCACCCAGGCACCCTTCTGTAACCATTCTTAACAGTTCTTTCTGTGCTCTCCTTCTTTTGTACTCAGACTGGTATGCATGAAGGAAGATAAGTTATTTACTGAATGAAGTGTTTTCCTCCTGCTGCACATGCTATTTTTGCTCCCAAACCCCTTTCTCTTTCCTGATTTATCTTCAATGTCTAGCACTGTCCCTGATTAACTCTCTTTTATAAAGATAGCAGTGAATGTTTTTGCTAAAAATGCAATTTCGACTATTCTAAATATCCTATGCTTAGTTGAAGATTAATGCCACTGTGTATTGAATATTGCTTTGAAAACTGAAAGCTATATTTCTCAGAAATCTATGCCTATGTTTTTATTGAAAACAATGAGGCCTCTTACATCTTCAATTTATACTAAAAGTGAATATAAGAGCAACTTTCATCTTTTTAAAATTTTTAAATAATTTGCAATTATCTAAACCAATTAAAATAACAACCACTACATAATATATCCTGAAGATTACACACATCTACTAACTTTTCCCATTTTGCAGATCAGACTCAATGCTCTAAGGAACTGTACATTTTTGAATACTCACTAATAAGGTAAAGGAGGAAAAGAAGTCTCCATTTATCAATATTTCAGTAGTGTGAGACACAGAGATTTATATGATTAGGCATTATGTCAGATTTTAATTACGAAATACCCTTCAAATATATTAATTTGCATCTTGCAATAACTATTTCATAAAAAGTTAAAACCTGAAAGCAAACTATAGATCCTAAAGTATTCCTATGTCAATAAAGTAACTTTCTAAGCAAAGGCATTTGGGTCACCTAGCACTCTAAAGAACTGGAAACCACCAGGCTCTTATGCTGTTAGAATTGTTATCATTGCCAGCCATCATTTCAATATATTCAGTGCTTTAATGATTACTTGACACTAGTGAAATTCTGAGCGACACTTACACACACAGATAATATGTTTTTTCATGATATCACCTTAAAAATAAACAATGATAGCATATAGTTGATAATATTAGGAGTTGCTTTGGAAGCCAACAAAAATTATTCAGAATTTCAGTGAGTATCCTGATGGGTCTCTGCTTTACTAAAGATCTGCTATTTAAGCTTTACTGAGTAGTACTATTAGATTTCTATATCTGGACATCTCTCTTTTCAATCAAACTATGCATCTTTAGGGACATGGAAGTGTTCAATGTGCCAATAGCAAAGAGCATTTCTAAAAATTTGATCCTGTGTTACTGTGAGAAAAATTTTTGCTTCCTGATTATGTCACATAGAACACCTTCATTCATTCTATAAACTAATAAAATGAACTGAAACTGAACTATCTAAATCAACTTTTGAATGAATATAAGTTATCAATTTTTGATCACGTGTGACTCACAGTGGGAGGAAGATCAAATCTCTTGATAGGCAATAGTCTGAAACCCCTGTAAGCACCTCATAAATTCTTATTCAACACTACTTTTGGATTGTACTCAGAACACTGAAAATATTTACACCTGGGTTGGCAAACTCCCTCTTATATTATTTTCATTCACTCAATAGGTCATTTTCAATTCTTTTTCAAACTTTAAGAAACATTTATTTTTCCTGAAAAACAGAAGAGAATCTTTTCCTTGGAACTATTCTTTTCCCATTCTTTATTCCTTGGTTTCAATATTCTCCCTAAGTAACTAGGCTGTTAAAATTACAGGGTTTTTCACAAAAAGTTCCTATTACAGAGAAGATCCAAGTAAAATTGATCAAGTTCTATCTCTTCTCCTGATCTTTGATTTTGTCCACTGAGATTTCTTTGTTGCAATTCACCTCTCAAATAACATGTCTGTATATCTGTATCTACATCTATATCTATCTATATAGTTTTCAGTAAATTTACTCATATTATAGGAATTACCACAAAGAAGCATAAATACATTTTATTATAACTGTGTGACAGCAGAATCTTGTCATTATTTCTTTGTGCATGTCTCTAGCATTATTTTTTATATCTCACTGCTAAGAACTTTTCAGTAATTCTCCTATTAGTTAATTAATGAAATCTTGATTTCTCAAATTAGTCCAAGAATCAAAATTCAAATGATTCTATAAATTTAATTTCAGCATTAGACAATAAGATGTGTGTGACAGATTAGCAGGTAAATCTTTAATCCAAAAGTAATAATACTTAAGTTCAGGACAGCAATATGGCAAACCTCCAGCACAAAAACCTCTAATAAGAAGAAATAAAGTTGAACTTTTAATTACTTTAATAAAGGTGAAGACACTTCTGTCAGAAGGGTTTGTAAAAGATTAAGTCTGACCTACTTGCCCTTCTATTGATCAAGACTTGTATAAACATTTTAAGATAACAAATAATAACATACACTGCACAAATGGGAATACAAGCCAATGAACATATTCATTTGAAATGAGTATTTTTGGTTCCACTTTGGAGTATAAGTAAATTTTCAATAATTTTTCAGTCAGATGCCTATTGACTAGAATCTTACATCTCAATCTCAGTAAGAATTTTTAAGTTAAAATATTTCTCTAGTTTACAGTTTTGAAGAAAACAAGTAAGTCCATCTGCAAAAATAAACTGGAAGGCCAAAGAGAGCTTTGCTACAAAGTGATGATGGTACAAAGAAACAGATGGATAACACCATCCATCCATCACCATGACACTGGGTAAGAGCAGAGGTCATGCAATCCTTCTGAAAAGTTTCATTTACATATGCCTGCTGAGGTTCATTTCCAACTTAGCAGAGCAGAATGGGTTTCAAGTAAAATAAACTGAAAACAGGTTTGCTTTTTAAAATTAAATTTTCTATATGCATAGTGGAACACATACCAATTCTAAAATTCTATTGGCAGTTCCATATTTCTTTTAATTATCTGTTTCTTTCTTTTTTAAAAAATTTAAATTCAATTAGCCAACTTATATCACATCATTAGTTTCCGATGTAATGTTCAATAATTAATCAGTTGTATATAATACCCAGTGCTCATCACATCACATGTCTTCCTTAATACCTATCACACAATTACCCCATCCTCCTGCTCCCCTCCCAGCAACCTTCAGTTTGTTTCCCATAGTTAAGTGTCTCTTGTGGCTTTTCTCCCTCTCTGCAGACTTCCTATTCAGTTTTCCCTCCATTCCCCAATGGTCCTCTCTGTTCTTTCTTATATTCCACATATGAGTGAAGTCATATGATAATGGTCTTTCTCTGACTTATTTCGCTCAGCATAATACCCTCCAGCTCCATCCATGTTGATGTAAATGGAAAGTATTTATCCTTTCCGATGTCTTGAGTAATATTCCAACAGATGAATGGGTAAAGAATATGTGGTGCATGTGTGTGTGGGGGGTGTGCATGTGGTGTATGCAATGGCATATCACACGCCACATTTATTTCTAAATTAATTTCTTTAAAAAGGTTTTCTTGGGGCAACTGGGTGGCTGAGTCAGATAAGCATCTGCCTTTGGCTCAGGTCATGATCCCAGCATACTGTCAAGCCCCACATAGGGCTCCCTATTCAGTGAGGAGCCTGCTTCTCCCTCTCCCTCTGCCACTCCCCCTGCTTATGCTCTCTTCTGTCTCTGTCAGATAAATAAATAAAATCTTTAAGTAAATAAATAAGTAACATTTTCTTCTGGGAAAAAAAAAGGGTTTACAAATTTCAATCTTTGAACTAAAATCATTTTTTAGATATATTGTATCTAACTTGTTTTTCCTTTATAAAAGTGTTTTCTAACAGTGTCTTACTATTTCAGGAGATTGGTATTTTCCTGTCAGTTGATCATTTTGGCGCTTGGCCACTCCCACTTTTGTCAGTTCTATTTGCCCTAGAAACCAATAAAAAATTGACATAATAACTCCCATTCAAACAATTAAAAACATTTTGTTAAAATCCCCACCACAGCAACTCTCTAGCCAAACCGGGATTCATTTATTTCCTCCAAATATGCAATATGCTCTCCATACAAGCTTAAAAAATTTCTACTGTCTAAAGTGCAGTATTTGAAATAGCAATTTCCACTCTGCTCTAACTAGCTAAATATTTAAATCAGATGTTTCACACTAGTAGCAATGATAGATTTAAAACTCTGGGAATGTTTGGGTTTCTTTTTGGTCCTGATTAGCTGTGTGTGTGTGTGTGTGTGTGTGTGTGTGTGTGTGTGCATTGTGTGTATTGTGTGTGTTTAAGTTATCACTTGGTAGTATTTAAAAATCTGGACACTTAATACAAAGTTGAGATTTTCCTATTCCCATAAAAATTGGGGTATCTGCCAACTCTAGGTCAACTCCTACAGAATCTACTCAAGCTGAATGGGTATTTCCCTGTTAGGACCTCACCTCCTCAAGGATATGGCTTCCATTTGAGTCATGGGTTGACTCCAAAGGACACTTGAGTTTATAAAATTGATTCGGAAACCTATCTTTCCTCCACTGAGTCCCAATATGGCACTCAGTTGTTCTTTGACAACTTCCTGAAAACATCTTGAGCTTGGTAATCATTTCTATTTCTGTCCTCCTATTTCTCTTTTTATTTAAAGGGCTAATTTGGAACTTAGCATAAACATGACATGGTTTCACTACATCATCAGTCTCCCAAGTGGTTTCATAAACCCATTAAGCATACAGACCATATTTTGCAACAATCTTATATACCGTGCTTTTTAGTACAATGCCCTGGACACATAATGGTTTTTATGAGAATGTTTTGTTCTACCAATGGCTTAGTATCTATGGAAGTACTTCTATTTTTTTTAATAGAAATCAATTTAAATGAATGTATATTACACACATCTGGCACTCCAGGCTTATGTTTTTCTCCCCAAAATGTATGTTATTGTCTCAGAAATCTCACAAGAAAACACTTGGTTTAATTCAGGCAATCGTGTTCAAGTAATTTTGGTTCCAATCACTTGACTTAAATATTTGCAAGTAATGTGCAAGATGGAAATCCTAGAAACAAATGTAGAAAATTACCACAGGTATCGTTTTGGTAACAAAAATTTACCTCCCCTCAGTCATGTTTTATATATTATGGAAATGCAACTTAAAATTCAGAGGGAACATAATACTCCACAAAAATTACAGTTTCATTATGTAGTAAATGAATATGTAAGATATATAGAATCAGGAATGGAAAAATCAAACCACATAGATCATAGAAGTTCAAAGCTCTTAATTAGAGCTTAAACTGTGACTTCAGATTCTTCAAATACAGTTTAAGTACTTTCTAAACCATAAAGAATAGATTATGTATATGCAAATTAGAGCTTATTTGACTGCCAGAATGAAACACACTTTAAGACAATATTTTAGTTATAGATATTCCCTGCATTTGGGAAGCTGACATTACGCCACTTCACTTTTACAAAATACCTGTATCTGTTTTCACTAACTGAAAGAAAACCTGAAGAGGATTTTCATTTTTAGGAAAAAATGCAAAAAGCAAAAAATAGTGATCTGTGTTTGTTTGTAGTGAGCCGGTATAGAGGCAGCACATAATCCAAGCAGTGAGGCTGCATTTCAAGCTTCTTCCCTAGGAACTACACTCAGCATATCAACAACAAGTTACCATTATTTTGAGATATGTCTTTGAGCATCTATGCTTTAGCTCAATTTATTTTGTGCATCTGTTATCAAGATGTGTCCCAAGGTATCAGAAAAACCTAAAAGTGGTTATTTTGGCGGCCTGGAAATGCTCAAAAATTTTTCCGTATGAAGTAATGGTAATTGTTTCTTCACTTTATGCCATTTTGGCTTAAAAAGCCTTCATAGGAATGCTCTACTTCTGGAATGGGGGAGAACCTGTACCTCAAATGTACTTCAGAATTCCTACAGAACTCTTAATTAACAATTTTATTTTTATAATCTCACACAAATGGATAACTTTATAAATATCATCCTTTCCATTATATACAGAGGAGTTAAAAAGTCCTCATAGAACCAACAGAAGTAACTTCAAAAACTACCATGATAGGACACCAGAGTTGAACTTATTGGGCTGTTTATCTACAGTTAGTCATACCAGTGTAATATTTCAACCCCAGTTTGTGTTGTATATTTCTTTCTTTTTTTTTTTAAGATTTTATGTATTTATTTGACAGAGAGAGAAATAATGAGAGAGGGAACACAAGCAGAGGGACCAGAAGAGGGAAAGCAGGCTTCCTGCTGAGCAAGGAGCCTGATGTGGGGCTCGATCTCAGGATGCTGGGATCATGACCTGAGTCAAAGGCAGACACTTAAGGACTGAGCCACCCAGGTGCCCCATGTTGTATTTCTGATACTAGTTTAGTTTTGGAAATAAAGTTTTAATAAAATTTTCTTGAATTAGATAGTAATTACATTGTTCACACATTGATTATGCACATTATTGATAAATATTTGAGTTGTCAGAATGTTTGGTAAAATAAAAAAATTCACAATTATTTTTATGATCACTTTGGCAACTTGACATTATATAGCAAATTATTTTAATTTTGATTTATTTTGCTGAAGTGAACTGTCCCTTTTAATACCTTAGAAAAACTGAACTTAAAGAAAAATACAATAAAATTTCAAACACCCAGTAAATAATTTTCAAATATAGGAAAAACCATCACAAGCCAGAAAGGAAGAAAGAAATCCAAGTGAAAGAAACATATCTGAACTAACTCTATAGCAACTCAATGGAGATAACACTCCCAAAATTTGACCTAGGAGGTAAGTGATTTCTGTTTTGGGGAAGAGGAATGTGGTCTTTACTGTAGAAAGCAGAACTGCTGAAACTCCAAGTGATCGTCCACAGATCTTTTTTTTTTTTTTTTTAAGATTTATTTATTTATTTATTTATTTAAGATAGGGGAGGAGGGGCAGAGGGAGAGAATCTTTCAAGCAGACTCCCTGCTGAGTGTGCATTTCCCACAACCCATGAGATAATGATGTGAGCAGAACCAAGAGTCAGAAGCTTAAGTTACTGAGCCATCCAGGTACTCCAATGCTTGACAGATTCTTTTTTTTTTTTTCCTTTTCTTTCTTTTTTTTTTTAAGAGATAGACAGCGAGGAAATACAAGCAGGAGGAGCAGGAGAAGACGACTCAGGCTTCCCGCTGAGCAGGGAGCCTGATGTGGGGCTCGATTCCAGGACCCTGAGACCATGACCTGAGCTGAAGGCAGAGGCTTAACCCACTGAGCCACCCAGGCGCCCCTGCTTGACAGATTCTTGACGAAACTTCAATCAAGCTCTCCTGAGCCCTTTTCTTGACTAAGATTCAACCTTTATTTATTAAAAACTAATGGAGAAAATCAGCACAAATGATTTTATCTACCTCACCAACTCCCCTTCTCACACACACACACACACACACACACCCTACTCATAGACATAAAATAAGAGAACTGAAAAACACTAGTACATTTTCTAACAGCTTAAGGCCACATCTTTAGGATGATTCCAGCTCCCTTTAAAATGACTGCCTGGGAAAGAGTGGGGCTGTCAAAAGAATTTATATTTATTCCAGCCAACACTGGAACACAGGAACTCTTGGTTTCTGTGGGAAGAGAGAAACCTAAGTTACATTAGCCAGTTACCAAACCCTAGTGGTCTAGTCACATGACCCAACCTCTCTTCCTAATTTTGTAAATTTTCACTTCCTTGAGTCTACTCAACCCCCCATAGTTCCCCCACCATGCTCCCTCACTCTCCTTTTAAAATACCCAGTTACCTCTATACAAATGGAAATTGAATTCAGTTCACAGGAGACCCCTCTTACCAACTACAATAACTTATTACTGAATAAAATGTGTCCTTGCTTTGGCTGTCTTTGAAATGATCCATACAAGAAATGGGGGATTAAAGACACACTGGTCACCACCCAGGAAAAAGTAAAGAGATGACTAAGAGAGAAAAAAATAAACTATTAGAAATTAGTAACCCAAATTTCTAACCTGGATTAACTATAAGAAATTACTACTCTCAATTTCATAAATCATTTGTCACATCTTTTTTATTACCTACAATTTACTGAACTAGAAGGTCATTAACCCTGTACAAATGAATACAAATTTAAAAATTGCAGAAGCCTGAGGGGAAAATAGTGAATAAGAATGAAAAGAATCAAGGACCTGCTGGATGAAAAATCTTAAAATAATTTGAAAGAGACTATAAAATAAATTAAAATTAAAGAGAAAATTAAAATGAAAGGTAAAAATATATGATTATATGTAAAAAGAAGACATAATTGGAAAAAGAATCAAATAATTTTCTAAAGTTGAAAACATAGTGACTATACCATAATAGTGTTCCTTTTCTTAAATATTTTTTTAAAAGATTTATTTATTTATTTGACAGACAGAAATCACAAGTAGGCAGAGAGGCAGGCAGAGAGAGAGAGAGAGAGGGGGAAGCAGGCTCACGCTGAGCAGAGAGCCCTAGACGGGGCTCAATCCCAGGACTCCAGGACCACAACCTGCGCTGAAGGCAGAGGCCTTAACCCACTGAGCCACCCAGGCACCACTAGTGTTCCTTTTCTTATAGCAGTATTTCCCCATTTTTCTTTCAAATGTAAATTCCATTGTATTTCTTTAAATATTCCCTATTCTTCTACCTAGTTAAATGCCTCAGAAGATGCTACTCAAGACCAGCTTCCAAAGAAAGATCTGATTAATACACAGAAGATCCCACTACATAGCAAATGATTTAGTTCTAGAATGGAACTAAATCAGAATTTAGCTCAAGGAGATATGATGGAAAAAAATACATTGTACTAGTAAGAAATAAAAGGTTTAGCTTTTTCAGCTGGACTATGTTTTATGTGAATAGTCTGTCTATATATCATGTATAATGAATTATATTTATATAATATAATGATATAACAACATAATATGAATGTTACATTATTTATTAATATAAATATATATACATTATATATTTTTATGGATTAGGCTATTCATGGAATTATAAAGATACATAGAAAATGGCAAATCTAAGAAATTCAAAAGAAATTTGATAGTTAAGACATCAACTAAACTGCATAATATATCTATTCTGCAGGCCATACTACCTCTAGACTTTTTGTTATAGAAGTATTTTTTCTGGTTTTCTGTTCCTCTTAAGACACACACTGCAGTGAAATAAAGAAGTCAGTGGATAGGTGAATAAAAGTAAGTTAGGTAAGCCTAAGAAAGCTTAAAGATGATGAGAGGAAAAAAATAAAAAGGGATTTTTAGCACAAGTTAAAATATAGGAACTGGGGATTTAAAAATCTAGCCAGAAGTTTTTAATAAGAGACAAAACAATGATCTATATTTGTATACTATATAAATAATTTTGCAATCCAAATAAGATACTTTACTATCCATATTATATTTACATAATATCTCTTCCTATATATACATTTTCATATACAGTATACATGAATACAGACAAATATATACATATGTAAATGTATATATTGCATACATATATATTGCACACATAATTATGCCATATATTAGTAATGTCAATCACATTCACAATAAAAATAAGAGGACTGAATGAGAAAGTCACAAAATATAGTAAATTTTCACTGCTGTGTATATTATAATTTATACTTCTTCACAAACTGTTCTCAAATTTTAAAGACAGTATAAAATAAATAAATTTTCTTTGAAAATGGGTTATATTCCAACTGACTAGAAATTTACTTCATTTATTTAAACTGCTGTTTGGAATGGGCAGAGGACATGAACAGACATTTCTGCAAAGAAGACATCCAGATGGCCAACAGACACATGAAAAAGTGCTCCACATCACTCAGCATCAGGGAAATACAAATAAAAACCACAATGAGATACCACCCCACACCAGTCAGAATGGCTAAAATTAACAAGTCAGGAAATGACAGATGCTGGCGAGGATGCAGAGAAAAGGGAACCTTCCTACACTTTTGGTGGGAATGCAAGCTGGTGCAACCACTCTGGAAAACAACAGGGAGGTTCCTCAAAAAGTTGAAAATAGAACTACCGTACAACCCAGCAATTGCACTACTGGGTATTTACCCTAAAGATACAAACGTAGTAATCCGAAGGGGCACGTGCACCTGATGTTTATAGCAGCAATGCCCACAATAGCCAAACTATGGAAAGAACTTGGATGTCTATCAACAGATAAATGGATAAAGAAGATGTGGTATATACATACAACGGAATACAATGCAGCCATCAAAAGAAACGAAATCTTGCCATTTGCGATGACGTGGATGAAACTAGAGGGTATTATGCTTGGCGAAATAAGTCAATCGGAGAAAGATAACTGTCATATGATCTCCCTGATATGAGGAGTGGAGATGCAACATGGAGGGGTTGGGGGGGGGTAAGAAATGAATAAATGAAACAAGATGGGATGGGGAGGGAGACAAACCATAAGAGACTCATAATGTCACAAAACAAACTGAGGGTTGCTGGAGGGAGGGGGGTTGGGAGAGGGGGGTGGGGTTATAGATTTCGGGAAGGGTATGTGCTATGGTGAGTGCTGTGAAGTGTGTAAACCTGGCGATTCACAGACCTGTACCCCTGGGGCTAATAATACATTATATGTTAATAAGAAATAAAAACAAAAACTGCTATTTGGTATCCCACTGAATAAATGTATCCATTCCCATTACTGGTGAATTAAATCTCTACTAAACTTATGTTAAAACTTAATGTTAAGTAAGAAGAGTTACACAGGTTCAGTATGCAATCATTTATATAAAATAAGCATATTCTATATAATATTTTTAGCTTCAGGTACTTATCTGATACTTTAAACATGGATGGTAATGTTACACACTAAAGGAGGTAATGAAGAGAACAGAGAACAGGAGGAAAGCACAAAGATATCTGTAATTCTTATTTTACATATAAGTATGTGAATAAAGCAAAGAATGAAATATATAACATTTAAAATTCTGAGTGATGGATATATTAATATTCACAACATCATTTTCTTTTCAACATAAAACTATCAAAACACAAATAAATATATAAACCTAACTTATAGTTCTGCTATATTATGTGTCCTCTTTGTATCTATGTGTCCTCTTTGTATCTATGTGTACTAAATAGCAGGGTTGCATGGTTGATAGTTTACAAATAACCAGATACGGGGAGAAAAGTTGAGTGGCTGGTCTTCCACAAGTAATTTGACATTTCTGAATCTCTTGACTCCTTATCAATAAGAGCAAAACAGTAATAGTGCTTGCTTTGCATAGCACTATTCTAGTTCTGAAAATTAAATGAGACAACATATATAAAGTTCGTGAATATATAAGGGAATCAGCAAATGTTAATTCCTCTCTCATCAACAAATACCCAGTTTCCTTTGTAACTCATTCTAGAGGATAGGAAGTTTCAGTTGCCTTCATCCTTAATCATCTTCATAATCAATTATTCTAAAGATATTCTATGACACTCTGATATTCAAAGCAAGCTCTATTACACTTTAGAATTTTCAAAAAGCCAGATTAAGCAGAATTCAAGAGAAACAATATTTAAAATATTTGCTATATTGTACATGACTAGCTTACAGGTTTTAGGTATATCAATTTTTTTTCAATTTATTGGTATTTGAGTATTACCTCTATTTGTTCAGATTCATTCTATAAATTTTACTTTTACTTAAATTATATTTAAATTTTATTATTTATGTTTATACTATAAATTGTACACTTCCTCTGAAAACTAATAAGTAAAAATAAGAAACAAAGGTTTTGAAATTGGCAGGTTTGTTTTGCCAGCTTCTTTTCCTCTGTGTCATATTGGACTTAGGGCATTACTGAATGCCAATAGTATTCAATAAGGCAAACTGGCTTTGAAAATACCTTTAACTTTGAGAATTTGTCCTTTTTCAGTCTGATATTCTTTGACTGATATTTAATAATATGTTAGGAGATAAGAGGTAAAAAGTATGTAAGAAGTGCAATCCAGTATTGCAAATTAAGGTATTTTCATTCTTACAGACCAATTTTTATTTACGGTTTGATATAAGTGTCATATCACATATCTTTCAAAAGGTAATATTTTGACCAGGCAGGAAATTGTATACCAAAATATATTCTATCCACATATACACACTTAAATGCATAAATACAAAATTCTCTCTTGGGAATTTGAAAATTTATCACCTATAGAAGAATACTTACTTTTCAAATATTTCTAATGCCACCTAATGAACAGAAATTTAAACAAAATTTAGACTGTATTTGGGAAATTTAGGAATATAAATCCAGTTCCTAATGTTTTAACATTTACTGAAGTCTGTATCCTATGGCTTTCTAATAATTGTAATCTGCTTTGCCCCCTGTGTTAGAGATATAATTATGTTAACAGCTTTCCTACACAGGCACCATACATTGCCATTATGAAGCTAACTTCATTTAATTAGCATCATGTAGTAAATTAGCAGTTATAAGGACTGCTGGTGCAAGGGGATCTCCATTTTCTCACCATTTACTTAATCCTCAGTCAATGTTAAGATTAGTGCTCAATGAATTTCCATAGCAAAATCACCCTCCTCAGATTCAGGTGATTCAGCATTTGTATGGATTTGCAACAGTCTTCTCTGGATGACCACAAGTCAGGATTACTGAAACCCCATTATGCTTCATGCTGGAAAGACACAGAAATGCAGAGAGACAATGCCCATGTGAATACATTCTTTTTCTTTCAAAACAATTATTTTTTTAAAACAACTTGATGAAAAGAATAGTTTTAGCTAGACTGTAAATGGAAAGGCAGAATGATTCCTTTTAAAAGGAAGTTCCCAGATTTTACATGTATTTTAGTGAGCAGACATTTTTATGCCTACTACTTAGTGGAAACACATAAAATTAAAATTAAATTACATTGTTATTTATTCCATTAGTGGATTTACAGTGTGCTGTTACAATGACTAGCTTCTGTGTTTGTGAGTATATCCTTAGTAACTAATTGTTCTCAACTTTGTTAAGAATTATTTTCAGAGTAGCACAAACTACCACTTTTAAAAAGAAATTATCAAAATCATAGACCATCAGGAAAATGTATTTATTTGCTTTATATAGAAGAGACATGATACATTAAAATGTCATCTTGTCTTGGGGCACCTGGATGGCTCAGTCAGTTAAGCAACCATTAATTAATGGTTAAGCAACCATTAATTTTGGTTCTGGTCAGGATCTCAGGGTTGTGAGATCAAGCCCCGAGACAGGCTTTACAAAAGGCATGGAGTCTGCTTAAGATTCTCTTTTTCTCCCCATTTCCCCTTCCTCACCTCATGCATGCATAAAGTCTCTCTCTAAAAACAGTCATCTTGGTATTTCAATATACAATATTGAACTAATATTCAATATTAGTTAATTCTCTGGCTTCATATATACACACTCTGCAAGTAACTTCCAATTTGTTGTTTTATGTTCAGAGTCTCTAATAAGTCAGACTCCAGACGTTTTGAAGAAAATCTTCCCAAAGCATTGTAGAAAGTAGTCTAAAGAGTTCTGTTGTTTAATTTCCTTCTGGATCTACATGTGCCCTGGTAAATAATCTATAAACAATAAATACCACATGTGCATAAAAAATTTAATATGTATTAAAAGTGAAAATGCACTCAATTTTTATTTGTTATCAAATGGAAAGTATGAGGATTTATTTTTATATTAGATAGTCCCTGACTTAAAATGGTTTGACTTGTAACTTTTTAACTTTATGATGGTACAAAAGCAATAGAAATTCAGTAGAAAACATACTTCAAATTTTGAATTTTTATCTTTTCCAGGTTACTAATATGCAGTAAGATATTCTCATGAGGCTGGACAGCAGCAGGAAGCCCCACCTTTCAGTCAGTGACGGCATCACAAGGGTGAACAACTGATATACTTAGAACCATTCTGCACCCATATGGTCATCCTGTTTTCCACTTTCAGTAGAGTGTTCAATAAATTACATAAGAAATTCAACACTTTATTATAAAACAGGCTTTGTGTTAGATAAACTTGTCCAACTATATATTGATGAATTTGCTCAACCACTAGATGAATTTGCCCAAATGTTCAGAACACATTTAAAGGAGGCTAGTTAAGCTATGATGTTCGGTGGCATAGGTGCATTAAATGCACTTTCAACTTGTGATATTTTCAGTTTATGAGGGGTTCACTGGATCATAATCTCATCCTGAGTTTAGGAAGATCTGTACTTGTTTAGGTGTTACCTTACCTAAAAAGAATTTAAAATATCTAGAATATGTGCCATGTGGATCCCTCAATCATGATTTTCTTCCAAATACTATGCTGATTCTTGAGAAAGATTACCCAGTACCAGAACCATTCCCTACGCCCAAAGGGGGTTTCTGTCAGCTACAAAGTCAGGCTCCTCGAGTGCTGTATCCACTCCTTAGAGGGGTCAGGCTTTTGTGACTCTCAGCCTACTTGGCTGGCCTGGCCCACACAGTAAATTCTCTCAGAGACATAAACCCAATAGTAATCTGTCTCGTGCCTTGTTCAGGGCAATTTGACCTCCTTTCCTGGTGAGTCTCTATTCCCATGAGCCCAGGAGAGCACAAATGACCTGCTGGAGCTCACACAAGTACAATAGCTTACTAGGCCTGGCATGGAGACTGCCAGTTCACATGTATTTGCTGGCTTAAGCTACACCCTGTGGATTATACCTGGGTGCTGTCATTGCTTTTTGAAACTTGGTGTCTCAGGTAACCACTCTGAGAGGACAGATAGTATAACCAACATATGTAGGGCAACTGATTCATGTGGCAATGCTGACCAATGGAACATGGAAGCCAGTGAGTACATTTTTCTCCCATCATTTTCCTGGAGAGATTCTTCTGAGACACATTTGCCTATAGGGTCTCTATGAATATATAATTTCCAAGCCTCAGCTTCCTTTTCCTCTCAATCTTGATTTCTTTTAGGATTTATATCCCAAAGCAATACTTATTTCTTTATCTTTTTATATATATTTACATCCCACAGAAATAAGTGTAAGTGTAAGCATATAAGGCTCTAGAATTAGTTTTCTAGGCAAATAAATCAGCTATCTACCCATCTGAAGAGAATGTATAAGTCACTGGCAAGCTGGCTAAAAATCAGAGTCAATACATTAAACTCATGTCTTTCATTCATGGGGAAACTACCCATCCCTTTAGTCAAATTGTAGCTACTCCTACCTACAACTTAGATATACTCCATTATTTTGTTTTTGCAGCACATGATATTGGGAAGTAGGAAACTTGAAAAGGTGATGAGAGATTTCTACATTGCTTTAGGAGAGAAAGGTGACAGTGAGGTAGCAAGGAAACAAACTAAAAAAGAAGAAATGTGACTAACATTGTGCCAAGAGCCCTAAACACTTTAATGTGTCTTGGAGCCATTACTGCTATAAAATACAACTCTAAAACTGGTTTTATAATAATTGTCTGGATTGTTAGAAAAAAACTCTAATTACATTTACTATATTCTATGTAAAGGAGGCAGGAAATTTCCTTGGAGAATTCTCAACTAAACAATTATAAAAATGTCTTAATGCTTAGACTGGATCTAGATATTCAGAGAAATCTAGCCATATAGAACACTCTATTCTCTAAGGTTCCAGATCAACATTTAATTTTATCTTTTTTAAGAAGTTAAATATTTCCATATGGCAATCTGAAAATATGTAGAAACACACTCACTGTAGTGAGGAAAGATCAGTGGCATACCCAACTATTTTTTACCTCTGCCTTCCTGAATGAAATTAATATTCCTAAATACAAACTAAAGGTGAGGAGAGAGAGAGAAAATGTGAATGGACCCAAAACTAGGAAGGAGAATAAATTAGTAATTAAAAAAAAAAAATCTGACAAAGAAAAGCCCTAGACCTGATTGTTTCACTGGTGAATTCTACCAAACATTCACAGAACTAACATTAATCCTTCTCAAGCTTTTCCAAAAACAGAAGTGCAGGGAAAACTCTCTAATACATTCTATAAGCAGCATTATCCTGACACTAAAATCAAATACATTACAAAAAAGAAAACTACAGAACAATTACCTCTATTTTTTTTTAAAGATTTAATTTATTTATTTGACAGAGAAAGACAGAGAGAGAACACAAGCAGGCAGAGTGGCAGGCAGAGGAAGAGGGAGAAGCAGGCTCCCCACTGAGCAGGAAGCATGACACGGGGCTCAAACCCAGGACCCTGGGATCATGACTGAGCTGAAGGCAGCAGCTTAACCCACTGAGCCACCCAGGTGCCCCAACAATTATCTTTATGAACAGGGATGTAAGAAATCCTCAACAAAATAATATCAAACCAAATTCAACAGCATATTAAAAAAATTATACACAATAATCACATGGGATTTTTTTCCTGGAATGTATGTTTCCTTCTACATAAGAAAATCATTCAGTATAAGATACCAGATTACCAGAATGAAGGATAATAACTATATAAAAACTATTATTTCAATTCATACAGAAAAAGTACTTGACATAATTCAACATTCCTTCATGATAAAAACACTCAAAAAACTAGGAATAGGGGCACGTGGATGGCTCAGTGGGTTAAAGCCTCTGCCTTCGGCTCGGGTCATGATCCCAGGGTCCTGGGATCGAGCCCTGCATCAGGCTCTCTGCTCGGCAGGGAGCCTGCTTCCTCCTCTCTCTCTGCCTGCCTGCCTCTGCCTACTTGTGATCTCTGTCACATAAATAAATAAAACAAAATCTTTAAAAAAAATAAAAAATAAAAAAAACTAGGAATAGAAGGAAACTACTTCAGCATAAGAAATGACATATATAAGAAACCCATAGCAAAAAACATACTCAGTAGTGAAAGACTGATAGCTTTTTCATTAATATCAGGAACAAAATGCCCACTTTCACTACTTCTATTCAACATGAAATTGGAAGACCTATCCAGAACAATTAGGCAAGAAAAATAAGAATGTCATCCAAATCAGAAAGGAAGAAGTAAAGTTATCTCTATTCAACAGATGACATAACCTTGTCTGTAGACAACTCTAAAGAGTCTACCAAAAAAAAAAAAACACACACAAAACAAAACAAAACAAAACAAAAAAACCTAGAATAAACAAATTTAGCAAAGTAGCAGGATATAAAGAAAACAGCAAGCAAACCTCAGTTGCAATCTTAGTTACTAACAATAAACTATCTAAAAGGAAATTAAAAAAAAAAATTCCACTTAATACTTAAGAATTAACTTATCCAGATAGATAAAAGACTTGTACAATAAAAACTACAAAAACAGTTCTGAAAGAAATTAAAGAATACATAAATGAAGAAATAGACATCTATGTTCATGGATTGCAAGAATTAATATTGTCGAAATCTCAATACTATCCAAAGTGGTATACAGAATTAATGCAATACCTGTGAAAATCCTAGTGTTTTGTTTTGTTTTTGAAAATCTTAATTTTTTGTAGAAATAGAAAAATCCCATCTAAAATTCAAATATAATCTAAAGGGACTCTGAATAACTAAAATAAAGAAAAAGAACAAAGATGGGGATTCATACTTCCTGACTTTAAAGCTCAATATAAAGCTACAATAACCAAAACAGTATATTAGCACAAAGACAGACATATGCACCAATAGAATAGAACAGAGGTCAGAATTAAACCCTTGAATATATGGTTAAATGTTTTCAATGAGATACCACCTAATATCCATTAAGATGATTATCAAAAAGGAAAGAAAAAAGGAAGGAAGGAAGAAAGGAGAAAAAAGAAATGATGGCAAGGATGTGGAGAAATTTTAACTCTTAAGCATTACTGTTAGGAACATTTAATGGTATAGCTGCCATGGAAAATATTACAGTGTTTCTCAAAAAAATTAAAATGAGAATTATGATATGACCCAGCAATTTTACTTCTGGGTTTATACTTTTAGAAAGTATACTTAAAGAAAAGTCTCTAAGAGATATTTATACAAATATTCATAGCAGCATCTTTACAATAAATAAAACACAGAAACAACTCAAGTGCCCATAAACAGATATGTAACATGTACTATACATGTACAATGGAACATTATTCAGTCTTATAAAGGAAGGAAATTCTGACATATACTACAACGTGGATGAATCTTGAGGACAAAATTCTAAATGAAATAGGCCAGTCACAAAAGAAAAATGCTGTACGATTCCACTTTTATGAAGCAGAGTAGTCCAAATCATAGAGATATAAAGTAAAATGGTAGATGGCTGAGGGTGAGGGGAGGGTGATATGGCAAGAAGTTATTGTTTAATGGGTACAGAGTTTCACTTTTGCAAAACGGAAAGAGACCTGGAGATGGATAGTGGTGTTGGTTGTACAAGAATATAAAATGTACTTTATACCTTTGAACTGTATAGTTAAAATTGATTATGATAATTTTATGAGTATTCTACCACAATTAAGAAATGAAAAACATATGGGAGATATATATAAGGCAGAAACTGTTTTAAGTACCTCACAAATGATTTCACTAAGAAAAAATTTAATGTAAGTTTTATTTATTTTTTCTTTAATTTTTTTTTTAGGTTCACTTATTTATTGGAGAGAGAGAGAGAGAGAACACTAGCAGGGGGAGGGGCAGAGGGAGAAGCAGACTCCTTGCTGAGTAGGGAGTCCAATGCAGGGCTTGATCCCAGGACTCTGAGATCATGACCTCAGTCAAAGGCAGGCACCCAACTGAATGAGCCACCCAGGTGCCCTTAAGGTAGGCTTTAGAATTATTAACCATAGGAGAAGTGGCAAAACATGCCCAAGTTCATACAGCTGGTAGCAGAGAAAGCTTGACCTGAACCCAGGCAGTGGCAACAATGTCTGTACTTCTGCACTCTCAACAATCAAATTGCCATCTATTCTTGACAATGCAGGTAAAGACGGACAAAAAGGCCCTTATGTGAAATTTTTAATTTTTATTTTTGATAAGGGGAAGTGGAACAGTAGTTCTTAGGTCTAATATCAAAATGTCTTCTTATGCCTCAGAAGATTTTGAGCCTTATTTTCAAAGCCGCTAAAAATGATCAGGAAAGTAAATATTTAAAGGGATGAAGAGAGGGCACCTGGGTGGCTCAGCTGGTTCAGCATCTGACTCGATTTCTGCTTAGGTCATGATCTCACGGGTCCTCTGACTGAGCCCCATGTCCGGGCTTCACACTCGGCAGGGTCAGCTGGAAGATTCTTTCCCTCTGCCCCTCCCCTCACATGATCTTCCTTTGCCGCTCTCAAATAATAAAAATCTTTTAAAAAATGAAAAATAAAAAGAATGGTAAGAAATGAATGAGCAGTGCTCAGTAGCAAGAACTGTGACTGTGACTGAACTGATTCTGTGCTTTTTGATGGGAGTGAGAGCACACTGTAAATACCGGATTCACAAATGAATTTCTCTCTGAGGCCAGGATCTATTTTGTGCCAGCCTGGGTGCTCAGCACTTTCATAAATGTGCCTTAACTTCATCTCTCACAGTGATTCTGCGTTAGGGAAACCATTATCTATTTATTTCCATAATGTTGTTTTATATTATGAAGAATATTCCAATTTGAAAACCATTTTTCTCAAAACAATTTTTAACATTGTATATATTGTTAGATAATGATAAAGTATTGTCAGTTTTCTTGGACTTGGACAAATTTGGTTGAGGTATTTTTCTTGAAGTTTTGTTTGATTTAAATCAATTCATTAGAGAGTTTAATTCCCCTTATCTCCAAATCACATTCTAATTTCTATCTCCCCACAGGAAATATACTTAATGAATTTATACTGTATTTTTAATTTAATTATGTTCTTATAAAATGTGCACTATTTTTTTCTGTGTATGCATTGTTCCTTCTGGAAACTACTTTCCCTTTACTTACGGGAAACAAATATTCTCTTTACACCGGTAAGAAAATGGGCATTGGTTTATGGCAAGTTAGTTACATCTTGGTGCCTATGTTCTTTCTAGAGCATTTAAAACGTGCCATTTTTGCACTGATGGGCCACCTGGACCTTATAACTTTGGTCAATCCAACGCTTTCACTTTAGCCTGCCATATTTATCCAAGACCTGTCAGTGTGTGCCTTCTATGTGTGAAGTTTATTTTTTTTTCTACAGGTGACAGTAATGTGCTTGCTCTTATTCAGCAAGTTAAAATAACTAAAACAGTAATTGTTGATACATTTAAATTTGAAATTTCCATCAATCTATGTGAATGCTTGCCTATCATTTGTCATGATCAGTGTCCATGGGAGCTGGAGGGGAAAACAGTTCAATCATCACAATTAATACTATTAATCCACTGTCATATTTGAGCCTGTAGTGTACTGGCTCTAAGAAAAATAATTATCTGTAAAATATATGCCAGAAAAAAGAAGAGCACATTATTAGAGGATGCATGCTGACCTTTTACCTTAGAGTAAAATGGGCTTATGATTTATTTCTATACCAATTAACTATAACTTATGAGAAATTGCTAGCCAATTAGGATAACATAGAAAGGTGACCTTAAAGGCTATTCTTGGGCTTTAAATATAATTCAAAATATTGTTGATAATCTATAAAACTCTATTTTATGATGTAGTTAATTTAGGTTTCAAGGTGAAGTATGGAACTGAAATAACCAGCTGGACTCTTCAAACATAATGTCTTGCTTTTAAACTACCTTTCCACATTGATTTTTCTGATTGAATAGTACTTTTTATAGTAAACATATATTTTATATTCATTAATTTTAAAGATTCAGTAATACTCCATAAGGTAAATTACTTGCAAATAACACAATTTTGTAAACCCATAGTGATAAAAGCACATTAACATTATTACCAATCAAGTACTGAATTCAGTATTAGATTTATACTTTTAAGTTCAAAGAATTACACAGCATGTTTCTTAAGTAAGTAAAAATACCACTACATAACTGAAAAAAGAATATGTTTCAGGGACGCCTTAGGTGTCTGACTCTTGATTTCTCCTCTGGAGCCAGCTTGAGATTCTCCCTCTCCCTGTGCCCTTTGCTTCCTTCTAACACCACCAACACCTTGCGTGCACAATCTCACTCTCAAAAAAAAAAAAAAAAAGTTTCCTATTGGAAACAAGTTCAGAAGTACTAAAAATTATGGTACTTTTTTTTCTCTCTAGATTTCTACCTCAATCTAACAAATGTGGTTGATAGTAGTTTGTGAGATTATCTGCATCAGTACAGGCTTATCTAAAACACCAATAAATTGTCAAAAGGTAGATTCTGACATCAGCTAGAAAAGTGCTAAAAATACCTAAAGGACAGAAGAAGTTTAGAATCTACGCTTACATAAGAAAACTTCAATTTAGTTTTTAACACATCCTTTCCATTTATACTAGGGGTCAGGGGAGACAAAATTTTTTACATTTTAAAGTGTTAATCTTAGAAATATAATTACTACATTCATTTAAGAACTGAACATTCTGAAAAGAATATGTAACAACCAGATTATTGATTTATGGCTTTAAGGCTTGGTTATCTATACCAATAATCTTTTTATAAAAATGATTTTATTGGGACGCCTGGGTGGCTCAGTTGGTTGGGCGGCTGCCTTCGGCTCGGGTCATGATCCCGGCATCCTGGGATCGAGTCCCGCATCGGGCTCCTTGCTCGGCGGGGAGCCTGCTTCTCCCTCTGCCTCTGCCTGCCTCTCTGTCTGCCTGTGCTCGCTCTCATTCTCTATCTCTGACAAATAAATTAAAAAAAAAAATAAAAAAAAAATAAAAAAAAAATGATTTTGTCAGAGAGATATCACAAGTAGACAGAGAGGCAGGCAGAAAGAGGGGGAAGCAGGCTCCCGGCTGGAGCAGAGAGCCTGATGTGGGGCTCAATTCAGGACCCTGAGATCATGACCTGAGCAGAAGGCAGAGGCTTAACTCATTGAGCCACCCAAATACCCCTATACCAATAATTTGATACCACTAGAATCTCATCAGTATCTTGTTAGTAGCAATAGGATATTTAATGCCCCAAATCTACTATTTGGTCACTTCCTATATTATTCTTCTTTTCTGTTCCCTTCCCTTCACTGTCATCCCCTCCCCTCTTTCTGCCTCCCTCCTCTGGCCTACCCTCCCTCCCCCTTCTCTTTCTCCCTCTTCAGTTCAGACTTTTTCTACCTGTTATTCTTCCTAGTTCAATTCTTAAGAACTTAATATTTGGTACACGTATTGAACTTCTCATGGCTTAAATGTTGCCTTTTCTGTAAACCTTTAAGTATATAAAATATTTTTCCCTCTCTTTCAATAGATTTTCCCTAATTCTGGCATAATAAGCACTGCATTTGCTCCACATTTTTTATGTGTTTCCTAGCCCTCTCCTTGACTACCTGAAAGGCAGGGCTAATGTTTTCCTTATCATTGTATCCTTAGCCTTAATACAATTTGTGAAACACAGATTCGTAATGACTGTTTATTTCGTAGATGAATACTTGCATTTTTAGGTTAATTTTCCCAATTGTTCAAATTAAGTTAATTTTGTTCTCTTTGGAGACTTTCAAAGGGGACAGAACAGGGTTAGTGCATTTTCCACTTTCAAGGTGCCAAGTCCATGTGGAAGGATAATACATCTAAGAGATGCTTTCCAGCAGTCTTCTACAATCTTCTACAACCAAGCCAAGAATCTGAAAATTCCAACATTGATCTTCCCAACCAGAGGACTTGGGAATCTCTTACATGCTACAGTTGAGTAAGGGAAGTACTGAAATTATGTTTATTTTTTCCACATATCTTTGGACTTGGGTGAAATGCAACTTAAGTATTTTGATCTAGGAGTCAGAATATAAAATGTTAAAACATGTAGTAATAACAGTAACTACAGTAACTATGATAGCAACAAAAACAGCAAAACAATATTTACTGATAGTCTTCCATGCCTAAAATTGTTGACAGACATTAGACATTTCTGGGGATTATAATTTATTTTTTAAGAGTATGAAAATCCTACTTTCAAGAAAATCTTTTTAGGCCGTCAGATAAATACTGATCTTTACATGGTTAATTTCCAAGAAACACTACAGAGTACTAAATGGTCTTACTTGAGAAACTTGGGCAATAGGCAATAAATATATTGCTAAAATTTATATTTCGAAGTTAAAACAATTTGGACCATCATTATCAATGAAGAATATTAGAAAGTGAAAGTAGGTTTTTAAATGGAACAGTAGTAAAAAACAGCAATGAGATTCTATTTATAAATTATTTGCTTCCTGACAGTGTACTAAGTACTAAACTTTTGACATTTCTAACTTTATACTCAAAGACAAAATGCTATTACTATGCTCATTTTATAAAATGGGAAATAGGTAAGAAAGGGTAAGTAACTTCTACATTGTAACTCAGCAAGTAAGTATCTGGATTAAATTCAAACCCAGTTTGTCTGCCTGATTTAAAAGGCTATGCTATTAATTACTAACTCCTTCAGTTTTCATAGTAAGATGACTTCTCACTACTATGCCAGATATATTTGCTCTGCACTTTCCCCCTTACTGAGAATTGGCTGTTCTTCTAGATTTATTAGTTAGTTGCTTAAAAAGGAAGGGAGAGAAAGGTTTGAAAGGTTACTGCAGTTTGGGGAGAGGACAGAAGAATATTTCTGTTGCAGAAAAAAGTAAGAATGTCCGATGCCCTCTTTTTTCCTTCCTTATTTATTATGATTGCATTCTTTAAACTTTATATGAAAGAAAAATCTAGAAATTAAAACACCTACCATACATGGAGCACTCAGTGTGTGCCAATCACTATGTAAATACTTTACATATATTACCTCTAATTGTTAAAATACTGCCTCAAAGTAAATGTTAGTTTCTTGTTTTATAAATGAGGGGAATGAGGCTCAGGGAGATTAAATGATCTGCTCAATGACTGCAGATCTAAGACTAGCAGTTGTCCTATAAATTCTTATAGAGAATAAAATGCCCGTGTACTCTCTACTCTAGCAAAGTAGAGGAAAAAAGACTGACAATATTGAGGAATGGATAATCTTACATACAGGTAAAAACAGAGCATCAGTAGAATGAGATGATGATGGGGAAAGACAGATGTTTTCTCTCTTGGATTATGAATTTGAAGTTTCTACAGATGAAGCAATGACCATTTTAAAGGATGATACTAATATATCAATTGATAGTGTGCCTATCACTTAGGGAACACTTAGCATTCTTTACAATATAATCTCAATTCTTTCAAGAACCTTGTAAGGGAGGTAATGTATGTATTTGTAATTCCAGATTATAGATGAAGTAACAGAGACTTCAAAAGTTTTAAGATCTTGTCCAAAGTTATACAATTAATCAGTGAATAGAGTAAGGATTCAAATGTATCACTGGTTAATACCTTGCCCTATGCTCTTACCTAAGGAAAATATCTTATTAATAAAATTGTGTTAATGATATCTTTTTAATAACAATCTATGAGTTAAGTGTAAATTACATCCAAAGTAACATGTCAGGCCAGAGGGCACCTGGGTGGCTCAGTGGGTTAAAGCCTCTACCTTCGGCTCAGGTCATGATCCCAGGGTCCTAGAATGGAGCCCCACATTTGGCTCTCTGCACAGCGGGGAGCCTGCTTCTTCCTCTCTCTCTGCCTGCCTCTCTGCCAACTTTGATCTCTGTCTGTCAAATAAATAAATAAAATCTTGAAGGAAAAAAAAAATGTCAGGCCAGAAAAATAGAGATTTTTTTAAAAGATTTTATTCATTTATTTGAGGGAAAGAGAACATGAGCAAGAAAGCACAAGCAGGGAGAATAGCAGAGGGAGAGGGAGAAGCTGACTCCCCACTGAGCAGGGAGCTAGATCAGGACCCCGTGACAGCCACTCAAACTGACAGCCACCCATGCCCCCCTAGAGATTTTTTTTTTTTTAAACTAGATAAAGGGTGGCTAGCCCTGGCTCACAGACTTACTCCCATTCAAGACTTATCATACATTAAGATGCTGTGCCCACAATCAAACACCGTATCAGTTGGAACTCAGCGGAAAGGTGAGGAATAGCTGAATGATTTTGTGACTACCGAGAATGCTACCTATCCCTTTAGCACATGCATCAGAGATGGCTATTTCTAGACCATCTCTTACCTTTGTTCTGAGAATGAGTCCTAGGATATTGTGGTATCAGAATCTCCTCTGCTCTGCAGCTGAACTCTTAAACCAAAGGCTATTATTATTAGTTGGAAGTGACTGGGGCTGGGATAAACAGAAACTTAACTCTGTATTAATGACCGGGTTATTGTATCTCAGGGGAACATAAAAATCAAGAATTCAGTATATATTTGACAGTCCATTAGGACTTTTTAGTATAATGGCAAAGTGTAGACTGAGTTTTAGAATAATTAAGGAAGATTTGTGTTTTGACATGCAAATATAACTCTAAAGTGTTGATTAATGGATCTGTGCCAACAACAGGGAGATCTCTAAAGGAAAACTACAAGAATTTGCAATATGTTTTATCAGTGACTTGGATCATGACACAGAAGCCACCCTTTCTGTATTTGTGGATGACAGATTTAGGAGGATTATCTAATATATTTCATGACACTGGCAGATTTCAAAAATCTAGATAGGCTTGAATGATGGACTAAAACCAATAAGAAGAAAGAAATAAATATAAGATTCCCCATTTAGATTAAAAGCAGGTTACATAAATGTAGATTCAGAGAGTCCTATCTCAAAAGCTGCTCAGTGAGAAAGACTAGATGTTTAAATTGGTGACAGAAGCCAACAATAAGACATAAATAATAAATTCTAGGCTGTTTTAATACTTACAAAAGTATGTAATGCCTGTATGGCAGTACTTTTCCAAAGTAGACTTTAAAGATCCATTATTGAATTTTGAATCAATTAGTGGGAGTAGTCCATTAATCAACACTTTGGAGTTATATTTGCATGTCAAAACACAAATCTTCCTTAATTATTCTAAAACTCAGTTTATTTTTTTATTATCAAAAAGAAGAGAATAGGACAGAATAAGATTGATGGAATAAAAAGTACAAGATCACATTGTTCATACAAAGGAATAATTGGGGGAGGTCCAGGTAGAGAGACAGATAGACTATATTATCAACTACATGGGGGCCAGAATTTTACTATTGCAATTACTTCTGAATACCCAGTACATAGACAATAAGAGTGCATGGCATATGAAATATACTCAATAAATGTTATGTCATGAATTACGATGAAAATATATATATTTTTACTATGGCGTATGTGAAAATGTTTAGGAGCCACGGCCTTCTGTCACTCTGCCTCATCAAGACACTGGAGCACTGGGACACCTGAAAATTTTGTAAGGTATATTAACATATTATGGAGGCTACAAATGAAGTTTATCAGGATGGAACTATCTGATTTAGAAACCATACTACTGTAGAAACTAAGGGAGTAGTGATATTTAACACCAAAATATTTTGGGACTGCACAGAGATATCCTTACATAAACAAAGAACATTCAAGTGAAAGAATGAATATTTCAACAGACCCTACACTAGGAGGCACACTTTATTTTTATGAGAGAGGGAGTGAGACGGGAGATAGAGAGCATGTGAGCAGGGTGGATAGGCAGAGGAAGAGACAGGGAATCTTGAGCAGGCTCTAGGCCAGCTCAGAACCCCAGGTGGGGCTCAATCTCCCCACCCAGAGATCATGATGTGAGCCGAAATCAAGAGTTGTACTCTTAACCAACTGAGCCACCTAGGCATGCCTGGGAAGTACACTTTAAAAAAAAAAAATTAGAAAAATTATTCCCAGTATGAAAATTGCTCCCAATGCTTTTATTATTGTAGTGTCTTGTTACTGGTATCTTTTAAAGTAGATAAACTGGTTAATTTACAAGGAGGATAGATACTGTAAATTCTTTCCTGAGTCTACTTAATTTTTAGTTCAATATGTTTTGGTGTAAAGATTATCTCCACATTTAAAAAAATAATTAAAATAATTAGTTGGTTCATTGTTGGCTGTGCTAAAGTTAATATCACTGGTACTGCAATACAGAAAACAACTGCATTATAGTAACAATGTATTAATTAATGCAGCCACTTTCAATGTCTTTGAGAGAGAGAAAAATAGACCAGTAAACAGTAATGACTGTTTTTTATAATAGAATATCACCTGTTTTCTTTTAAACAGAATCAGTTACTCCTCATGAGATAGCTTAGAATAAATTGAATTAGATGTTCTTTTTAAATCCAACCCAAATTCTAATTAGATGGCCACTGATAAAGTATAGCTAATTCATCATAGAATATAAGAAACCAACTAAATTGAATGGAATTATTGGGATTAATAATAGATCCAGAATTCAACAGTTTCAACTCCAATGGTAAAATATCTTACAAATAAATATGAAGAATCAACTTTTTTTCTTAGAATCAGATTGATATTTATTATCGTTTATTATATTTTTAAAAAACAAACAATACTTTTCAAAATTTTTAGAATTTAGGAGATTGTTTTCTGATTATAAACAAAATATGCAATTTTGTAGATAATTTAAAAATAGAAAAAAGACAAAAATAAATTATTTATCACTACTCAAAGCACACTGTTAACTTTGCAATGCATATTTTCAGTTATTTTTCAAACATATTTTTAAAATTTGGGACTTCATTAAAATTAATTTGTAAGATATGTTTTCTGTTCCAATGACCTTTTAGATGATTCTTATGCTGTATTTTTAAAATATTTTTCTAACTATAAAATATGTTCTATTATTTTTTGACAGGAAATGTCCTACCCTGTTACTATTTTTTCCTAAATAATCTATTTTTCTTTTTTTCCATCCATGAATATTGTATAACTCTCCCATATACATTTATACATATATAAATCTATTCCTGAAATATATATATATAATCAGATATACAATTAAATCTGCCTTTGAAAAAGACATATATGTCCAACAGAATCTCTTATTGCATTTCTTAAACAGTAAATGTATCCATAAAATGTGACAAGATCATGTCTTACTAAAATTTTCTTTTCCCCAAGAAAGGGAAAAGAAGGGAAGAAAGAACAATTAAAGTACTTCCCTAAGGGAAATAGTTAGAATCTGAATATTTTAAGGAATTGCACCAATCTGGGGTTAAATAAAACCCTTTGGAAACTTACCAGTCTGTAAAACGGAAATGATGAGAATATAAAATTCATCATAGTCTGAAAATCAACCTGAGATATAGAGAGCTTTTATTTGTAACTTTTACTGTTGTATGGCCATCTAAATTCTTTTTTATTATTACAGTGATTTGTATTCCTAGTTAAAGTCACTGTTTTGCGCAATAACATTCTTTTGGTTGAATGTGTTTGTGTATCAAACACAACTGAATATTGGAAATTCTATATTATTTAACAGAAAGTGACATCAGTGGTCTCATGGTTTTCAAATATTACAATTATTAAGTTAAAAATTCAGATAATCACATAGGAAAACACTGTTTAAAAAAACAAAACAACAACAACAACAAAAACTCATCACAGATCTGAAAAAACAATCATTCAACTATCCATAAATTAACTGTAGTACAGCCGAGGACTTTAAAAATGGCTTACTGAATTTGAAAAGAACTGAAAATCACATAGTGTTCATAAGTAGAGTTGCTTCCAAATAAAATTAGGATAAAGGACAAGATTATTGAAATGAAGATAAAGAATACAACTTGTTTAAAAAGTTATCCATGAATAACTACCTATCTGTACTAAAATACTATCTGTTGTGGGTTTAACAGAACAATGAAGTAGTTGTCAACATTGCAGAATAGTTTTAGATAGACTTAACAAGCAAAATGAAGGAATGAGCAAAAAAGGACATTCAATGTCTTATCTTAACAGTCTACACCTGCAATTTCAAGAAAGCAAAGAGTAACACATGCTTGGCATTATTCAGTAAGCCAACATCTCATAATGGAAGTGAGAAGGAGCTCAGAAAATGATCTTGACTTAACTAATGTGCTCAGAAACCACAACCTGAAATGAATGAACAGAAAAATACAGAAGTCAATAAGGCTAACTGGATGATATCTCAATGGTTAGGAGAATCAGATAAACTACCTGTACAGTAGTACACACAACACAAATGAAAAGGAATTATAGGAAATACATAAAATTCTCAGGGATGGGCTATGAGGAAATGTTTCCTTAGTGTATCTTCTGTGCCAAGCACTGTTTTAAGAACTGGTAGATATAGTAATGAATGAGATTAATCTTTAAGTCCCTATTCTCATGGAAATATTTTTGGGTAGGCATGGGGCTGTGGGGGTGTAGAGGGATTTGGGAGTGGAGAATATAGCTAATAAACTACTAAATTACTACTTCAAAAGAACAAACAAACAAAAAGGAAAAGATAATTTTAGATAGTGGTAAGTGGAGAAAGAAAGCAAAATGGAATGAGAGCAAGAAAAATCTATCCTGGAATTTGAACAATGTTTTAGGAAACAAGATTATTATAATTGATTTTGAAAGCATAGTCCAGATTAACTTTAAGTGCATGCAAATAATTGGGGACTAAGCTCTGAGAGTAATACAAGGTAGTGAAAACTAATAGCAAACTGAGTCACAAGATTATAAGCTGAGCCTTCTCAGGTATTAAAGACATTATATATTCTAGTTTCTACTCATTCTTTAGAATGTACTATCCAGAGGCATGCAGATAAAGAATGAGATTCAACAGAATTTTGTGGAATTTAGGAATAAATGTTAAAATATTAGACTTAAGATATTAGTGATCACTGGCTTTATTTGGCACATTCTAGTTTTAGTAATTCAATTTAATAAGTTTTCTTCCTTATTTCCATATTATCATCTAGGCACTGTAATAAGATTCCTCAAAAACACAATGTGAAAGCTCTTGGGGAATTTATTAATTGGTATAAATGAAAGATTGCTAATATTAGAACAAAACAAATAGCATAGGGGAAACACATAGCGTCAATATTTAAGGAGTTTTGATAAAGAGAAACTTTGAGTTGTTCCATATTCATAAAGATTGAAACATGACTTCTAAAACAGTTCTGAAGGGTTTTATACAGTCAAATAGGAAACATTCTAAAAGTATGAGCATTGAAAGATTCATAAACATCAGTTACAAATGCTTTATTCTGACATGGGAACATGCACATGGGATAAGGTATGTTTTGAATTTTTAGAATATGTGGTCAAATATAGGGTTTATCCTTTTTCTTATACAAAGAATTTATTACCTAAAAGGCTGATTTACTTATCAAGTGGATTTTAAATATTTTGTTCAAAATATTCAATTAATAACTTTGCCATTATAGTATATATAATTAAGAATTAGGAATAGTACTGTAAAATCTAACATTTCTCCAAGGACTATTACATAACATGTTTGTGAAAATACTGCAAGATCAAATACTACGTTAATAGGCTCTTGCTGAAGATCATTCTTATAAATTAAAAAAAATTGTTCACCTGTGAGAGAACTTGAAAAATAGTTGATGACTAACTGATTAATGTGCTCTTTTTTTCCATTTTTTTTCTTTTCATTTTTTGACCAACAAATTAGTGTCCATAACTTAAAAGCCCTATGTATTTATAAAAATGATTTCTCAAATTATACTTTTACTAAAAATAACACATAAAACAGATATTGTGGGTGTCAATAATATCTCCTAATTTTTATTTAATTAAATGTCCTATTTATGCAATTTGATGTACAATAATTAAACTAATTAGATAGTTAGAACATGTAACTAGATCTTGCTGCTATATAATAAAAGACCTTAACGTATTTTGGACAGAAAAAAGGAAATAATCATCCAAGCTTTGCTTTAGGTATTTAAAAAAAAGCATAATGGTATCTTAAAAAGAGATCAAACAACATGGTACAAATAATGGTAGTATTTTCCAAGGAATCTGTCTGGAACCAGTTTCTGTGGATCCCCTCTTAGAAAACACAAAAAGTAACTATACCTCTTTTTGCATACAAATTAGGAATTCAAACACTGTAATATTATCAGTAATATTATCTCAAAATGATTATCAGTCAGATTATCTTTGAAAGCATATTATAAATATTGTGATGGATAAGAAACTCAAAGTCAACAAAGCTGGAAGTAGTTACATGAGTTAAGACAGCCTTATATTTCTGTAGCCAGACCAAGAGTTGGTCAGTTACCAATGTACCTCCTTTTTCCTACTAGTTAAATCTCTGGAAAGCAGTGGTAAGTCAATTTTTATAGAACACTAACTATGTGTTAAATATGATGATGGAGGAAGCTCCTGAAAAGGTGGTCTCAGAGCATCTATACAACTATCATCAACTCAAGCTGAAATCATTAGGTACATGTTGATGAGGAACTTTATCACAGATAGATTAGGCTGACAACTCTTGAATCTTATAATCATTTTTAACATCACTACAATTGAGATAATCACACATCATGTATTACACAATGTGGTACAACATGAATTATACAAACTACAATAATATATTCTTGGAGGGAAAAAAAGAACCTCTGAAACTAACTACCAGTCTACAGATAATACAGATGTTAAAGGCTCAGGTTAAACTATTCTGTGAAGTTGTTAGCAACCAAATTCAGAGTTTGGAAAATTCTGGAGTACATAAGTAAGCAGCACCAACTATTAAATCATATGAGAAAAAATATAACAGCAGAATGGTTAGAGAGTAAGGGAGATTTAAGATACACGAAAACCAAACAAAACATGTGAAATAACTCATTTCGATCCATATTGCACTATCAATTATAGAAGACGTTTTTGAGATAATCACAAAATATAAGAAACAGACTAGGTTTTAGATGATATTATAGAATTCTTGTTTATTTTGTATGGTGTTAAACAAAATGTCCTTATCCATTGAGACACACATAAGAAATATTTACTGGTGGTGTTATGTAAAGTCAGAGATTTGCTTAAAAAGAAAACTGGACAAACCACATGAAGAAAAAAAGTTTGTGTATGTGTGTTATGGGGGAATGTGTGTTATGAGGGAATGTGTGTTATGGGGGAATGTTATTTAGGGATAAATAAAAATTTATCCCTTCATTTAGGGATAAATGAAATAATGCAAGACATTAACAACTGTAGTAGGTAAGAGGCAAGTAAAGAACACCCCCAAAGAGGTCTAGGTCTCAATCTTGAAAACATATGAATATGTTGCTATATGTAAAGGGATAATTAATGTTGCAGGTATGTTTGCTTATCAACTGACCATAAAATGGACAAATTTTCCTGAAGATCTAACAGTGAAAAGGAGAGTGAATCTATGCAACCATAAAAGTTCTTATAAGTGGAATAAGGCAGAACTGGGGTAGAGACAGGGATTTGGCAATATGAAAAGGATCTGGCCTGATGTCCTGGGCTTTGAAGACAGAGGAATGACACCACAAGGCTGAAGGTAAGCTCTAGAAGTTGGAGAAACAAGAAAACAGACTGCCCCTAGAGTCCAGAAAGGGAATCTGTCCTTATTTTGAGCCCACTAAGATTTCTGACTTCTAATCTCTAGAACTATAGAATAGTATTATCTGAGTTTTAAATCACTAAGTTTATGTACTTTTCTTTTAGCACCAACAGAAAAATAATGTACTAGGTTATGAGTCCGTGGGTTTCATTATTCTCTTTACTTTTGTTTTAACTTTAAACTTAACCATAGTAAAACTTCAAAAAATACATGAAGATTCTGAGAAGTATTTTCCATAAACAATTTTGCAATTAAAGTCCAACAGCGAAAAAGGCTTAATTTAAGGATATATGAAATCTAACTTATATAACATGACTAGTTATGAAGATGTTCTTCATATATAACCAAAGATATTAAAATTTGGTATAATTATTTGAGCAATATGGTACTGTTAAAAACAGGGGGGAAAAGTGGGCAGTGTCTTCACAACATTTGAGATGTCACATTTGTAAATGCAAACTATACTGAAAACTATATGATGATATCATCAATTAACAGATTAAGGAAGATGGTATATACCTTTTATGACTTTTTGTGTTATTGACTGTTAATTTTGGAATTTTGCAAGTGAGGCATAGTTACAACAATAAATCCCCCTATAAACACTAGATTTTAGACCAAAAAGTCAAAGAGTGATAATCTATTATTTTCTTAAAATGTAATTTAAAATTATATTTTATTCAGTAGAATTATATTCAAAGGATGGGGATTTTTTTTTTCTATCATCTGAAAAACAATTCCCTATATCCCCAAAGAAAATTAACTTTGCTTCAATGCAATTTAAAAAAAAAAAAAGATTATAGTACAAAGAAAATGAAGATTACTTAATGAAATTTTCCCTCTAAAAATCATTTTAAAGTAACAGTTGTAAGACGTTCGAAACTTTGGTATAGCTTATGACTCTTGATCTCTGGGTCTTGAGTTTAACCCCACTTTGGTCATAAGAGTTTAGTTTTCTTAAAACAAAGAAATAATAAGAAAAGGTGACATAGTAGCAAATGATTTCCAGTGTTTGGCCTGTATATGTGATTCTTGTGCAATGATGTAACACTATCTGAGAGAGCACATAGCTTATGGGGTTTTGGAATACAGGTGAGGTTCAGTAGGGTGGTGTCCCGAGCTGACAACCAAGAAAGAATTCTTGAGACATCTTCAGTGCAAAATGGTGGTTTTATTAAAGCATGGGGACACCACCCAAGGGTAGAAAAAGCTGCTGCACAGGGATTGTGAGGGGTGGCTGTTTACATACTTGGGAGTTGGGGGAGGTAAGAGAAAGGGAGGTTTCAAAAGGGTTTTCATATGTTAAAGAAGACCCTCGGGATACTGGGGTCCTAACTATTTCATCAAGCTAAGGCTGTTTTTCCCTCTGACAAGGCATTAACACTAAAATAGTTGGGACTTTCCCAGAAGAAAGTCACACAAGTCCCACCCAGGAGTGGAGGGTGGGAGAAGGTTGCAGGCTATCAGCTTTGCTTTGTTCTCAGCTAGCCTTCCGCCCCCTCACCAGAGCAAAGGACAAATGCTTCTCTCCTTATTCTATGAAATTGGCAAGAGGCATAATATTTCTTTTACATAAATAGTCCATTTCACTTTTACATTATCATGTAAAAGAGAGGGAAAGAAGGAATGTAAAATTCAGTAATGGAAAACTGGTATAATGGTAAAACTGGAGAGAACAGGTGCATTTTTCCTCAACAGTGTAGGTATTGGTGAGACCCTATATTTGGTTTTACAGCAAAAATTAGAAAATGGTCAATAATTACTTTGAGAGTAGGTACTAACCTCAACTGTGAGCCAAAGAATCAACTTGGTTATTTCATAGCTGTTCCATCTCAACTTGTCTACACTGCCTACAGCAACATGTGCAAGTGATGATTTTGCTAGTATTTCCAACATTCTCTGTAGTTAAGGTTTAAAGGGAGAGATAAATATGTGAGTATCTACCTCAGAAGTAATATTTAAAGCTTGTTTTTATGTCTGCACTAATCCTGTCCAGTACTTATCTTTTCCAGGGAATTACTGGGAAATTGAATTACTTTGCTGAAGGGCTACACAATTCTTGGGCAAAACTGGCTGGTATCTTATTAGCATAGAAAAAGATGCCCATCAAAGTAACTTCAATTTGCAAATAAAACACTGATGAATGAAACAATAAAACGGTGAGAAAGGCTACTTCTTATCCATGGGGAAACACTAAGGGCCAAGTCTGCTGAAGTTTTATGCTAATATAAAATTGGTTCCAACAAAGTACCCAGTTTTATAACCTAACAAATTTGTGCCAACTTATTTAAATGGTCCAACAGCAGGGGGGAAAAAAGAACAAAAAGAACGCCATTCAAGAAACATCTGTTTAGAAGAAAAGTCTGGAATTATTAAAAATGTATTCATTATAAGATAATTAGTAGGAATGAAATCAATACTGACTTGCCTCAAAAATATGATTTTAATACATGTGGCAATAAACAGTGACTGGTGTAAATAAGGCTTGTCCTTCTTATGCTAAATTAATATTTGTAATATTTATTATTGAATGACACAACTGACAGAAGTCTCTCATAGGCTAATTCAAGATTAAGAAAAATATTTCATCATGCTATATACAGAGTAACAGGAAAAATAAAAGAAAGAGATAAAGAAAAGAGAAACTTAGACCTGTTGAAAGATAAACTGAGGAACATTAAAACTTTCAGGAGTTTATTTGAGCAAAAATCTATTAGAATTGGGCAGCTCCAAACCAAGAGAGGCTAGGAGTGCTTCAGGAGCTCCAGAAGAGACTTTTATAGAGAAAACGTAGAAGCAAGATATGGAAAGTATTGATTAGCTATAGCTTGAAGACAAGTTGGCTGTCAGTGACTGATAGTCTTTAGCATTTTCATTTCACAACCTTCAAGCATTTAGAGGTTTAGATTTTGGTTTGCTTAATAGGCCATCATTTGAGCATCAGAACCACATGAGTCTAATGACCCAACTGTTTAATTAATTTAACCATCCCCTTATTTGGTCATCCTCTTATACATGAGAGATTAACCAAAAATTTGGTATTAGTGCCACTCTCAGTTACCATCACAATTAAATTACTCTTATTTCATTGTGAAACTCAAAAAATATATCAGATTTATGAGAACTGTTTATGCTGTTCATTCTCACTGTTCCTCTTGTTTCTGTTTCTCTAAATACAGTGAGATCATCTGATGTACTGCTGATAGCTCTGAATATGCATTTAAGACCTCTGACAGAACATAATGTACCAGGGAGACAACAATGTTAACTACTATTAGTATAATATCAAAAGACTGACATGCACTCCTTAGCTAGAGCTTCTGTGAACCAGGCCAGTTGGTATTGTAAAGTTTTTTCCGGCGAGATAAACACAACACCAGGCAAAGTGGGTGCAAGGCAAGATTTATTAAAAACACTCTCCAGCGAAGTTTCAGGGCTCAGGAGAAGGGGAGCCAGGAAAGTTGCGCTGGGAGGAGGTGGGCACCCTCCAGTGAGGTTCTGCAACTCTGGAAAGCAGAGTGGCGAAGTCACGCCCAGTGCAGGGAGGAGGGAACTTTTAAGGGGTCTCGAGGGGAGCTCAGGGGTCTTTTGGCAAGTTTCCCTTATTTGAATATTTCACCTGCTCGTCGGGGTCCCACTGGTCCACTGGAGCCGGGGCAGGGGTCTCAGATTCCTGCTTGTCAGGGTCCCATTGGTCCATGGGAGCCCGGGTCGGGAGGGTCTCAGATTCCTGCTTGGGCCTTTGTTCTCCTGTCCGAGCTCAGGTCTTGTGGTGGGAACTTTCGCCATCTTAAGTAGCCCTTTCTGCCAGCCCAATAGGTAAACCAAAGAATAAACCAGATAAACCAAAGAATGTAACTGAAGGGGCCTCAAGCTGTTTTAGCCAAATAGCTTGTTTCTTATATTTGCTATAGTACCAGAAATGATCTACGTACAGATGGAAGCATTTGCTATGGCAAAGACTCCTTGTTCAGCCAGTAAGTATTTTAAAGCAATTCTATTATCTAAAAACACCTTAGCAAGAAAGTCTAGGGACTTTTGTTCTGGTATGCCCTTAGCCCTAGATTCAAAACTAGTTGCCAGGACTAAGGAGCACTGTCTTCCCTTTATTAGCAAGAGAAAAAGCAAGGAGCAAAAGGCAAAAGGAATAAAGGTTTCATGCTGGAAATGAAAATCTTGTCCTTGATATTAAGAGACCTATTCACCTCAAGATGCTGTCTATTCCTGGGAGGAAACTCCTTAGTCTATTTTAATCTAGATCTCCAGCTGGTTCCAGTGTTGAGCAGAGCCCTTCTTAACTGGGGCATGTGGACCCAAGGTTCAGTTTGGTTATTATCTGGGTAGAGAGGAGAATCCGGTGTGGTTCCTTCCAAGGAAGTTCCGGGGCCATCTTTATTCTTAGCAAACTCCGTATCACAAGGGTGGAAGAAGACCAGAAACATTAGTTTGGAGAGATAGAGCCAGATCTCTGAGGAAGCTAGAAGAATCTGGGATCCAGCTTGGTTTACAGAGACAATGAAGAGACCTAGAATCTGATATCCACAAGATTGTTATAATTTTCTACTGAAACATATTTTTTCCTCTACAATCACCCTCATTTCTATCAAAGATAATCACAGTAAGACTAATCTGTTTGCAAAATAAGTCAAGTCTCATTAAACTTGGCCTGATTATTTATACAAGTACATCAAGAATAGTGACTGACGACATAGGCTCTTTTAAAGTCCACCTTGTTGGAAATTTTCATAAGGTATCTTAGATTGGACTTTTAAAAGCCTCTCTAGTCTAAGAAGTCAACCCCAGAACCCACCATCAGATTTCACCATAAGTACCTATAGATTTGGATGAATTCCTCTCCTTTTGTGGTCCCCAAGATATCCTAAGTTTACTGGGCCCACCAGGGAGTAAACTCCTTACACGTGGTAAGGTTCCCAGGAACCATGTATATAAGGAAACAAAACAGTTTTTCCAAGGGGCTTTTACTGGCTCCATTAAGTAAACCTTAGTTTCTCAAAACTATCTGGTCATATCTGCTTTTCTGCATGTTCTCAAATATGACATTCCAGGTCAAGCCCTGGTAATAATAGTAATAAAAACCAATGTTTCTAATTGTGTGTGTGATTTGGGGAAGTTAATAAAATGTCAAAAGGTTTCCCTATTTGGCTAAATAGGATCTCAGATCATTATGAAATAATACTTATCTATTTAAAGTGACAACCGAACATTTTAAAGGCAAAAACAGAAGGTTACACAGTTGTGAAAAAACTTAGTTCTTCTAATATTGAGAAAATTGGGTTTTCTTAAGTAACCAAAGACCTCAAAAAGACAATGTGAAATATAGTAAATTTTGCTAAGACACAAAATCTTTGCTTTCCTCATAGACTCTCCAAAAGGTAAGAAAACAGAAACAGAACACATATAAAAGAATCAAAAAAATTTCACAATCTCTTATCAAGAGCAAGCCAATGGTAACAGAAACGCTTCTCTTTTTATTTTCTCTCTCTTTTTTTTTTTTTTTAAAAGAGGGAGGGAGGGAGAGAAAGAGAGAGGGAGGTAGGGACTAGGCAAAGGAAGAGGGGAAGAGGGAGAGAATCTTAAGCAGACTCCATGCCCAGCACAGAGCCTAATTAATGCAGGGCTCCATCTCACAACCCTGAGATCATGACCTGAGCTGAAACGAAGAGTCAGATGCTTAACCAACTGAGCCACGGAGGCGCCCCCAAAAACCATCCTTTTAACAAAGAGATAACCAATTCTAATTTTTTTTACCAGGGCACTTTTAATATTAAAGTTCATTCTTTAAAAACATAAATAAATCTTTTCCAATTTTAATCACCTTGACCACACATAAAATCCCTTACCCAAGATTCCTTTTCCACAAACCTTCTAAACTTTATAAATAATCCATTTGAGTTTCCTTTTATCCTTATTATTTCTAAGTAGTTTATTTGCATATATTGATTAGAATTCTGAATGCTTAGAATCATGTATTCCTAGTGGAAACTTAGAAATAAGCAATTGCAGAATGTCTGCATCCTGTGGATTGGCAAATTTATAAGTACATTTCATAATGTCTAGAAATATATTTTTCTTCATCATAAATTTTTCAATGTGACACAAAACATGTTTACTAATACACCTAATATCTTTAGTTCCTCTGTAAAAAGAAGGCCAAAACTGAATAAACCTGTGTCCAGTAACTAATGTTTCAGTATTTTATCTTATTTGGAAATGATTCTGCTTTTCAGTAAAGCCTAGGTAGAATAAAAATATTGTTTTTAATATTGATATCTTTAAGAAAATGCCCATTTTTGTTAAACCAACAAGCTTGTACTAGCTTTTATTTACTGAGCATTATCCTAGATCACAGAAACTTAAAAAACATTTTGGCTATTTCTATATTTCTGAGAGTATATCTGATTTGTATAAATGCTTCCTTGTTTTTAAGCCAATTAAATAGAGCTCTTTACAAATTAATTTTGGCAATAACATCCAGAGTAAGAAAAATATCACACATCTATCTATAGTTTACCTAAATAGACATACACATTATTTATCTGCAAGCCTTATGAGAAGAATAGGGGGCATACTGCGATTAGTATAAAAGACAGGTGGGTTCTGGATAGTTTCTAGAGCAATATTTGTAAAGATTCAATTTGTAAGATAAATACAGTTGTTTTTAATTCCCCCCTAAAGAATTCGACTGCAACCTGAATGATAATTAAAAACAAAACAAAACAAAAAACCGATTCGGCCATCCAACATTATCCTCAATTTGCTTCTTTATACCAGCGAGATGGTCAACTAAGATGGAAATCAAAAGATTCCTATATAGATTCCTATATTACTTCTACATTTAGAAGTGCATTTGTTTGGAAAGTTTTAATAAATCCTTCCACAATGGCTTCAGAATGTTTTTTCTTTCCCTTTGTGCACATAGTTTCATTTTAGCATTAGGGAAGAAGGCCTAAAAGTTCCTACCAGGTTCTGAAAATCGGCTTTCAATCCGGCCAACACTTGACCAAAGACCTACTTTAAGAAAAAAAGAAAAAAAGGAAAAACAAATTAAAAAACCCTTTTTAATATATTGCCGGTTTCAGTCACGACAATAAATACTCCTGGCATGGACTCCCAAAGGTAACCAAAAGAAAGACTTGGACAATTTCCCTGCCAGGTGAAAAAGAGTGGTAATGAATAAGAAGCAGGCAGGGCTAGGTAGGGAGAGTAAGTAGGGGGCCATGGGATCAGGCTCACAAAATTCAAAATGTGGGAGATGAAAGGAAACCAGAAATAGGGGAACACACCAGACCATCCTGTCCTAGTGTCATAGGTGAGGTCTTGTTTTAACAGCTACTTGTGACCAATCCAGAATTACCCTGACCTAGAAAGCAAGTAAGCCATTGAAGGTGTTATCACTAGTCTTTCCTTAATAGAGATGTTAAAAAACTTTAAATTCCCTGGTTAGCTTTTTTTTTTTTTAAGATTTTATTTTTTTATTTGACAAGCAGATATCACAAGTAGCCCAAGAGGCAGGCTCCCCGCTGAGAAAGGAGCCCGATGGGGACTCCATTCCAGGGACTTGGGATCATGACCTGAGCAGAAGGCAGCTACTTTTTTAAATTCTTTTTTTTTTTTAATTCTTTTTTTTTTTTTTTAATTTATTTATTTGACAGAGAGAAATCACAAGCAGATGGAGAGGCAGGCAGAGAGAGAGAGAGGGAAGCAGGCTCCCTGCTGAGCAGAGAGCCCGATGCGGGACTCGATCCCAGGACCCCGAGATCATGACCTGAGCCGAAGGCAGCGGCTTAACCCACTGAGCCACCCAGGCGCCCCCGAAGGCAGCTACTTTTAAAAGAACATCCCTAAAAGCCCTCGGTGGCAACCACTCCTGAGAGCTTTCTCTCTGTAACCTTACTTAAACTTCTTTGGCTTTACTCACTCTCCCTTTTCTGCGAGATTTATTCTTGAACTCGGTGAGGCAAGAACTTACCCCTCCTGCATCAGTAAGACCCTTGCTGCAAAAGGAGTGCAACCCACATTTGTGTCTGGCCATATTTTGGAGAGCCTGCCCACCAGATGGTACACACACACACACACACACACTACGTGCAATAGCTGGCCCTGGGAAAGAAAGCACCAGTAATTAATGTTTTTGTTTTTGTTTTCCTGCTGACCTGAATTTGGAAAGGAAGAGACAACGTGAAATTGTAACCTCGTCTCTCGCTGAGGCCCCACAGAGATCCGGGAGCGCTGACCTTGTTAAGAATTCTTATCTTTTGCCAACTGCTGTCTGTTTTCCCAGGTGGCACCTACGAGCTTCACAACCAGAGAGCGGCCCCAACAGTTCCCGTCGCCTTCACCCGATGCTGTACAGGAGGTCCAGTTTAAGTCAGACCCAGTCTAACCCCGGAAGGAGTCTTGTTTTCTCTGTGCGACCCAGTCTGACCCCGGAACCAGTTCCTGGAGTCATGTCCCTGAACTGGTCTGATTTTAAGTCAGACCCGTACAATCCTATAACCAGCCGTATTTTCAAGGCAGACCTGGTCTGGCTGGTGTTTTCCGGACCTAGTCTGGAAAAAGCAGTGCTCAAAGTTTGCAAGCTCGTGATGCAAAAGCTGCAGAACTAGGGTCTGGAATCGGTCAGACTCCCACCGGCTCCTGACGCCGGGAGACAGCGGCGTGCTCAAGCGGCTGCGCAGGTACCTGAGCCTTGTTGCTGTTGCTCCTAGAAGCCCTCAGGTGCCCCCAGGTTCCCTCTTCTGATTCCAGGACTCCTAAAAGAGAAACTGGGCCATATTAAAACTTCTGAGAGTTTTTGTTTGTTTGTTTGTTTTTTTAGCAAAAATCTATTAGAATTGGGTACCGCCAAACAAGAAGTGGTTAAGAGTCCTCCACAGATGGAGGCGGAGGTTGAGGGGGTAGGTGTTAGGGGAGAGAGGTTTTTTGTTTTGTTTTGTTTTGTTTGTTTAAGATTTTATTTATTTATCAGAGAGCTAGAGTGCGAGTGCACGGGCAGGGGGAGCGGCAGGCAGAGGCAGAAGGAGAGGGAGAAGCAGGCTCCCTGCAGCACAAGGAGCCTTTCGGGGGCTCCATCATCCTGGGATCACCTGAGCTGAAGGCAGACACTTAACCTACTGAGCCACCCAGGTGTCCCATAGAGGAAAGACTTTTATAGAGAAAAGGCAGAAGCAGTGTAAGGAAATGATTGATTGACCGTAGCTTAAAGCCTAGTTAGCTGTTTGTGATTTGTTGCCCTTAGCATTTTGGTTTCGTAAATTTGAGGCATTTTACAGGCTTAGAATTTGGTTTGCTTACATAGACCTCTATGGTATTAGAGCCACATCAGTTTAATGACCACCTTGTTTAATTAATTTAACAGATAAAATTAAACATTAGTTCCCCTTCACTGGCATTAAAAGTAGAATTTAGATTTCTGTTTCAGTCAGTTCTAGTCTGAATAAATTTATAGCAAGAAGTAAAGTAAAAATATTTTTAGCTTCTGGATATAGGTGACTGTAGTAGCTGTATTTTATTTTTTGTTGTTTTCTGAATTTGGTCATCTTTCAAGAAAGAAGAAAGGTAACCCCACAGACACAGCAAAATGGTATATTTATTATAATTGCCTCTATTAATTTGTCATAATTTTGGCTTTTTGTGAGTGAACTTGAAACAAATTATTTTAAAACTGTATTTTAGTTTTTTATATATTTATAATATATATAGGTTATATATATTATATATAGTTTAGTTTATTATTTATTATTATATTTTGTTTAGTTTATTATTTATTCTGAATAGAAATGTCATCAGATTAATAGACGGCAAAGGATGAGAAAGTATTGAAATCTCATATATAGGTTCAATATGGTAACAGTCAAAATGATTCTAATGAAGCCAGCAATGATTCTTCTCAAAAACAATATAACTAACGCATATATACAAGTGGGTTGTCATCTTTAATTTTATAATTACATTTATATAATAAAGCAGTATTTAAATATCCACATTGAAGGCTGCCTTTTACTATTAAGGATAGGTTTGATTCATATTCCTATTCAAAAGTCTTTTGAAGTCAGGTCTACATTCATGTTACAGACAAATTGCAGTTTTAGTGTTGACTCCTTGATGGAGAGGAATGAGACTCTATTATTCATCTTTCAAACTAGAGAAAAAACTGGAAAAATAATTCACAAGTAAAAACTCATTAACTTCTCCTTGACTTTTTAAAAATTGAGTGGTCAGTTGAGGCACAACATTTTTTTCACCAAAATAGATAGCTTTTATAATAAAAGAAAATGACTAATTGTCCTGTGTTTGTTAAAAAAAGGATTGTTCTCATGTTCTTATGATGAATGTTCTATATTTGAACACTACTTTTTTGCTTATTAATACGTTATGTATATTATACATTCATTAATATTTTGGGATTTTTTAAGACTATTTTTTTACTATTTTTTAATCTCTATATACCAAAATTGCTCCATCAGTCCCTATTGATGAAGATTAGGATGTCTGTAACTTTTCATAGGCTAGAACTATAATTTTTCATGTATTTGTCCATGACATATATAAGATAATATATCTTAATGACTAATATATAAAATGGCATATATAAAGTATATGACAAATATATAAAATATATGACATGTTTAAAAATGTATGAAAAGTATGTATGAAAATTATGATTATTGTTTTAAGAAAAATTCTTAGACATGTATTATTCAGTCAAAAATTTTAAACATTTCCAGATTTTTTTAAATTTTTCATTTTTTTTTTTTAATGTGGAGCTTTTTTTTTTAAAGATTTTATTTATTTATTTGACAGCAGAGATCACAAGTAGGCAGAGAGGCAGATAGAGAGAGAGGAGGAAGCAGGCTCCCGGCTGAGCAGAGAGCCCCTGATGTGGGGCTCAATTCCAGGACCCTGGGATCATGACCTGAGCCTAAGGCAGAGGCTTTAACCCACTGAGCCACCTAGGTGCCCCCTTAAATGTGTAGTCAATATTCTTTTGAGATTTGTACCATTTTATTTTTTCCAGACTCTATAGTAGAGGAGGAATGGGTTTGGAAGAAAATAAAAATCTTTTTGAAATAACGATAAACATTCATCTAAGCCATCATAATAAGATGTGTCAAAAGAGAGGTTCCGATTAATGATACATAAGTGTTGGCACCCTTAGCATATTGTTCATAATCAAAACTATTAGGGTGGATAATGTCATCTAAGTAGTTAGCCTGAGGAGAAAGATGATTTGAGGAAAAGTTCTAATGAATTTCACTATATATAGTTAGGCATAAGAGGAGGATTCTTTAAGGAGAGAGAGAAGGAAAACCCATAAGTGTAGGAGAAAAATCAGGATGCCAAGAAAAAAACTCAAGAAAGAAGAAATGTTAAGCAGTATCAGCTAAATTTATCCAGCATTATAAAAGTTTCTGTGACTACCTGGAAAATTGTTCAAAACTGTAGATAATGAGGGTTGCAATCTAGTGGACAGAATAAATACTAAAATAAATTGTGTTTTGATAAGTTGATACATAAAAGTGTAGGTTGCCATTAAAATTGTTACAGGGTATAAATTTGTATAAAGATGTTTATGCTTAAGGTTTGAATATTCAAGGAAGATATGGATTGAAATTGTAAGCATTATTATAAGCATTCCTTGGGTTTAATGACATGATGTTGACTGATGATATTCATGAGAACAGCTTTAGTAAAATGATAGGATTTAAGTTTCATATGAAGGATGTTGCAGAATAGGAGAGACTAGTGGGAGATACATATGTAGATTTTATTTTAAAAATTTGACTGTGAAGGATGGAAAGAATAAAAAGAAATTGTGTCAGCAATGGTCAGAAGTTCCTAAGTTTGTAAAACATGTAGTAAGGATAATAGACTGGTTAAAAGATTGTGGTACTTAAAATGTCAGAATATTAGAGGGGTTGGGCTTCAGAGATACGGAGAAGATGGACTTGAGAATTGGTTATGTATTTTTGTGAAATAGGAAATTATAGAAGGATGATATAGGATCTTGGGTAGAAACTGCAGGCATGTGCCAAAGAATTATGCAAATGTGTGTCTGTGCATGTTGGGGGGTGGGGGGTGGTGGATTAGCCTGGGGATAGTGGTGATACAAGAGATTAAAATGGCAGCTTAGACACAAAAATACTTTAGGCAAGTATACTTTATTCCTTGTGATAGTCATAGTTTTTAAGTCATTTGATCTGAATGAGATTTAGCTTTCCTAAAGACAAGTGCATAATATTCCATTTTTTCCATAAATAAAAAGAACTGCACAGAGATAACACCCATTATAGAACATACAGTGGTTAATGATTATCTCTGATTCTTTGTATAAATAGCAGGTACTCTGTTAAATTGAGTATTGGATGAATCCAGAGTTAAAAGTTGAGTTGCAAATATGTTGCTTCTAAAGAAACATCCTCATTTAATTTTCACCTCTATTTGAAAAGTATTAGAATAAACAACATTAAAAAAAATCAACATGGTGTTACCTTTTATCTCAAAATCATCTCAAATATGGGTCAGATATTGAGCGGTACTCAGTTGCCATCATCATCACTTCAATCTGTTTGATAGCAGTGAGACAGCAGAAGGCAGATAAAAGGCTTGTAGTCCTCTTTTTAGACAACTGAAGGGCTTTATTGTAGCAAACTTTGTCATTTATGATTTTTTAAATATCTTCTTTCTTCCTAAATTTATAACCATTAATGAATTTTTAATAGAAAACATGTTCTACTATTTTACATTATCATTAATTTCTCAAACAAAATGCTGAAGACTACTTTATACGCTACCATGGCTTACAAACCAGCTTCAGATACAAAGCACAACATATTGAAGCTCCTTTAATACTCCCTATCCCATTCCCATTTCCTTTCCACATTATGCATCCTTACACAGATGAGGTTATTGATCATTAACCTTACATTTCCTCATGTCTTTTCAAATTTTTAATACGTATGGTTATATCCATAAACATTTTATATGTTTGTATTATAAAGATTTTACTTATTTATTTCATGTGTGTGTGTATATGCATATATGTATATATACACATATATATATATGTATATATGTATATATATATGGAAAAAAGAGAGAGTGAAAGGTGTGGTGGGGGTAAAGGAAGAGGAAAGAATCCAGCAGTCTCCATGATGAGTGTGGAGCCCATTGTGGGACTTGATCTCATCACCCTGAAATCACCATCTGAGCCAAAACCAAGAGTCAAGCATTTTACCTACTGAGCCACCCAGGTGCCCCTGTATTATAGATTTAAAATTAAAAACATTATAATAGTATTATAATTATATAAATGTTATATATTTATTATATTAAGAATATATTAATATTAATTATATATCATGATATATAAATATATAGTATTATATACAGGTTTATAACACATTATAATTTGTATAATTTTTAGTTGACTAGCTTATGAAATTTAATTTATGTGTTGATAGTGTAACTCAAGTTCAAAATTTTCATTAGTTAACTAGCATTTTTTAATACTTTTATACCACATTTCCATTATAAATTCTTCCAGCAGTGGATATTTGGTTTGTTTCCAATTTTTTCAGTTTTGTTAATGATACTGTCGTTATATTATTATATATATCTGCTTTATCACATATGCAGTTACATGTTTTAAGTATATACTTTATATTTTATATATTATAATTTAAATATAATTATAATATATTTTATTATTGTAAGTACTGGCATGTGAATATAAAACATTAAATTATAATAAGGTATATGTAAATATAAAAAGTAAAAATAATCTTATTACATAAAAATAATTATAATCATTATTATTCATCTGTGGTTTGTAAAGGAGATATTCTGAACACCAAAACTTTTCATGTATGTAGCAGATATTTCCTAGTTACTCCTTTTTTGTTACCTATACAAAGACAGATGTTTTTCATTTTAACATGGTTAAAATTATCAGTCTTTTCCTATGTGTCTTTGAGCCTAATTTGAAGAAACTTTTTCAGGGACACCTGAGTGACTCAGTCAGTTAAGCGTCTGCCTCTGGCTCAGGTCATGATCCTAGGTCCTGGAATCAAGTCTCACATCAGGCTCCTTGCTCAGCAGGGAGACTGCTTCTCCCTCTATGTGCCACTCGCCCTTCTTGTGCATTCTCTCTCTCTCTGTCTCTCTGACAGACCATTCATTAATTCATTCGTTAAAAAAATAAAAATCGTGGGGCACCTGGGTGGCTCAGTTGTTAAGTGTCTGCCTTCGGCTCAGGTCATGATCCCAGTGTCCTGGAATTAAGGCCCAAGTCAGGCTCCCTGCATGGCAGGAAGCCTGCTTCTCTCTCTCCCACTCCCCCTTCTTGTATTTCCTCTCTCACTGTGTCTCTCTCTCAAACAAATTAATAAAATCTTTAAAAAAAAAAGTTTTCAAACCAAAATTTTAAAAATTACACATAAGTTTTAAATTTCATGTTACATATTTCAGCCTTGAACTTACTTGCAACAAATTTTGAGTCGTCTTTGGAATTTTATTTTGTGTGTATATAGTAAACTAAGCATGCTTTATCAAATTCTTCAAACTTTGCTCCAACCCTGATTACATGAAACCATCTTTGCTACAGAGCAAACACTCATACATCTTTGGACCAAATTCCAGGCTTTCTATTCTAATCAGTTAACATCTTTGTTTATCCCAGTGTTATACAACACTTTGCAGTAACTCAAATTCAGTAATATTTTGACATTGAGTAAGGTAATGTTTTATAAACAAGGCTATGTAACCAAAAAGTCCAGGTTTAAATTCAGTCTCCACCACTATGTGAAAAATGGACAAATTCTCTGTCCTCTGCATAATTCTGTTTCCTCATCTATAGGATGAGGTTATATTATATAATTGTGGGAATTAATAATATTTTAAATGTAAATATTTTAAAAATAATGTTGGCAGCTAGAAAGTAATATGTAAATATAAGCATTCTTATTATTATTCCTGATATAGCAAATCTCTTCATTCCTCTTTCCAGAAATTTTGGTTCTTGTCCATTCCACATATATTTTAGCATGAGGTTTTCAAGTTTCATGAGTATAACCAGTTGGTTTTATAAATAGAATTATACTAATTTTATAGGTGAATTTGGAGGGAAATGGTATGTATATAGTAGTGTTACCATGCATTACCTGGTACACTCTCCTTCCCCGTCTTCTTCCTCCTCCTCTTCTTCTTGCTTTTCTGTAATGTCTTTCCATAAAATCATATATTCTCTACAAATATTTTATACAGCTTTGTTAAATGTAGTCAACAACCTAATATTTTCTAAAACTGTGATTTTTCTTCAAATATGTTGCCTCTGTTTTTGCTTCTGCTTCGTGGAAAAGTAATTCATTTTGTATTATGAAGTTATGATTTATTACATATTGACCTAGCAAATTCAAATAATTGTCTATAGAGTCTATTTAATTTTCTATGAGAATAAAAATCTGTAAGTAATGAGTTTTTCTTTCAATAACTTATATTTTTATTTATTTTTCTTATAATTTGCATTACTTAAGCCCTCAAATAAAATATTGAAAAGCAGTAATGAAAATATTCAAGCATGTCTTTTTATTTCTGGTTTTAAAATAAATATTTTAATTATTTGTTTGTCACTATTATTTGCTGATGGATTTTTAGAGAATACGGTTTATTTAGTTTGGAAATCTCAGGCCTCTTCTTTGTCTACTAACTGTTTCTTTTTCATAAAAATAAATTAAGTGCTGAATTTCCTAATTATATTATGATTTCTCTTTGAGGCATAAATTACTTAAAGTATTTTATTAATTTACTAGATTTTTAGTTTTTTTAACTTTTCGTAGTAATCTTGTTCTATATATTTAGCTTAATGATATTTTGATCACAAAATGTTGTCTGTATTTGAAAATTGCTGTGTCTTGCTTTAAGCCTTAAAATGTGACCAGTTTTTTATGTGAAAAGATTTGATGGCTTATATGTTGAGACTTTATTGAATTCTGTGCATGCTTTCCTCATACATTTTGAGACTATAATATTATGTTTGTCAAAAGATTGAGGGAGATGATGCTAAAATATGCAATACATACCTCAAATGTTATTTTATTACAACATGATGACTCTGCTTGAAAATTTATTTGGTCTAATAGAAAACCTGATTATACCATATGTTTTCATTGCTATTTGATTAGTATAATTATCTTTTGTCTTTTTAATTTCAATCACTCTTTGACATTGTAATTTATTTCTGTAAAAGGTACAAGGTTGGTTTCTGTTTCTTTTTATTTACTCCTGTGAATTCTGTATTTAACTGGAAAATTTATACCATTTACAGGTATCACAGTTATAAGTGCTTTTGACTTTTTGCTAAAATCTTATTTTGTAGTATCTTTATCTCTTTTGTTACCTTCTTTCAATTTAGTAGATTTTTCTTTTTTCCCCTAAGGGTTTTAAAACTATACACTCTTTTTATTTTTAAGTATGTGTGTATAGCACACATACATTAACATACACACTCATTCAGCAGTAGTTCTACCATCCTTAAGAAGTATATGAGGCCTTTAGTACTTAATACTTCTCAAAACTAAGAATTGTTTCCTATCATACATGTTATTACTATCTAATATTTTACTTATGTATTATATTCCATACCCAACATATATTGGATATTATTACCATTTTATATTGAATATGTTTAGATTGCATACACACTCACCAGTTCCTTTGCTCATTATTCCTTATGTTTCTATGATTCTTTTTTTATTAGTTTACTTTATATTTCTTGAAGAAATTTTTTTAAACATTTATTAGTGAGGGTTTATAAGTAGTAAACTCCATAAATCAATATTTGTACAATTCTTTTGTTTAACTTTACATTCTTAAAAATTAAATAGGTATAAAATTATGGATGATTATATTTCAGCATTTGTAAGAGCTTTTTCCCAGTGCTATTATTCTGTTCTTATTGTAATCTGTTAATGTAATTGATATTCTGCAGTCTAATTGTCAAAATTTCTGCTTAAAATGCCTTTCCTTTATGGCTGACTTAAAACCTTTTGAGGGGTACCTGGGTGGCTCAGTTGGTTAAGCATCTGCCTTTGGCTCAGATCATGATCCCAGAGTCATGGGATTGAGCCCAGCGGCCAGCTATTTGCTCAGGTGTGAGTCTGCTTTTCTCTCTCTCTCTACCCCATCACCTCTTGTGCTCATTTTCTCTCTCTCTCTCTCTGAAAGAAATAAAATATTTAAAAATAAATAAATAAAAACTTTTGAAAGAGGAAATATTAAAAATTTTTTATATTTTAAAAGGTAATGTCTATGCCCATTGTGGGGCTTAGACTCACCACCCTGAGATCAAGAGTCACATACTCTACTGACTAAGCCAGCCAGGCACCCCAAAAGAGGAACAATGGAGGTTCCTGAACTCCCTTTTTTTCATGAGCACACTAAATATACAGCTGTACATAGAGAAATTATCTCTGAAATAAATCCATGAGTTTGATTATCTCCCACACATTGTTTGAATGAGGAAATTGAAACAGGTAGGAAAGCCTCAGTTTTCCAGATCAGTAAAAGTGAAAGAGTTTATCACCATTAGACTAGCCTTACAAGAAAGGTTAGAGGAACTTCTTCAAGATGAAATGAAAGAGTACTAACTAATAAAAGGAAAACATACAAGAGGATAAATACATAGTTAAATTTAAAATAATATAATGGTGCCAAGTATTTCACTTATAAATCTAATATGAATATTGAAAGATGAAAGTATTAAAAATGACTATAAAATAATCTGTGAATGAACACAAGGGAAAAATATGCAAATCATGACACCAAAAAGATAAAATGAGTAGAGGTTAGGGGGGTAAAAATATAGAGCTTTAGTATGTGTTCAGCTTAGAGTAGACTGTGATAAGTAGTTTTATAGATACCTAATGATAACCAGAAAGCAGAAACTTGTAGTAGATACACAGAAGAGAAAGAGAAAAGAATCCCAGCATATCACTGTAGAAAATCATCAAACCACAAAGGAAAAAGTCATTAGAGAAGGAGAAAGTAACAGAAGTTTTACCAAACAGCCAGAAAACAATTTATAAAATAGCAGTATTCCGTACATATTGATAAACATCTTATGTAAATGGACAAAATTCTCCACCCAAAAGACAGAGAACCTATATCAAGAAACAAGAAAAGTCTCAAATAGACAAATTAGCTTTATACCTCAAGGAATTAGAAAAAGAAGAACAAAACCCAAGTTAGTAGAAAGAAGGAAATAATAGATTAGAGTGGAAATAAATAACATAGGGACTAAAAAGATGGAGCCTAAATCTTCTCATTCTTTCATTGTAGAATGTTCATATTTGTGCTGAAAATTTTTATATTGTGTATTAATATTTGTTAAGCTTTATATATATATATTTTTATACAGTCATGTTTGAGGGTCATTGTAAAATAAGTCGTGTTGGTCTTGCCTGGCAAGGATCTTCAAAACTACAAACTCATGATAGAGCAGATCATTAGTCTCAGTTTCATGGGTAGATCTTTTCCAACTGGAGCTCAGGATAAGCACATGATTTTTCTTGTTATATCCTGCAATAGCGATGGATACCTCTCTGCTGGCATTATTCTGCCATTTCAGTTCTGACTTCTCATTTTCATGGATCCCCAAGGCCTCAATTTCTGTATCCACACAGCCATGAAGATCCAAATTCTTGAATACCAAGCTTAAAGCAGATTTTCAGGTTACCTACATATTTACATCAAATTAACTACTCTGGTTTTGACTTCTTCTTCATTTTTGGTATCTGGGATTTTGTTTAATTTCTTGTGAACTCATTCATGTAATTGAGGAGGTATTCATAATATTTTTCACCTAAGTGTCTTTTCCTCAGTCCTAAAGACAGAATTCCTAAGTGCCTTTTAGAGGGAGGTTATTTGCTGTATTTATTCTGTCATATTGCTTAATAGTATTTCTCTGCTTATATACGTGTGTGTGTGTGTGTGTGTGTGTGTGTGTGTGTGTAAACATTTTTCCTAATCAATAGGACCAGTATTGATTTAAATGGTGGAAAAAAATCACCACAGCCCATACATGCTTATATGCATTATTGGCTGAGAGCACATACTGGAAATTGAGAGCAATACATAGAAAATGTATTACATGTGCTACATACAAGGTATACTTTTTTTTTTCAGTTTATGCTCTGCAAACAGCATGTGAATATAATGTCTTCTTCCTTTAAAAAATGTATAACTTCTAGTGGTGAAAGTAGGTGAAAAAAAGGCAAATGAGGTTAAAATGTCATTTTTAAAAAAGCAAATGAGGTTAAAATTTCATTTTAAATTTTAACTTAAAGATTGTGTTTTAATTTAGGAATAAACTCCTCATGGATTCTTAAGCCTTTGGGATGTAGGCACTGACTATATATGGAACAACATCTATAAAACTAAGGAAAGGAGAAGATTATCTCTACTTTTGGCTCTATAAAAAGGAATAAAAAGCCTTTTATGGCTAGTACATAAATGAGTATCTGAATTATTCTACAATGTCTAAATTCATTTTTTAAAAGGGGAGGATAATCTAAGTGAGAGGAAAAAATAATATGGCAAAGATTAATATCTTACAATGACACACAAGATTTCCCCAAGTGCTCTTTTATTTCTTTTCCATTTTCTTTTATTTTATTTCCATTTGCTCTTAAATCACTAATCACCTAATTTCCAAAAGCCACAGTCAATTCTGAAGTCATTTACTAGCCTGATAGTCTGAGTATCACATGCCACATTACATAACTATATATGCCAATATAATCAAAATCTTAATGAAACCCAATTAAGCTGTCTGTGCTGTGGCTCTTCAGGTATCTTGTCTCTTTATTATAGAAGTCAATTTCATTTGTTAAGCCCTTTATAAATTTGAACCATGCCAAGGAGTATTTAGCTAATAGATGTTTTATTGAGATCCTAGGAAAATAAACCATAAATTTTTCTATATTCACAGTTACGTTCCTACTTTCTTCTGCCCTTTTTATTGTTGTTCTATCCTACATTATATACAATTCAAGTTTGTTGACTTTTACTACTGTGAGATATACTATGTAAACACAATATAGAAAATATATGTGTCATTTATGTATTAGTGAATATCCATATAACCATCACCTTGTTCAAAAAAGGGAGCATTTCTAGCGCTTGAAGCTTCTGCATGCTCTATCTCAAAATACTCCTTCCTGCAAAAATGATCACTCTCCTGATCTTGCTTTTTATTTTATTATGTATTTATCAAATAACAACATTATTTTAATTTGCCTCATCTTGAACTTTATATAAATTAACCCACATTATATAAAATTGTGTGCTTTGCTTCCTATTCAAAATATTGCCAGCTTATTTTATATTGTTGTATACTGTCTATATTAAAGTTCTCCAGAGAACTAAAAACAAAAGGATCTCTTTCATCTCTTTCTCTTTTCTGTCTGTATACACACACACACACACACACACGTACGTACGTTTTTGTTTTCTGCAGAACTTTAATATAGACAGTATGCAACAATATGAAATGAAAGAGACACGAAATAAGAGAGAGAGGGGTATTTATTATAGAAATTGGAACACACTGTTATGAAGGCTGAAAGGTCCCACAATCTGCAGTCTGCAAACTGTAGAACCAGAAAAGCAGGTGGTGTAATTCAGTCCTAGTCCAAAGGCCTGAGACCAGGGCAGCCAATGGTGTTAAGTCCTTGTTTGAATCCAAAGGCCCTAGAACGAGAAATGCTGGCTTCTGAGGGCAAAAGGGAGAAATCCCAGCCCAAGCAGCCAGAAAGTTCACCCTTTCTCTGCTGTTTGTTCTATTCAAGCCCTCAAAGGATTACATGATGCCACTAGCATTGGTGATCTTTACCCAGTGTTATGCTAATTCAAATGCTAATGTATTCCAGAAAGATTTTCAGAGACACACCCAGAAATGTTTTATCAGAAATCTGGGCATCTTCAGCCATCAAACTGACACATGAGATTAACCATCACACTGCCCATTCACTTTTGAGAGGGTGCAAAACATCTAACCCCCAAAATATGCTACTATGGCATATTGAATTTTTTGAGCTAAAGGCACTAGAGACATAGTAGATACAGGAAAAGCTCTCTGACTTCTCCCTTTCTATCTAAAAGCCATTCATAAAATTACCCATGAGAAAGCTGTCCTTTTTGGGCCAGAAAAGAAAATTCTTATCACTGGAGACTAAGAAATGATGCAAAATCTACCTATGCAGAAAAACCTCTTACAATGACCCTTATTTCCCATTAATTTCACCCATATATTTCCTAGTCACTTTGCCAGGATTTACTGCCCCTGGTCCAAGTATCTGTCTTTTCACTTCTCCACAAATTTACCATTTCTTTCAAAAAACTTATCATTTCATTTCTCCACAAATTTAAAAATGTGCATAAGCTCTTGGTCCTAACAACTTGTTCAGGAAGACTCCTTGTGCACATAAAAATACTAAAATGTGTATGCTTTTTTTCTGTTAATCTGTTTTATGTAAGTTTAATTCTCAGGCCCAGCTACAAAACCTGAGTAGAAGGAAGTTTTTTTCTGTATGTTTTATAATGTACAGTTTTATATTGCTTGAATATAATAAAAACACACCTATTCTGTGTATGAATGGTATACATACATGTCTAGTTTCAGACTACTTTGAAAAAGTCCTACTAAAAACATGTTTGTACATGTCTTTTGGGACATGTAAACAAGTGCTTTTCTGGAATATATATGTACAGAAATTGAATTGCTGCATTGGAGAATATGTATGACTTAAAATTTCCTAAATAATGTTCCCAAATAGTGAACTAGTGTGTACTCATAGTATTCACATTTTCCTCCATTCTTAGCATTTTCAGATCTAAATAGTTGCTGTTTCTGATGGGTTTTAATGAAATCTAATTGTGGTTTTAATTTACATTTTTCTGTAAATAAGTTGAAATATTTTTCACATGTGTTTGAGGGATTTTAGTGTCTTATTTTCTGTAATTCCTAGATTTAAAGTTTTTATCTTTATAAAGCATATTTGATAAAGAACATTTGATCAAGTTGAACTTGTTTTTCAAAGGTAATCAACCTCTAGGCTTTGCTCTCTTTTCTATGCTTTTTATTAGACCCATCTATATCCGTGTGTTTAGTAGTTAAGACTTCTTTTGAATTCAGAACATTGAGGTAAAGTTTTAGGGAATATGGTGGAATACAAGAGATAGAAAATGTAACATTAAGGTGAGTAAACTTGTTGATCTCAGAGTTCATTAATAAATTTGAATTTTGATACTATACTTGCTGAATAAAAATATTGAGGATGTATGTAGAGTAAGAAACTTATCTAAAACTAAGAAGTTTTCATGGAAAAATGTGTATTTGAAGTTAGGTTTGAATCTTCCAGCTTAAAAAAAAAAAAAAAACACACAAAAAACTGAACACTAGCCAAGTACCTGGGATTGTTTTTTTGTTTGTTTGTTTGTTTGTTTTAAGATTTTATTTATTTATTTGACAGAGAGAGATCACAAATAGGCATAGAGGCAGGCAGAGAGAGAGGAGGAAGCAGGCTCCCTGCCGAGCAGAGAGCCCAACGCGGGACTCGATCCCAGAACCCCGAGATCAGGACCTGAGCCGAAGGCAGCGGCTCAACCCACTGAGCCACCCAGGTGCCCCTACCTGGGATTGTTTGAAGTAAATTACCTAACGGAAGGTAAACTATGAAAACAAAAGTCCTAGGGTTCTGGTCTTGCTATCCGATGTGCTTAGAAGATGAGATTATTGCAGATAAGTAAAGATAAAGTAATGATTACAAAATAGAAAATATACATTGACTTTCTAATATACCCTGTGAGTATTATAGGAGTTCAGAGAAATGACTTATCTCTGGACAATAAAGATGAGATGATAGGTGTCCTTGTCTTTAAAGATGGGTAAGGTGTGGACTGTCAAAAGAATCTCAACATGGGTAAATAGTATGTATAAATAAAGATGAGGCAGGAAGGATTTTGGTAGATGAGACATTCACTGAACATTCCTTCAAAGCAAACACTGTATTTAATACTCATTGCATATATATGAGTCCTAGTTTCTCAAGTATTTTAAATGCTCTTAATTTTACCTGGAGAAATATTGGTGTTAGCTTAATGCTGGTCTTTGTGTGGGGTGTGATAATACTATAATTGGAATATGACCTGTAATGTCTTAAAACTAAATGTCTACTTTTCATGCCTAAAACAATTTTTTAAAATTATTTCCTTCTCTGGCGCCTGGGTGGCTCAGTGGGTTAAAGCCTCTGCCTTCGGCTCAGATCATGATCTCAGGCTCCTGGGAGAGCCCCTCTTCTCAGGCTCTCTGCTTAGCAGGGAGCCTGCTTCCTCCTCTCTCCCTGCTTCCTCCTCTCTCTCTGCCTGCCAAATAAATAAATAAAATCTTAATAAATAAATAAATAAATTCCTTATGTGCACACAATCCATTGTGAAGGAAGATCTGGGAATTATTTAATTGGTTAAAAAATTATTTAATTATTCAGAGAAGGTAGTTAATTAAAATAAAATCTTTGGGGCTAAAATTATGTGTGTTTCCTCCTTTTAAAAAATGGCATTGTCACTGTTTAAGAAATTTATGATCTGGTATCCAGAGACTCTCAATTCTCAGTGACTTTGACTACATTTTTGCTTTGTGTTTTTTATTTTGTATTTTGTATTACCTGGTTGTTTTCTCATGCAAAAACACAGCCTAGTCAACAGAGGAATTGCATTCTTTGGAACTGCAGAGTGACAAATGAACCCAGGCCATGGGGCAAAAGCAATTTAGACCATTGTTGGTCACATTGCCAGAGGAAAAACAAAGGTTTGGAGATTTGTACAACCAGTTAAATATTAACCAAGAAGTGTTACAAATCATTTACGTACACTATTTGTAGGCCAGAACTTCTCAATTAGACCCAAGCAATGATGAGGGTCACGGAAGTGTACTATGCCTGAAGGGTCAGGAGTCAGAAACATTTCATGAACAACACTAAATTTGCCCATTCTAATTGCTACCTCTTTACTTCATATTACTTAGATAAAATCTTTACAATAGATGAACTTTTTGATTATTCACTTTATTTATTGAAAAAGAATAAGCAGGTGCCTGGGTGGCTAGTTGGTTAAGAATCTGCATTCAGCACAGGTTCCTGGGATCTAGTCCCACATCTGGCTTTCTGCTCATTGGAGAGCCTGCTTCTCCCTCTACCTCTCTCTCTCTGTGTCTCTCATGAATAAATAAATAAAATCTTGAAAAAAAAAAAAAGAAATTGAATAAGCAATTGAACTTTTTCTGGTTAATTTTTGTCACTTGATCAGTAACTTTAGTTTTATTTATTTTTTTAAAGATCTTATTTATTGAGAGAGAGTGGGAGAACAGGAGCAGGGGGAGGGGTGTAAGAAGAGGGAGAAACAAGAGTCCTCGCTTAGCAGAGAGTTGGACACCAGGCTTCATCCCAGTACCCTGGGATCACAACCTGAGCTGTAGGCAGATGCTTAGCCAACTAAGCTTTTTTAAATCAAGGATTTGAAGGATTTTAACTTTGGATTTTTAATTCAGTGTCAATACAAGTAATAACAAACCTCATTTACCCAAATACTGGTACCTTTTTTAATGGCACAATAGCAGCACCCGGATTAGATGTAATTGCTTCAAAGGTTAATTTTTAAAGTGATCAAACATTAATTTGATAATCATCTGTGATTTGCTAATTTCCATATTTAGATGACTTTTTCTTTAAATATAGTTCACTGATTTTATTCCAATTAAATATATCAATACCTAGCTCTTTCCTACCTAAATAAAATATTTAACCTTTTAGTCATGAGAAGTATAAATGCTAATAAAGGCATTCAACATCCTGAACAATAGTGGAGTCACATGTGTACCTGGTAGAACTCATTTGAACCATCAGTAAATAAAAATAATTTAGAGATGATGATTCAGCATCTGAGAAGAAACACAATAAAATCTTAAGTTATCAACCCATATTTTAATGTCTTTGAAAGGAGAATGGAGATTCTCTGAAGAGTTTCCAGATCATTGAGAAAGAAATGAATAACACTGTTTGAGCAAGTGGTTAGGAGTTAGAAAATTAAATCGAAGGATCATATTTATTACAAAAGGGACCATGGAGAAATGTTGACTGTGAAGGATTTACAAGAACTGATAGAATTCTCTGTAATGAATGTTGTATACATAAGACAATATGTTCCATATTTTGTGGTTGTTTAACAGACTGTCAACAGTAATTTTGACAAAGTGTTCCCCTTACCATTTGATTACAGCTTAACTCAGAAGGTGTAAATCCACAGTACAAAATATTTCCAAGTATAAAGTGCATGTGGAAGTCCTGTTAATAATATACTATTTGTCGGGTATACATGTGAGGCCGTTTTGCCTGTTCTCAGTATTACATTGTTATTGATTTGCTGTCTTAAGGAAAAAAGGTAAAATAAACTTAAAACATTTTTAGAATAGTATTAGGTTTACAGAAAATTTGCAGAGATAGTGTACAAAATTCTTTAATACCCCTCACACAGTTAACATCTTACATCACCCCAGTGCATTTGTCAAAACTAATCACCAACATTAGTAATATTGCCATTAACTAAAACCGATCCTTTACTTGTATTTTCCTGCTTTCTTGTTAATGCCCTTTATCTATTCCAGGATTCCATCCAGGGTACCACATTACATTTAGTCATTATGTTTGTTTAGCTTTCTCTGTTCTGTGACAGTTTGTCAGACATCCTTGGTTATAATGATGTTGATATATTTGAGTACTTGTCCAGTTTTTGGTAGACTAGCTCTCAGTTTGAGTTTTTCTGATTTTTTTTTGTTTTGTTTTTGTATGTTTACACCAGGGCTACAAGGCTTTAGGAAGAAGACTACAAAGATGAAGTGCCATTCTTCTCACATATATCAAAGCTATGTAAAATCAAAATAATTTTTCATTGAAGGTATTAGCCTTGATCACAGATCTGAGGGAGTGTTTGCCATGTTTCTCCAGTGTAGTTATACTTCCTCCCTTTTTCCATACTCTCTCCACTTTGGAAAAATCTTGGGGATTTAAAACACATTCCTTCAGAGGTATAGAAAAAAAGCATGATGCAAGCCCTTAGAACACAGAATAAAGCAATGAAGTTACAAATATTAAGGTCAATTCCTACCAAAGGCAGACTGTTGGATCCTCAGCCTGGAAAAAAAATAAAGTCAGTTGATCTTCAAATGGAAGGTTGTCTTTGTTTCATTAAATGCTGATCATTGGTGTTAAGATTTAGATTATTATGCTTTAACAGAACTTAATTGTTATACTTAAAAATTTTGTTGTTAAGTGTTCTGGAAACAGTCATTGGAAATTGTTGAAGAAGAGATCAAAAGAAATTATAGAAGAGCCAAAGTAATAAAAAGCAAATGAAAGTATTCTAAAAGCACACAAGTCACTTAAAGATTAAGGAACGACAGAAGTTACTATATTAATGTATGAGTAGAGATGAATTATATTACTAGAATAAAGTGTGCTTGAACAAATAAATATAAGCCAATTAAGAATCACAATTATTTGGTGCTCCTGGAAAGCATTTTATAATTTCTTCATCTCAAGTAATCAGAATATTTTTAACAGGGTATGCCAGAATAAAGACAGACAAATCAGTTAAGTAACTCCAGAAACTGATAATATTTCTTTCATAGGGTGATAACATTTTTCAATTCATTTATTCCTATTCTGGTTAATTAGGAGAATGTTTTGAGTGGATTCTGGCAGATTTATTACTAATTAGTTTGGCTCAATAAAACTTGCTGCCTGGTACAGGAGATAGTGACAGCCCTTATGTGGAATAGTATTTATTATAGAGTAAAATCACTGGATAGGTTGCTGCCTAAATATATAATTTTCAGTAAATTTTTCTCCATCTTGTCTTGTGTCTTTCTTAAATAGGAATAGAAATGTGAATTAAAAATGGTAACTCTCTACTTGGTGGGTTAATCTTTCTGTAAAACATTCAAAACATTTGTCCATTCTCATAGAAATTGAAGAAGTATGCATTTGTATCTGTCAGTTGTATTAAAATGATTGTATATTTGACAATGACATATTTCAAGTAAAAGTAACATTGAACCTAGTTTTGTGAGGTTTTTTTGTTTTGTTTTGTTTTCAGAATTACAGTAGAAGCAGAAAGCTGTTTTAACATTTATAGTGAAATTGGGAGAAATAATTCCTTTATTGAAAAAAATGCCTAAAATATCTCAAAAAAGTGATTTTTGAGAGAAAATGGCCAAGATCTTATTTCAGACCTGTGAGTGTTTGTGTCACTTAAAATAGCTTCATCTTCCTGCATTCTGTATCACCCTATGCCAATCCATTTCCCAGTCCCATCAGGTTTATTGTTTTATTTATTTATTTATTTATTTATTAATTTTTTAAAATTTTTTACTTTTTATAAACATGTATTTTTATCCCCAGGGGTACAGGTCTGTGAATCAGCACTCACCAAAGCACATACCCTCCCCAATGTCCATAACCCCACCCTGCTAGGTTTATTGTTTTAAATCCCTCATCTGATCATACCTTATTTAGTAAAAATAAATAAATAAATAAAAATTGTGTTCGAGAAACTGAAGACTAGTTTTAGTTTCTTAGTATACTTCACAGGGCTGACTGGGACTCAGGTCTCCCTAGTTCAAAGTTAAACTTCAGGTATGCAAGTATGTTTTCAATGTCCTTATTTTTTCATGCTCTTTGTGTTTGCATTGGTGTCATTCCACTCACAGTATCTTACTTTTCTTTTTTTAAGACTCTTGGGGTTGGGGGGTGCCTGGTTGGCTCAGTCAGTTAAACCTCTGACTCTTGATTTCAGCTCAGGTCATGATCTCAAGATTGTGAAATGGAGCCCAGTGTTGGGCTTTGTGCTGGGCGTGGAGCCTGCTTAAGATTCTCTCTTTTTTTTTCCCCTCTGCCACTCACCCCACTCCTCTTAAAGGTTAAAACAAGAAAAGGCTCTATTAGGTACTTCCTCTCTGAATTCTCCCCATATTCTCCCGAAGCACTTTCTTGCCTCTTCATTTAGTGCTCAGCTTATTCCTGACTCCTGTACCCTACTGTTTGGATACTGCTTGTTTAGTCATTCTTATTTTACTTCAGATTGCGTAAAGAAATTTGAATTTCTCATTGCAAGTGAGTAGCACAGTTGCTGTCAAAGAGTAAACCAGTCAAAAAATATTGATAGAGGAAAGAAAAGGAAATATATAGTGAAAAGGAAATGTGTAGATTTTAATTTCAGTGGGAAAAAAAAAAAGATAAATGCCATCAAGAAATACCTAAATAATTTCATCTTGTTTATGGTACAGGAATGATTTTCTTTCTCAGTTGTTTAATATGATAGATACTGATATACAACATTATCCTCTTAGAATTTCTTCTTGAGAAGGAATATTTGCTATCCAAAATATTACAAGAGAAAAATCCTTAGCTATAGATTTAGTTTCTCTTTTTCTCATTTGAGGACTCCATTAACAAATGGTGCCTACATGCCTAAAAACCAATGTTACAAGAGCATCTAATGTAATACTATGCCTCTAAGTATTAGAAGCAAAGGAGTCAATATTTATAACTTTTAAATTACTAATTTCCAAATAATACTTCCTGAAACTTCTTAGAACTATCATATCTAGGTATGTAAATTCCCTTTTTGAGATGCTACTTCTACTTTCTTCTTCTCATTGAAATTCTGACATATATTTAGAATTGAAGCTGTTTTCTAAAGATAAACTCTGAGTCCCTAACGATGACTGCATGTTTAATTGGGGAAGTAAGGCTCATATGTGGTTCCACCTACCATGATTTCTAACCCCCTTAATCTTTGCAGAACAACTAGTCTATTCTTTGGAAGTTAGAAGGATGATAGTATCACAACTTAGATATAAAATGACTTCACAAATTTAGATATGTGGTAAAGAGACACATCTTTAAAAGAATTGCAGGTTTGAGCTCTTGACATGTGGAGCTAACTGGAACCAAATAGAAAAACTTTCAACTCAGTCATTAAAGAGCCACAGCACCTTCAGTCAAAAGAGAAAGACTATGGAAAACTTAAGATGATATTTGAGTAAATATATCTCAAATATATTTGGGATATATTGAGTAAGATGGTATTTCACAAGCTGAAGGTGGGATGAAGTAAGCATATTCTTCAATGCTATTTTCAGATATGGCTTATGAGAATAATGGGAAACAGCGTCCCCAGGGCAGAAGTAAGGCTTGTGGAGAACTATTAGCTTTTTGGCAACTTTCAAGTAGATAAGGTATTAATTAATTTAAAATATTCCCTATCGCCCAAATTTAGCATTGCTATGAAACATTAACTAATTTGTGTCTCCAAATCTTCTACTTGAAAAAGTCTGTGTGATTAATTGGTCCCTATTATACTATTATATAGGGTGTATGTGTGCAGATAACCTGATTTTTTCAAGTTCAAGTCTTTGAATCTAGATTATTTACATCTGGAACAAATACCAAGTCTATACCAAGATCCTGGACTTTGAGCCTCATGCTGGGATTAATAGGACTTCTTGGTAACTCCTTAGAAAGGAGATGAGGATATTTTACCTATAGAGGGGAAGAAAGTGAACAATTGTGGCCAGAGCATTGCCTGTGGTAGATTGTAATACTCTTTCTAATCATTTGTTGTAACAGGTTTATATAACCGTGTCCATTACCATGTGAGGTACAATACCTCTCTATGGAATGACTTTATGCTCTCACCCCACTGACTTCTGGTTTCTCTGTCCAGTAGAATATGTGAAGTCTGAGTATACCAATAAGAAGAAGTTTTAAGAATGACAGTATGTTTCAGAACTTCTCCCTTTTTCCTTTGGCCATGAGCAGGGCATGCCCCGAATATAAGCTGTTGCCTAGTTGCTAGAGTAAAAAAAGACCCAAGAAGACTACTGGGGTGGAGACAGCTGAATTGCTTCTGCCACAGCTTTAATGTAACGCGAGCAGGAAATAAGCCTTTGTTGTTTCAAACCTTTGAGATTTGGAGGTTGTTTATTTCCAAGGCATAACCTACCATTTGCTGACTAGTAGCCATCTGAGAGCCATCTTCTCATGATTTTACTTATAGCTCCTGCCGCTCTGCTACAAAGTTCCTACTAAATAAATACTAGGTATGCATATGAGTGAAAGGCATGAAGATGTCTAGTCATTCATCATTGAGTTTTTCATTTGAGAAAAGCCCCATCCCCATTATAGGTTTATTTTTTCTCCAATACCTACATGATGACTCAGCAACTAAATCTTTGAAAGGATTAGAATTTCTTTTGATTAAAAATCAGCATTGCTGGGGTACCTGAATGGCTCAGTGGGTTAAAGCCTCTGCCTTTGGCTCAGGCCCTGATCCCAGGGTCCTGGGATAGAGCCCCACATTGGGCTCTCTGCTCAGCAGGGAGCCTGTTCCCTTCCTTTCTCTCTGCCTGCCTCTCTGCCTACCTGTGATCTCTGTCTGTCAAATAAATAAATACAATCTTTAAAAAAAAATCGACAGGGTGCCTGGGTGGCTCAGTGGGTTGAGCCGCTGTCTTCGGCTCAGGTCATGATCTCAGGATCCTGGGATCGAGTCCCGCATTGGGCTCTCTGCTCAGCCTCTCTCTCTCTCTCTGCCTGCCTCTCTGCCTACTTGTGATCTCTGTCTGTCAAATAAATAAATAAAATCTTTAAAAAAAAAATCGACATTGCTAAGTAAGGATGCAATTGAAATGTAGGTGTTGATTACTCAGTGCATAGGTCTGAATGGGTGATAATTCCTATCAATGCAAAAGACTAATATCTCTTACAAATCAATAGGATAAAAATCAGTAATTTCATGAAAAAAGGGGCATGAGGAAATTAAAATGTCTTAAAGTTACATACAAATGAAAATAAAAATTAACATAATTTAAAAAATATTAGCAAACAACATATAACAAATAGTGATAATTCACTGCATTGACAATCACTTGAGTAAATAGGAGAACACATATATTGGTGATAGAACTTTTCAAGAGGAAAGTTTGGCAATGCCCATCAAAATTTTTAAGAACACATGACTTTTAACTCAACAGTTCTAACTCTAACAATTTATTATACAGATATATTTACATATAAGCAAAATGACATATATATATATATATTTAAGGATGTTTAATATGATACTCTTTGTAATAGTAAAAGAATGAAAATAATCTAAATGTTAACAAGGGAAATAATGATGTGTCTATGTAGACATTATAAAGGATTAATAATTTTATGTATAATCATCTGGAAATATACCCAAATTATATCTTTATGTGGAAAAAGGTGAAGAGGAGTTTGTACTATGCTGCCTTATAGGTCAAATTAAATTGTATATTCAGCCCAATATATGTGATGCTTAGATAGGGTGACCGTATATTTCAGTTTGCCCAGTATACTTTAATTTTTATTTATTGTCCTAGCATAATTAATACTTGCACACCCTTTCACTCTTAAAAGGGTCTAAGTTTGGTCAATAAATTATATGTATACTTTATGTTTCAGTGCATATGCCTAGACTATTTCTTACAGTATGCACAAGAAAAAAATGATGGCTGCCACCAAGATGGCTGTGGGTCTGGGATGGAAAGAACATTTAGTTTACGTTATGTATCTTTTATGTAGCATGTATTATAACCCAGTGTATGGATTTCCAATTCATAACTTAGTATTAAACATTTGAAAATAATTGCTCAAATTTATCTCCATGAGATTTTTATGTAATATGAAAATATTGGGAAATATAATAATGATTAAAATAATACAAAGTTATATACTGTATAATGTGAAAAGAAAGAGCAAATGGAATCACAAAAGAATGTTTAAGGGTACAGTGATCTAGAATTGCATTCTGCTGCTCAAATGCCAAATTGTGGCCCTAAAGGGAGTCTGATTTTCTCCTTGACCTCTTGATGTTTTGCAAAAATAAGATCTGTGAGGTAATATAATGCCTTCTAGTAATAGACTGCTATTTTATAAACAAATCTTGTATATTTTCAGTTCTCACTAGGATATATTATCTATTTCAACACCATTGCCAAACTCAGAGGACTTTTTCCTCAAAATCCTTTTTTTTTAATGCTGGAAGGCTATCATAAAATCAAGTATTTGGCAACAAACTTCATTAATTATTTGTTACAATGTAAGCTTCTGATGTGGAACTTGACTGGTTCCCTGTGATAATCCATTAGCTGTAATAGTGCCTGGCATATTGTGAGTATGCAATAAATATTTCTTGAATAAATGAGTAAATGGATTAATGAAGGAAAGATTTCATTTTGACAGGGATTTTTATACTCTAATACTGTTCTGTAAATTGGCATAAACTTTTTTCAGGGTGAGACATTTTAACACAACCACCAAATTTAAAATGTACTTTTTGAATCAGCAATTTTATTTCTGGAAATTTATCCTGTGAAGATGTTCATACAGTGCACTGGAATTCTCACTCATACAACATACATGTTCCATGGGACATTACTACAAATAGCAAAAATGTCAGAAATATCCATTTATCCATTTTTAGGGAAATAATTCAAGTCATTATTTTAGATCCATAAATGGAATGTAATGAAGACATTGAAACTAACAAAATTGGTATGCATGTTCTGAGTTTGAATTAATATATCAGAACGAAAAGAAAGCACAAGGGGGAAGGAAGGCAGGGAGAGAGAAATCTACCAGCAAAGCATCCCTACATTTGTACAATCAAATATGAAACTTGTAGTCAGCAATGAAATAATTAAGTTTATCTCTTTTATAAATTTGATTTAAAAATTATAAACTTTCACAAAAGTTTCTAAAATGAATATAAATACAGTATGTGTGTTTATTTGATTATTGTTGTGCTTTCTGTAAAGCTGATATTCTGATTTTTTTATGCATTTCTTTGCCACTTATTCCAATTCATAGTAGACACAAAAATTACGTGATTTTTGGATGATGTATCTAAAACTAAGCTATCAAGAGATAATCTCAGAAATAAAGTGAAAAATCAGGTATAGAGTTACATATGTTCTCTGTTATGTGAACCAGACAGATTTAAAATAAGAAGGTTGGACAAATTTCTCCTGATAAATATACACATTTAAACATTTTACTGAGACTTATATTTGGGAAGAGGCCCGTGGCTCAACATTTTGTTGACATTAGTTTGCACTCCTGTCATACTTTATTGTATACATACAAAAAGGCACAGCTAGGCTCCAGTTTGTTTTCTACCTTTTACTTCTTCTCGCACTCTAAGCAGTATAACTATTTCCATGCTCTTTTATTAGGTAATGCTAAACTAAAATCATTATGCAGATGTGTGAGTCAGCAAAAATCACCTAACAAGCATCCCCAGTTACCCACGTCCTGCCTCATGAACATAAAACGATTTTTATTTAGCTGGGCAATGCAACTTCTATTTGAGTACACTGTGCGTAATTCTAAATAGAATTGTCTCATGATCTGCATTCTGGTTAAATAGAACAAATTGATTTTAAACTGCCAATAGTCCGTGTCTCTTTACTATAATGTGTAATGTAAGGCATGAGTTCATGTTTGATTTTCAACCTCTTTATCATAACCTTAAACTTGTTACAAGATTGTGACTTTATAAAGGATTATTTTAAAATAGTGTTTCATTGAATAAGTAATCTCCACTATGCCTTTTGGTGATCATGAAACCTTGGTAAAGCTCTTGAAGTAGTTTTAGAAATAAAATGTTGGAGAGCTTTTATATAGGATTATTTGTAGGACTGAATTCCACTTTACTAACATTTATACAAACAATATATCCCAGTGTTCTGTTAGAACATGCAGAAGTGAGAATGAGTCAGAGAACCAGAAGCCAACCAGAAAAATGAGAGCCGTGAGTGTCCAGACTTCTGTGCCAACACTTCCAGAAGGGACTTGGTGAGTTGACAGATAATAAAGTTATGATTAGGTAACAAGTAACCCAAATGACATTTCTCTGTTATTTTTAAAGCCTAAGAAGACCTATGTAATTGAAATATTAATTTAAAACACTTTGAACTCTGAGTAAGAAGGAAACATAGACTATAATTTAAATATTCCTTGACCTCCTGCTTTCAAACGGGTTAAAGCACACCAATTTTAAGGAAAATATCTATTTCCAAATAATTACAGTCCTTGGGCTTGTGAGAGGGTGATATCTTGAAAGGCATTAACTATAATAGATGTATGATAACTGCCATTTGACTGACACTTAGGTACTACTTGAAGGACTTCTCCAAGGCCAGAAGATTCTTTCTATCTCATAAAAAGATGGATACCCCCGAAGGACGAAAGAGTAAGTGCTCTTGAGAAGATTTTTTATTTGCGTATGTTTTCAGCAGAGAATTACAGGAGAAATCATTATACTATTAAAATTAAATCCATAAAATGAAAATAATGCTTATAGAGCTTTTATAGTTTGTCAGGCATTTTATACATATATAATCTCTTCTAATTCTCAAAAAAAAAACCCCATATGATGTAATTTTATAAATAAAGTGATGAGGGCTTAGAAAGGTTAAAAATTCCCAAAGGTTCTACCTTTAGTAAATGGTAAAGCTCATATTGGACTGAATGTAGTAAGCTATAAAAACTAAGTATAAATTTCTACTGAAAGTATTTTTATTTTAAAATTCTGAATGTCTAAGTGAAATATGAGAATTTTTAGTTCTTATTTTACCTATTTTTTTTCAGAAGATTACTCAGTTATGAGAGGTGTTTATCTTGATTGTTAGGTGTTTTGGCATATGGTAAAAACAATTCCAAATTGTGTATTTTGCCTCTTAAAAGGTATGCAATCATTAATACTGAAGTATAGAAAAGTGATTGATAAAACAGATGCCTCTACTTATAATATATTTTATGTACAATTTTTCTTAATTCATCCTTGTGGTTTATTAAAAAAAATTAGATGTGAGAAAAGCAGATTTTTTAAAAAAAGATTTTATTTATTTATTTGAAACATGGAGAGAGAGAGAGAGAGAATACAAGCAGGGGGAGGAGCAGAAGAAGAAGGAGAACCCAGGTTGGGGCTCAATCCCAGGACCCTGGGATCATGACCTGAACCAATGAGAGACACTTAACTGATGAGCTAAAAAGCAGATGTTTTATGTTTAATAAAAACTAACTACTTAAGAAATGCATTCTGATATAAACATTATACTTGCTACATAGAATTTGGTTAATGCATGTTTATTTTTTAATGTATGAATTAAATCTAAGATTACATAGATACAAAAAATAGCCTTTGAACATTATACAAAGGTTGGACAGTTAATCCTGATGTCTTTCTTATGTGGTAAAATAATTATGTTCAAGAATTAATTTTTACTGGGGCACCTGGGTGGCTCAGTGGCTTAAAGCCTCTGCCTTCAGCTCAGGTCATGCATGATCTCAGGGTCCTGGGATTGAGCCCTGCATCGGGCTGCTCAGCAGGGAGCCTGCTTCCTCCTCTATCTCTGCCTTCCTCTCTGCCTACTTGTGATCTCAGTCTGTCAAATAAATAAATATTTTAAAAAATTAGTTTTTACTCTACATATTTTAAATTTAGTTTATGACTTACTCTTATTTTGCATGTTGATTTGTTTTATATTAATCGATTATTTGTAACATGAAAATATCTTTGAGCTAAAAGAAGCAGAAAAAGTTTGATAAAATCAAATGCATTATCATTATCAATAAATACATGATGAAGAAATTAGGGCTCAAGACACAGTGCTCACCTTTGCTAATATAAAGAAAATATTAGGATATATTTCCTAATGGAAGCTATTTGGGGAGAAATAGAAGTATATATAAAAAATTAATGAGATTTTTCAAAGGTTTATGAAAGCTATAAATAATTTGTGATATATTAGTTGTGGGGAAAAGCAGTGAAGGCAAGACAGTATTCTGATTCTGAAAGAGTCCATTTTATTCGAGGATGACAATCTATAAAGAAAAACAAAAGCATATTAAAATGACACACTATTTTGACAGTTGGTATGTGAAGGGTAAGTACCTTCTTGTGGTGGGATAAATGATGGCTCTGCAGATCTGAGAAGACCTGTGAGAGTAAAGCATCAGAAGATAATGAGGTAGGACTTAGCTGCTGGTACATTCTTGCATATCTTTTGCAAATGCGTAACTGACTACATAAGAATTTTTCATGCTGCCCTGTTATGAAAGAAAAAAAAATGTGAATATTTAATTTTAATAGGAGGGATTTTTAATAAGCCTTGAAAATGGTGCTTAATTCCACCCTATACTTTACTTGTATCCTCCTCCAAGAGCACACAGATTCCCAGTCACAGCAGTGTTTTAGAGATTCAATGTATTATGTAATTGATTATAAGGCTATAAGTAATGTCATAAATAAAACCAGTATAATTATATTACAACAGAGGCCAAGAATCTATTCGTAAAGTATCAAATGGTCCAGCTGAAGAGACATATGTTTTCCTTAAGATAATGAAGTATAGAATGTGTTAAATTTATTTGCAAGCAAGCCTGAGATTTTATGTATGTCAGACTTTGGAGAAACTATATGTTTTTCATAAAAGATATAAAGGATTCCTTCCTTTAAAAAAAATTAGAAGCAGAAAAGTTTCAAACCTATTTCAGTCATGAGTATGCCATAGCTAAATTAAAATCCATAGTTTTATATCTGATATTCAAAAAGAGTATTTCAAATTGAAGAACTTTCAGCTATTTGTTTTAACATGAATCTTAAATTACTCTGAGATTTTTTTGGATAACAAAACATAATGGAATTTACAGATGTTAGCCTGAGAATTAGTAACTATGTCATTCTTATTAGTAATGGGAAAACTTGATGACCTGGATTTCATTACCTGGAAAAAAAGAACAATGACAACTAGATTCACCTCTTGCCTGTTGTGTAAATAGGATTCACGCTACACAGAATGTCAAACTCAATTATAAAAGAAACTAGGATATGAGCCTATCTTTTAGCAGTCACACACAGGTAGCAGGGTTAAGTCTAGAAGTACTAACCTGTGTGTTTACTGTGTATTTCTCTTCATATCTTCTGGCATTTCATTGGAACCTTAAGCTTCTTTCATCTTCTCTCTCACCATACATAGAAACAACAAGAACAAGTATGTAGAGAAAACACTGGCCTACATAATAAACTGAAAGATTCTAATATGTACTTGGAGAGCAAGTTTTTCTCCATCCAAAGATAATTTTAGACCAGAGGTCAATGGGGGAGAGAGAGACTGCTGGCATAGGGGAGACTTAGTATGAAAGGAAGGAGTGGAGAAACAAGAGTCATTGACATGAAAAAGAACACAAATTCCCATTACTGATTCTGCATCACTATCTATTCATAGCCTCTGGACCACTTGCAGTCTAGCAGTTGGAGTCACTAAGCTCATCTGAATATGAGTAGGTTGTCCTGGGCATTCTGTATGGCAGTAAGATATGAAAAAAAAATCCTAATCCCATTTTATGGAGGAATTGAATAAAACTATTTTGGAATTTTCCTGTAGGCCAGGTCATTGTTGCACCCTATGCTATTTGATGTATCCCTTTAAATGATCTGTTAGTTCCAAATATGTGAGGCCTTCCATTGATGAATGTATTTACATGTATTTTTCAAAATACTTTAATTTTTTAAACACAGTGTGCTGCCATAGTACAATTCTCTAGATGTTCTCAATTCAAAGAAAGGGAGTGAATTAGTTTCTTAAACAAACAAACCTTAAATTATTTCCCGTCAACAAAAATCATCAAGGAGATCTTATTTAATATATTTCTTTTTTTTTTTTTATGTTTTATCTTGTTTCTTTTTCTTTTTTTTTTTTTTTTAATTTTTTATTTTTTATAAACATATATTTTTATCCCCAGGGGTACAGGTCTGTGAATCACCAGGTTTACACACTTCACAGCACTCACCAAAGCACATACCCTCCCCAATGTCCATAATCCCACCCCCTTCTCCCAAACCCCCTCCCCCCAGCAACCCTCAGTTTGTTTTGTGAGATTAAGAGTCACTTATGGTTTGTCTCCCTCCCAATCCCATCTTGTTTCATTTATTCTTCTCCTACCCACTTAAGCCTCCATATTGCATGACCACTTCCTCATATCAGGGAGATCATATGATAGTTGTCTTTCTCTGCTTGACTTATTTCGCTAAGCATGATTCGCTCTAGTTCCATCCATGTTGTCGCAAATGGCAAGATTTCATTTCTTTTGATGGCTGCATAGTATTCCATTGTGTATATATACCACATCTTCTGGATCCATTCATCTGTGGATGGACATCTAGGTTCTTTCCATAGTTTGGCTATTGTGGACATTGCTGCTATAAACATTCGGGTGCATGTGCCCCTTTGGATCACTACATTTGTATCTTTAGGGTAAATACCCAATAGTGCAATTTCTGCTCAGAGGGCAGTTCTATTTTCAACATTCTGAGGAACCTATATGCTGTTTTCCAGAGTGGCTGCACCAGCTTGCATTCCCACCAACAATGTAGGAGGGTTCCCCTTTCTCCACATCCTCACCAGCATCTGTCATTTCCTGACTTGTTGATTTTAGCCATTCTGACTGGTGTGAGGTGATATCTCATTGTGGTTTTGATTTGTATTTCCCTGATGCCGAGTGATATGGAGCACTTTTTCATGTGTCTGTTGGCCATCTGGATGTCTTCTTTGCAGAAATGTCTGTTCATGTCCTCTGCCCATTTCTTGATTGGATTATTTGTTCTTTGGGTGTTGAGTTTGCTAAGTTCTTTATAGATTCTGGACACTAGTCCTTTATCTGATATGTCGTTTGCAACTATCTTCTCCCATTCTGTCAGTTGTCTTTTGGTTTTGTTAACTGTTTCCTTTGCTGTGCAAAAGCTTTTGATCTTGATGAAATCCCAATAGTTCATTTTTGCCCTTGCTTCCCTTGCCTTTGGCGTTGTTCCTAGGAAGATGTTGCTGCGGCTGAGGTCGAAGAGGTTGCTGCCTGTGGTCTCCTCAAGGATTTTGATGGATTCCTTTTGCACATTGAGGTCCTTCATCCATTTTGAGTCTATTTTTGTGTGTGGTGTAAGGAAATGGTCCAATTTCATTTTTCTGCATGTGGCTGTCCAATTTTCCCAGCACCATTTATTGAAGAGGCTGTCTTTTTTCCATTGGACATTCTTTCCTGCTTTGTTGAAGATGAGTTGACCATAGATTTGAGGGTCTATTTCTGGGCTCTCTATTCTGTTCCATTGATCTATGTGTCTGTTTTTGTGCCAGTACTATGCTGTCTTGATGATGACAGCTTTGTAATAGAGCTTGAAGTCCAGAATTGTGATGCCACCAACGTTGGCTTTCTTTTTCAATATCCCTTTGGCTATGCGAGGTCTTTTCTGGTTCCATATAAATTTTAGCATTATTTATTCCATTTCTTTGAAAAAGATGGATGGTACTTTGAGAGGAATTGCATTAAATGTGTAGATTGCTTTAGGTAGCATAGACATTTTCACAATATTTATTCTTCCAATCCAGGAGCATGGAACATTTTTCCATTTCTTTGTGTCTTCCTCAATTTCTTTCATGAGTACTTTATAGTTTTCTGAGTATAGATTCTGTGTCTCTTTGGTTAGGTTTATTCCTAGGTATCTTGTGGTTTTGGATGCAATTGTAAATGGGATTGACTCCTTAATATCTCTTTCTTCTGACTTGCTGTTGGTGTAGAGAAATGCAACTGATTTCTGTGCATTGATTTTATATCCTGACACTTTACTGAATTCCTGTATAAGTTCTAGCAGTTTTGGAGTAGAGTCTTTTGGGTTTTCCACATATAGTGTCATATCATCTGCGAATAGTGATAATTTGACTTCTTCTTTGCCGATTTGGATGCCTTTAATTTCCTTTTGTTGTCTGATTGCTGAGGCTAGGACCTCTAGTACTATGTTGAATAGCAGTGGTGATAATGGACATCCCTGCCGTGTTCCTGACCTTAGCGGAAAAGATTTCAGTTTTTCTCCATTGAGAATGATATTTGCGGTGGGTTTTTCATAGATGGCTTTGATGATATTGAGGTATGTGCCCTCTATCCCTACACTTTGAAGAGTTTTGATCAGGAAGGGATGCTGTACTTTGTCAAATGCTTTTTCAGCATCTATTGAGAGTGTCATATGGTTCTTGTTCTTTCTTTTATTGATGTGTTGTATCACATTGACTGATTTGCGGATGTTGAACCAACCTTGCAGCCCTGGAATAAATCCCACTTGGTCGTGGTGAATAATCCTTTTAATGTACTGTTGAATCCTATTGGCTAGTATTTTGTTGAGTATTTTCGCATCTGTGTTCATCAAGGATATCGGTCTATAGCTCTCTTTTTTGGTGGGATCCTTGTCTGGTATTGGGATCAAGGTGATGCTGGCCTCATAAAATGAGTTTGGAAGTTTTCCTTCCATTTCCATTTTTTGGAACAGTTTCAGGAGAATAGGAATTAGTTCTTCTTTAAATGTTTGGTAGAATTCCCCCGGGAAGCCGTCTGGCCCTGGGCTTTTGTTTGTTTGGAGATTTTTAATGACTGTTTCAATCTCCTTACTGGTTATGGGTCTGTTCAGGCTTTCTATTTCTTCCTGGTTCAGTTGTGGTAGTTTATATGTTTCTAGGAATGCATCCATTTCTTCCAGATTGTCAAATTTATTGGCGTAGAGTTGCTCATAGTATGTTCTTATAATAGTTTGTATTTCTTTGGTGTTAGTTGTGATCTCTCCTCTTTATTCATGATTTTATTTATTTGGGTCCTTTCTGTTTTCTTTTTGACAAGTCGGGCCAGGGGTTTATCAATTTTATTAATTCTTTCAAAGAACCAGCTCCTAGTTTCGTTGATTTATTCTATTGTTTTTTTGGTTTCTATTTCATTGATTTCTGCTCTGATCTTTATGATTTCTCTTTTCCTGCTGGGCTTAGGGTTTCTTTCTTGTTCTTTCTCCAGTTCCTTTAGGTGTAGGGTTAGGTTGTGTACCTGAGACCTTTCTTGTTTCTTGAGAAAGGCTTGTACCGCTATATATTTTCCTCTCAGGACTGCCTTTGTTGTGTCCCACAGATTTTGAATCGTTGTATTTTCATTATCATTTGTTTCCATGATTTTTTTCAATTCTTCTTTAATTTCCCGGTTGACCCATTCATTCTTTAGAAGGATACTGTTTAGTCTCCATGTATTTGGGTTCTTTCCAAACTTCCTTTTGTGGTTGAGTTCTAGCTTTAGAGCATTGTGGTCTGAAAATATGCAGGGAATGATCCCAATCTTTTGATACCGGTTGAGTCCTGATTTAGGACCGAGGATGTGATCTATTCTGGAGAATGTTCCATGTGCACTAGAGAAGAATGTGTATTCTGTTGCTTTGGGATGAAATGTTCTGAATATATCTGTGATGTCCATCTGGTCCAGTGTGTCGTTTAAGGCCTTTATTTCCTTGCTGATCTTTTGCTTGGATGACCTGTCCATTTCAGTGAGGGGAGTGTTAAAGTCCCCTAGTATTATTGTATTATTGTTGATTTGTTTCTTTGATTTTGTAATTAATTGGTTTATATAGTTGGCTGCTCCCACGTTGGGGGCATAGATATTTAAAATTGTTAGATCTTCTTGTTGGACAGACCCTTTGAGTATGATATAGTGTCCTTCCTCATCTCTTATTATAGTCTTTGGCTTAAAATCTAATTGATCTGCTATAAGGATTGCCACTCCTGCTTTCTTCTGATGTCCATTAGCATGGTAAATTCTTTTCCACCCCCTCACTTTAAATCTGCAGGTGTCTTCGGGCTTAAAATGAGTTTCTTGGAGGCAACATATAGATGGGTTTTGTTTTTTTATCCATTCTGATACCGTGTGTCTTTTGACAGGGGCATTTAGCCCATTCACATTCAGGGTAACTATTGAGAGATATGAATTTAGTGCCATTGTATTGCCTGTAAGGTGACTGTTACTGTATATGGTCTCTGTTCCTTTCTGATCTACCACTTGTAGGCTCTCTCTTTGCTTAGAGGACCCCTTTCAATATTTCCTGTAGAGCTGGTTTGGTGTTTGCAAATTCTTTCAGTTGTTGTTTGTCCTGGAAGCTTTTAATCTCTCCTTCTATTTTCAATGATAGCCTAGCTGGATATAGTATTCTGGGCTGCATGTTTTTCTCGTTTAGTGCTCTGAAAATATCATGCCAGCTCTTTCTGGCCTGCCAGGTCTCTGTGGATAAGTCAGCTGCCAATCTAATATTTTTACCATTGTATGTTACAGATTTCTTTTCCCGGGCTGCTTTCAGGATTTTCTCTTTGTCAGTGAGACTTGTAAATTTTACTATTAGGTGACGGGGTGTGGGCCTATTCTTATTGATTTTGAGGGGCGTTCTCTGAACCTCCTGAATTTTGATGCTCATTCCCTTTGCCATATTGGGGAAATTCTCCCCAATAATTCTCTCCAGTATACCTTCTGCTCCCCTCTCTCTTTCTTCTTCTTCTGGAATCCCAATTATTCTAATGTTGTTTCATCTTATGGTGTCACTTATCTCTCGAATTCTCCCCTCGTGGTCCAGTAGCTGTTTGTCCCTCTTTTGCTCAGCTTCTTTATTCTCTGTCATTTGGTCTTCTATATCACTAATTCTTTCTTCTGCTTCATTTATCCTAGCAGTGAGAGCCTCCATTTTTGATTGCACCTCATTAATAGCTTTTTTGATTTCAACTTGGTTAGATTTTAGTTCTTTTATTTCTCCAGAAAGGGCTTTTATATCTCTCGAGAGGGTTTCTCTAATATCTTCCATGCCTTTTTCGAGCCCGGCTAGAACCTTGAGAATTGTCATTCTGAACTCTAGATCTGACATATTACCAATGTCTGTATTGATTAGGTCCCTAGCCTTCGGTACTGCCTCTTGTACTTTTTTTTGTGTTGAATTTTTACGTCTTGTCATTTTGGCCAGATAAGAGTAAATGAAGGGGCAAGTAAAATACTAAAAGGGTGGCAACAACCCCAGGAAAATAAGCTTTAACCAAATTAGAAGAGATCCAAAATCGTGAGTGGGGAGAAAGGGGATAAAAAGAGGTTCAAAAAGGAAGAAAGAAAAAAAAAGAACAAAGAAAAAAAAAAAAGAAATGAAAACAATTTTTAAAAAAAGAAAACACCTGAGAAAAATGTAAAAAAGAAAATATATATATATTAGATAAACTAGTAAAAAATCGTTAAAAAAGAAAAAGGCAACAGTTAAAAAAAAAAAAATTTTACCCGAAGGCGAGAAGAAGAAAAAAAAAAAAAAATGAAAAAGAAAAAATTAAATTAACTGCAATACTAAAAAAAATCACAGGAAAAAAGCCATGAGTTCCGTGCTTGGCTTTCTCCTCCTCTGGAATTCTGCTGCTCTCCTTGGTATTGAAACCGCACTCCTTGGTAGGTGAACTTGGTCTGGGCTGGATTTCTTGTTGATCTTCTGGGGGAGGGGCCTGTTGTAGTGATTCTCAAGTGTCTTTGCCCCAGGCGGAATTACACCGCCCTTACCCGGGGCCTGGGTGAGTAATCCGCTCGGGTTTGCTTTCCGGAGCTTTTGTTCCCTGAGCGCTTTCCGTAGAGTTCCGGAGGACGGGAATACAAATGGTGGCCTCCTGGTCTCCGGCCCAGAGGAGCCGAGAGCCCAGGGCCCCACTCCTCAGTGCGCCCTCAGAGAACAGCGCCCAGTTACTCCCGTCTGCCTGACCTCCGGCCGCGCTCCGAGCTCACCGAGCCTGCGACCGGTTCAAGGTAACCCCGAGCTGCGAGCTTACTGTTGGCTCTGTCTCTGCAGCCGGCTTTCCCGTTCCAATACGTTCCAATACCCGCAAGCTCTGCGACACTCAGACACCCCCGATCCTTCTGTGACCCTGCGGGACCTGAGGCCACGCTGACCCCGCATGGGCTTCGCCCCGGTTTAGCCTCTGGATTGATGTCCCTCAGCGGAACAGACTTTTAAAAGTCCTGATTTTGTGCGCGGTTGCTCCGCTGCTTGCCGGGAGCCGGCTCCTCCCCCCGGGGTCTATCTTCCCGTCACTTTGGATTCACTTCTCCGCCGGTCCTACCTTTCAGAAAGTGGTTGTTTTTCTGTTTCCAGAATTGCTGTTCTTCTTCTCTTTGATCTGCCGATGGATTTTCAGGTGTTTGCAATCTTTAGATAAGCTACCTAGCTGATCTCCGGCTAGCTGAAGCAGTCTCAGCTTGCTACTTCTCCGCCATCTTGACTCCTCCCCCCTTATTTAATATATTTCTTAACATTCACTACTGGTTTGTGACTTTCAGAATGTGAACTATCAGCTTGAAAATATCGCATGGGAATAACTACTACAACAGAGGAGTTACTTATCTTTCAGGTACTCTTACTGGAATTCAGAATGTCTGTGTATTTATATATGTTGAGCTTCTCTTCAGAGTGATGATACTTATACTGTTCTTCAGGGAATTTAGGGATGAGCATTTGTAAGTTTTATAATTGACTCTAAATTTCACTTTTAGAAGAATTTTACACTCAGGTATGTTTTATTTAACATCAAAGAATTCAAGTTTGTGTGTTTAGTTATATCACCAAGATATCAGTGAAACTTACTAATTCATAGCAAATGCAGAGAGCAGGGGAAAAAAGACACTGGGCAAAGTTTAGGTAGTAAAAAATGAAAAATAAATTTTAACGGCAACTTAAATATCACAAAGAATTTAGTTTGTAGTTGTTATCCCAAGATAATTTCAGTATAGGGAAATAACTTTTCCAGTCTTTCCCTATTCAAGAAATATGGTGTGGGGCATCTGGGAGGCTTAGTCGGTTGAGGCTGCAGCTCTTGATGGCTCTTGATCATGGCTCAGGTCATGATTGCACAGTCGTGAGATCAGGCCCTGCGAAGTGCTCTGTGTTCAGCTCAGAGTCTGCTTGTCCCTCTCCCTCTGCTCCTCCCCCAATCCCCCCAGCCCCCGCAAGTAAGTAAGTAAATAAAATCTTTTTTAAAAAAAATCTGGGTGCCTGGGTGGCTCAGGGGGTTGAGCCTCTGCCTTTGGCTCAGGTCATGATCTCAGGGTCCTGGGATCGAGTCCCGTATCGGGCTCTCTGCTTGGCGGGGAGCCTGCTTCCTCCTCTCTCTCTCTGCCTGCTTCTCTGCCTATTTATGATCTCGCTCTGTCAAATAAATAAATAAAATCTTAAAAAAAAATAAAAATAAAAAAATAAAAATAAATAAATTTAAAAAATCTGGTGTTATATATAGGTAAGATTCTCTAAAATGATATGGTGCATGGTTGCAAATCAAAATGCATAATCAGAATCTCAGATTGGGTAATCCAACTTCTGAAAATTTGATTTAAAAAAACAGTTTTCTAAAAGTAGAATGCTATATGCTAAGCAAAATTTGTTAAAATTTTACCTATGAAATCATAAAATTGAAAATATTATGTCTAAGGAAGTGTTTAAAGATATGATATATTAAAGATATGATATATCAGCTAAAAGGAATGTTACATAGATGTTAAAAATGACAAATATGAAGGAGAAAGGAAAATGTTCATGCAAAAAGCCCAAAATTACACTTTTTAAAACTGGTATATATAACATGTTACATAAAGTTAAAGTGATGTAGAATGACAGATTCTACACGATGATTAGAGCCAGCAAAATTATGTTTAATGTGAATTGTGTTGAATTGTATTGAATCCATATGATTAAGGGCTAAAACAAATTCATATCAGTCTCACCCCTTGAGGAAGTCTAGCAGTAATGTGAGACTCAAACTATTATTGGTGTCTTTTTTTCCAAAATTATTTTAATGTTTTTATAGTCTTATTGAAAATACTTATTTTTAAATGCCAAGAAATTATAAATTAAATATTATAATATTTAAGTACCACCTTTTCTTCTGTCTGTTTAAGAAAGAAAAATCACAGTTTTAAACATCTAGCTCAAATCTGTTTTCCTTAATGAGGCTAGGCATACAGTAGGAAACTGATAAAGATCTTGTTGACAAATGGAAATAGCTAGGAATTAAAATTAGCCTGCTTATACTAATCAATACATAGAAGACATTGAGGCATATACATTCATTAGAAAATCATTACTGCACATAAAAGATGTATTTGAAGCCAAGTAATGTAAAGCTTTAAAAGATGTGTTTATTGCACGTCTTAATAGGTGGAGAGTGATAAGGAAGCAGTCATTAGTGCAGTGTTTGTAAAGTGTGGTAAATGGACCATTGCAGTTCTCTGCGGTCTATCACGTTTTCTGCAGATGGAGCTGCTGCTGTTTGGGGGTGGGGGGTTGAGGGAGAAGCAAAAATTTTCTTTATCTGTGTTTCCCAAATTTGAAATGTAAAAGGTACAATCCATTCAGATTTTTATTTAATATTGTTATAGTCTTAACAGTCTCTACATTTTAAAAGTTTTCCTGTGAACTACAGATTCCAGTTCTTGGGTGGGCTTTTGTTATCATTCATTAAACAGGCTCAGTAATTTTTGTCAAGGTGTTTCACATCATTTATTTTTTATTGTTTATGTTTAATAATTTATCATATATCACATTTTGCTGCCATTACACTAATTTAAGATATGAATCAGTAGCTCAGAAATAGTTTATTTAGAAGTTGTGAGATGGACCAAGAAACGTGAAAAATACATTAAGAATAACATATGTAGGAACTTAGTAGGAACTATGTGCTGGGAAAACTCAAACTTCAGAGAGGTAACTATCAAAGATAGTTTTTTAAAATGGGAGGTTTAAGGCTGAATATTCTAAAATTGGATTTTATTGGAGAATTTCATTCTTAAAGAGTAACATAAAACCACTGGAGAGTTTTCGTCATTTTCCATCAAACCCAAGTGATTTCTCTGGAATACAACTGATATTTACACAATAAACATCAAATAATTTTTGTAGGTATAGAGCAACATAATCTTTGTTTGTAAGGAAGTCATCTATATATGTTTATAGTATTATTCTAAATTCTGTTATTGATATTAGTTTTGTGTTCATACTTTTTATTGAACAAATGATTAATTAGTCATTAATGTGAGGAAGAGAACAAAATTACAGAGGTTTCATGAATATTTTTACTTCTTAGAAGGAAAAGAGGTTAAAAATCACATTTTTTGCAGAAAAATACATACAACCAATTCTGAACTTAGTTACAGATACACTCAGAAAAATAAGTAGCTATTGGAAAACATTCTTTTCATACATGCAGTGTTGATAGTGATATTAAGTCAATGATACATAATGTGGAAAAAACATTTACTATTACTCACTAAAGTGCATAGTGTATTTATGTATGTGCATGTGCACGCATACAAAGCATATCTATGTATTTCATATATATAGATATATGCATTATTGAAGTATATGTCTATTTTTGAAGGAGAAATGTCCTACTTGTTAACAAAATTACACACATGATAAAGAAGTTTTTTACTTTATAATCTATGCAGTAAATTTAAAGTAGATCAGAAATGATAGAGTTTTATGTCAGTGTTTTTCCTTTAAAAAAGTATATAAACCTCACCACCCCATATCATCAGATAGCTGTTGCCCTATCAGTCAATTATTTGTGAATTTGTTGCTAAACTTCTCCAAGGAGATGATGATATTCATTCTATTTGTTCTGTTAGCTGATACAGATTTCTTTTCTACTCCAAGTTGTTTTTAAGCACAATATTGCCTCAAACAATTCTTGATAAGGAAGCCATTAAAATCCACTTCTCTAAACCCATCAAGGATTTTCTACTACTTTGAGTTCTCAGTAGCATTTGAAAATAGCCATTTTTTTGACATCCTTAAATAATATTTGCTCCCTCTGGTAATCTTTTCGCCTCATAATTTCTTACTACATTGTCAAATTTAATGTTTCTTTTTCTTCTTTTAACTTAGCAGTTTTATCTCTTTGCAGAGGAACCATCTACAAATATGCCATTCCACAAGACACAGGTCTCACTGTCATTCTCCATTTTTAATCACTACATCCTTTACTTTCTTCAAAATTGGCTTCCACAATACATTTCTCTACTCATTTTCTGTTTTTATCTTTTGGTCTGTCTTGGCTTTTTGGTTGGCAAATGCATCATTCTCTACTCAGCTGTTGTATTTTTTAGTTCATCATGCATCTTTAATTATTTTTCCTTTTATTCTATATGGTCTGATATTTTATCTAAGCTTATAGCCACAATTGTCATTTATGTACAGATGGCTCGAAAGTTGTCCAGCTCAGACTTCATTTTCTCTTCCAGAACTGGGTATCTAATAACTCTTATATTTTCAGGTAATAAATGCAGTATATCTCAAAATGAACCCACACTGTCCCAATCCCCCAAGACACCTTTTTCCTTTATTCCTATAACAGTAATAAAAATTACTATCTCATATCTCTATTTTTCATCATCTCTGTTTCCTTCCTCACGGTTCAGGCTATGAAATTCTCCTGCCTGGGTTAGTACAGTACCTTCTTAACTCTGCTCTCATAAACACTTCTGCCCTGCCAAAGAATATTCTCCACATTATAAAGTAATAATTTCAAATTTGCTTATGTTGCTGTTTTCCTGCTTAACCCCTCTATTGATCGGTATTTATTTATTGAGTACCAGGTTTGTGTCGGGCATTGCTCTAGGTACAAAGAACACAGTAGAAAGCAAATAGGAAATAGTAGAGTGCATAGGGCTTACTGATGTATTAGGTATGTGCTATGAGAAAAAGAGAGGAGGGAAGGACGACTATAAAACTTTTTTCGGAGCAATCAGGTAAATTGTACAGTTTCCTAAGATGGGAATAAGAGCAGCTAGAGAAAGTTTCAGTAGTTTTGTAATGGAAATGCTAAGTTTGGGATGCCCAGTAGACATGCAAGGTTAATATGGATATAGAGCTTAAAAATGAGGCTGGAATTCAACATCTAAATTTGGTAGTAAATAGCAAATAGTGTTTCAGGCCATGAGTCTAGGTATGATTACAGAAAATGCAAACAGATAGTGAAGAAAATGGGAGAAGACTGATTCAGGAACAGTCAGGGAGGTAGGAAGACAAAACACCTGTTTAATGAACTCCTATTACACAGTCATTGAATGAATACATAAATTAATTAGTTTGCTTATAAATTACAATCCACAGTGAGGTTTGTCAAAGAGAACAAATCTTGTTTCTTATTTTTTTGTTCCTTTTTAGTTAGAAAAACCACTACTGATCCACACAGCAAACCAGGAATTTTAGGACGATTCCTTGACATTACACTCTCTGATGAAGTGCTCCCCTTAGGAGAAATCTCTGTGCACTATTCCTGTCCAAATATATATATATATTTATATATATATATATATAGAGAGAGAGAGAGATCCAGATCTCATATATATATATATATGAGATCCAGAAGTGCATATGTATATTTATTTTATAAAACATATAATTATGAGTTAGGATTTTGTAAGATAAGTAATTGCCTGGATATACAGGGACACCTGGGTGGCTCAGTTCGTTAAAGACTGCCTTTGGCTCAGATCATGATCTTGGACCTCTGGGACTCATCCCACATCAGGCTCCCTGCTCAGGGGGGTTTCTGCTTTTCCCTCTAACCCTCCCACCATCTCATGCTCTCTCTCTCAAATAAATAAATAAAATCTTAAAAAAAAAGAAAAGAAAAGAAACTACCTTGATATGCAAACTTCCCTACAATGATAGCTATTTATCATTAAATGAGAACTGGAAGCATTAGTGTAAGATGCAAACATTATCATTATTACTAATAGGAAATTATTAACAATTTAATAACATTCTGTGTTCTTTTGCAATAAATCACTTTTTCTTAATTTACCTTAATGTTATGATCCATGTGAGTTCCATATGCAGATGTCAAGAGTTTGAGAAATGCTGCATTAATGAGTAGTCTTAACTATAAACCAAGTATTCCAAATTTATCCCAATAGTTGGTTCCTAAAATACTACTTTATACCTGTTTTCTTAGCATATGTTTTTGGTTCTTGGAAAAAGTGAAGTATATAATAGTTGAGGAAGATAGAACTCTCTTTTTCAGGGCTCCAAAGCCGTTCTTCTACCTCTAGTAGATACATTTAATTGACAATTAGCAGTAGGTCACAATTGAGTCATAGGGACTATAGTAATATTTTATTCTTGTTCCATCAAAGCATATTTTTAATACAATATATTTTTAACAACTATTATGAGATGTATCAAAACCTCTTTTAAAGTACTTTAAGTAGTAATACCACCCCCCACACACACACTTTCTGTGGAAAAGAAGTTTGCTTTGTACTTCAGCAGGTAAAGGCATAGACATCTTTCTGTAACATTAAGGAAACCGAGAACAAGATAACATATTTATGTTTATTTGGGATCAGAGTCTCTTTCTTTTTTTTTTCTTTTTATTTATTTATTTATTTTTGAGTCTCTTTCTTTCTTAAAGACATTCACGAAAATGGCCGTGGGAGATTTGCTCTTGAGCTTCCTTGATAGTAGGCTATAATGTATTGAAGTTATACCAATTTTTTAACCTCTAAACTGTTTTTGATTAAGTGGTTAGGCTTGAACTTGAAATAAAACATGTCTTCAGATCCTCCCCCCCCTTTTTTAAAGATTTTATTTATTTATTTGACAGAGAGAGAGAGAGATCACGAGAAGGCAGAGAGGCAGGCAGAAGCCGACAGAAGTAAGCAGAAGCTCTCTGCTGAGCAGAGAGTCTAGGACCCTGAGACTATAAGCTGAGTTGAAGGCAGAGGCTTAACCCACTGAGCCACCCAGGTGCCCCCAGATCTTTCTATTCTTAAAGCTAAGAATTAAAATTGGCAGTAACTGGAGGGGACCTTGAAGCTCTATAAACCACTTAATATTTTATGGGATTTCTGTGTGTTAAGAAAAATGGTAAGCATGTTTAGCAAACAGAAAGAAGCTGCATCAGATTTTCTGTTTAATTTAGTGATGAGCCTGCATAGGAAAACAGTATGAAAGGGAATCTCTCAATTTATACATTAATTTATGACTTAATTTATGCATAATGTATGATTTAACATCTCCCCTCAAAAAAAGGACAATCTTTTGCTTTCATTTTGATGCTTGCTTGACTCTGCCAGGCCTCCTTTTGATTAGATATACAAAGATAAAAGTATATTACCTTAATTGTCAGACACAAATGAAGAATGAAAGCAGAGAATCAGTTTCTTGTATTTTACTATCTAGAAGATTCAGGCAGCTGCTGATTATTATGTTTCAAGGGAAGGAAAGGAAAAGAAAGGAGAGGACAGGGGAGGGGAGGAAAAAGGAGAAAGAAGAAAGAAAGGTAAAGAGGGAGGGAGGGAGGGAGGGAGAGAAAGGGAAGAAGGAAAAGTAAGAAAAAGAAAAAGTATGAAAAAGAGAAAAGTAAGAAAAAGAAAAGGTATGAAAAAGAAAAAAAGGAAGAAACCGTAGGGCTAGCTTTGGTTCATTATAACTATCTCTTGGTTTCAGTCTCATAGTTAATATAGATGTCAGGTAAAATCTATTGGGCTTCTTATATCTATTATATTATTAAGTATTCTTCCTCTATTGGCTAATTTAAAATTTCACTGAAATATCTACAAATGAGGCTATATATCTTGATGATAATAATTCTAAACTGCATTAGGCACCTAATTTGCTTACTATCACTTCTTGGTATAATAGTAATTTTTTTGAAAGTGACTTTAATTTCAGAAATGCTCTGTGGAGTCTAAAATTTTAAAAGCAGTGGCTACTAACAGCAGAATGGCTCTTGGATAAGTGGATAATTATAATCTTTCCAGGAACTAAATTAATTAGTTGCCTCTCTTTCCTACAGAGAAAGCTTTGTACTTTGCACATTTCTTTAGATATTTGACAGAAGGGCCATGACTAAGCACGTTAGGCTACTTGGGATCACTTAACATGGTATAATAAAATAAAACCATGCAGTGATATATAGTTTATACTATGTTTAACATAGTTTATACTATGTTAAAACTACATGGAATTTTGACACTACAAAAGGAACAGAGTTTGAAAGAACTCTGCCTAAAACTCTTTTGAGTTCATTTTACTTCATTTTGCTGGAGAAAATAATTTTCTAATTCATTCAAAATAATACCAAAATGTAATTGTAAATAGGTAAAGATGAAGCAACACTGACATTCTCAAGAACAGATGTGTTAATGTAAGTGAAATAGACTTTGTGGCATCTGTATTTCCTGGGCTTTCAAAGACTTGTGTAGTACATAAAGTTTGGATGGAGGGATTTTATAAAACTTTGTGTTTTTTGTGTTTTTTTTTAAATTTTTTAATTTATAAAACTTTGTAAGCATACTTTGAGTACCCTTGTGATACACATTCAGCAAATACATATTTCTTTGAAATAATTTGACTTAGAATTTCAGGATAAAATAGTTCTCTTAAAATACAATCATGAGATGGTAGAGCTGCTTCATTTTAGGATACTGATCTAGACTCAGGATGGCTAAGTGACAGAAATGGTACCTAAAGACTTTAAGAGAAGTGAAAAGAATTGACTCCTTATAAGCTTCATAACAATAGCTCATGAATATGACTTTTGTATTTGTTTGTAGTGTGACTTGACTCAATCACTTACCAGCTTCTGTGACCTTGAGCAAATTACTGTGCTTTCATATTCTCTTCTGTAAGTGAAGATAATCATGTCATTAATTTAATAATGTTGTAAGAACTAAATAAATTAATGCATGGGTTTGGCTTAGAATCAAGCTTCATGCATGGAAGGCACTTAAAAATATGTAACATACCGGGGCTTCTGGGTTGCTCAGTTGGTTAAGTGCCTGCCTTTGTCTCAGGTCATGATCCCAGGGTGGAGCCCTTCGTTGGGCTCCCTGCTCAGTGGGGAGCCTGCTTCTCCCTCTCCCTCTGCCTGCTGCCCCCCTGCTCATGCTCTATCTCTGTCTGACAAATAAATAAAATCTTAAAAATATATATGTAACATACTATTGTTACTATGTTACTATCTTGTTTGAAATAGGTGTGTGGGTATACATACCTTTATGGTGAAAAGTGCTTATAGTTTCTGATGTATTTGGGGGCAAATCTGGCACTGGTGTCTTTTTTTCTATTTCCTTTAGTCTGTTTCTTGTCTAAGAAAGAATCATTTTTTTAAAGGTATTATTTGTTTATCAGAGAGAGAGAGAGCACAAGCAGGGGGAGATGCAGAGGGAGAGGGAAAAGCAGGCTCCCTGCTGAGCAAGGAGCGGGATATGGGACTCAATTCTAGGATCTTGGGATCAGACTCAACCAACTGAGCCACCCAGGCATCTCGAATCATTGATCATTTTTTAAAAGATTTTATTTATTTATTTGACACAGAGAGACAGCAGGAGAGGGAACACAAGCAAGGGGAGTGGGAGAGAGAGAAAGCAGGCTTCCTGCTGAGCGGGGAGCCAGATGTGGGGCTTAATCCCAGGACCTCGGGATCATGACCTGAGCTGAAGGCAGATGCTTAATAATTGATCCACCCAGGCACCCCTTGAATCATTGATCTTTAAAAGACAAAGTAACACACACACACAAAATACTTGGTTTCCAAAAATGTTTAAGTGCAATTGATGGGTTAATATGAATGAGTATTTACTGAGAACTGGTTTGATCCAGGTCCTGAATGTATCTCATTTTGATATTGAAGTGCCATGAACCTATAGATAGATAATCCTTTCTCCTTCGTTGGCTTAACTCCCTCAGTGGTAAGACTCACCTGCTGAAACTTTACTTCCCTATTGATTCACTCTAAGTTGTTTCCTCTATCTTCTTTCTTAAGAACACCTTTATGTAGCTATAGCTAATCAGACTCCTTTGTAAACAGCATTCTAGCAATTTTCTACTTTCCATTTGAATTCCCCAAAAAAATTCTTTACATGTTCATCAACTGTAAGTCTGGAAAATAAGGCTCATATTACATTTTAAAATTGCTCTTCTGAATGTGTTTTTCTTCATTAAAATGTTTTCTTTCTAATGTTGGCCTCAGGAGATGCAACATAATTTACTCATCCAGATCCAAGGGAAGAAGTAAACGAACTGCTGCATGTCAGTTATAATAAATTTTGTAACCTAACCTGAAATGTCTTCACTGAAACTTTTGCCATTATTCGTACATTTTAAAAAAATAATCTAATGTTTAAATGATAAACTGTGTATATTTTATTACACTATTAAAATTAAGGTAGTTGTAGAATTAAATTATCTAAAAACTCCTTAAATTCCAATATATAAAGTCAATTCATGGATGACATATGCATATTGAAATTATATTATTTTAATTTTTATCAAAAACTGGTATTTTTATACCATGTTACAGAACTATGATCTGTTCAAGGACAAATATGTTTCTATTTTTTTTTTAAAGTTTATTTGAAAGATATAGAAAGCACACAAGCAGGAGGAGTGGCAGGCAGAGAGAGGGAGAAGGAGAAGCATACTCCCCGGTGAGTAGGGAGTCTGATGGGCTCGATCCCAGGACCCCGGGATTGTGACCTGAGCTGAGGGCGACACTCAACGACTGAGCCACCCAGGCACCCCTATATTTCTATTTTGAAAAAATAAAATTTTAAGAAGAATTACTTTACTAGACTTTTTGTAGTTAAAAATTATTAAAATAATATTCTGTTGGACAACCATATTTCCAAAGTTCCTAATGACAAAAATTGCTGCCTGTATACATTTTAGCACATGTCATATCCTTTGAAGTAGTGAGAATATTTTGGGAAACCATGTTTAATTTTCAAAGTAAATGGATTAAAGTATTAGGGTTGTACTCATTTTATTTTTTATCATATCTGTCAGTTATTATGTGTATTTTACCACTTCACTTAGGATGAAAATAAATAAGTTGAAATTTTAAAAGGCTAATCCATTTAGGAACCTTTGATATAAGACAAAATTCAGCTGATATTAAAATAAATATAATGGGAAGGATAGTGAAGGAACAGGAAGAAGAAAGGCAAAATCCAATTCATATGAAATCTTGTGTAACACTTCCACTCTTTGGTCTTTATTCTAAGAGCAGTAGGAAGCCAAAGGAAATATTAAGCAACGAGTTGCCTTATTCAGAATTGTATTTTAAAATATTATTCTTATATTGCAATGGTTGATTAGAAGGATCCAAGAAGATATATAAGGATAATCGTTAGATCTTTCTGTTCTTAAAACTGAGAAGAAAAAATTGGCAATAACTGAAGGGGAGCATTCTATTAATACTAATGTATATATAAAATAGTTATTGAGTGCTTCTCACTACAAATCAAAACTATAATGAGATATCACCTCACACCTGTCAGAATGACTAAAATGAACAACACAGGAAACAACAGATGTTGGAGAGGATGCAGAGAAAGGGGAAACCCTCTTACAATGTTGGTGGGAATGCAAGCTGGTGCAGATACCCTGGAAACCAGTATGGAAGTTCCTAAAGAGTTAAAAATAGAACTACCCTATGATCCAGCAATTGTAGTACTAGGTATTTACCCTAAGGACACAGATACTGATTCAAAGGGATATTTACACCTTGATGTTTATAGCAGCATTATCACAAGCCAAATTATGGAAAGAGCCCAAAAGTCCATCAACTGATGAATGGATAAAGAAGAAGTGGGGGCACCTGGTGGATCAGTCAGTTAAGTGTCTGCCTTTAGCTCAGATCATGATCCCAGGGTTCTAGGATGGATCCCTTCATTGGGCTGCCTGTTCAGTGAGGAGCCTGCTTCTCCTTCTTCCTCTGCAAACTCCCTGCTTATGGTCTCTTGTCTGCTTTCTCTCTGTCTGAAATAAATAAATAAAATCTTTTTTAAAAAGTGACATAGATAGATATAATCTGGATATAAATACACACACACACACACACTGGAATATTACTCAGCTATCAAAAACAATGAAATCTAGACATTTACAGTGACATGGATGGAGCTAGAAAGTATTATGCTAAGTGAAATAAGTCAGAGGAAAGACAAACACCATATGATTTCATTTATATGTGTAATTTAAGAAACTAAACACATGAACATAGAGGAAAAAGGAAAAAAGAGGGACAAACCAGAAAAGAGACTCTTACCTATAGAGAACAAATGAGGGTTTCTGTAGAGGAGATAGGGGGATGGGTTAAAATGGGTGATTGGGATTAAGAAGGGCACTTGTGGTGAGCATAAGGTATTGTATGTAGGTGATGAATCGCTAAATTCTATACCTGAAACAGGAAATAAGAATATGTAACTCCTTTCTAAGTTTTGTAGCTCTTCTAAATGCTTTGTCTTGAGCAAAATTCTGTATTTATAAAACTTGCATATTTTTTCTTCTCATTAGGTATTTTAAAGTTTCAACTATATTCTGAAATTCTAACTTTTATATAATTAGCAACATCATTACATCTTTTAGTACATTGTGCACTTTTTGGCTCTTACCTTTTTAGTGTAATTGCTTGCCAATACAGCAAAAGAATATAATATTACCTTGAAATAAATGAGTTGATGAATAACTGAATAAATCTGAATTATCTAAATCATTTAAAGATTCTAGGCAAAATGCAGCTCTATCAGATATTCTATTTCGGTGTTTTCTTCATAGAGACTTGTATTTTTTTTTAAATTAAAGATTATATGTATATTTTTAAGATACAGTATATAAACCTTTGTTGTTGTTGTTTTTTTACTCAGCATAATTTTCCAGAGATTAATCTACATGGTGGTTGTTTTTCCTTTTTTGGTTAGTGGTATTTAATAATCTGGATAACCAGTTTAATCATTCACTTCTATTCATTATTGCATACAATAAATTAAAGATTATATGTATATTTTTAAGATACAATATATAAACCTTTGTTGTTGTTGTTGTTTTTACTTAGCATAATTTCCCAGAGATTAATCTACATGGTGGTTGTTTTTCCTTTTTTGGTTAGTGGTATTTAATAATCTGGATGAACCAGTTTAATCATTCACTTCTATTTATTATTGCAGACAATAATTATCAGCAAATAATGTAAGCCATTTTTCTTTTATTTTACTAATTATTTATTTTCAATGTTTAATACATTGGTCTGGATCTTTGGTGTAATATTAAGTAGAAGTTTGAAAGCAAGCATTCTTGTTTTGTTCTCAGAGGAAGAATTTCAGTAATTTGCCATTGAGTAGGATATTTGTATAAATTTTTGGTAGGTACTATTTATTATAATAAGAAAGTCCTTTTTGTTCCTAATATGCAAAGAGTTTTTGTGTCATGATTGCATGTTAAGATTGATTTTATACTTTTCTTCACTCATCAGGATGATTGTATTAAGTTTTCTTTCCTTGGTTAATATTTTAAATTATATTGATTTTCTATCCTTGTAGCATTCCTGGAATGACTGTCATCATTTCGTTCCTGGAATTACAGCATTCCCTACATGATATATACTTCTGATATTTTGCTGGTTTGATTTGCTATCTTGCTTTTGGAATTTTTACACATATTCATTAAGGGTGTTTTGTTATGTTATCCTTGTTGTGATTATTATCAAGGATATGAGGGCTCATATGAGAGTTGAAAAATATTCTCTATTCTCTGGAGGACTTTATGTAAGATTGGTGATACTTCTTCCTTCTGTGTTTGGAATTTCCACCCTCAAGATGATTGAAGCCTGGAGTTTTCTTTGTGAGAAGATTTTAATAATGGATTCAAATTCTAGAAAGATATAGTAACATTTAGATCTTCTGTTTTTCTTTGTGCCTTAAGTATTGTTCTATTTGTTAATTATACACATATTTAAAAATATAATGCATTACTACTTCTGGTGTTTATGGTCAGTATGTATTTATATTTATCACACTTCTACTTTTTTCATTGTCCATCATTTCTACTTATATTTTCAAAAGTGATCATTATTGACCTTTGGAGTTCCATATAAGTTTCAGAATTTGTTATGCTCTCTTTTCCTCTCAAAAAGACATAACTGTCTGGAATTTTTATTGGAGTTGTGTTTACTCTATAGATCAGTTTGGGGGATAAGTGATTTACTATTCCATGACATATTTGTTTTTATTATATATTTTTATGTCTCATTTGTTGAATTTATATTATTCATGTTAAAAATAATATTAATATTAATATTTTAAAATATTTTAAAAATTTATCTTCAGGTTATGTTTATTACTGTACAGATATGCAAAGTACTACACATTAACATTGTGTAGTATATTTACTTGATAAATTCTCTTGTCAATTTCAGTATTTTTTTTGCATATATTTTTAAGTTCATGTAGATACATGTGGTCTACAACAGTCGCAGACAATTAACTCTTTCAACATTGGGTCTCACAAGTCCCTCACAACATCACAAACTGCATTTTTTCTTTCAGATTATTGTAGTTCATAGCTTTAGCACTTTCACCACTACATAAAAGTGTGTTACTGATTCTAGCATTTGATGACACTTTAGAGTGCAACACCCTACCATAGAGCCATTGTTACATATGAAAATTTTATTAATTTTCACCTAGAATCCACTTTCTGTATCACTCATCTATTGTCACACTAATACTGTATAGCATATACTACTAAAATCTCAGTGGCATACCTTAATCAGGATTCCTTTAGGCCTTTTAGTTTTGTCTATTGACTGTTGAATTGGGTAGGTTAGTTTGAGATATTCAAAATCTATCAATCTCTGGCCAGGAATATTGGCTACCTCAAATATGTTCTTTCTCGATTAGTGTCAGAAACTCCCAACAGGGGCACAAGAAATTACAGCATCCCCTATGTGATAGATTCAGAACTGGTTCACTGTCACTTCTGCCCAAATTCCATAGACCAAAAGCAAGTCATATGGTTAAGAACACCGCCAAAGTGTTGTGAAGTATATTTTCCTTCTCATCCATATAGCTTCAGGATTTGCAAAAGGTCTTCATAAGACTAGCTTTATGTTTGAGATGGGAAAGTTTCAAACTTCATTACTCAAGTCCTGCAAAAGCACCAAAAACTCAGCTGTCATATCAGTAGTGGCACTTTTAATGGGAAAAACACAGATTCTTAGCCTCTGCCTATACTTAGAATCAGTAAATACCCCTAGAGAAAAATCAGTTGCAGAAAGTCTGCCCCACAATTCACCTGTCTTGTTAATCTTCTAGCCCTCATTGCTTTAGTTGCTCACTGGTGTCTTTTTATTTTTTTAATTTATTTTTTATTTTCAGCATATCAGTATTCATTATTTTTGCACCACACCCAGTGCTCCATGCAATCCGTGCCCTCTATAATACCCACCACCTGGTTCCCCCAACCTCCCACCCCCCGCCCCTTCAAAACCCTCAGATTGTTTTTTAGAGTCCATAATCTCTCACTGATGTCTTTTGATAGTTTTTGTTTTTTAATCTTCCTTTTCTGTTTGTTTTGGGCAATGACTAAGCATTCATTTCTGGAAGTGAGACTTCCCAATTTTTTTTTGAAATAAACAGTGTTATTTTTGAAAGTCTTTTAGAAATCTGGTATGTTTTTTTTTTGTTTTTTTTTTTTTTTTACTGCATAGATATCACTATTTTGAAGTTTATTGGGTCATTTCCATTCTAGCTGTTGAGAGAGAATTTCCCACAGAAACTCTGCATATCTTATATAAACTTTCATTACATACTATGTTATCAAGGATGTTTCCATAATGAATAGTCTTTGAAGATAGAATCTCCCTCCAAGGTTTTTATTTGCTAACCAGTAATAAAAACATCGCTTTTGGGGGGGAAATGTTGCGCAGGTTTATTAGTTTCCTAAGCTCTGCATTCCTAAACTGTGAGAGAGATGCACTGTGTACATAGTGTTCAACTCCACAGGGAGAGGACATTTGGGACAGAGGAACGAGGACGAACATGAATTTCAAGCTACCTATTGTGCCATGAATAATCTAGTCTGTTGTTTTGGACCTTGAGTGTTGTGTCTTCTGCTAGCATGTATGAGCTTCTTATCCTGATAGGAAGAGTAAAATCTCAGACCCCTCATTGTTCTTACTTTCAATTTTATACTTAATGACATGTGTCCACTTGTTTTACTGATCTTAAAGTTTAAATAAAGGATATCCTTCATTGACAGTATTTTCATTTTGATGTCTGATTTTATCTTTTTCTTGGCTAAACATACATTACCCCGATTACAAATGGAAGTTGAACAATTTTTCATATATTTGCTTTCAGATTACCTTATCTTTAAATGGCCTGTTTATGTATATTGTCCATTTTCTTTCATTTTGATATTCCTTTTAAAATTTGTAGGAATTGGTTTTTTGTCCATAGTATTGAAAACTACAGAGTAGTTCTTTGTCAGTTACATGTTTTACAGATATCCCCTTCCAGCCAATATCTTGCATTTAACTGTGGTTTTAAGAATTTTGTATACTGTATTTATCAGTTGATTTATATGTATCATATTATGAATTTATCGGTTTATTGTTTATCAGTGTTTAAGATGTGTCAACATACGTCTTTTTTTGTCTTTTGAACCTTTTGTATATTATTTAAGCCACTTATGCTTAATATTTTATTCTATATTTTACTTTAAAAATATTGAACATTTGATTTTTTAGCCAAGAAATGTAAAAAGGGAATTTTTTTATATCACTTATTTCCATATTTGCAGAAAGTATGTGATTTCAGTATTTTGTGTTTCTATGTTGGAAAAATACGAAGATCAAGCAATGGAATAGTCAGTATTTTCAAACCACTTATATTATGTACTGAATTTCTTTACAGCAGTTTTATGTTTACAGCAAAACTGAGAGAACGGTCAACAGATTTCCCATACACATACTGCCCTTCCAACACAGGCAAGTCTCCCCCATTATCCAGAGCCCCCACCAGAATAGTGGATTAGTTATAATTAATGAACCTACATGAACACATCATCAGATACATCATAGTAGTGGGTTTCTTTATGTTGGTTTCTTTCAGGGTTCTCTTTTCATACAGTCTAACTGTGCCTATATACAGACTTAGTTTCTATGACTGTAAAATATGGCTTAATATCTTTTATATTTCTGTGGGTAAATATTATTTAACTTTATTATCTTCTTCATCAGTTAGTGATCCAGGGCTCTATGATTTTTCCATTTTGATTTTTATTATTATTTTGCCAAATTATCGAAAATGATCAGAATTTTAAATAGAAACATTATGCATACACACATGTATATTTGCATATGCATATATATTAAAAATAAGCTATTGTTAATAAACATTTTTCTTCTAGCCATGAACATGGTATATTATTCTTTTATTAAGTATTTTAATAATTTATGTTTAAAAAATTCTTAACAGTGGGATGCCTGTGTTGCACAGTTAAGCATCTGACTCTTGGTTTAGGCTCAGGTTGTAATTTCAGGGTCATGAGATGAAGCCCTGCCTTAGGTTTACAGCTCGGCAAGGAGTCCACTTAAGACTCCCATTCCTTCTGCCCCTGCCCCTGATAAACTCTCTGTCTCTAAAATAAATTAATAAATCCTAAAAAAATTGTCAACATTGATTACCTTATATTGTGGGCAAACCATGAAGGTTACTGTTAATAGTTTATTACTTAAGTATAGCATTGATTTTTTTTTATAATTTTTTTATTTTTTATAAACATATATTTTATCCCCGGGGTACAGGTCTGTGAATCACCAGGTTTACACACTTCACAGCACTCACCAAAGCACATACCCTCCCCAATGTCCATAAACACACCCCCTTCTCCCAAACCCCTCCCCCAGCAACCCTCAGTTTGTTTTGTGAGATTAAGAGTCACTTATAGTTTGTCTCCCTCCCAATCCCATCTTGTTTCATTTATTCTTCTCCAACCCACTTCAGCCCCCATGTTGCATCACCACTTCATCATATCAGGGAGATCATATGATAGTTGTCTTTCTCTGCTTGACTTATTTCGCTAAGCATGATATGCTCTAGTTCCATCCATGTTGTCGCAAATGGCAAGATTTCATTTCTTTTGATGGCTGCATAGTATTCCATTGTGTATATATACCACATCTTCTTGATCCATTCATCTGTTGATGGACATCTAGGTTCATTCCATAGTTTGGCTATTGTGGACATTGCTGCTATAAACATTCGGGTGCATGTGCCCCTTTGGATCACTACGTTTGTATCTTTAGGGTAAATACCCAATAGTGCAATTACTGGGTCATAGGGCAGTTCTATTTTCAACATTTTGAGGAACCTCCATGCTGTTTTCCAGAGTGGGTGCACCAGCTTGCATTCCCACCAACAGTGTAGGAGGGTTCCCCTTTCTCCGCATCCTCGCCAGCATCTGTCATTTCCTGACTTGTTGATTTTAGCCATTCTGACTGGTGTGAGGTGATATCTCATTGTGGTTTTGATTTGTATTTCCCTGATGCCGAGTGATATGGAGCACTTTTTCATGTGTCTGTTGGCCATCTGGATGTCTTCTTTGCAGAAATGTCTGTTCATGTCCTCTGTCCATTTCTTGATTGGATTATTTGTTCTTTGGGTGTTGAGTTTGCTAAGTTCTTTATAGATTCTGGACACTAGTCCTTTATCTGATATGTCGTTTGCAAATATCTTCTCCCATTCTGTCAGTTGTCTTTTGATTTTGTTCACTGTTTCCTTTGCTGTGCAAAAGCTTTTGATCTTGATGAAATCCCAATAGTTCATTTTTTCCCTTGCTTCCCTTGCCTTTTGCGTTGTTCCTAGGAAGATGTTGCTGCGGCTGAGGTCGAAGAGGTTGCTGCCTGTGTTCTCCTCAAGGATTTTGATGGATTCGTTTCGCACATTGAGGTCCTTCATCCATTTTGTGTCTATTTTTGTGTGTGGTGTAAGGAAATGGTCCAATTTCATTTTTCTGCATGTGACTGTCCAATTTTCCCAGCACCATTTATTGAAGAGGCTGTCTTTTTTCCATTGGACATTCTTTCCTGCTTTGTCGAAGATTAGTTGACCATAGAGTTGAGGGTCTATTTCTGGGCTCTCTATTCTGTTTCATTGATCTATGTGTCTGTTTTTGTGCCAATACCATGCTGTCTTGATGATGACAGCTTTGTAATAGGGCTGAAGTCCGGAATTGTGATGCCACCAACGTTGGCTTTCTTTTTTAATATACCTTTGGCTATTCGAGGTCTTTTCTGGTTCCATATAAATTTTAGAATTATTTGTTCCATTTCTTTGAAAAAGATGGATGGTACTTTGATAGGAATTGCATTAAATGTGTAGATTGCTTTAGGTAGCAAAGACATTTTCACAATATTTATTCTTCCAATCCAGGAGCATGGAACATTTTTCCATTTCTTTGTGTCTTCCTCAATTTCTTTCATGAGTACTTTATACTTTTCTGAGTATAGATTCTGTGCCTCTTTGGTTAGGTTTATTCCTAGGTATCTTATGGTTTTGGGTGCAATTTAAATGGGATGGACTCCTTAATTTCTCTTTCTTCTGACTTGCTGTTGGTGTAGAGAAATGCAACTGATTTCTGTGCATTGATTTTATATTCTGACACTTTACTGAACTCCTGTATAAGTTCTAGCAGTTTTGGAGTGGAGTCTTTTGGGTTTTCCACATATAGTATCATATCATCTGCAAAGAGTGAAAATTTGACTTCTTCTTTGCCGTTGGATGCCTTTAATTTCCTTTTATTGTCTGATTGCTGAGGCTAGGACCTCTAGTACTATGTTGAATAGCAGTGGTGATAATGGACATCCCTGCCGTGTTCCTGACCTTAGCGGAAAAGCTTTCAGTTTTTCTCCATTGAGAATGATATTTGCGCTAGGTTTTTCATAGATGGCTTTGATGATATTGAGGTATGTGCCCTCTATCCCTACACTTTGAAGAGTTTTGATCAGGAAAGGATGCTGTACTTTTTCAAATGCTTTTTCAGCATCTATTGAGAGTGTCATATGGTTCTTGTTCTTTCTTTTATTGATGTGTTGTATCACATTGACTGATTTGCGGATGTTGAACCAACCTTGCAGCCCTGGAATAAATCCCACTTGGTCGTGGTGAATAATCTTTTTAATGTACTGTTGAATCCTATTGGCTAGTATTTTGTTGAGTATTTTCGCATCTGTGTTCATCAAGGATATTGGTCTATACCTCTCTTTTTTGATGGGATCCTTGTCTGGTATTGGGATCAAGGTGATACTGGCCTCATAAAATGAGTTTGGAAGTTTTCCTTCCATTTCTATTTTTTGGAACAGTTTCAGGAGAATAGGAATTAGTTCTTCTTTAAATGTTTGGTAGAATTCCCCCGGGAAGCCGTCTGGCCCTGGGCTTTTGTTTGTTTGGAGATTTTTAATGACTGTTTCAATCTCCTTACTGGTTATGGGTCTGTTCAGGCTTTCTATTTCTTCTTGGTTCAGTTGTGGTAGTTTATATGTTTCTAGGAATGCATCCATTTCTTCCAGATTGTCAAATTTATTGGCGTAGAGTTGCTCATAGTATGTTCTTATAATAGTTTGTATTTCTTTGGTGTTAGTTGTGATCTCCTCTTTCATCCATGATTTTATTTATTTGGGTCCTTTCTCTTTTCTTTTTGACAAGTCGGGCCATGGGTTTATCAATTTTATTAATTCTTTCAAAGAACCAGCTCCTAGTTTCGTTGATTTGTTCTATTGTTTTTTTGGTTTCTATTTCATTGATTTCTGTTCTGATCTTTATGATTTCTGTTCTCCTGCTGGGCTTAGCGTTTCTTTCTTGTTCTTTCTCGAGCTCCTTTAGGTGTAGGGTTAGGTTGTGTACCTGAGACCTTTCTTGTTTCTTGAGAATGGCTTGAACCGCTATATATTTTCCTCTCAGCACTGCCTTTGCTGTGTCCCACAGATTTTGAACCGTTGTATTTTCATTATCATTTGTTTCCATGAATTTTTTCAATTCTTCTTTAATTTCCCGGTTGACCCATTCATTCTTTAGAAGGATGCTGTTTAGTCTCCATGTATTTGGGTTCTTTCCAAACTTCCTTTTGTGGTTGAGTTCTAGCTTTAGAGCATTGTGGTCTGAAAATATGCAGGGAATGATCCCAATCTTTGATACCGGTTGAGTCCTGATTTAGGACCGAGGATGTGATCTATTCTGGAGAATGTTCCATGTGCACTAGAGAAGAATGTGTATTCTGTTGCTTTGGGATGAAATGTTCTGAATATATCTGTGATGTCCATCTGGTCCAGTGTGTCGTTTAAGGCCTTTATTTCCTTGCTGATCTTTTGCTTGGATGATCTGTCCATTTCAGTGAGGGGAGTGTTAAAGTCCCCTACTATTATTGTATTATTGTTGATGTGTTTCTTTGATTTTGTAATTAATTGGTTTATATAGTTGGCTGCTCCCACGTTGGGGGCATAGATATTTAAAATTGTTAGATCTTCTTGTTGGACAGACCCTTTGAGTATGATATAGTGTCCTTCCTCATCTCTTATTATTGTCTTTGGCTTAAAATCTAATTGATCTGCTATAAGGATTGCCACCCCTGCTCTCTTCTGATGTCCATTAGCATGGTAAATTCTTTTCCACCCCCTCACTTTAAATCTGCAGGTGTCTTCGGGCTTAAAATGAGTTTCTTGGAGGCAACATATAGATGGGTTTTGTTTTTTTATCCATTCTGATACCCTGTGTCTTTTGACAGGGGCATTTAGCCCATTAACATTCAGGGTAACTATTGAGAGATATGTATTTAGTGCCATTGTATTGCCTGTAAGGTGACTGTTACTGTATATGGTCTCTGTTCCTTTCTGATCTACCACTTGTAGGCTCTGTCTTTGCTTAGAGAACCCCTTTCAGTATTTCCTGTAGAGCTGGTTTGGTGTTTGCAAATTGTTTCTGTTTTTGTTTGTCCTGGAAGCTTTTAATCTCTCCTTCTATTTTCAATGATAGCCTAGCTGGATATAGTATTCTGGGCTGCATGTTTTTCTCGTTTAGTGCTCTAAAAATATCACGCCAGCTCTTTCTGGCCTGCCAGGTCTCTGTGGATAAGCCAGCTGCCAATCTAATATTTTTACCATTGTATGTTACAGATTTCTTTTCCCGGGCTGCTTTCAGGATTTTCTCTTTGTCACTGAGACTTGTAAATTTTACTATTAAGTGACAGGGTGTGGGCCTATTCTTATTGATTTTGAGGTGCGTTTTCTGAACCTCCTGAATTTTGATGCTCGTTCCCTTTGCCATATTGGGGAAATTCTCCCCAATAATTCTCTCCAGTATACCTTCTGGTCCCTCTCTCTTTCTTCTTTTTCTGGAATCCCAATTATTCTGATGTTGTTTTGTCCTATGGTGTCACTTATCTCTTGAATTCTCCCCTCGTGTCCAGTAGCTGTTTGTCCCTCTTTTGCTCAGCTTCTTTATTCTCTGTCATTTGGTCTTCTATATCACTAATTCTTTCTTCTGCCTCATTTATCCTAGCAGTGAGAGCCTCCATTTTTGATTGCACCTCATTAATAGCTTTTTTGATTTCAACTTGGTTAGATTTTAGTTCTTTTATTTCTCCAGAAAGGGCTTTTATATCTCTCGAGAGGGTTTCTCTAATATCTTCCATGCCTTTTTTCGAGCCCGGCTAGAACCTTGAGAATTGTCATTCTGAACTCTAGATCTGACATATTACCAATGTCTGTATTGATTAGGTCCCTAGCCTTCGGTACTGCCTCTTGTACTTTTTTTTGTGTTGAATTTTTCTGTCTTGTCATTTTGTCCAGATAAGAGTACATGAAGGAGCAAGGAAAATACTAAAAGGGTGGCAACAACCCCAGGAAAATATGCTTTAACCAAATTAGAAGAGATCCCAAATCGTGAGGAGGGAGAAAGGGGATAAAAAGAGGTTCAAAAAGGAAGAAAGAAAAAAAAAAGAAAATAGAAAAAAAAAGAAAAGAAAAGAATTAAAAAATAGAAAACAAATAAGAAAAATATAAAAAAGAAAATATATATATATTAGATAAACTAGTTAAAAAACGTTAAAAAAGAAAAATGTAAAAGTTAAAAAAAAATTTTACCAGAAGGCGAGGAAAAAAACCAAAAAATGAAAAAGAAAAAAATTAAATTAACTGCAAGACTAAAAATGATCACAGGGAAAAAGCCATGAGTTTCGTGCTTTGTTTTCTCCTCCTCTGGAATTCTGCTGCTCTCCTTGGTATTGAAACCGCACTCCTTGGTAGGTGAACTTGGTCCTGGCTGGATTTCTTGTTGATCTTCTGGGGGAGTGGCCTGGTGTAGTAATTCTCAAGTGTCTTTGCCCCAGGCGGAATTGCACCGCTCTTACCCAGGGGCCGGGGTGAGTAATCAGCTCGGGTTTGCTTTTAGGAGCTTTTGTTCCCTGAGCGCTTTCCGTAGAGTTCCGGAGGACGGGAATACAAATGGCGGCGTCCTGGTCTCCGGCCCGGAGGAGCCGAGAGCCCAGGGCCCTACTCCTCAGTGTGCCCTCAGAGAACAGCGCCCAGTTACTCCCGTCTGCCTGACCTCCGGCCGCGCTCCGAGCTCACCGAGCCTGTGGCAGGTTCAAGGTAACACCGAGCTGTGAGCTTACTGTCGGCTCTGTCTCTGTAGCCGGCTTTCCCGTTCCAATACCCGCAAGCTCTGCGACACTCAGACACCCCCGATTCTTCTGTGACCCTGTGGGACCTGAGGCCAAGCTGACCCCATGCGGGCTTCGCCCCGGGTAGCCTCTGGAGCGATGTCCCTCAGCGGAACAGACTTTTAAAAGTCCTGATTTTGTGGGCGGTTGATCGGCTGCTTGCCGGGAGCCGGCCCCTCCCCCCTCTATCTTTCCATTGCTTTGGATTCACTTCTCCGCCTGTCCGACCTTTCAGAAAGTGGTTGTTTTTCTGTTTCCAGAATTGCTGTTCTTCTTCTCTTTGATCTGCCGATGGATTTTCAGGTGTTTGCAATCTTTAGATAAGCTATCTAGCTGATCTTTGGCTAGCTGAAGCAGTCTCAGCTTGCTACTTCTCCGCCATCTTGACTCCTCCCTCCTAGCATTGATTTTTGTATAATGCTTTAAAACTTATATATTATCATTAATGCTTTTTGTATAATGTTTTTTGTATAATGTATAATTTTGTATAATGTATAATGCTTTTTGTATAATGCTTTTAAAACTTATATATTATCATTTATGAATATTTTATCTCAAGGAACATACACAAATATTTAACAGGATTGAGACTGGCAGATGATGTGATAATCTACTTTTTTTTAACACAAATCCATCATTTGAATCATTTGATCTTTTACTATGGGCATGTGGTATATTACATTTGAAAAAAATAAGATTGAGGAGAGAAAAGTCCTTTCAATAAATGTATAATTTTTCCATAAAATTCTTATTTATCTTTTAGTTCAGAACCTATATTTTAATTGTTAATGCTAGCAGACTATTTTAAGTCAAATTTCTTATTTGCTTATTACTAGTATACAATTATCCTTTTAATTTTGCATGCCAATTGTACATTCAAAGCAACAGCTAAACTCTCTAATTTGTTTTAATACATAAAAGAAATCTAGAATTTTATATAGATTGTCACATCACTGTAAATAAAGGAAAATTCATTCCTTCCATTTATAATCATTAGCTAGGATTCCAAATAAATATTTTGCTTAAATAAGCTTTAATATCTTTTTCTTCTCAATGGCAAGTGGAATTCCATATACATTTTCAAAGAAATTGGATGTTTTCTGTAGACCTTTTTTGTAAGTAGACTGGAATGGAAAAGAAATCCAGGTTTTCCTTTAACCCTTCTTTCATGTTTTCTATTGCTTTAATTCTGTGTTTGCTTTCTGGGTTTCCCTTAAATCACCTTCCATATTTCAGTCTTCTAAGAACTTTATCTGCTATTTAATCTGTTATATGAGTTATTAATTTGAATAGTTGTATTGATTTGTGGCAGCAATATTCTCTTAAAATATCGCCCTTAATTTTAGTTTTATTTCCCAAGTCTTTGACTCAGCTTTTATGCATTTAATTATTTTAAACCTATTTATTTCATATTACTTTTCAGATAATTGTTCTCTTATCAGAGGTTCTTTGGGTTTATTGGATGAATAGACTCATACAATTTTCCTTTTTGCTTATTTTATAAATTTTTTATGGTATCATCTTCAGTGGGGATTCCTTTTTCTATGGTTATGAAAGCAGTCTTGCTTATACAGGTGTTTTCTGACATTTCTTTGTGGAGTTTATGGAGTTCTTCGAAACTGTTCAATTTATGCTTATTTCATGGCTTTACATTTTCTTGTATTTCCTATATTTAGAGTTCCCAACTCACAGCCTAAAGTGGCCCAGGCATGAGATTTCAAATTTTCAAAGACAGCTTTTTCCCCCTCCTTTCCAGTACATTATCAAACATCCATTTTGTTTTTATCTTTATAGAAGTTAGGTAATTCCAAGTTCCTTATCACCCATTCAGGGTTGTGTCTTATATTCTACTCTGCTTGTCAGAACCCCATTCTCAGCTATTAGGACATATATCTGAGATTAGAATACCAGTAGACTGCCCACCCCCCCATGTTTGTAGTTAATTTTCTGCTCTTCATTTTCTCATGTCTTACTTGTTTATTGTCAAGTCCCACAATATATTAAAAAAAAAAAAAGTTTATGGGTACTGATGTGAAGTGGGAAAGAAAGGAATGCAAACCCACTGCAGTTTAGTTTTCTGTAGTATAAGAAGCCTCCAAAAGTGTTTTTGTATGTGAATCTCTATCATTTACATAGACAAAGCTCTTAACATATTAGTGATTAAAATTTGGATATCCTAAGTAATAGCCCAGAAAAGTAAAACACAGAACAGAAAACAAGGCTCATTTAAATTTGTACCCTAATTATATTTTAAGCCCATGTATGGGTAAACAGTATTTGCTTAATTAAAATTTGTATAAAGTACATGTAGATTTGTGTTCTAAAATAAAATTTCTTACAGAAGGAATACAGATGAAGAAATTCCTTAACATTCTTACAGAAATTTTTTTCTTCTGTGTCTGTCATAAGCTCCTACTTAATTAAAAGGACTTGAGATACTTTAAAATAAAAGCATGCCATAGGTGATTATTTGCAAATGTTGAATATGCTTTTCTTCAGTCTGTGTAATTGAGTAAAATCTTTAAGATATTTAAGTTGGCAGTGCCTCAAGTAAAACAGTGACTTGCAGTAAACCAGTAAAATTTTTCTAGCTACTAGAGAACTATGTTTCCATTTATTATAAAGGCAAATTCTAATCAATTTTAAAGCGATGAATTTTTAAGAAATTATTTAATTCCTTCAAACTGATACAAACTGATGAGTATATATTTGCAGAAAAGATTAAGGGAAATTGTGTTAATTGACATGTTTTTCATTCTATTTCTTACATATCCTATCAGGTACATACTGCTTGCCGAATTGCAATCAATAATTCATAAGATACCAGCGTATTTCCTTAGGGCAGGTAACTATATAAAAAAATAACTTCTCATTTTAAAAGAGTCTGACTTTTTATTAAATCTGTAAAGGAAAAAGGGAATTAAAAACTGGCAAATTTCACAGGCCTCAATTAGGAAAGGCTGTAATTATTATTACAGAACAAAGTCAGTTAGGCTTCTAGAACTTGCACTGCACCATCCTAAGCAGCCCTCTCAGCTGAGTGTTGAAGTCCTGAGCTGAGGCTCTCATACTCTCAGCGTTTGATTCAGTTTACAAAGAGAAATGAATTATAGCCATCTCCTAGAGAGTGAAATTGCATTGTAACATGCTGAAGTAGTCTGTGACTAGAAGGAAAATGAAAAAAAAAAAAAAAAAAAAGTCCTCAGACCTCTTAATATCTTCTACCATCTTCATATATGTACTGATGAAAAGGAACTGAAGAGATAAAAAAAATCCTAATTATAAAAATATAGCTCTGTTATCTGTGCTGGAAGCCAAATCTCTTACGAAAAAATTACTGCCATGCATTTTATACAATGTGTGCTACATGCTTCCCCATAACCTAAGCCTACACATTTCAAGATAATAAAAATTATAGGGAAGAAGCCATTCTTTATATATTTGAGTGAACAGTATTGTTTTTTTTAATATTGCTTAAGGTAGTATTAAAATCATGTTTTTAATAGGCTCCACATGAAATCCAGTCTAACTTTTCTACTTTCCTCAACTGTCATAATTCAGTAGGTTATGATCAACAATTTATTTCATGGCTTAATGTTTTACCTAGTGAAAAAAATTCTGCTGATTTTTACTACCACTGGCAGCTATTTAAAACAGCTGTCTTCAATCAAAGACAAGCTATTTATTAAAGCTTTGATTCTCAGAAATTCGCATCACCTGGTGGACTTGTTGAGCCATTGTGGGACCCCAACCCCTGTTTCTGATACAGTAGATCTGGGTTAGAGCAAAAGAATTTACATTCTTAACAAGTTCCCTGGTGTTATTCTTGCTGCTGATCCTGGCATAACAACTAAAGAACCACTGCTGTAAAAAATAATTGTTCTCATACTTAAGTCTGCAGAAAACTACCTTAGACAGCTGAGAAATATGCAGATCCCTGGGTCTGCTATGTGACATTCAGATTCAACAGGATCCTGAATGGTAAGATAGTTTAAGTCCTTTCATGTAATGAAGGGCCAACTAGTATGTATATCCATTCAGTCATTCAGCAAATATTCATCTAGTTTCAACCATGTACCAAAGGACCATCCAGACCCCAGGGATAATACAAGAATAGGTCAGATATGATCCTTTATATTCTAAGGTAGGGTATGGTGGCAAGAACATAATTACGCATTTCTGGTAATGCAAAATGTGATTCCACATGTCCCTAAAATATCCATATGTATACTGGAATATTATGTAGCAATGAAATTGTGTACCTGCAGGCAATGATATTGACAGATCAGGGCATATTGTTTCATGGAAGACAGTCCCAGATCAGTACAAAAACGATATAATATGTGTACAATCACAAAGTTAAAATAAAACTTCTGTATTTCTATGAATACACTTATATACATAAAAATAATATGAGAAACATATCAAATGTTATCAAGGGTGGGAACCAGTATTAAGAATATTGATTTTTTTTTATTTTAAGAAATGTACTTATGTATTTTTATGAAATTAAAAAGTAATGTTACCAAGTAGTGGGTAAATCAATAGAGAATTGGATAAAGAGTTCTTCTTCATAAAAGAAAAACACAGAATGAAACAACTAAATCTCCACCACATTAGTCATCAAGGAAATGCATATTAAAATTTCCACAAGATACTCATTTAGACATAAATGCAATTTAGACATAACCTACCTGTCTGGTTAGGAAATGACCCCAGAAAATGTCAGACCAGGATTTGCAACCAGATCTTAAATAGCCCTCTGTACTCATCACAGAAACAAACAGAAACAACTTAAACACATTCACATCACCTTCAGAGTTTACATCATAAACTTTTCCTAAAGCATATTCCAAGGGATGCCCACATAGAATTAGTCTTAAAACCCTTTCCAGTATCCTTTACAGTTTCCAGCACCTACTTCATTCTTTTGTCCATTACTTGCTCGCCTATTCTCTCACCATCTAGCTTTTCTACCACATCAACGTGATGAGAAACCTTCTCTAAATTTCAACATGAAACTCTCACCACTGGTTTCAATCCATTCCCTCCTCTCACATATGCCATCACCGATCATTTAGTAAAGAATCCTGTTTCAGGGCACCTGGGTGGCTCAGTGGATTAAGTCACTGCCTTCAGCTCAGATCATAATCTCAGAGTCCAGGGATCGGGCTCTGTTCAACGGGGAGCCTGCTTCCCTCTCTCTCTCTGCGTGCCTCTCTGCCTACTTGTGATCTCTGTCAAATAAATAAATGAAATCTTAAAAAAAAAAAAAAAAAGAATCCTGTTTCATGTAAAAGGTAAAAATAAAATGCTGTAAGTTCTGTTAAGGGGTTTTATAATGGAGCCATAGGCCATTAAAATGTTGGGTCTTAAACATGTCCTTATCTGGTGGCACCATAAACTTTTAAACTGGGCCAAACCCCAAACACGTCAAGGATTCTACACAAACACCTGCTACTTGCTATAATAAACCTTTGTTTAGTGATAGCGTTAACCAGTTATGTTTAGCCAACATTAGTTTTCTGCTGCCAACGCCCATCAAAATTCTTTTTTAACAACTTATATAAGCATTCACTTTTTGTCCTTACAAACCCCTGACTTTTGCTTGCTCTTTAGACCATAATTTGGGTCACTACCTGGATCTGTGCTCCCCGAATTAAAATTCTAAGACCCCAAATAAGTGCTTTTATTATATTTCAATTCTGCCTTACTTCTTGACTTGTGGGAGGCAATAAATGTAATTCCTATTTTACCATTCCCTTTATATTGGAACCTGTTTGTAATTAAGATATGGGGGTACCTTATAGATATAGAGGTGAAATATATATGTATATATATATATAAATATCTATCTATGTGTAGATAGATATAGAGATAAAAATACTGATGAACATGAGAAATCAGAAAATTTTCGATCTGTAGCCAAAGCTGCTTTAAATAGTACACACCAAAGTTAGATTATGCCCTCCCTCCCAAGTCACTACTGCAGCTGGAAAATTAAAGCAACAGATTTGCCATATTGAATTTATTGCATGACCAGAGAGAAGACCCTACTGCAACCTCTCATGACTGGGCCAGCCACCAGAAAAATAAATCTCAATTAGCTGAGCTTAACAGGCTCAGATTCTTCACTTAAAATTTCCAATCTGATAAGACATACCTCCACTACTGACGAGTGAGTTAGGAAAGATAATCTAAAAAGAAATACTTCACAGTTCATCGTACTGGTTCTCATACTTCAGGCAACATCAGGTCACCTGGAAAGCTTGTTAAAGCACAGAATACTGAGCCCCAAAACCAGAGTTTCTTATTTATCAGGTCCAGGGTAGAGTCTTAGAATGGGTAAAACGTTCACAGGTGCTGTGCTGCTGTTTTTGGTCTAGTGATCAAAGTGGAAGAACCGTAGTGTTAGTGAATAGAATCATCTGGGGGATCTTTTAGAAAATACTAATATTTTAGCTCTACCCAAACCACTTAAATCTTGGTCTCTAAAGGTGAGGCATTGGGATTTGATAAATTATTTCCCGGTGTTTCTAATATTTTGGCAGAGTTAATCATTGCATCTAGCAATAGCTGTCTTAGATAGATGCCAGAGGCCAGGAAAATTTACATTTTCCCTTAGTTTTTTTTTTTTTTTTTTTTAATTTCCAACTCCTACAACTTAGCCACTGGAGGCATATATTTTTGAATACTCAGAAGGGAAAACACAAATTTGTAGTCATAACCTTTTGGTATATAAATATAAATAATAGACATTTGGTATTGCAAAATGCCAATAATAGTTTTCTCTTATTTAAATAAGAATATTTTCTCATGTTTATGTAGAAGATAAATTTACCTTTAAACAATATTTTGACTGTTTTTCTTTAAAACTTAAAAATTGATAAGAAACCATATGAGGTACTTTTGTTAGAGACATTTATATAAAATGCATGTAAACAATTTCACCTTGGGATAATGATTACTTTTATTCTGACAGAGATTTTTTCTGTTTTATTATGAAATACACATGCAATATTTAGAGTAATAATAAATAATAGAAGTAGACTTCTGAACACCAGTCATTCAATTTAAGACTCTGGTCTTGCTTTTGAAACTTAAAGGGTGACCATCACTGAATCATCTGTGAGGTAACTAATGACATGAATTTTGTATTTATTGGTATCTTCATGGTATTATTACAGTGCTAAATTGTTTTCAAAAGTGTATGGACAATCAGAGAAAGACAACTATCCCATGACCTCCCTGATACGGGGAAGTTGAGATGCAACGTGGGAGGTTTGGGGGGTAGGAAAAGAATAAATGAAACAAGATGGGATCGGGAGGGAGACAAACCATAAGAGACTCTTAATCTCACAAAACAAACTGAGGATTGCTGGAGGGAGCGGGGTAGGGAGAGGGGGGTGGTGTTATGGATATTGGGGAGGGTATGTGCTATGGTGAGTGTTGTGAAGTGTGTAAACCTGGCGATTTACAGACCTGTACTCCTGGGGCTAATAATACATTATATGTTTATAAAAGAATTAAAAAATTATGTAAAAAAAGTGTGTGAACAAATTGATGTTCCTATAGCAGTATATGGCTAACATCCTTAGCCAACCTTTGGTTTTGTGCAAGGAGTTGTAAATCCTTAAAAAATCTAATTCTTAATATGGTATGAATTGTAAGTTAATAGAGTAATGTGATTTCATTCAGAAATAAGCTTATATAATAAATAAAAGAACAAACCAGTAAATGCAAAGAAGATTGATAACTAAAATATAGTAGTAGCACATGCTGTTCTTTCTTTTTAACCCACTGAGCCACCCAGGTGCCCCTGTTCTTTCTTTTTAAAGACAAACCCCCACTCTGAAGTATAAGTGAATGATTGAGTGGATAATGAAGAAGCTTCATTGAGAATTATATTTGTAATGTTTCGGACTTTGCCACAGGAATCAACATGTTCCAGGTTTCTCTTATCAATGTCAAAGCAGGATCTACGATGCCTTTTTTGTATATGTTACATCTGAATACTCCAAAGCAACCTCTTACAGACTTAATGCACTATATTTCTCTTGGTTTTTTTTTTTTTTTTTTTTTTTTTTTTCTGTTTCTTAAAAAATCAGTGTTTTCCCTTACACACCCTTTCCCATAGTCTGGGTTTCATTTCATGTATGTTCTTCTTAAAGATGATATTTAGAACCTTATAATTTATACAGTTTACCAAATTTTATATGCACATATTCATTCACATTTTGCCTTCCTAAACATTACAATAGCAGTAGATCTTATATAGCTATAAGCTTATATTTAGTTTTATTTCAGGATTTGTGTATTTCTGCTTTTCTTTTTTTGCTTGGGTAAGATAAATGATAAAACCTTCAAATGATTCTAGTTCTTATTTAAGTGCTAGCACTGGGATTGGCTTTTCACAGATATGATACGGTTCACTTCTCACAATAACACTGTAAGCCAGATACAGTGTTTCTCAATTAACACAGGATGACATTGACCTCAAAGAGGCTAACTAATCTTTTTAAAGTTGCATTGCTAATAAATAATCCTGAAGAGTCTGTTGATTCTAAACCAAGCTCCTAGCCACTAACTTCTTCATTTCAACATTTTCAACCCCCGACAAAATTTTATTAGCACATTTAACTTCTAATTTTGATTCTCTCTGATATTTTCTAGAGTCTCCCTCTCAAGCTCTCTTTCTCTTTAATTCTCTTATTGTGATATATCCACATAGACATTAAAATGGTATTCACTTTTTAAATTGTATAAATATAAATATGTGACATACATAGGAGAAAAACAAGTTTGATCAATTTGCCCTATGATGCTATAGTTTTCATAACTTTTCATCACTCAGACTTTGAAACAGTTTTTAAAATAGAGTAACAAACAAAGTCTTAACTGTAGTGAACTAACTGCTGGTTATCAGAGTGGAGGTGGGTGGAGAAATGGGTTAGGTAGGTGATAGGGATTAAAAAGGACACTTGCTGGGGCACCTGGGTGGCTCAGTGGGTTAAGCCGCTGCCTTCAGCTCAGGTCATGATCTCAGGATCCTGGGATCAAGCCCCGCATCGGGCTCTCTGCTCAGCAGGGAGCCTGCTTCCTCCTCTCTCTCCTCCTGCCTCTCTGCCTACTTGTGATCTCTGTCTGTCAAATAAATAAATAAAATTTAAAAAAAAAAAAGGACACTTGCTGTGGTGAGCACTGGCTGTGGTATGAAGTGTTGAAGTACTGTACACCTGTAACTTACATTGCACTGTATGTTAACTAACTAGAATTAATATTAAAATCTTTAAAGAAAGAAAGTGAGTAGATATAAGAAAAGAGTTGTTTAGTCGTTATCATATCCTAGAGGGCATCTAAAAAGAACCTACTACTCACTGTTGGCACAGTGGGTTATCAGTTACATAGATAGTATAGATTTTGGCATTTGGTACAAGGAAGTGATGGCCAGTAATCTTCCTACTTTCAGCCTAGTGTGTGGGTCCATCTTTAATGTCCAGCATCATAGATTTATGATCAAGATGTATCCAAGTTGGCCAGTTAGGGAAAATCTCAGTTTTTCTCTTCCTCTCTTTCTATCCTTGATACTATACAAAGTGCCTTTAGAAGTGGTTATATAATTGGTTGTCTTATCTGAAAACATCAGATTTTAGGAAGGGTTTTCTTCTCCTGATTTTTAAATTTGAGTTGTTTTTGTCTTTGTGTAGAGGACATTAAATGACAGAATGTATCTTCACATACACACAAATACCTCTTACGTTCTGGTAAAATGTGATCAGCTACTAAGCATCATCCTTTCATGAGGCTTCCCCCTGACTGGGAAAGTGAATCTGAAACAGAAAAAGGAGAAAGAGCTTCTTCCTCAGATTCTCCTGTATGCAAGAGGAATGTTTAAACTAAATGGTATGTTCTTATTGCACTTGCAACTGTTCAGCCTTTATTGTTCATATGAAATCCAGTGCTAAAAAAAAAAAAAAAAAAAAAAAAAAAAAGCACTAAGCAGGCTTTAAGGCTTTAACATGACTACCATGGTATGACAGTTAACCGAGTTTTCCAACACCATGGGACCATTTATACTTCCAACTGACTAATATATAGTTTATTTCTGAAGACTGTACCAGTAGACTTACCAGTAATGGTAAATACGGAGCACCCTCACTGACCTTTATTTCCTTGTGAAATAAATCCCAGTCTAACATAGTAGAAGAAACCTAAAAGCCTTTAAGTGGGTCTGTTTTCTCACTAGATTCTTTATGTTAGGTTTAGCCTTAATACAGTTCAGACTTTTAATGTTGTCTTTAAGATTGGCCTCTTCTTTGTTACTAAATAGATATGGGCAATAAAATAGAGAATATTATCTGGAGAAGACATTATAGGTTGACTCACTTAGCACCCATTCCCTACTCTTTCTGTCTTGTCTGATTTTACTCTAGCAGAAAAACAAAAGTCCTCATCTCTGGCTCCGTTAAAGCTGGAGTGATCAAGAGTTGTAATAAATTCTAATGCTACATTCCATTCTACCTCCCTCCTCTTTCTGTTGCTGGCAAGGTCACTGGAGCAATAAAATTATTACACTCAACTGGTAACCAAGGGCAGAGGGAATCACAGATGTCCTGGCTCTTATTCCACTGAAAACCTAACCAACTTCTTAACTGCCTACCTTCTAACTTTGCCTTTTGGAGGCAAAAAACATTAAGCCTATTTTTAAATCACTATAGTTGGTTTTCTGCAGTTGAAATTACCTCTAAATAAAATATGATCTATGGATGATGAGTAGTACTACTTACTTGGTTCATTAAATAATGAAAAGCTGGATCTCTAACCATGTAAGAAAATCTAAGAAAATTTTCTAGAATTTTGAGATGAGAAAGAAAGTTTGGACTCTCTTCCAAAAAAAAAAAATTTAGAAAAAGTATCCATTTGCAAAAATATACTGGGCATTTTTTGGTTGGCCTCTTATTTATTTATCATTCTCTTCCTAAGAGTCCCTGGAATTTCCCACCTCTAATGTTGATGAGGGATGTGTTATTCCTCCTGTTTCTAATGGGTGCACTAAGACTAGATAAATCCAGTTAACATGACCTATCTTTTTGGACAAGATGAATTTTCCAGGTTAGCCCATATGAAAAAGTTAGGGCAAGCAGAGTTTATGGGTCTCAATTACATGGCTTTTATTTGGCTGTTAAGGAAGCAGAATTTCTCTTTCTTGCTGTCTAAGAACATGGGAGCATTTAGTAGAAGATGCTAACATCCAGTTTGGGAATACAAAGGCAAGTCCATCACAGAATGGATACAAGATTAAAAAAAAAGAGCTGAGAGTGATGTGCATCCTGGGTAAATAGCTGGAACCCAAGATATCAGCCTATCTTGAAACTAGAATAACCCATACATTGCACAGTGAAGTGGCTTCAAAATTCCCTTTGTTCTAAAAATTTGAGTTAGTTGAATTTTCTGTTAACATGAAAAATAAAGACTTTTGATATATACCAAATCTGCTTGCCTTATAAATGATAGTATAAAAATAAAGAGGATGATAATATTTGAAAATATTTTGTCACTATTATAGTATTGCATTCTGTCTCGCTTTTACCGCATACAACTAAATGAAGGTTTATTCCATTTTCTAGAGTAATTTTTACTGCTGTTGTGGAGGAACAAGCAATAAAATCAGAACTACAATATTACACTATAAATTTACTGTCCTAAATACATCTTTTTAAATCTTTCAGTCAAGAAATGTAGGAGGATGCCTGGGTGGCTTCTTGGGTTAAGCATCTGACTCTTGATTTCATCACAGGTCATGATCTTGGGGTTTTGAAATTGAGCCCTGCATTGGACTCTGTGCTAGGTGTGGAGTCTGTTAAGATTTTCTCTTTCCCTATTAAAAAAAAAAAATTTAGTGAGAAAAAAGCTTGTTCAGTTTTACACTTGAACTTTGGATCAAGGATAGATTGAAATTACTTCAGCCCTTTCATTTAGTAAAGCCACCTAATACATTTACTTTATTTTAAAACTCCAAATGAGAGTTCAGGAAGTTTCCGAGTTCCTGATATTAAGGCTCTACTTTCCACCTTTCTATGCACAGGCTTTTCATAGGCTGAGTCATACGTCGTTCATGATCCAAGATAGTATTTGAGAACGCCTCTCTGCCTTCAAGAAAAAGTGTAGAATTTGTTTTATTGTGTTAAGTCCAATATACATTATAGCTAGGAATAATCTCAGGCATCTGTCTGAGCAGTCTTACATCAACTCACTGGATTTTGCAGATTAGTGATAGCTCCACATAGCCAGGTTTTTCTTTTATGTTCTTGTTTGTTTGCTTGCTTGCTTTTTAAATTCCAGTATAGTTAACCTATGGTGTTATATTAGTCTCACATGTATAATATAGTGATTTGACAGTTCCTTACATCACCCAGTGCTTGTTATAACAAGTGCATTCTTCAAATCCCATCACCTCTTTCACTCATCCCCATACCTACCTCTTCTGGGGCAGCCATCAGTTTGTTCTCTTTGGTTAAGAATCTTATTCTTCATTTGTCACTCTCTTTTATTTTTTCTTTGTTCATTTGCTTTTTCTCTTAAATTTCACATATGAGTGAAATCCTATATGTCTTTCTCTGAGTTGTTTTGCTTAGCATTATACTTTCTAGTTCTGTCCATGTTGTTGCAAATGACAAGGTTTCATTTTTTATGCTGAATAATACCCATTGTGTGTGTGTGTGTGTACATCCATTCTGTATATGTATGTGTACATATCTATCTATACATCTAATATATATGCTACTCTCTGTATATATAGATATATATACCTTATATTCTGTATTCACTCATCTGTTGATAGATACTTGGGTTGCTTCCATAATTAGCCTATTGTAAATAATGCCGCAATAAACATAGAGATGGATACATTCCTTCCAATTAGTGTTTTTGTATTTTGGGACAAATCCCGATAGTGTGATTACTGAGTCGAAGGTAGTTCTGTTTTTAACTGTTTGAGGAGTTAATTTTTAACTCCATACTGTTTTTTCACAGTGGCTGCACCAGTTTGCATTCCCACCAAAAGTGCATGAGGGTTCCTTTCTTTTACATCTCCATCAACACTTGTTTCTTGTGTTTTTTATTTTAGCAGTTCTGGCAGGTGTGAAGTGTTCTCTCATCAGTTTTGTTTGTTTGTTTGTTTGTTTGTGTTTTCACTTTAGTTTAGATTTGCATTTTCTTGATGATGAGTGAAATTGAACATCTTTTCATGTGTGTCTTGGCCATCTGTATGTCGTCTTCAGAGAAATGTCTGTTCTTGTCTTCTGTCTATTCTTTAATTGGGTTATTTGATTTTAAAGTGTTGAGTTCTATCAGTTCTTTATATATTTGGATACTAACCCTTTATCAACTACGTCATTTGCAAATATCTTGTCCCTCCCTTCAGTAGGTTGCCTTTTAGTTTTGTTGATCATTTTCCTTGCCATGTCCAAGCCTTTTATTTCGATGTAATCCCAATAGCTTTTTTTTTTCTTTTATTTCCCTTGCCTCAGAAGATACAGCTTTAAAAAATGTTGCTACAACAAATGTCAGAAAAATTATTACCAGTGCTTTTTTCTAGGATTTTTATGATTTCAATCTTACATTTAGGTCTTTAATCTATTTTGAATTTATTTTTGCATATGGTATAAGAAAGTGGTCCAGTTTCACTCTTTTGCATGTAGTTGTCCAGTTTTCCCAACACCCTTTGTTGAAGAGACTGTCTTTTTTCCATTAGATATACTTTCCTGCTTTGTAGAAGATTAATTGCCTGTATAATTCTGGGTTTATTTCAGGTTTTTCTATTTTGTTCTATTGATATGTGTGTCATTTTTTATGCTGGTATTTTGATTACTACAGCCTTGTAATATAACTTGTAGTCTTGAATTTTGATGGCTCCAGTTTTGTTTTTCTTATTCAAGATTATTTTGGCTACTCAGGGTCTTTTGAGGTTCCAAACAAATTTTAGGATTGTTTGTTCTAATTCTGTGAAAAGTACTGTTGGTATTTTGATAGGGATTGCATTAAATCTGTAGATTGCTTTGGGTAGTGTGGACTTTTTAACAATTGTCTTCCCATTTCTTGGTGTCATCTTGAATTTCTTTCATCAGTGTTTTATAGTTTTAGAATAGGTCTTTCACTTCTCTGGTTAAGTTTATTCTTAGATATTTTGTTGGTTTTGGGTGGAACTGTAAATGTGGTTGTTTTTTTTAATTTCATTTTCTGTTGCTTCATTCTTAGTGTACAGGAATGCAACAGATTTCTACGCATTGATTTCATAGCCTGTGACTACTGAATTCATTTATGAGTTCGAGTAGTGTTTTGGTAGAATCTTTAGGGTTTTCTATATAGACCATCATGTCATCTGCAAATAGTGAGTTTCATTTGTTTCTTACCAAGTTGGATGTCTTTTATTTCTTTATGTTGTCTAATTCCTTTGACTAGGAATTCCAGCTCTATGTTGAATAAAAATGGTGAGAGTGGACATCCGTGTCTTGTTCTTGACCTTAGTGGAAAAACTTTCAGTTTTTTCTCATTGAGTATGATGTTCACTATGGGTTCTCCATGTAGAGCCTTTATTATGTTGAGATATGCTACTTCTAGACCTACCTTGTTGAGTGTTTTTTTTTTTATTATTATGAATAAATTTTGTACTTTGTGAAATGCTTTTTCTGTATCTATTGAAATGATCATATGGGTTTTATCTTTTCTATTGTTGATGTATAATTCTGGGAGAAAAATATTGGTTCAGTTTACGCTTGAATCAAGCACTGACCGAAATTACTTCAACCCTTGAACCACTCAGTAAAGCCATTTAATACATTCATTTTATTTTATAACTTCAAATGAGAATAGAACCAGTCAGAGATGAAGAGCACAATAAATGAAATAAAAATAAACTTGATGGTGCTCGCTTCGGCAGCACATATACTAAAAATAAACTTGATGGAATATAGTGTAGGCTAGAGGAAAGAGAAGAGTGAATTAATGACCTGGAGGACAGCAAAATGTAAAGTGATCAAGCTGAGTAAATGAGAGGGAAAAAATTATGTATGGTCTTAGGGAACTCAGTGACCCCATCAAGTGTAATAACATTCATATCATAGGGATCCCAGAAGAAGAAGAGAGAGAAAAGGGAGATGCAAACTTATTTGAAGAAATAACAGTGGAAAACTTTCTTATTCTGGGGAAGGACACAGATATCCAGATCCAGGAGGCACAGAAATCCCCTCAAAAAATCAATCCAAGGAGGTCCACACCAAAACACCTAGTAATTAAAATAGCAAAAGGTAGAGATGAAAAAAAAAAAATTTAAAGCTACAAAAGAAAAGAAGACAGTTACGTATAAGGGAAACCCCATAAGGTTAATAATGGATATTTTTGTTCTTTTTTCTTTCTTTTCTTTTTCTTCTTCTTTTTTTTTTTTCTTCCAAGCAGAAATTTTGCAGGCCAGAGGGAGTGGCATGGTTGAGTCAGAGTGCTGGAAGAGAAAAATCTACAGCCAAGAATAACCAATAAGACTATCATTCACAATAGAAGGAAAGATGAAGAGTTTCCCAGACAAACTACAACTAAAGGAGTTCAGGACCACTAAACTAGCTCTGAGTGAAACAGAAATACAGTAAGCAAGAGTAAGGGAAGTAAGAGGTACTAAAGCAGTAAAATTAAGTGTATCTATAAATATCAAGAATGGGCTCACAAAATAAAAAAATGTAAAGTATGACACTATATACCTAAAACATGGAGAGGAGAGGAGTAAAGAATGAATTCAAACTTCAGTGACCATCAACTTAATATAGACTGCTGTATGCAGAAGATGTTATATGTAAATAAACCTAATGGTAACTACACATCAAAAACCAGTAATAAATATGCAAAGAATAAAGAGAAAGGAATCCAGTTATATCACTGAAGAAAGCCAACAAATCATGAAAGAGAGCAAGAAAAGAAAAGATCAGAGAAAACCTACAAAAACAACAATAAAACAAGCAATAAAATGGGAATAAATACAGATCTATCAGTAATTACTTTGAATGTAAATGAACTAGGTGCTCCAATGAAAAGAGGGTGACAGAGTGGATACAAACAAGATCAGTCTATTACAAGAGACTTATTTCAGATCTAAGATGCAGATTGAAAGTGAGGGAATGGAGAAACATTTATCAGGCAAATGATGTCAAAAGAAAGCCAAAACAGCAATATTTACATCAGAAAAAGTAGACTTTAAAACAAAAGCTATAACAAAAGACCAAGACATTGTATAGTAATAAAAAGGACAATCCAACATGAATATATAACAATTGTAAATATTTATGGGAGTGCCCAAATACATAAGACAGTTAAAAACAAACATAAAGGCATAATTGATAGTAATACAATAATAGTTGGGGACTTTAATATCCCAGTTAGATCAATGGATAGATCATCTAAAGAGAAAATCAACAAGGACACAATGGCTTTGAATGACACACTGGAGCTGATGAACTTAACAGATAAATTCAAAACATTAGGTCCTAAAACTGCAGGGTACACATTCTATTCAAGTGCAAATGGAACATTCTTCAGAATAGATTACATATTAGATCACAAAACAAGTCTAGACAAATTTGAAAAAATCAAAGACATGCCATGCATCTTTTCTGACCACAATGCTATGAAACTAGAATCAACCACAATAAAAAGTCTGGAAAAAGCAGAAATACATGGAGGTAAAATAACATGTTACCAAACAATGCACCAAGCCCCAAAACAAAGAGGAAATCATAAATTATATGGAAACAAATGAAAATGTAAATACAAAGGTCCAAAATCTTGGGATGCAGCAAAAGCAGTTCTGAGAAGAAAATATATGGCAGAACAGACCTACCTCAAGGAGCAAGAAAAATCTCAAATAAATAACTTAACTTTAAAGAAACTAGAAAAAGAAGAACAATCAAAAGCTAAAACCAGCAGAATGAAGGAAATAATAATGATAAGAGCAAAAATAAATGATATAAAAATAAAAGTAAAAAATAGATCAATGAAAGTCAGAGCTCATTATTTGGAAAGAATGACAAAATTGATCACCCTCTAGCCAGACTCATGAAAAAAAAAAAAGAAATAGAGAGGGAAAGAGAGAGAGAGATAGAGGACCCAAAAAACAAAATTACAAAGGAGAGAGGGAAATAACCAACATCAAAGGAATACAAATAATTGTAAGGGAATATTATAAAAACTTATATGCCAACAGATTGTACAACCTAGAAGGAATGGACAAATGTCTAGAAACATATAACCTACTAAAACAAACGTAGGAAGAAGTAGAAAATTTGATCAGACTGATTACCAGCAATGAAACAGAATCACTAATCAAAAACCTCCCAACAAACATGGCCAGGTTTTTGAGCGGCACTGAGTTCAGAGCATATGTTCTCAAAACCAGTTTAATTGTATGATCCCTGAGAACCTGTGTTACTCTTTTGTAGTCACTCTCTCAGAGGCCATCCTTGATTCTCAAAATTTAGTATGCATTCGTTTAACCCAGAAGAACTTGTGGAAAATGCAGATTCATGCACACCATCTGTGAGTATCCCTATAGGTATCTGTTGAGGCCATTTGAGAATCACAGTTGAAAATGTTAAGATAGACAACACCATTTAATGTTAACCATTAAAACCTGGGTAGACTACCTAAAAACTTTACACTTTATTTTTTTAAAAGATTTTATTTATTTGTTTGACAAAGAGAGACACAGGGAGAGAGAAACACAAGCAGGGGGAGTGGGAGAGGTAGAAGCAGGCTTCCTGCCGACCAGAGAGCCTGATGCTGGGTTCGATCCAGGACCCTGGGATCATGACCTGAGCCAGAGGCAGACACTTAACTAAGCGACACAGGTGCTCCCAATGCTTTACACTTTAAATACACTTGATTTTAAGCACTTAAAGCACTTGATTTTAAGCATTTAAAATGCATGAAGAACCTCAATTTTGTCATGTTTTCCTTCAAATCAGATAATTGGACAAAGATGGACAAGCAGATCACTTCCCTCCAGAATAAAGCAAAGCATACTGTTCTCTCCCCCAGGGCAACTTTAAAAGATGAGAAGAACAAATAATACAGTGCTACCTTCTCCATCAAGAACCTTGCAGTCTACTAAAGGTACTAAGACAAGTTGTAACTAACTATAGTCAAATAGAGAAATTATACAAACAGGGCTATGGGAGCTCAAAATAATGGAAAGCACATTCAAGTTAGGGTTGTCCTATAAAAATCAATGTTTGGCACATATGCTTCTCTTTTGATAGTTTTTATTTGTTTTTAATAACTATACAAGTCAGGCACTCAGCATGAGGTACCAGTGTGGTATCAGTTTTCTTAAACAGAGACTTTACAGAAATTAACATTACTTACATTCTTTAATCTGAATCTAATAGAGGTTTAACATTCACTTCTTGAAGGTGTACCTACTACCTGAGTTCTTCTTCAATATTTAAACAGTCAAGTGAAAAATATCGAGGAAATTCATTAATTAGCCAAAGAATTTATAAATGGTCAAATTCTCATCTAGAAGGAACAGTGGCAGAAGAAAGAAAGAAGTGGAAAAATAAACTGAGACCAAAAGAAATAGAGTAGACATATTATATAACAATGTACCTGGTAGACCACTGGACATAGACTGCAGAAAATGGGATAAAATTTAAAATTAAGGTGATACCGCATTCTCAGACTCTAACAGCCTCAAACTAAAAGTGAATCATCATATTCAGAACATTCAGAACACTGTTTCTCTGTGTAGTAAAAGAGATACGCCACATTTCATTCAAGATTGTAGAAGCAAGGGATATATTTCCATCAACGAATGAACTTTTATGTTTTTGACATTGGCTTTACCAGTTTCTCAACAATTAATGCTTAAGTTCTCCAAAATTTTAGCTGAACTTCAGCTAATAAAGCAGAATTAAGAAGAGGAGAAATGAAATGATTAGCACACCTACTGACTCCAGAATATACAAAATTTTCTTTGCTTCATATTGTTAGTTTGGGTTAGTAAGATTTTATCTTTTATTGGTCACATATACTAAGTTAAGATCTTTGCAGATGATATGATCTTTTATATAGAAAACATTTAAAAACTCCACCAAACCTGTTAAAGCTAATAAGTTAATTCAGTAGAATTTTAGGACACAAAAATCAACAAAAATCTGTTGTGTTTCCATATACTGACATTGAAATATCTGAAAAAGAAAACAGTCCAAATTACAATAGCATCAAAAGCAATAAAACACTTCAGAATAAATTTAACCAAAATGGTGAAGGATCTGTATACTGAAAAGTATAAGACTTTGATGAAACAAACTGTAGAATAATTAATATTTTTTAATGTTCATACTACCCAAAGCAATCTACAGATTCAGTGTAATCTCTGAGTTTCAGTGATATTTCCTCACAGAAATAGAAAAAAATCTTAAAACATATATGGAATCTTAAAACTTGTATGGAACTGAAGAGCCAAAGTAATTCTGAAAAACAGGAACAAAGCTGGAGGCATCACACTTCCTCATTTCAGACTATACGACAAAGCTATATTAATCAAAACAGAATCATACTGGCATAGAAATAGACACATAGATCAGTGGAACAGAATTTAGAATCCAGAAATAAACTCCCACATCTATAGTTAACTAATATTTGGCAAGTGAACCAATGAGGAAAGGATAGTCTCTTCAATAAATGGTGTGGGAAAAACTAGATAATCATATACATAAGAGTAAAATGGACCACTATCTTATATCCCTCACAAAAACTAACTTGACGGGGTGCCTGGGTGGCTCAGTGGGTTAAGCCGCTGCCTTTGGCTCAGGTCATGATCTCAGGGTCCTTGGATCGAGCCCTGCATCGGGCTCTCTGCTCAGTGGGGAGCCTGCCTACCCCCCCCCCCCCCGCCTCTGCCTACTTGTGATCTCTGTCAAATAAATAAAGAAAAAAAAATAATGAATACTGTTAAAAAAAAAAAATAACTTGACATTGATTAAAGGCTTAATAACATAAGGCCTGAAACAGCAAAATTCCTAGGATATATAGAATTGGTTCTGACAGAAATTTGGGTGATATGACACCAAAAACACTAGCATCGAAAGAAAAAATAAATTTGGGAATAAATCAAACTGAAAAACTTGATATAGCAAAAGAAATAATCAACAAATGAAGAGGCAACCTACAGATACTTGCAAACCATCTGTCTTTTAAAGGGTTAATATCTAAAATGTAAGAAACAACTCAATTCCAAAAAGACAAATAATATGACTAGAAGATGGTCTTGGTGACCCAAACAGACATTTTTTTCCAAAGAAGACATACCAGTTTCCAACAGGTACGTGAAAAGTCATTCAGCACCACTAATCATTAGGGAAATGCAACTCAAAACCACAATGAGATGCCACCTCACATCCCTCAAAGTGGCTATCATCAGAAAGACAAGAGATCACAAGTGGTGGCAAGGTTGTGGAGAAAACAGAATCTTTATGCACTGTTGTGAGATTATAAATTGGTACAGCTACTGTGGAAAATAGTATGGTGGTTTCTCAAAAAAATTAAAAATAGGATTATCAGACGATCTAATAATCCCACTTCTGGGTATATATGTAAAGGAAATGAAATCAGGGTCTTAAAGAGATGTCTGCACATCCATATTCATTATGGCATCATTCACAATAGCTAAGATAAAGATGTGTTTACAATGGAATATTATTGAGCCAAAAGAAAGAAAGAAATCCTGCCATTTGGATGGTCTTTGAGTGCATTATGCTAAATGAAATAAAGTCAGACAGAGGAAAGATAAATACTATATAATTTCACTTGTATGGAGAATTAAAAAGCTGAATTCATAGAGACAAAGAATTAGAATGGTGTTGCCAGGGGCTGGAAGATGGCAGAAATGATGAGATAGATACTGACCAAAGGATACAAGCTTTCAGTTATAAGATGAGTAAGTTCTGAAGATACAATGTACAGCTTTAGTGGCCATAGTTAATACTATGATATATACTTGAACGTTGCCAAGAGAATAGATCTATATGTTCTCACCACATACACACACAAAAGGCAATTATGTCAGGTAATGGAGGTGTTAAGTAACTCTATAGTGGTTATCATTTCACAATATATATGTGTGTATCAAATCATCATGTTGTACCTTAAATTCACACTAAGGTATATGTCAGTAATACCTCAATGAAACTGGAAAAAAAAACAAACTATATTGTATATAAATATTTAACTTGGGGGGCACCTGGATTGCTCAGTTGGTTAAGCACTTAGCTCTTGGTTTTGGCTCAGGTCATAATCTTGGGGTTGTGAGAGCCCTGCATGGTGGGCATTCTGCTCAAGATTCTCTCTCCCTATCCCTCTGCCTCTTCCCCCTGCTCACTCCCTCTCTTTCTCTCTCTCTCTCTCTCTCAAATAAATCTTTTTTAAAAAAAATATTTAACTTGGTACTTTTATATGTATATATAGTTCATGTGCGCACTGTAGAAGATACTTGTACAAATAACTACACTCTCTAAACATTGCCATGATACTAATATTGTTTTTTATATTCCTTAGGAGTTCTTACAATTCTTTTTTGTTCTTTTGCTATGATATACTTTCTCATATTCTCAGTTTACTTTTTTTTTTAACACAGAGGTTTTTGTTTTTGTTTTTGTTTTAATAGTTCAAAAAATCGTTTTCACATTGTTTAATTAAAATAGGAAATAAACCCCCACGGATAGCCCCTTCCCCTAGCAGGGGGATTGATTGATTTGTATTAGTTACAGGGGTAGAATTTAGTGATTCATCAGGTATATATAAAACCCAGTGCTCATTGCATCAAAACCACAATAAAATAACACTTCACTCCTGTCAGACTGGCTAAAAGTAACAACTCAGCAAACAACAGATGTTGGCAAGGATACAGAGAAACAGGAACCCTCTTACATTGTTAGTAGGAACACAAACTGGTGCAGCCACTCTGGAAAACAGTATGGAGGTTCCTCATATTCTCAGTTTACTTTTATTAATTGCACAGACATTCCACTTTTTGAGATAGTGTCCCTATTGCCCCACTTTTTTAAGCAAGTGTGTCTTTTTTTTTATCTTTCAATACCCACATGAATACTTTTAAGATTTAGATGAAAAATTTTTTTACCCTAGAAACACATATAGGTAGGCACTCTTAATTCGAATTATGCGCAAATGATTAGACATTTCTGTCAACATCACCAAAACTCAGGATATATTTTAATCAATTTAGCATTTTTACATCTATATTCCAGAATTGATTTTATAGTTTTTTGTATATATATGTATAAAAAGTTAAAATGCATAAACACATGGCAAACTCAGTCAGAATTTTCTTATCATCTAAAATTATCTTAAAGTTAACTTTGTCATGATCCCAAATCACTTCAGTATTAAAACTCTAAATGTAAACCAGAAAAACTTTCAATTGATAGCTATTAAAAATGATTTAAATGTCACTGTCTAACTGAATATTTGTATTCAAAGACCCTAAAAATTATATAATTTAAATACTGCATCTTGAAAAAGACACTGAAATATTAGAAAATAAAGGACAACTCATTTCTCAGGATCAGTTCTTTTTTATCACTATTTTTCTGCTACTTTAACAAACCCCGGAGATTTTTTTCAGTTTTTGTCTAAATAAAAGGAATACCTTTTAAAGACAACTGCAAAACAAATGAGAAATTCTAGCACTCAACTAGAATGAAAATGCAAGAATACATAGATGGATTATTGTACTTATTTCCTGACTATGTTTAAAACATACAAAAACTGCCTTTTATCTTATAAAAAGGTGTCAAATTTCTCCTGATATTTAAGAAATAGTAATTCAATTCATGAAGAAGTATTATTTATTACATTTCAAATAGTCTAGATATAAGTATTTTACTTCTTTTTCTAAAGGTAGTCTTAAAAGTTGAGCATTTTAGTTATGATAAAGCATCTCTACAGACTGCATTCTTCATGCACATTGTGCTGTTGTCAGGCAGTTACTTAAATAAAAAGGGCATAGTTTCTATGGCACATGAAATCCTGGTAGGACAATTAACACATTTTATAGTTTATACAAGATATTTGTCTGTTATATTTTGAACACTGTTTCCAATCATTCCTCAAAGTAGACCCAAATGAGGATTTTGCCAGTATTTTATACCAGCGTCCATTAAAATACCAAAAAGTTTTATTTCAGTCATCAGTTTAATTGAAGATAAACCTTAGTCTACTTTTTTCCCAAAAGTAATATGAGATGGGGAGGTATAGATTCAGAACTTAATTTGAGTGCTAACGAAATAATCCATTTTTGTTCTAAAAACATCTCAATATTACTGAGATGTAGTTTCCTTTTATTAATTTCTTTGGAAAGAAGCTATGACCCTTCCTTAATAGAAAAGCAAAAACAAAACAAAACAAAAACATAATCATCTAAAACATAGGTTGTATCAAATAACTTTTAGACAAATTATAATTTGGGGCCAGAGTGCGTAGACAAGCTAATTTCAACTAATACTTTCGACCAAACAAAACAATTATATATGACATGAAAGTGCCAAAAGTGTTTTAATTACTTTCCATAATTAGAAAATTTCAGGCTGTTTGTGTACTCAAACTATCATTGATCTTTGTTTTCTCTCTATAATAACCTTATATCTTGAATATGTCTTCATTTAAAAAAAAAAAAAAAGGCTTGGGGCACCTGGGTGGCTCAGTGGGTTAAAGCCTCTGTCTTTGGCTCAGGTTGTGATCCCAGGGTCCTGGGATCGAGCCCCACTCCCTGCTGAGCAGAGAGCCTATTTCCTCCTCTCTCTCTGCCTGCCTCTCTGCCTACTTGTGATCTCTGTCTGTCAAATAAATAAATAAATAAAATCTTAAAAAAAAAAAAAAAGGCTGGTGCATTTTTACAAGTATTGGTGAATTTTTATGGCTCAGTCTACTGATGACAAAACGTATCCTAGTTATAGCTATTTTTGACATGCCTGCATAGTCAAAAAAAAAAAAAAAGATAATGAAGGAAAAAAATTAACCTTTAATTTCGCTTCTCCTACTTGTTTTTACCTAGGTGATATAATTACTAAAGGAAAACTTGAGCAACAGGTCATTAAATATGTCTGATATAACATTGAATGCATTTAGACATGAGGATGAAGATTGCTGTAGTGAAGGAAGTCCCAGAACATCTCTTATTTAATGTGACAGAAATCCACTCATATCAAGTTTTGCCACATTTCTGAATCATTTTGAAAGGCAATATTGATGGAGGCCTGTTCCATTTTTCTCTTCATGTTTTCTTGGATTTTGATCAGACAGTATCTCTATTCAAAGTGGATATATAATGCCACTACAAATAGGATCTTCTTTTCCCTTCCACCACTGCATTACATCCCTGTAATATGTGATGTATAGTGTTGAGATAGACTGACACAGTTAATGGGTGGTGACAGAGGCAATAAGATAGTAAGTTCTATAAATGCCGGATGTGAGATGGAAATCTATATAAGTTGAATTCCAGCAAGGCATTTTCATTTCTGCTTTTGTTTATCTAGAAGAGATATAAACACGTAGGTCAGTAAATTTTCCTATTAGCTGTAAGTCTTAAAAAATAAAAAAAAAAAAAAGAAAAAAAAGAAAAAAATACATATAAAATATCATAGTATTTGAAAAACTATCTTCACCTAGTATTTTTTAGAAGTCACCTAATTAATCCCTAGCCAGTGCAAGATTTTGCTAATACTAGGAATTCAGCATTTACATAGGTTATACTTAGAGTCTATCAATGTGCCTGTTGAAATGTATCATTTTGGGGAAAATTTAGATTATTCTTTATAATATTATTCATATGGCAGAAAGTAAGGTCATTGGTCCACTAAATTCATCTATTGCAATATTCTTGATGCATTAAATAAACACTGTATTACTTGAGAGTATATCAAATTTATAAATTGTCTCATGAATATCTAAATAAGAAAATATCTAGAAAATAAATAAGATAAAGAACAAGTAAGAAGATATTATTTAGATCAAATCTAAAGTGTAGCTACACATATTAGAAGACTTTTTAAATGGTATTATAGTTGGTCCTTGAAAAACATAGGGGTTAAAGATGCTGACATTCCTGCATAGTCAAAAATCCACAGATAATTTTGACTCCCTCAAAACTTAACTACTAATAGCCTACTGTTGACTAGAATCATTACTGGTAACAGTAGATTAATATGTATTTTGCATGTTATATGTATTATATACTGTATTCTTAGAATAAACTAAGCCAGAGAAAAGAAAGTGTTATTAAGAAATTTTTAAGAGAGGGAAATACCTTTTCAGTACTGTACTATATTTATCAAAAAGAGTCTTTATATAAGAGGACCTGAATAGTTCAAACCTGTGTTGTTGAGGGTCAACTATAACTCAACAGAGAAATAACCAGCCAGTTGTCAAAGATTAAGTTGTATTCACAAATATAAATAGTGAGATATAATAGACATTGAGTCAGCATTTGGTATAAAAACAGGAATTGGTGCAAGATTGAGATTTCAGGGTTGGAGGAAGATAGTTTAAAGAACCAATAGTAATTCTTTTTTCTTTTGGGGCTTTGAAAGATAGTAATAGAAAGTAAATAGAATCTTGGGTGTGGTTAATTCAGTAAGTTCATTTGACCTAATAAATGGCCCAAGGTAGTATTTATAAAGTTCCCTACAAAGGGAATGACTCTCTGTAGATCTTCAGTAAGAACTGGTTCATTTACCCTCTAAGTTTAAGAAATAAAGTAGAGCACAACATGTGAACTGCTATTCTTTTTTTTTTTTTTTTTTTAACATGTATTATTTGCCTCAGAGATAGAGGTCCACCGCCATTCTTAATCATAAACACTTTCTCTGTTGTTTTTAAGATTGTGAAGACAACAATAATTCTGTTTCCATATTTCCTCCTTAACTCTATTTGATACCCTTTATAAAATGAGGTTTTTTGAAATAGCAATTTTGCTTTGATTAAGATTCTTGGTTTCTCTTGGTTAAGATTTCATTGGATTATAGATGAATTTTGAGAAGAATTAGTATCATAATAAGGTTTATGTCATCTCATTAATAATTATTGTATATAATTAATGAAATAAATTCATTTCTAATTCTAAAGATAAGCTTCATTTACTTGAGTTCAGTTTTTGGTGCATTTTTACAAATATTGGTGAATTTTTATGGCTCAGTCTACTGATGACCAAAGGTACCCTAGTTATAGCTATTCAACTTCTTGTAAATTAAGAAAGGGAATTTAGACATGAAATAAGTTAACGTGAATTTTAAAAACATTAGAACAAATTTATATGGTAGTCTTGAATTTTAATTTTAGGAATTTATTCTAGAAACCATAAGAAATGAGAATGTTCATTTCAGTATTGTTCATATTAGTCAAAAAATAAGTACCTGAAGATCACCAAATTATTCAACAGAAGAGAATGGTTAAAAGGATTACAATATATCTATATACCATAATATTATGTAGTTGATAAAATGGATGATGTATATGTGAATGTTCTGATAGATCATACTATAGAGAAAATTAAGTTGCAAAAGGCATGAATTTTGTGATCTTCTAAAAACTACAGGCATAGATCTACACATATTCTCAAAATTGTTATTTTTTTTTAAGATTAATTTATTTTAGAGGGGGCTGTGAGTGGAGGCGGGGCAGAGGGAGAGCGATAGGGAAAATCTCCAGCAGACACCCCTCTGAGTGTGGAGTCCCACTCAGGGCTCCATCTCACAACCCCAAGATCATGATCAGAGAGGAAGGAAAGAGTTGGATGCTGAGCCACCCAGGCACCCCTCAAAAATGTTAATCTATATCCCTACTTAAAGCATGGTGTCTCAAGAAATATTTTACTCTTTAGTTTGTACACTATAAACAATTTTTATTTTTTGCCCATTGTTCAGACAATATTTGGCAATACTCTTATATGTAAATGGAGAAATTAATGGACAATTGTTAGTTGTTGGAAGTCTTATAATTACATAAGGTCCATCACTGACGGAAAAAGATCTCAAACAATAGTGATTAAGTACATAGCTAAAAGAATATTTTATTCCTGATAAAATACAAATGCAAGCAATGCCATTTTTCTATTTTTTTTTAGTAAAGTTAACTGATTTTAAAATTGGATATGAAAATTCTTCCCTGAATATAAGCTTCTCAACTTGTGCAATAAATAAGGTATTTGAAAATCTGTTATGAACAAGAAGGGACACCTGAGTGGCTCAGTTGATTAAGCATCTGCCTTCCACTCAGGTCATGATCCCAGAGTCCTGGGATTGAGTCCTGTATTGGGCTCTCTGCTCAGTGGGGAGTCTGCTTGTCCCTCTCCCTCTACCTGCTGGTCTCCAGTTTGTGTGTGCGCTCTCTTTCTCTGTCAAATAAATAAATAAAATTTTAGAAAAGAAAGAGAGAACAATAAGAAGATTTAAGATTTTATCCTATTTATAAGCTAAATGGTTAGCCTGCCACATTTTTTAAGTATGTTCTCAGAAAGTGCCTGCAGGACTTCAAGATGAGAGCAAAGGACTGTTTCTCACATAACAGCAAGAAGTGTAAACACCATATTTGCATTGGTTCCTCTGGCATTTGTAGTCCTACTCAGCCATTGGGGTACAGAGGTACCCTAATATGTGCCTGCACTCAGGTTATGTTAGGTTACATTATAGATCATGTTATAGGGCAGAAACCCTGAGTTTAGAAAAACCAAGTAATTTACAATGAACAAAAAGCATGCTTGTTTGCTCTGAAAGGAGATACACTCTTTATATCCCAAGATTGTTTGCTATACAAGCATCTTTATACATGTTTCTGTTTGTTAGATGTATAGAAATATAAGATCTTTTGAGAAATGACTCCCAACAATATCTACCCCTTGTTTCTGTACTGTCCTGGGATTGTAATTTTTTTTTAATGACTAAACCACTTTATCAGGCTCTTTAATTAGCCTGATGGTCAGAGACTGGGACCTAATTCATTCAGTTGTCTTATTCAGCAATTTAATTAAGTTTACACCAATGGGACTTCAAGCTGCATGGTGGGACCAACCTGCATTATTTGTTTCAGCCATGCCTTCAAGTGTCTCAGACCAAAACTGTCAAGAAATTCCATAAACTATCAGAGTCTAACTTAAGATACTAGCTGGCTTTCTCCATCTAATTGTCATTTCTTTCTTTTTTTTTTTTTAAGATTTTATTTATTTATTTGACAGACAGAGATCACAAGTAGGCAGAGAGGCAGGCAGGACCCTGAGATCATGACCTGAGCCGAAGGCAGAGGCTTAACCCACTGAGCCACCCAGGTGCCCCCGTCTAATTGTCATTTCTATATTGACCTTTCCTCTTGGCGAAAGTATTCATCCAGCTAAAGCAAGATGTATCAGAAAATATATATATTCTTAACTTGTCTCACAAAGGGGACAACTAAGGTAATTCTCTCATCCACAACTGTCCTAGTTAGTGAGCTAAGTCTGAGTTGAATAACTCCCATGGCTGAGATTATTGATCTCTTTAGGTAAAGTTATAGACACATTTCATTACACCTTTTCTAATTGTATAATTCTCACTATAAAGATTATTTCCTACACTCTGTATATGATAAGAAGTTAGTACTCCCTCCCCCAGAAATTATCTAAGTGGCCCAGAGCTGCATAATTTAGATGAGACTTCTCAGTGTCTGAGGGCTACATGATCTACAGGTGGTATCTCCTTAAGGAATTGCAAGTCTGTTATGACTACTGTTGAAGTGCACATCACTATTTTGGGAAAGGAGGCAAGTTAATGCCTGGCTCACACATAAGAAATATAGTCCCAAGGATGAACATTTTGCACCTAGAAAGAAATTGTGATTTAGAATTATTGGGGTCCTCCAAATGGACCTAGCTTAGCAAAGTCACAGTGGCCTCCAATGCCTCTGTTGTTGATGGTGCACCTCCCTTGCTACTAAGTCTTTAAAGTCCCAGTTCGGTATGGGTAACTGAACTTACCCTTTGTTCTTGAGGTATTTTCTAAGGGAAGTTAGACCAACCTGTCCTTGTCCATTCTAATAACCAGGTGCTATTTGCCATGGGATATGATTATCCCATTTCCAATGGGATGATTAAGCCATGTTATATTACTTTTCTGTTGTAGCATAACAAATCACCACAAACTTAGCATATCAACCATCACACACTTATGTCATAGTTTCTTTATGTGAGCATTGTGGGCACAGCTTATCTGGGTTCTATGCTTCACGGTCTTGATAAGAGGTAATTTAGGTGCTATCTAGGTCCTTCTTCACATCAGAGGCTTCACTGGGGAAAGATCCACTTTCAAGACTGTATTTGTTGCTCATAGAATTCATTTATTGGGGATGTATAACTGTATAACTGAAGTCCTCCTCCTCCTCCATCTTCTTTTTTTTGTTTGATGACTATTGACTAGGAGCAGTTCCTTACCATATGGCTCTCTCTGTGGGCAATCTCACTGAGCAGCTTGCTTCTTTAAGCCAACAAAGGGATTTTCTCTGCTCATGCTATCAAAACAGTCTTAATATATCTATTAACATAATCACAGGAGTCATAGCTCATTACCACTCCCATATATTGTAACCTAATCAAATCAGAGTCATCTCATCACTTTGCCATATACTATTGTTTAGAAGCTAGTTTCAAAACCTATTTCACTCAAGAAGAGGAAAGTCAATGATAACACTAGTAGGGGAGGGCATAGAGTAGAAGTCAACCTATAATTCTGCCTACCGCAGGAAAGAGGGCAGGGAAAAAAAAATCCAGATTGTTTATTTTAGTTCATGAGGAGGACTATAGAGATGGCTCTCTACAGAGATATGAGGGAACTTTCCTAAAGCTAATAGACCTATTATGTACCTAACATAAGTCTTTGTGGGGGATTTGGCAAACAGTGTACATAACTTGTTACTTCTTTCTTTTGTTACTTCTTTCATTGCCCTATGATCACTGCTAGGAATAAGAGGAGATGAATCCTTTCTGGGGACAACTGCATTTATATGTCCAAAATGTATTATCAAGACCAGAGAGAGATAATGGAGATAAGTCAGAAATCTTTCTGAGTGATATTTGAGGAGACTGTTCCAGTACTCAACAATACCAGATTCTTATGTATATTAGGTACTGTGGAAGTTCCATTAAAGGATACTCAGACCATTGTTGAATAGTTTTGCAAGAAATTCATACCCTTTTCAGACTGCAAACGACCCAGAAAGTCAGATATTTTACAGATTAATGGTAAGGGCCATAGTTGTATGGACAGCATTAGCTGATTAAACTGGAACATCACTCCTGTAACATGGAAAATCGGAGGCATAGAGTTCTAGTCTGTGACGATAGATAGATTGCAACACCTAGACTGATGATAGATCTAAGTACAGCAATGTTTAGCGCAGCTTCAGTCAGCAGTTTGGTTTCAGTCATTCTCATCAGAGAACAGGTTCTTATTATGGGCAGCAAATAGTGAGTAGTTTTCTAGGGCTGCTCTAATAAATTACTATAACTTAATGGCTTAAAACAATAGAAACTTATTCTCCCACGGATCTAGAGGCTAGAAGTCCAAAGTCAGGATGTCAGCAAGATTGGTTCCTTATGAAGGCTCTGAGGAAAAATCTGTTCCATGCCTCAATAATAGCTTCTGGCGGTTGCAGCCAATCCTTGGTGTCCCTTGGCTTGTCAATGTATCACTTCAGTCTCTTCCTCTTTACATGGTCTGGCCTTCTGGGTTGGTGTGTCTCAAATCTTTCTCTCCTTTCTCATATAATAACACAAATTATTGAATTTAGCCACACTAAATCCAGGGTGAACTCATCTCAAAATCTTTAGTCACATCTGCAAAGGAACTATGTCCAAATAAAATAACATACATTCGTGGATACCAGGAATTAGTACTTGGGCGTAACTTTTTAGGATCATATTTAACCCAAGAGAGTGAATCTGTGGCTCAGTGAGAAGCCATGATTTGTTTCCACAGTTTGTGGCTCCAAAGAGATGCGCTTTAATCTGCTAGTTTAGTCTTCAGCTGGCATTAGGTTAGAGAGGGAGGAAGGAAACAGAATACAGAGGGAAAGAATGACTACATGTTTAAGCAAGTCTTTGAGTTTGGTTTCATTTTATGCCACATTGTTCATGGCTCAACCAAAATGTTTTTCTAATGTTTTCTATCTACCCAAAGCCCTACATTGAATTGCAAGTTCTGCTTTCCAGACAATATTTGTTTTAGCTTTGGGACACTGTGGTTTAGTTGCCATGGAACCATCATGGTCTTTTAGCTAGGACCATGGTGTTTGCCTCCCCATTACATGATGATATCTTTCCCTCATTGCTCCCTCTCCCCTCAGAGGAAAGTAAATAACAACATATAAACAGCTTGTTTAATGCGATTCTTTCACTGCTCAGCCTTTAAATACTAATTCCTCAGTTCCCATTCACTAAGACATTGGGATATACTTCTTCCTAGCTCACTACTAGGGCAAGAATATGCACTTCCAGATCCCAGGAACTCATATTATATTCCTTATCCCAGACCAGGAGGCCCTCATACTTCCTTTTTTAGAAAAACATTTCTGTCAACATCATATTCTCAATGCCAACCTGTCAAGATTGCGAAAGTTCTGAGATTGTATCCTACCTGCAAGCTAACATGTTAGCCTGACACAGTTTTATGGATGCTGACTGAGACTTCTAGGCAGAAAGGATTTTATTACTCACATCACAACAAGCATCATGAGTATTAGTGCATTTTGTGTCAGTTCTACTTGACCTTGAGTCCCATGAAATAATGTAGATATGTTCAGACTTATGTCTACATGTATAATGGTTTGCATTACAGGAAGAATCCATGAGTTTGGGAAGCCTGAATCTTTCTTAATGGGGACTAATCATGTCTGCCCTTTGCTCCAGAGAAATATACTGTCCTGTATTTCAAGGATGTTTATACTGCAAAAATAGTTGAAAAGATAGTTCAGAAAAAAAATTTAATACCTCTTCAAGATATGTGGGAGCTGGAGAGATCCATGTAGAATTGTCTTTCAGCAAAATCTAGTGCACTGAATTCAGGGTCATCTTTTATACAATGTAATTTGTGGAAATGTAATTTTTATTGTTCTGTAATATATTGAGTTCAAGCATGTTTTCAACAAAATTAAATATTCAGTACTAGTCCAAGTCATTGAATTTTCATGACCATTCCATAACAGATGACTGACCATATTTTGTAGACTTAAAAGAAGTGTCCTTATTAAGATCACTCACATGATATTGATACACAGGGAAAAATAATTGTGCTTTTTTAATTTAAAATGTTTATGAGATATAAAAATATTAATACAGATACTTCAGCTTTTTAATTTGTAGTGGCTATGAATTTTGCTGCATCAAGTTAAAAGCTTATAATTGAAAGAAAAGTTCTACAAAAGCCAAGCAAAACTAATAACATACATTTGATAAAGTACTAATGACAAACTCAATGCCCTCTTTCCAAATAATGGCATTTTTAGTCTCAATAAAAATATAAAAATGAAACTAATACTCAACTGTAATGCTTTCTCTTTGGCAAATACTTATTTTGGTAATAGAACACTTATTTCCAAAAAACAAATTTCTCAATAGAAACAGGTTAACTAGGGAAATCTACAGTAGTGTTTACCCACTGGAGGTATGCAAGAAGAAGCTCTTGAACATTTGAGATTTATCTTAAGTGAGAATGCTTAGATCAGGTAAAGACTAGAATAAGTAATTTCTTAATATGTATCTTAGTGTGCATTGTGTCAATTATTTCTTGATTTTATGATTCTAGCAGAAACATTTAGCATGCATTTTATTGGTAAAGTACTAAACAAAGATTCAAAGGTAACTACTTGTGAGAATTTTCCTTAGAGTTGTAACCAAGGGTATATGAGACTTCAGTAATATGGGGAACATCTTTCCAAAGTTTAAGTTTTTGGAGACTAAATTTAAAGAAAAGAACCAAATTATAGTATATCATTGAGGAAAACATGTATTTAATATACTAATAATTATTAAATATTTTTGGAAATTCAATAGGTTAATTAACATGAAACTCAGATTTTTTTTAATTTTTATTTTTTTCTTATTTTTATAACCTTCTTTGATTTTTTTTCAGTGTTACAAAATTCATTGTTTATGCACCACACCCAGTGCTCCATGCAATATGTGCCCTCCATAATACCCACCACCAGGCTCACCCAACCCCCCAGTCCCCCTCCAAAACCTCAGTTTTCTTCTCAGAGTCCACAATCTCTCATGGTTTGTCTCCCCCTCTGATTTCCCCCAACTCTCTTCTCCTCTCCATCTCCCAGTGTCCCCCATGTTATTCCTTATGCTCCACAAGTAAGTGAAACCATATGGTACTTAACTCTCTCTGCTTAACTTATTTCACTCAGCATAATCTCTTCCAGTCCCATCCATGTTGATATAAAAGTTGGGTATTCATCCTTGCTGATGTAGCAATAATACTCCATTGTATATATGGACCATATCTTCTTTTTAAAAAATATTTTGTTTATTTATTTGACAGACAGAGATCACAAATAGGCAGAGAGGCAGGCAGAAAGAGAGCAGGGGAAGCAGGCTCCCTGCTTGAGCTGGATCCTGGGATCATGACCTGAGCTAAAGGCAGAGGCTTTAACCCACTGAGCCACCCAGGCACCCCTGAGCATATCTTCTTTATCCATTTGTCCGTTCAAGGGCATCTTGGTTCTTTCCACCGTTTGGCGACTATGGCCATTGCTGCTATGAACATTGGTGTACGGATGGTCCTTCTTTTCACTACATCTGTATCTTTGGGGAGAACTCACAGTAGTGCAATTGCAGGGTCATAGAGAAGCTCTATTTATAATTTCTTAAGGAATCTCCACACTGTTTTCCAAAGTGGCTGTACCAACTTACATTTCCACCAACAGTGTAAAAGGGTTCCCCTTTCTCCACATCCTCTCCAATACTTGTTGTTTACTGTCGTGTTAATTCTGGCCATTTAACTGGTGTAAGGTGGAATCTCTTTGTGGTTTTGATTTGAATCTCCCTCATGGCTAATGATGATGAACATTTTTTCATGTGTCTGTTAGCCATTTGTATGTGTCCGTTCATGTCTTAGTCCGTTCATGTCTGGACATATGAAGTGTCCGTTCATGTCTTCTGCCGATTTTTTGACGTGATTATCTGCTTTGTCTGTGTTGAGTTTGAGGAGTTCATTACAGATCTTGGATATCAGCCCTTTGTCGGTAGTGTCATTTGTGAATGTCCTCTCATGTTTCATGGGTTGCTACTTTGTTTGGTAGACTGTTTCTTTTGCTGTGCAGAACTTTTGATTTTGATGAAGTCCCAAAAGTTCATTTTTGCTTATGTTTCCTTTGCCTTTGGAGAAAGAACTCAAGAGTGTCATAGAACAGAAATTTACAAGACCATCTATAGGAAAAAGGACTTCACAGGCAACATGATGTCAATAAAAACACATCTTTCAATAATCACTCTCAACGTGAATGGCCTAAACACTCCCATAAAAAGGCACACAGTTGCAGACTGGATAAAACCACAGGACTCGTCCATATGTTGTCTACAAGAGACACATTTGGAACCTAAGGATACATCCAGATTGAAAGTGAAGGGTTCTCCAACCCTTCTCATGCCAATCGGCCTCAAAGGAAAGCTGGGGTAGCGATTCTCATTTTCAGATAAATTAGATTTTTTTTAAGATAAATTAGATTTTAAACTAAAGACTGTAGTCAGAGATAAGGAAGGACACTACATCATTGTTAAAGGATCTATCCACCAAGAAGATCTAACAATTGTAAATATTTATGCCCCCAATATGGGAGCATAAGACAACTGCTAATCAAGGTAAAGGGTCATATTGATATGAATGCATTAATAGTAGGAGATCTTAGAAGTAGATCTGTCAGAAGTAGACAGATCATCCAAGCAGAAAATCAATAAAGAAACAAGAGCATCGAGTGACACATTGGACTAGATGGACCTCATAGATATATACAGAACATTCCACCCTAAGTCAACAGAATACTCGTTCTCAAGTGCACATGGAACTTTCTCCAGAACAGACGACATACTGGGTCACAAAACAGGCTCAACCGATACCAGAAGACTGAGATTATTCCCTGCATACTCTCAGACCACAATGCTTTGAATCTGGAACTCAACCACAAGAAAAAGTTTGGAACTAATTCAAACACTTGGAAGCTAAAGCCCACCCTGCTTAAGAATGTTCAGATCGATCAGGAAATCAAGGAAGGACTTAAACAATTCACGGAAACCAATCAGAATGAAGACTCTTTGGTCCAAAACCTATGGGATATGGCAAAGGTGGTCCTAAGGGAGAAATACATAGCCAGCCAAGCCTCCCTCAAAAAAATTGAAAAATCCGAATACACCAGCTCTCTTTACACCTTAAAGAACTTGAGAATCAACAACAAATTAAGCCAACCCCACACACAAGAAGGGAAGTAATCAAGATTAGAGCAGAGATCAATGAGACAGAAACTAGAGATACAGTAGAACACACATCATCAATGAAACTAGAGGATGGTTTTTTGAAAGAATCAACAAGATCGATAAACCATTGGCCAAACTAATCCAAAAGGAAAAAGAGAGGACCCAAATTAATAAAATTATGAATGAAAAGGGAGAGATCATGACTAAAACCAAGGAAATAGAAACAATCATCAGAAATTATTATCAACAGCTATATGCCAATAAGTTAAGCAACCTAGACGAAATGGATGCATTCCTGGAAACCTATAAACTTCCAAAACTGAATCAGGAAGAAACTGACAACCTGAATAGACCAGTATCTAGTAACGAGATTGAAGCAGTGATCAAAAACCTCCCCCCAAAATAAGAGCCCAGGACCTGACAGATTCCCTGGAGAATTCTACCAGACATTCAAAGGAGAAATAATACCTATTCTCCTGAAGCTCTTTCAAAAAATAGAAACAGAATGTAAACTTCCAGACTCTTTTTATGAAGCCAGAATTACCCCAATCCCCAAACCAGGCACAGACCCTACCAAAAAGTAGAATTTCTGACCAATATTCCTGATGAATATGGAAGCCAAGATTCTCAACAAGATCCTAGCTAACATGATCCAACAGTACATTAAAAAGATTATCTACCATGACCAGGTGGGGAGGCATTCGCAAATCAATCAATATGATAGAACAAATCAAATAGAGAAGAAAAAAGAACCACATGTTCCTCTCAATTGATGCAGAAAAAGCATTTGAAAAGAGACAGCATTCTTTCCTGATTAAAACAATTCAAAGGGTAGGGATAGAGGGAACATTTCTCTACTTCATAAAACCCATCTAAGAAAAACCCACAGCAAATACCATTCTCAATGGGGAAAAACAGAGCCTTCCCATTGAGATTAGGAGCACGACAAGGATGCTCACTCTCACCACTGTTGTTCAACATAGTACTACAAGTCTTAGCAACAGCAATCAGAGAAAAAAAAAGTATAAAAGGTATTCAAATTGGCAAAGAAGTCAAACTCTCTCTCTTCGCAGATGACATGATACTTTATGTGGAAAACCCAAAAGACTCCACCCTCAAACTACATGAACTCATACAGCAGTTCAGTAATGTGGCAGGATACAAAATCAATGTACAGAAATCAGTTGCTTTCTTATACACCAACAATGAAAATATAAAAAGGGAAATGAAAGAATCAATTCCAGTAAATAAATCGGAATAAACCTAACCAAAGAGGTAAAGGATCTGTACTCGAGGAACTACAGAACACTCAGGAAAGAAATTGAAGAAGACACAAAAAGATGGAAGACCATTCCATGCTCACGAATCAGAAGAATAAAGAGTGCTTACAGTAATCTATACTTTCAATGCCATCCTGATCATAATTCTACTGCATTTTTTCAAAGAGCTGGAACAAACTATCCTAAGACTTATATGGAACCAGAAGAGATCCCAAATTGCTAAGGAAGTACTGAAAAAGAAAACAACTGGGGACATCACGTTACCTGATATCATGCTTTACTACAAAGCGTCACCAAGATAGCATGGTACTGGCACAAAAAGACACATAGACCAGTGGAACAGAATAGAGAGACCAGATATGGACCCTCAACTCTATGATCAAATAATCTTCCACAAAGCAGGAAATAAAATACAGTGGAAAAAAGACAGTCTTTTAAATAAATGGTGCTGGGAAAATTGGACAGTTCTGTGTGGAAGAATGAAATATGACCATTCTTTTACACCATACACAAAGATAAACTTGAAATGGATAAAAGTCTTCAGTGTGAGCCAGGAATCTATCAAAATCCTAGAGGAGAACATAGGCAGTAACCTCTTCGACATCGGCCACAGCAGCTTCTTTCTAGATATGTCTCCAGGGGCACCTGAGTGGCTCAGTGAGCTAAAGCCTCTGCCTTTAGCTCAGGTCATGATCCCAGGGTCCTGGGATTGAGCCCCGCATCGGGCTCTCTGCTCAAGCAGGGAGCCTGCTTCCCCCGCTCTCTTTCTGCCTGCCTCTCTGCCTATTTGTGATCTCTGTCAAATAAATAAACAAAATATTAAAAAAAAAAAAGAAGATATGGTCCATATATACAATGGAGTATTATCGCTCCATCCAGAAGGATGAATACCCAACTTTTGTATCAACATGGATGGGACTGGAAGAGATTATGCTGAGTGAAATAAGTCAAGCAGAGAGAGTTAAGTATCATATGGTTTCACTTACTTATGGAGCATAAGGAATAACATGGAGGACACTGGGAGATGGAGAGGAGAAGAGAGCTGGGGGAAATCAGAGGGGGAGACAAACCATAAGAGACTGTGGACTCTGAGAAGAAAACTGAGGTTTTGGAGGGGGACTGGGGGGTTGGGTGAGCCTGGTGGTGGGTATTATGGAGGGCACATATTGCATGGAGCCCTGGGTGTGGTGCATAAACAATGGATTTCGGAACACTAAAGAAAAAAATAAAACAAAATTAAAAAAAAAATATATATATATATATATATATATTTAAAATCATTCATTAGGTTAATGAAAATTGAATTCATAATATATACTGCTCCATACCCCTTAGAATGTCTGAATTTTCACAACTCAACACTACCACATATTGGTGAGGATATGGAGTAGGTAGAACTGAAATAGAATTTAAACTTTCCTTTCAACAGGAAATTGAATTAATTGGTATATTTATACAATGAAATACTATTTGGCAATAAAAAGAATGACCAGTCATATATAAAACAACATGCATGGATCTCTAAAAGAGTATGCATAAAAAAAAAGAAGACAGTATGATTCCATTTATATAAACTTGAGAACCAGGAAAACTAATATGTGTTCAAAATCAGAATAGTGGTTGCCTACAGGGATAAATGTTGACAGAAAATGGATATAGGGGAACGTTCTGTGATAATGGTAATGTTTGATATTTTCGCTGGAATACTGTTTACACAGGCATATTAAGTTCTCAAAATTCTTAATATGTACATTAAGATGCATGCATTTAACATTATATAATTTTTACCTTAGTAAAACAATAAAAGGCCTGGCAATACACCCTTGGACTTTAAAGAACTAGAAAGCATGAACATATACTGGTTAAATTTAAGATCCACAAACTTTACAGCAATTTGTCTGGTATACTTTAAAAATCATTATGTAGCCTATACATTTTTCTTAGAATAGTTCTGATTCTCATCAAAATTCAAGCTTTAAGGCTGAAAGGAATAGAAAAATGACTGAGGACAGCTTCAACCATTCCAGAAATGAAAAGAGGATCTATGGTAATACCATTGTTCTTTCTTCAATAGATTATAAGAAAGTTAACCAGAATCCTATTTCTCACAAAAGATGTGAGAAGAAACTTAAACTACACAGCACATTTACACGAGGTCAGAAATTCTGATATTATATTTGGTGTTAACCAAGCAAATTCCCAAAATAATTTGGTGATTATCTTTTTCTGAAGATCCTACAAAGAAAGGACTATTTCATACAGTTAAGACGCCATTCTACATATGGATCTGCAGTTTTTTTTAAAGGACTTTATTTATTTATTTGACAAAGAGAGAAACAGAGGGAGTACAAGCAGGCAGAGTGGCAGGCAGAGGAAGAGAGAGAGGCAGACTCCCTGCTGAGCAGGGGGCCCAATGTGGAGCTGGATGCCAGGACCCTGGACCTGAGCCCAAGGCAGATGCTCAACATACTGAGCTACCCAGATGCCCCACATTCTGCAATTTCTTGATATCCCTTTCAATTCTCTGACTGTGGCTACCTAGGGATAAATAAATGTAGAAACAGAAAGCATTAAAGCATTTGTGACTCCACAACTTCTGGGCATAATTCATGCAGTAGAAATAAGACAACTGAATTTTATGCCTGAGAAAAGGTAGGTTATGTGTCCCTTAAGTCCAAAGTGACACAGTATAAATGAATTGCTCAATTTTTAGAAATATATCAACTAAAACACTGGTGGGGTTAGTATGGAAAGGCATATTCTTCCTAACTGTCAAAATATATAAATATTCATAGCACAGTCATTGTAGCCTACATTTTAACACATTGCCTACTTTATACCATTTGAGTGAAAAACTTGTAAGAACAGTTACTCATGTAATCATGATATCACATAGTAATGGGGGATAAAAGTCCATAAGATAAAAATGGACACCATCATAGATACTTCCAGAGAAGTTCTATTTTTTTTTTTTTCTAAATGGCTTTATGTGCTCAAAGTTTTGGTAACTTATTTGTTTGACATCTAAAAACATTACATTATTTCATGAAACAGACAAGTGAAATCCACACAAGGTCCACACAGTTATTCTTTATCCTTTAGTAGAAAGAGAAAAATCCAAAACAAACAAACAAAAAAACTGAAGGACTATAGAATATCTATCACACCTTGGAAAATAATATTGTATTAAAAAGGGATTTTTTTGGCTTAAATAAATAAGTCTCCTATTACTAAAAGAATGAATTACTATTGATTAAAATAACTTTTTTAAAACTAAAGGACAGCCAGTGCTGGTGCAGTATGACTATTGCCATTAACTTAAATGATTTCTTGGAACATCTATGTGTTCATAATGCTGTCAAAAGTAGTGTGAGTGTGGTGCATGCATAAACCCTCTCTGAGCATGCAACCTTTAAGTCATTACTAAAAAATGTATGTCTTATTTGAAATAATAAAATAGTCCATATATTAATTAAATTATCAATATCTTATTTAAGATTAACATAAACCCATCATTGTGAAAATGAGGGGTAAATGCAAAACTAAGGAGAAAGTTTAAGGAAGTACACCAAGAGATGCTCTTATCGAAATATTTTAGTCTGATTTTTAAAAAGCCTCTGACTTCATAAAAAGGCTAGAGGTTTATGTTCTGTCTCTATTTTTTGAAGCAGCTTCAGGAGAATAGGTATTATTTCTCCTTTGAATGTTTGGTAGAATTCTCCAGGGAATCTGTCAGGTCCTGGGCTCTTATTTTGGGGGGGAGGTTTTTTTTGTTTTTTTTTTTAAAGATTTTATTTATTTATTTGTCAGAGAGAGAGAGAGAGAGAGCAAGAGCGAGCACAGGCAGAGTGGCAGGCAGAGTCAGAGGGAGAAGCGGGCTCCCTGTGGAGCAAGGAGCCCGATGTGGGACTTGATCCCAGGACGCTGGGATCATGACCTGAGCCGAAGACAGCTGCTTAACCAACTGAGCCACCCAGGCGTCCCTTTGGGGGAGGTTTTTGATCACTGCTTCAATTTCGTTACTAGATACTGGTCTATTCAGGTTGTCAGTTTCTTCCTGATTCAGTTTTGGAAGTTTATAGGTTTCCAGGAATGCATCCATTTCGTCTAGGTTGCTTAACTTATTGGCATATAGCTGTTGATAATAATTTCTGATGATTGTTTCTATTTCCTTGGTTTTAGTCATGATCTCTCCCTTTTCATTCATAATTTTATTAATTTGGGTCCTCTCTCTTTCCTTTTGGATTAGTTTGGCCAATGGTTTATCGATCTTGATTCTTTCAAAAAACCATCCTCTAGTTTCATTGATGATGTGTGTTCTACTGTATCTCTAGTTTCTGTCTCATTGATCTCTGCTCTAATCTTGATTACTTCCCTTCTTGTGTGTGGGGTTGGCTTAATTTGTTGTTGATTCTCAAGTTCTTTAAGGTGTAAAGAGAGCTGGTGTATTCGGATTTTTCAATTTTTTTGAGGGAGGCTTGGCTGGCTATGTATTTCTCCCTTAGGACCACCTTTGCCATATCCCATAGGTTTTGGACCAAAGAGTCTTCATTCTGATTGGTTTCCGTGAATTGTTTAAGTCCTTCCTTGATTTCCTGATCGATCTGAACATTCTTAAGCAGGGTGGGCTTTAGCTTCCAAGTGTTTGAATTAGTTCCAAACTTTTTCTTGTGGTTGAGTTCCAGATTCAAAGCATTGTGGTCTGAGAGTATGCAGGGAATAATCTCAGTCTTCTGGTATCGGTTGAGCCTGTTTTGTGACCCAGTATGTCGTCTGTTCTGGAGAAAGTTCCATGTGCACTTGAGAACGAGTATTCTGTTGACTTAGGGTGGAATGTTCTGTATATATCTATGAGGTCCATCTAGTCCAATGTGTCACTCGATGCTCTTGTTTCTTTATTGATTTTCTGCTTGGATGATCTGTCTACTTCTGACAGATCTACTTCTAAGATCTCCTACTATTAATGCATTCATATCAATATGACTCTTTACCTTGATTAGCAGTTGTCTTATGCTCCCATATTGGGGGCATAAATATTTACAATTGTTAGATCTTCTTGGTGGATAGATCCTTTAACAATGATGTAGTGTCCTTCCTTATCTCTGACTACAGTCTTTAGTTTAAAATCTAATTTATCTTTAAAAAAATCTAATTTATCTGAAAATGAGAATCGCTACCCCAGCTTTCCTTTGAGGCCGATTGGCATGAGAAGGGTTGGAGAACCCTTCACTTTCAGTCTGGATGTATCCTTAGGTTCCAAATGTGTCTCTTGTAGACAACATATGGACGAGTCCTGTGGTTTTATCCAGTCTGCAACTGTGTGCCTTTTTATGGGAGTGTTTAGGCCATTCATGTTGAGAGTGATTATTGAAAGACGTGTTTTTATTGACATCATGTTGCCTGTGAAGTCCTTTTTCCTATAGATGGTCTTGTGAATTTCTGTTCTATGACACTCTTCAGTACTTTCTTCTTTTAAAGTACCCCCCCTTAATATTTTTTGTAGTCCCAGCTTGGTGGTGACATACGCTTTTAAACCTTGCCAGACTTGGAAGCTCTTTTTCTCTCCATCCAGTTTCAATGTCAGCTTTGCTGGATGAAGTATCCTTGGCTGCATGTTTTTCTCATTTAGTGCCCTGAATATGTCTTGCCAGACCTTTCTGGCTTGCCAGATTTCTGTGGACAGGTCTGACGTTATTCTGATGGACCTTCCTCTGTACGTAAGGAATCTCTTCCCCCTCTCTGCTCTCAAAAGTTCTTATCTAAAATTATCCATCAGTCTCTAAATCCAGTGACTTTATGTCTTTCTAGATTTGTTGATCTGGAGGGGTGATCTTTCTTCCTCTAGGGCATAAACACTGGTTACATTCCCCAAATTGGGAAAATTTTTGTCCAGAATTTGTTCAACTATATCTTCTAGTCTTCTCTCTTTCTCCTCCCTCTCAGGGATACCAATAATTCTGGCGTTGGAACATCTCATTGCATCATTTGTTTTCCTAATTCTGTTTTTATGGATTCTAAGCTGTTTGTTTCAGGCCTCCTCCTGATCCTTTTTCTTTAGCAGTTTGTCCTCTAGTTCACTAAATCTAACTTCTAACTCAGTTACCCTAGCTGTTAGAGTATTTACATTAGATTGGATTTCATTCATAGCATTTTTAACTTCTTCCTGGGTGGCTTTCACTTCTTCCCTTAGAGATTTCATGTTGTCATTAATGGTTTTCTCCAACCTGGTCATTGCCTGGATAATTGTTACCCTGAATTTCCTTTCTGATATATTGTTTATGTCCATATCCAATAGCTCTGATGGAGAGGGCACAATCCCTGGATTTTTCCTCTGTTGGGTCTTCCTCCTAGTCATTTCGGTGAGAGGTTATTAAGGGGATGGTTAGCTGAATATATCAACTGTGATCCAGGCTAAGGTGCATCCTGGAATGCTTCTGAGGAATCAGAAGTCGCCACCAAAAAGAAAGAAGAAAGAAAAAAAGAGAGAAAGAAAGAGACAATAATAATAGTAATAATAATAATAATAATAATAATAAAAGAGAAGACCCAGCCAGAATGGACCCCAAAGGTATGATTTATATGGTATATAAACAAAAGTGGACAAAAAACAAAAACAAAACAAAACAAAAGACCAACAAAGTAAATGACAGGAACAAAAAGGCAAAAAAAAAAAAAAAAAAAAGGAACCCAGCTAAATTGAACCCCAAGTATAAGATTTATATAATAGCAGAAGAGAAACAAATACACAGAAACACTGACAGTGGAAAAAGATGGGAGGGTGCTTATCAATCCTCAGTGTGGGTGAGAAAGGTTATTTTGATCCTTTTCGGGTGTATCTTGATATCTTTGTTAAAGGACTCAACTTTCCAGAGATAAAGGGCGATTGAAACTGGTTTATATATAGGGGTAGTATTGATTAGGGAAAGAGGATTACCTTGAAGCTTATATCTATATGTATATTAAAAAATAGAAAAGAAAAACAAAACAAAACAAAAAAAAAGAAAATATGATAGCAGGGTTGGGAATAATAATGACTTTCTCCATAAGACTATTGTAGAAATTCAATATGTGAGAATACTAAACAGGTACTGTGGAATGCATCCATAGGTGTTGGATACATGGTAGGTGTTTGTTTAGTGGAAAAAAAAATAAAATTAGATGTTAAAAAAATAGAAAAGAAAAATTAAAATAGGTATATGTTTGAAAAAAGTTCAAGTTAAAAGGTTATTATGGAATATGTGTTATTAACTCTCTAGTTGTAATGGTAAATAGGATTAAAAAATTAAGCAGAACAAGAATAATTAAAATGAATTAAAAATAAAAGTTGTATCTATGAAATATACAGGTTTTAGGGCAATACCGGGAGCTTGTTTTCCCCTGATATTGGGGTTTTACAGTTTTATGGGGACCCTGTGGTAGTTGTCCTCCTGTTCTTTCTGGGGGAGTGGCCTGCTGCATTGTTTTTCAATCAATCTTGCTTGGGTTGAGTCCTCCTGCTCCCTATTGAGGGCCTGAGCTATGAGGAAACTAGTTTTTCAGGCTTTTGTTCTCTGGAGGATTTTGTTCTTTGGCAGCTTTTTGTGGCTTTGTGGAGGTTTGGTGGAAAGCAAACTGCACCCAGACCTCTGTCTCAGAGAGAAGCCTCGGTCTGCTCCCCTTTGGGTGGTCCAGAACATATAAACTCCCCCTCTGCAAACTCCTCTGAGCCGTGCAACCCCCCAAAGACAGAGCACATCCCAGTCACGGCCTCAGGGGCTGACCGAAGTGCTGACTCTGCACCCCTGTGCTACTAAAGCTGTGAGCGGTATTGGTCCAGGGAGCCTGCTTCACATGGCTGCCTTTGCTGGGACTGCTGGGGTCCAGACCTCAGGTTTCTGCAGTGAGAGATTGCACTGAGTTCCTTTCCGCCCTGGCTGGAAGAGTCCAGACCATCTGCTGTCCTAGCGACCACTGAGTAGCACCAGGAAGGAGCTTTCTCAGGCGCCGGCGCGAGGAGTGGGTCAGACCCTGATTGCACAGTGCACAAAAGTTCTAGGGAGCATAGGCTGCTGCCATCACCAGACTTCCTCATGCGGGGGTGGGAGTGTGCCCAGCTGAGCCATGACGGAAGATGCCCAACCTCATGGGCTCCACCACACTCTTTCTGGCACGGGTGGTCCCTAGCAGTGATTGTCCTGGGACCATGGGTTTAGGTCCATGCCTATGACCACCAGATTCAACCAGTTGCCCCTTAAGACCCTTTGCTCTTTTTGAGTGCTTTTAAACAGACTCCAAATTAATTCCGGTCCCCAATCACAGGGCACTCTCATATTGTGGTATTACTTTCCAATGGGTCACTTCTGGTGGCTCTCTCCCCCTTCTGTTTTTCCTCCGATATCTGTCCGATCATTCCCATGCTGCTTTATCTCTCCACTGGAGTCTTCTGCCCCTGTAGAGATCCAGAAGTATATAATCCTATATCTCATGCTGATTTCACGGGTGTCCAGAGTGCTTGGCAGATAATTAGCTCATTTTAGGGGACCAGTTGAAACAGGGTCTAATACTTCTCCGCCATCTTGCCCCTTTTCCGATTTTAAATATATTTTATAACAATTGCCTATTCAGCTTTTTTGTCCATTATTCAATACATTGTCTTTTTCAAATCTATGCAGTTTCTAAACACATGTTCTTTTTTAGATATATTATTGATAATATTTTCTTCCAGTATGGCTCACCCATTTTTTCAGTTGATATTTCTGAGAAGCAGAAGTTTGTAACTTTGTTGAAATTTATCATTTTTAATAATTAGTGATTTTTTAAAAAAGATTTTATTTATTTATTTGACAGAGAGAGAGATCACAAGTAGGCAGAGAGGCAGGCAGAGAGAGAGGGGGAAGCAGGATCCCTGCTGAGCAAAGGGCCCTAGGAGGGGCTTTATTCCAGGACCCTGAGATCGTGACCTGGGCCAAAGGCAGAAACTTAACCCACTGAGCCACCCAGGTGCCCCAATTAGTGTTTTTTTTGTGTGTGTCCAAAAAGGCAAGGATTTGTCTACCTCAAGATTATAACTTTCTCTTCAGTTTCAAAATTTCTTTGCTCAGTTATCTTTACACTTTATAAAAAAGGAATCAGCTGTCAATTTTAATTAAAAAAACAAGTCCTATGGGAATTTTTTATTAAGATTGAGGAAAATTTATAGACCTACTTATGGACTATTAGCACATTATAATATTGAATCTTTTTATTCATAAATCTGTGAACTCCTACTTAAAATCCAGTAGTCTTGGTAAGTTTTGTAACCATTCATTAGATTTTTTTCCCATTTTCTTTTTTACTATAGTGAAAAGGAGTTTTTTTTAAAAACTGCTTCATTTTTCAAACTTTTGTTATTTTATAAAATAAAATTGATTTATTTTTCCTGACCTTGTGTTCTGGGCATTGCTAATTTCACTTTTTAAAATTTTGCATATTTTATAGAATTTTGTATAGGGATAGTAATGTCATATTTCAGTAATTACAGTTATGTTTTATTTTTTCCAATATTTTAAAAATTTATTTTTTATTTATTAAATGGACTGGAATTCTAATACAGTGTTAAGTAGTTCTTTTTTTTTAACATTTTATTTATTTATTTGACAGACAAAAAAATCACAAGTAGGCAGAGAGGCAGGCAGAGAGAGAGAGAGAGGGGATACAGGCTCCTTGCTGAGCAGAGAGCCCGATATGGGGCTTGATCCCAGGATCCTGAAAATATGACCCGAGCTGAAGGCAGAGGCTTAACCCACTGAGTCATCCAGGTGCCCCAAGTAGTTCTTTGTTAAATCATAAGGTGATGTTGATTGTGGTAAAATGGTTTTTATACATCTATTGAATTTATCATATTGCTTTTTTTCTTTTATTCTGCCACTAGACTTATTTATATTAATCGATAATAAATGTTGGTCTGATATTGCAATTCTTGAATAAGATCCACTGGATCATATGGTTATAATAACTTTTATATTGCTGAATACAATTTGATAAGATTTTGTTAAGAATTTTTGTGTCTGTGTTCATAAGAATTATTATTCATTAATTGTCTCATATTGTAAAGTATTTGGAAATTTGGGGCTCATAGTTTGGATAAACTCATAAAACAAATTTGGGGTGTTCTCTCCTCTGCCAATTTCTGAAAGAAGTTGGATAAGAACAGTATTATTTACCCACAAATATTTAGTAGAACTCATTTAAACCTTTGTAACTGAATTTACTTTTAGACAAAGTTTTGTGTCATAATGCGGTGTTTAAATTGGCATAATGCCATACCAATTCTCTCTAAATTTGTCTAAGTTTTGGTATTTGTGTTCTTTAAGTAATTTGTCCATTTATTCTAAGTTGTATTAATTGGTGTAACTACAATTTTTTTTTAGTAGAATTGAAAATAATGTCTCCTCCTATTTCTGATATCAGTAATTGTATTTTTTTCTCTTTGTTTTCTTATTCACTTCTTGTAGGAGTTTATCACTTTTATTACTATCTTCAAAGCATCAACTTTGGCTTTGTTAATTTTCTGTATTATTTATTTTCTATTTTATTTATTTCTGCAATTATGGTTTCCTTTATTCTACTTACATTGTTTCAGTTTACTCTCTTTTTCCCAGCTTAGGGAGGGCTTTTAGAGTATGTAGCATGGTTCCTATCGTTAATAACACTACATTGCATACTTGAAATTTGATCTTATGTGTTCTTACCACACACAAAAAAAGATAATACAATAAAGATATGTTAGGTGATGAATGTGTTAACTAGCTTGATTGTGGTAATCATTTCATAATGCGTATGTATTTTACATCATTACATTGTACAGTTTAACCTCTTACTCTAGTATAAACATTGGAGCTACATAAGTGCTTCAAATATTGCTTTTGCTGCATTCCACAAACCAATTTCCCTGTTATTCAAGTGAAAATATTTTATAATCTCCATATTTCTTCTTCAAACCATGAGTGATTTTAAAATGTATTGCTTAATTTCCAAATATTTGGCATTTTCCTAGGCATTTTCTCATCAAACTCTAATTTATATATGTTGAGTCAGAAATATGCTCTGTAAAATTTCAGTATGTTGAAGTTTATTTTATGGTGCAGCATAGGCAGTATCATAGTAAAATTCCATCTGTTCTTGAAATTCAGAATGTGTATTGTATAGTTATTAGTGCAATATTCTATTAATGACAGTTGGGTACAGTGGGTTGATGATGTTCAAATTTCTATATCCTCTCTCCTTTATGCTAGTATTGTCATATACTTTATATGAAGTAAACCTTCAAGTAAAATACATTAGTTTTACTATGAAGAGTTTTATTTTAAAGAAATTAAGATGACAAATTTTATGTCTCTTATCTTTTCTTTTCATCATACTCTACTTCTTCCTGTTGACCCAAGTTTCCATGGTTGACAATTTCTGGTAGTATACATAGTTAAACTTGGGTGAAATTCTCTCACATTTTCTTTTTTTAAGATTTTTTATTTATGTATTTGACAAAGAGCTCACAAGTAGGTGGAGAGTCAGGCAGAGAGAAAGGAGGAAGCAGGCTCCCTGATGAGCAGAGAGCCCGATGTAGGGCTCGATCTTATGATCCTGGGATCATGACCTGAGCGGAAGGCACAGGCTTTAACCCACTGAGCCACCCAGGTGCCCCTCTCACATTTTCTTATCTGTAAATATTTTATTTTACTCTCTCACACACATTAATTTAAAAAAAAATCTTATGTGGTTTCTTTGACTTTCTTACCTAGTTGAATTTTGAATTATAAAGTTTTGCAATAATTATCAAACATTAGAATTATTTGTTTATATGTCTACTGCAGATATTTTCCAACGTGAATAATAATGAAAAATTCAGTGAACACAGTATTTTAATATTTAAATTTTAACTAGTAGACACTTTTAACTATGACTAGTAGCCAGTTGCAAATAATCTGTGTTCGTTTAAAATAATAATGCAACATTCCCAAACATTTGAAAGAGCTTTTAAATCTATTCAGTTACAACTAAGCTATGCCAGGACACAAATTCATTCACTCTATGATGGTACAAATTTTTTAACAGTCTATTTTATTTTAAACATACTATAAACATAAATATTTTGGGGGCACCTGGATGGCTCAGTGGGTTAAACCTCTGCCTTCGGCTCAGGTCAGGATCTCAGGGTCCTGGGATCGAGCCCTGCATCGGGCTCTCTGCTCACTGGGGAGCCTGCTTCCTTTCTCTCTCTCTCTCTCTCTGCCAGCCTCTCCACCTACTTGAGATCTCTGTCTGTCAAATAAATAAATAATACCTTAAAACATTTATTTTAAAAAATAAATATTTTGCTCTGATCTCAAAGCAAGTTCATGCAGCATTTTAGGAGAATTGTTCTATACATAATTCCCTCTTGCTTGTGGCACACAGGAATTGAAAACAGAATATCTTTGTTATGAGGTATCTGTGTTCTCATGAAACCCTAAGGGGTATGATTCCTTACAAGTCACTTAATTCCAGGCATGACACATAAAAGCACAAAATCTACCAAATGTGTTGTTAACTAACAATTATTAAACCCAATGGCAATGCCAAATTCTGTATTTACTTTTAACATCTCTTTTGGTTTAGCCTAACGCTTAGAACACCAGTTTCTTCCATACGCTTAGATAATGTACCTAGAATGTCAATACAGTAATGGAGAATTGTTCCTAAATAAGCTGCCTCCAGTAAAGCTTTCTCTTCCACTTGGACTCAAAAAACATGTCAGTTTCCTTTGCAGGGATGATATTTTATTGCATTACCTCAAGTAATGAATGTTATTTGCCTCATATTTCATTCTAGGTACTTTGTAAGTCATCTTCTCTATTCTCTGGCTTTGTCTTTCAGAGCATTAGTTCTGTTAAGGACTTAAATGTTTGTGTTTCCACAGAATTCATATGTTGAAATTCAAACCCAAATCTGATGGTATTAGGAAATGTGTCTTTGCAATATGATGACATACCACAGTGACATACCACCTCAGGCCTGTTAGACTGTCATCAAAAAGATGAACGATAACAAGTGTTAGTGAGGGTATGCAGAAAAGGGTGTGCACTGCTGTTGGGAATGTAAAAGTGAAGCCTTCAGAAACAGGGTTAGAGCTCTCTTTCCCTTTCTGCCATTTCTTTTATGTGAGCACACAGTGAGAAAATGCCTATCTATGAAGCAGGAAGCAGATTCTCACCAGACACTAAATCTGCAGGTGCTTTAAACTTGGACTTCACAGCCTCCAGAACCATAGGGAATAAACATTTGTTGTTTAAGACACCCAGTCTAAGGTATTTTGTTATAGCAGCCTGAACAGCCTCAGACACTTGTCAGCTACTTGGCTATGCTTGGATGTTTTTATCCTCAGATTTAATCAAAGCAGTTCACCTTTTAATCATAATCTCATGTAATTTTGCAGTAGGTAACTAAATTTGCTAAAAACAATTTGTGGTGATGTGTCACACTAGACAGAAAATTCAGCTCAGAGTCTCTCCTGCTAACTTCTGGGAGTTCCTGTCCTGGCCAGACAACAGAAAAGGCAGCTACTTGCATAAAAAACACTACATTATAAAAATTTTTAGCTTTTTCCTTCCCTGTCTATAAAAATAATGTGAAAAATTTGCTGATTTTTGGTAGTCATTGATCATTGACTTTGTAAAGATTAGTGCATTTGGGTTTTACATCTGGTTTAGCATCAAGTATTACTGAATTTAAACATATTTTCATAAATCAAGGAGATGATTAATTATATAGTCAGCCCGCTATTATGACAGAGACCGACGTAGCCATTTGAAGCCTCAAACTCAGTGTCCTAGGATATAACTATTAACTTTGACTAATATTCTACAAACTTCTTATGCACATTTTATGCTATTTTCTGTTCTAGGGATAGAGATCTCTGATTCTTAGTAGAACAGCAATTGCTGGAGGCCTGAAGAATAACAATAGCAGTTCAGCTTAAATATTAGCAGGGATCCCAAATAACTTACTTTTTGAAGTGAGGGTATTGCTTTTATATATGAGTTTTAGTTTCTCACACATTATTAAAATGCAGTTTTGTAGAAGATATTAATTACATTCTACATGATCTGTCTGTAGCACCATACTTCGCAATATAATCATCGTACATGGTAAAAAGTATTGTTCTTCTAAAAGCATTCTCTAGCCCATTAACTATGTATTAGAAAAGACAAATGTGGCATTCATGAAAATCTACAAAATATGTGATGGGAGAAAACATTTTCAAATCATGTGTCTGATAAGGGGGGGTCCTATCCAAAACATATAAAGAACTCATACAACCCAATACCAAAAAAAAAAAAAAAAAAAAAAACTAAAAATGAGCAGAGAAACTGAAGAGACATATATCTCAAGAAGATATATAGATGGCCAACAGATACATGAAAAGGGGCTCAAGATACTAATCAACAGGGAAATAAAAATGAAAACTGCAATAGCATACCCTTACACACCTGTTAGATTGATTGTCATGAAAAAGATTAGAGGAAACAAGTATTAGTGAGGTTGTAAGGAGAAAAGAATTCTTGTTTACTGTTGGTGGGAATGTAAACTGGTACAGCCACCATGGAAAACAATATGGAGTTTACTACTAAAAACTATTAAAAATTGAATTACCATCTGATCCAACAATCCCAATTTTGGATATAAACTAAAGGAAACCAAATACATCTTGTTTTTTTAATTTTATATTTTTAATGAATCACTGAACACTACATTAAAAACTAATGATCTTCTATATTCATGCTAATTGAACATAATAAAATTTTTAAAAAATCACTATGTTTGTTTATAAAAAATAAAAAATTTTTTAAAAATCACTATGTTAAATAGAGATTTGCATCTCTATGTTCATTGCTGCATTATTTGCAATAGCCAAGACAAGGAACCAACTTAAGTATCCATGGACAAATAGATAAAGTAACTGTGGTTTGTGTGTTTGTGTGTGTGTGTGTGTGTGTGTGTGTGTGTATTACTATATATGCATGTGTGTATGTGTTGTGTATGTCTGTGTATATATATAGACATAAAAAGAGAAATCCTGTCATTTGTGACAGCATGGATGGGCTTTGTGGCATTATGCTAAATGAAGTAAGTCACACAGAGAAAGACAAATACTGTATTATCTTAAATATATGTGGATTCTTAAAAACAATAAACTCAGAGAAAGAATAGATCAGTGTTTGCCTGAAGTGAGGGTTAGAGGGTAGAGAAATGAGTAAAAGTAGTCAAAATATATAAGCTTCCAGTTAGAAGATAATGTGGGGGATATGATGTACAGCATGGTGACTATAATTACCAATACTGTATTGTATATTTAAAAGTTTCTAAGACAGTAAATCTTAAAGTTCTCATCATAAAAAAATTTGTAACTGTGTAAAGTGAAGATGGTAACTGAACTTACAATCACTTTGCAATATGTATGTAACTCATGTTTTATCTCAATAAAACTAGGAAAATGGAACATTCCTATAACACTAGAGGACTATCTTTAAATATAAGACATTTTTTAATGTGTACTTTTAATTAACCTATTAATTTTCTATTATTTTAATTGGAATAGCAAGTTATTTTTAAAAATTTTTTATTTTTTTGAAAGATTTTATTTATTTATTTGACATAGAGAGAGATCACAAGTAGACAGAGAGGCAGGCAGAGAGAGAGGAGGAAGCAGATTTCCTGCTGAGGAAAGAGCCTGATGCTGGGGTCATGACCTGAGCTGAAGGCAGAGGCTTAACCCACTGAGCCACCCAGGCGCCCCTATTTTTAAAAATTTTATTCTTAAAAACACTTCTATACTATGTGTATAATTTCAGATTTTACTATGCACTGGAGACACTGATTATCTCCTACAACAAGCTGTTTGGCCTTAGAACAGTGCGGTTAACAATAATTTAAAGCTCTATCATTTCTATAAAGTTAATCTTGTACAATCTTCTATAGTTTCATTTTAAAATATATGCAACTCTTATAGGTGTTTGGTAGAAAGCAAGTAGCCAGATCTTGGAATGAAGTACTGTGAACCATCATTTTATGTACAACTTCTTTTTCTTTTTTTATTCTTTGGGCCTGCAACCTTCTTCCCTTGCTAGTATGTTCAACTATTTTATGATGTGACAGGTGGTTATGCCTCCTTCCTGTGTTCCATCTGATTTGAAATAAGTAGCCCTGAGGTGCTTGGTGGCTCATCAACTTCCATATCTTGGTTGTCAGCTTGAAATGTAGGATTCTTAAATGACAATCACTTCAGAGAGAATCACCTACCTGATCCAGTGTCTCTGAAGAAATTACGATTTCAGTCACAACTAAAGCAGCTCATTGTTGTCACCTTACACTTGAGCAGCTTAATTTTTATTACTCAAAAATGTTGGCCTACTCTAAGCAGCTGCAGAAATGGTTTCATGGCAAATAGTAGTTCTTTTCAGATACTGTTTGCTAAATGTATTGTGACCAGCCCATTAATAATGTAAAATACTTGAAATATTTCTGTAGTGGTTAGATTTTTCTAAAAACAACAACAAAAAAGTCTACTTCTCAGTAGTATGTGAGGACAGTGTGGTTGCAAGGCAAAGGGTAAAACTTTTTTTTCAAATTTTTTCTTGTAATTTTTTTCCTGTGATATCAGATTCTTAATGTAATATTATTGAAAATTTTACTTGTGATCTTATTATTTGGTATCTTGGAACTGTCTTTTCTAAAGTGTACCCAAGAAATGATTAGATATCATCTGAGAACATTAACTTTAAAAATAAAAACACAACCATGTGGGGCGCCTGGGTGGCTCAGTGGGTTAAAGCCTCTGCCTTTGGCTCAGGTCATGATCCCAGCCAGGGTCCTGGGATCGAGCCCTGCATCGGGCTGTCTGCTCCGTGGAGAGCCTGCTTCCTCCTCTCTCTCTGCCTACTTGTGATCTCTGTCTGTCAAATAAATAAATAAAATCTTTAAAAAAAAAAAAAACACACCATGTAAAAGTTGTGAATAATTCTTTAATATTTTTTACTTGGAAAATACTTATCTGCCCCACTAGTGACAAGTTCTTACCTCATTCCTAAGTAACTGATTTCCTTTAAAAAAAAAATCACATCATAAAAATTGGGGTAGTAGAAATTTATCAAAATATCTCAATTCTCAGGTATGATAAAATTCCTTAACAAAATTTATAAAAATAATGAGTGTGCATTTCTCACAAACTGATCAAAAATTTTATCTGAGATGCTAACTAAGAAGTAAAAAACAAAGTGAACTAAGAAAATGCAATGATTATTATATGCATCTAAAACCCAGTCCTAGGGGAAGGATATTTATGATATACAATAAAATATATGGGGTCACTACAAACAATATACAAATAATTTCCATACATAGATAGTCCTCATTTTGTGTTTATATGGAAGTACCTGATATAAATTAGAAATTTTATATAGCACAAGAGAAGTGATTAAAAATTTGTATTAAATCATGCTTATAATGAATTACTTTAAATTCTCTATTAGTAAACCAACCTTGCTTATGGAATTAGTAAACTAGTTTAAATTAAAAATATAAAGATATTTCTATTGGAAGTACTATAATGATCAGTTTGAATATATTGAATGATTATGTTTTAATTCCACAATTGAGAATAAAAGACATTAATATGGGCATGGGGAAAATTTCATTTAGTGAAATAAAAAGTTAAAGTTCAGGTGATTTTTTTTAACTTGCAAAAATCATTAATTAGGAAATTTGAATGAATTTTCTTGGAATCATCAGGACAGCCCTTTTCTCAAGTAAAGAGTAAGAAATTTGCTGTACAAAATGGACTTTTTTTTTCCAAATTGTTTTTCTCCTGCTGATTGATCTTTTTCCATTAGTTTTTATTGGGATTCCAAAAGTCAGGCATTATGTAACCCTTTTAACAAGGTATTACTATTTTGTGGTTGTTAACTACTTAGAGTTTTTACCGCAATAATTATTTCTCTCAAGGTCGATATGAATATCAATTCCAAATTTTGTAGTTAGAAAGTGAAAAAGTTAAAACCAATTTTAATATGTAATTTTACAACCTCAACTTTTGTAGTAAATCCAACTAGTGATTTGACTACAATCATATTTGTCCCTTTGGCCATCCATAACCACTTTTTCCCCATTAGAGCATAACTACTTTCCCCTGAAAATATCCAAATGTATGATCCTTGATCTTTTCGCCAACTCTTGTGCTCTAAGATAGTGATAGACAAAGTTGCACATATTAACACCTGAGCAGATGAGTTCATTTCTTACCTGCTGAAATCACTGAATTAAATTTGGTGCTATCTTGGAAGTACACTTAAGGCAATCGAAGCATTTTGTTATAAATCTAAATCAAGTCAAACAGTGAAATAGAACAAAATTTTGAAGATATAATTTAGTATGATGTCCATTAAAAAAAAAAAAAAAAGAAATGCTTGAAGATGAAAGATCTGTTGCTCACTTTTATGTTCACTAAATTAGTGCCACTTCCCATTTTTGAAACCAAGGTTCACTTTCAGTTTATCCCAGAAGTTTAGATTATCATGAACATTTGACAATTTGTAAGTGAATGCTTACAGGCTAAAGAGGTTTTGCTCTTTCATTTGATGGATTGTGTCATGCTAGAGCCTGGCAGTGCATTTTATTTGACCTTTCTCCTTAACTCCATTCATCTTAAACTCCTTGTCACATGAGTGACAGGCCATCATGATGTGATGGAAGACAAAACTTCAAAAAGATGCATCACCTTGTCAGATAAATGCAGATCAGAAATCCTTTTTTAAGAATATTGAGTGAGTTAGAGAACAACTTAGGCTAAATTAGGTTGTAATATTGAAAAGTAGAGTACACTTTGGAGATCAAAGATTGTTGTTGGAACAACTCGAATAAAATTTATAAAGGAATAATCAGAGTGATTTTTACGATCTTTCCTATAAAATGAGAAATGTAGCAAGACACAAAATTTGTTTGAGAAGGTATTAATGAAAGAAAACTGTTTAATTATAGGTGTACACACACACACACACACACACACACACACACACACACAAACCTGTAGTTAAACTTTGGGCATTTATTTTTTAAAAATACCTTTCTTTATAGGAATATATACAAAACTTAATTCATTCAGGGCCCCTGGTATTACTAAAAATTTTGATGCAACTGAAGATGGGCAGTTTTATATCCCTTGAACAGAAATCAACTCTCTCCTCACAGAACAGAGATTACTGAGGTGAAGAAAGGGGTAGATTTCCTCATCTTTTGTAGGTCATTCATCTCACATCCAAGACTTTTCATTACAAAGTTCTGAAAGATTCTCTGCTTTGTGTGTTTATACCAACAGACAGAGGCCATTCATATTGTAAATCAATGAACTAGTTTCTTGTTTTGGCAGGATCAGCCGTGATTTAGTAGTGGAATATGAGCACAGAGTAAAGACATTGACCTGACACATTTTTATCCCATCCCATGTGAATAAATTTCTTCTATCCATGGAAGAACAGTGAAATATGAGACACAAAATAATCACGGCATAGAAATACTATTGCCCTGGAACAGAAATGGAGGAATGTAAAGAGACCTGAGTCTTCTCTGGAAGACAAAATGGTGAAGAAAAGAATGTACAACTCTACACACACATAGACACATACACATTTTCTTTGTTCATTCTCATATACTTAGTCATAAGAATACTTATATTCTGATACATTATTCATTCTAAGTCATATGCTATGTATTTTTTGAATAATAGAGCAATCATAAAAGACAACTAAAAATAGACTATCTCCAAAATTTTAATATATGAATTTAAAAAAAGAAGTATACTCTGGGGACACCTGCGTGGCTCAGTTGAACTCTTGATTTCAGCTCCGGTCATTAACTCAGGGTCATGAGATTCAACCCCACATGGGGCTCCATGCTCAATATGGAGTCCACTTGGGATTCTCTCTCTCCCTCTGCTACTCCCCCTATGCCCAACTCCCTGCATTTAGTGCGCACATGCATGTGCATGCTTTCTCTTGCTTGGAAAAAAAAAACAAGTAGAAAATACATATATTTTGAAGTAGTTAGTGTATTTTTATTTCCTCTCTTTGGTTGTATTATCATTTAATTTAGGTCATAAATTTTGCCCAATTCTTTATTCTTCATATGAATATAGAATCACTTATAATCTGAGGTAAATTGGTACAGCCATTATAGAAAACAGTATGGAGGTTACTCAAAAAATTAAACATAAGACTGTTATATGGTTCAGTAGTTCCATTCCTGGCTGTATATCCAAAGGAAATGAAGTCACCATCTTGAAGAGATGTCTGCACTACATGTTCAGTGCAACATTATTCCCAATAGCCAAGACATTGAAACAGATTAAGTGTCTATCAAGAAGTGAATAAAGAAAATGTGATCTATATATACAATGGAATATTTTCAACTGAAAAAATGAGGAAACTTTTACCATTTGTGGTAACATGGATGAGCCCAGAGAATATTATGCTTAGTGAAATAAACCAGACACGGAAAGACATATATTCTATGATGTCATTTATATGTGGAATATAAAAAAGTCAAACTCATAGAAGCAGAGAGTGGAATATTATCTCAGGGACTAGGAGGTGAGGAATTAGGAAGATACTGATCAAAGGGTGTAACTTTTATTTATAAGATGAATAAATTCTGGGATCTGATATACTTATGATTATAGGTATTAATGATTTATGCTTAAAATTTGGCAGGATAGTAAATTTTAGGCATTGTCAACACACACAAAAAAGGAAAAATCTGGGGCCGCCTGGGTGGCTCAGTGGGTTAAGGCCTCTGCCTTGGGCTCAGGTCATGATCCCAGGGTCCTGGGATGGAGCCCCGCATCGGGCTCTCTGCTCAGTGGGGAGCCTGCTTCCTCCTCTCTCTGCCTCCCTCTCTGTCTACTTGTGATCTCTGTCAAATAAATAAAATCTTTAAAAAAAAAAAAAAAGGAAAAATTCGTATTTTGTGAGATATTAGATGTACTAATTAACTTGATTGTGATAATTCACTATATAAATATTTAATTCTTTCATTGGGCACCTCAAAAATCACATCATGCAACCTAAATACAAGTAATTTTTGTCAACTATACTTCAGAAAAGCTGGAAAAAATCCAAAGTGGTATATATGAATGTTTTTTGGCATTTTGTAGTAGGACAATTTTGCCTTGTTTTAGTAATTTCCCTTTCCTTTGCTATTAACTGTTCTTTTTCAAACAATGTTTCTTGCTGTAAGTGATTTCCAGCAAGAAATGACATTTTTATTCTGTTATTATTGTAGAATGTGTGCATCACCTGAAAAATCTGTTATATAGTATTGTTATTCTCTGTTGCCTTTCCAACTTAAGTATAGTCATGTGAATATTATTTAACTGGAAAATATTTTTGCTGTAAATTCTCAAAGCTAAAGCTATCTCAGTAAGTACTTGCTTTCCATAAGCGTGTTTTGTTTGTAATACTACAGATACTAGAGATTTAGAAGACAGTAACTTTCAAAATCCAAACTATTATCTCTAATAGAAAAAATGTGGTAATAATGAAGTAAAGAAAGATATTAACAAGCAAGTTTGTGGGAAATTAAAAGATTATTTTTAAGGCTGACTTTTTGCATCAATAAAATGCTTCAGCACCACCCGTGTTTACAAAATCCATCTTAACCCTAAATCTTTCTATAACCATCCTATGGCTCTGCCCCTATTTATAACCAAACTTCTTCAGAGTCACCACTTAAAATTCCACTAATTCTGCTTTGTGTGTATGTTTTTAGCATTAGTACACAGACTAGTGCATTAATATGCACACAAATACATATAAATATGTGTGCAATTTCAATTATAATTCTGAAGTAAACCCTTGAGCAAACAAGTTTTTTGACCTAGTTAAAAAATAGAAAATTTGCCAGTATCACCAAAGCCTTACATAAGGACTATAACCACTTCCATCAACCCTCTGAGTAACCACTCTTCTGCTGTTAATTATTTAATTGCTTTTGCTTTTTAAAAATCACTGTGTAAATTATTTAAAATTATTTTAGTTTGACAGCTTTAATAAAGTATATAAAATTGAACAATATATATTTGCTTGTATCTTCCTCTTTCCTAAATACTATGGTTTATTAATGCATTTTGCATATAATCACAATCCATTTTTGTTGCTGTACAGAGCTTATTATAATTTATTTATTGATTTGAGTGTTGAGGGACTTTTGGGTTGTTTTCAGCATTTGCTCAAGCAAGGCCGACATGAACACTCTTGTATATGTCTCCAGTGTTAACATATGCACCGATTTTCCTTAAGGAATCAGTCTAGCAGTAGAGTTGCTAATCATAGGCTAAATGTATCTTCAAGTTTTCTAAGACTATCTACCTGTTTTCCCAAGTCAAAATACCGATTAAAATGCTACCAGAAGTTCTTGTTTCTTCACCTCTTCATCAACATTTTGTATTGACAGACTTCCCTCAAAATAGAATTTTTCTATTTCTAATTAGGTTAGGTGTTATTTAATGTTTTTATTTATTGGCCATTTGCATTTTCTCTTTTGTAAACAGTTCGTTCAAGTTGTTTGCCCTTCTTGGTAGTAGATTTTCTTTTTTTGCGTTGTTGATCCTTAGGAGCTCTTTAAATAGTCTGGATGATAACATACTAGATTAAATTTATGGCACACAATTTTTCCACTATAAGGCTACTGTTTTAACTTGCCTTTTAGTTTGTTTTGATGATAGATATTTTTAAATGTTATTCTGATTAATCTTTTTGGGAAAGCTAGCGTTTTTTGTCTTTGTTTTAGAAGTCTCAACATATCCAGGAAACATACAGATGCTATGTATTATATTATTTTCTAAATCTTTCAGTGTGTTGTTCTACAGTAATTCATTGAAAAATCCTGTCCTTTTCCACCAATATGTGGTTATACCCACATAAAATATCAAGTATCCATGTATGCAGTGAGTTTGTTTTAAGTTTCTGTTTCCTGCTTAGTTGACATTGATTTATCATTTTTTCACTATAACAGTGTTTCTGTTACTAAAGATTTCTAATACATTTATTATCAGATAAGGCAAGTCCCCCTAAACCATCCTATCCTTCAAAATTTTCTTGGACAATCATGATGCATACATTTTTAAGTTCATATTGCTAGTTTAAAAAATCTGTTAATTTTTATGGAGATGGCTTTGAATCTACAGCTACATTAGAGAAAACTTGACATAATTAAAATATTGAATTTTGGATGTTTCCATTTATTTAGGTTTTTATAAATATCTCTCAATAAAATTTTCATATGAAACTTCCATGCATTTATTTATTATATTTTGATATGGCTTTGGTTCCCATTTCTCTACTAAAACTTCCTTTCCACGTTCACTATCAATAGTCAAAAAGAGGATCTGTTTTCAGTTCTCATCTTACTTCACCTCTTAGCAATATTGACAGAGTTGATTATTCCTTCCTGGATCCTTCTTTCCTTATCTTCCATGACATGCACAATCCTAATTTTATTTCCAGATTTTCTTTTTCTCTTTCCTTTGCCAGACTTTCAAAGGCCTCTCCCTTATATCTATATTGTTTTTCTAGCTAATTTCTTCCTTTCCCGTAACTTTATATCTCCTCTATTTACCAAAACTTGTAACTTAAAAATAATTTTTCCAGACCTTTCTATAGAAATCTTTCTAACAGGCTCTCCATATTGATGATTAGAGTGATCCCAATATTAACGTTTCTCAAGCTGGACCCTTTATTCCTGATTGAAATAAATTTTAAAAAAGAAGAAAGCGATATTTAAAACTTTATCATCTATCTCAATAGATTGTACCAACATCTGCCAAATTTATAGAATAGCTAAAAGAAGTCTTAGTATTTCATCTTTCTTAAAATATTTTATTACTTCCTGTTAAATTAGAAAATCTAAATTCCTTGATAGGACTACAAGACTTTATTACCTGACTTTTATATCTCTTTTCATTTTTTTAACATTTCTCCACTCACTATCTTTCTCATCCTTTTTCACTTTTTTAACGTGTTCTTTTCCCCATGACAAATTTTGAACATACTTTCAATTGTTTTCTCCTGCTAAGTCTCTCTTCCTTCTCTTCTAAAACTCCATTATTCTGGTTTCAGCTTAAATGCCACTCTCAAAAACACCTTCCATGACTACTCTGTTCTACCTAAAACAGTACTAAAATCTCCATGTTGTATTTTCTTGAAATCCTGGTGTGTGTGCTATGTGTGCACGTGTGTTTTTACTCTCTTGCATATGGTATATTGTATTGTATATTACTCTCTCGCATATTGTAAACTCACAGAGCTCATAGAGTGATTATCACATATGAGCTTCTAACAACTGTGCTGTGGAATAAATGATCTGAAATGTAATAGAGTCACTGCTTAGCATTAAGAAGAAAGACATCGTTGATTAATTTCTTATCTCTTTTATAATGTATACTTTTAAAAGATTGCTCTTAATACAAGTCTTTATGTACAGAATCATGGATATCAATTCCAACTATTACCTTAAGGTCACTGGAGAAAAATATTATTCTAGGCATTTAAATGGTACTTTTTTTAAGTGTATATTAATTCATCACATAACTAAGGGAGGCAAACTTTTAATTATGTGCTTACATGCCCAAATTGAAGTTCATAATTAGAGACCTTACTAAATCCCTCAATAGATTGTATGTGTAGTATATTTACATTTTATATAGCAATTAGACCATGAAATTAATAAGAAAAAGCTTATACCTAAGAGCATGAATCTTGGATTTTATTCTATGATAGAGTCTGAAATGCAGATACATCATTCAGTGGCTGGCCATAGATATTACCCCACAGTAAATTATTTGTCCTCATCCTCCTTTTTATCTTCAATCATCTTTAGATCGTTATTTTATGACTCTTGGTCAGCATTGATGCTGACTATTCTTAGGTTACCTATATATGGCCATTCCTTTTGCATTTAAAATTGACTAATCCCACAAAACAAATGACAACAATCTTCAGTTTAATAACATATTGTCATTTAAAGGAATTACCAAATCTGTTTTTAAAAAACAGGATTATGAAATGTTCAGAAGAACTAAAGAATCAGGGAATGTACATTCTGATATTTTGATTTTACAAATAAATTATTTTTAGATTGATAAATTTTAATATGCCCAATATTTAAGTTCTCAAGTTTTACTTGTAATTTTGTTTCCATATTCTGTAGAATTGGGAAAGATATAAGAAGGGTAAATTTTAAAAATACTTTAAATGAAATCCAAATTTAAATTATTTCTGTGCCCCTGAATATCCTGAGAGATCTTACTGGATTAAATGAGATGCCATGTGTAACAGTAAAACAGAGTGGATTCACCTTCTGGGGCCGCCATAACAAAATGCCACAGACAGGGTGACTCAAACAACAGAGATGTATTTTCTCACAGTGCTGGCCACCTTGGGTACTAGTGAGTACTTTTTAGTTTGCAGATGGTTACCTTCTCACTGTGTCCTCACATGGTTTTTCTTTGGGAATTTACTCATGATGTTTCTTCTTCAATCCTATTGGTGTCGCTTATGACCTTGTTTAACAGTAATTAGCCCTTAAAGATCCTATCTCCAAATATAGTCACACTGGGGTTAGGATCTGAACATACAGATTTTGTGGAAGCACAATTCAGTCTGTAAATTCAGATTCGTAATACTGAATTTGTAAATTCAGTCCGTAAATTCACAATTCAGGTATTCAAAATATTGACAAAACCATTTTTTATTATTTTTGAAAAGAACAAATAACAAATTTGTATTAAGTAGATAAGAAGGATTTTTTAATGATATTTTCTAATGAAAACTAAAACTGATTATGTAATACCACTGTAACTAATTGAGGATAGACAACATGTAATTATTTCTCTCTCTCATACACACACACACACACACACACACACACACCCTGCATACATATTTGGGAAACAAAACATCTGCAATTCAGATTCAATTTTCCCTACATCACTTTTGGATCTAGAAATTTTCTATAGTCAAGGTTAATGAAGGAATTCTGGCCTGGAGTATCTATGTGGCGAAAGTGTACGGGACTGTATATCTATATGTGTTATGTTTGTCCTTTCTGAGGAAGTAGTCTAGGGAACTCACCTTAAAGCTGGATTTTCCTAGCAAACACATGAATTTTGCTTAAATTTTGTTTATTGGGGAGGAGACTGAATTTAGCTCAACCTCCAGTACATCTTAGGACTTCTACCTGATCTAAATAATGTCGGCATATAAAGTAGTTAACTCAGTCTTATTAAAACTTTTTAAAATATGTGAAGACTAGAAAGCTATTGGATGTTCTAAAGTATGCCAGCACTAATTTGAGAGCAAGGGGAAAGAGAAAATTTAACTATATAAAAAAAATTGAGATATTTTTACATAAAACGCTCTGTGTCTGTTTTGTGTTTGTGTGTGTGCGTGTTTTCCCCTCTGACGATACTTATGTGGTCAATATGTACTCTCAATTTTACGGTAGATGATTGTTCTCCAACCATTAGCTTTTAATACCACAGCTGTCCTCAGTGTATGATAGTCAAAGCTTCTAAGATTTTTATCTTACCTGCTTAACAAAATTTTAATTTTTTACTACACAGCCCTCAGGATGTGCTATACAAGATAGGCCATGATGTATGGCTAATTAAAATGATTAAAAATTCTGTAGTGCTACTTAGCAAACAATAATTTAATGGCAAATATGATGATACAGATAAAAATATAATTGGTACAAAATAGAAAATGATGCATACATATATTGAGGCACACATACACATGCACACATTTTTGGGTGTGTGTGTGTGTGTGTGTGTGTGTGTGTGTGTATACATATGATTTTGACTGGTCACAAAAACAACATGGAATTCAGACTGCTAAAAGTAGGAAAGAAAACAAAGATATCCAAAGACCAAAATAGAGCATTTCTTTGTGTGCCTTTTAAAATTGTATATAGCTTTTCATAAGAATTTGATTTTTTTTTCCCACCCCTGGCCCATCATAAGAATTTCATTTCTTGGGAAGTTTTCTCCCTTTTTCAGTGTTTGATATATCCACATTTAATGTAACTAAAATTTGACTTTTTTAGTTAATACTGTCTTGAAAAATATATTTCACAGTAATGTATCTCTTCTCAAATATCTTATTAACCATAAAAATTAATCTTTCTTATTATCTTCTAAGTTACCTTCCTCCTTTCAAATTCTGTAATCATAGTGGTCCACATTAGATCAAGCCATTTGGAGAATTGAGAATGGTTAGTTATTTAACATAGGCTTTTGAACTGGATGACCCTCTTTTTAAGTTGGATACGATATTAAAGATTCTCAATATTTTTTAGTATTAAAATGGGTATAAGCACATTAACCATTGTTTTGAAGGAAATTAGCTTATGTAAAGCAAATAAACACTCAATACGTGTTGAACAATATTGCTTTAAAAGTATACCAGTATATTTGTTTTAAAAAAATTTGCCATGCTACATGTAAATCATTTCATGATTTTCAAGAAAACCCAAAATCTTAGGAAGTAAAGAGCACAGAATGTTTTCTTTGTTCTTTAAATTTGAAAAATAATACCAGAATGTTAATTTTTACTATTTTGCATAGATTAAAATGTAACTTGTAAACTTTCTTGTTACACTGGTATGACTTGCTTTGGTGGGGATGAGGTAGTAGTGGGGAAAAGGAGCAAGTAAAAAAGTAATACAGATTTTTAATAAAACAGTGCTGTTTTGCAGTGGTGGTAATGTGACTACATAATTTGCTTTCTTTAAGTGGCTCAAATAGTTCCATTACCACTGTGAATAAACTATTCACCATTGTGGTTAGAAAAGTTTATTTTAGCAATTTCCATGCTTAAGGCCTCTCACTAAACAATGATTCTGTGGTGGTGACTTTTTGGTGTGTCTAATTGTCCACAAAACTAAGCCTGAAACTGGCATTTCATGTCATTTAGAGACAAGTATTCAAAACAGAATAATGAAAGATTTGTAAAGCTGGTTACTTAAGAAAAACATCAAAGAACTTTATTTCTATACACACATACATATTAAAATATTGTGGTTAAAAACACACACAAAAAAAGAATAAAAATTGCCCTAAGACTTATTGATTGGAAATGACATTTGCCGTCACAGATTTCTTTTTTAACCATCAGTTTTCATCAGATTTATTGATTCAACCTTCCTATTGCACCAAATGACCTTAGCAAACTTTTAAGATTCATCTAATATTTTCTAAAATATTTACATATTAGTTAACATAGCCAAGAAGTAATTGCCCTGTGTACATATTTTGAAGATGTGCAGCATTACCAAAGAACTCTGGCTTTTAAAACTTGCATATTTTTTTCAAGGCAGAAAGAAAAAAGTTTCTTATTGTAAGCCCATCTGGAAACTGGCGCGATTCTCAGGACAGCCTGAGTTTTAACTGGCCTCTGAGAATATTTACAAAACCTAATGAAATTTCATCATTACAGCTCTCAATGATTAGAGCCAACATATCCAATAAACCTCTATTGAACTTTGTGCTGAGGTTATAAGCATGATGCCGAGATAATTTGGAGTAGAGTAGGAATATCTCGTGAGTACATAATGAGTTTTGGGGGGAAAAATGTGTGCCTATAAAATAATGGGACTGGTTTTTCTTTCTGGTCTTATAAAACTAACAAACTGCTTATAAAATTAAAATAAAAGAGTTTTTAATATTCTAAGGATAGTCAACTCAGTGAAGTAAGCATATACCTATTGTGACAGTTTTGAAGTGGACAATATGCAGTTGTCATTTTTGCTATGGTAATTGGTCAGTTAATTTCATTAACATATAACCACATCTTGTACACAAAGGTGTGCTAAAACTTACTGTCAGTACTATCTTAAATTTTTTATACCTGTTCTTTATATAAACATATTTAATATTAAAGTATTCCTTATGGAAACGAATTCCTAATCATTTTCTATTAAAATGAGAAGGTAACTCAGTCTAGTTACATGTCCTTATGATCATTGAAACATGACAGAAAATATGATTTTCTATTTCCAGCTAAATGTTTCTGCATAAAAGGATTTTTTAATCTAACTATATTATGTTTAATCGATTCTTTTAAGAATAATGAAGTTTATTATTAGTCTTCTCAGGGGAAATAAGCAAGTAGCTTTCAAGCAAATAAGTGAGTTATCTGTAAAATTGTCATTGACAAGGAACCTATATTTTTATGCATGTAAGTAATGAAGGAATAAAAATGGAAATTGAAAAAGGTCTCATAAAGGATTCTTTTAAACATCTGTGCTTGGTCATTGTCTACTATAAGACCTCTATCATACAATCATAAATACCTAAATTGTTTTTGCAGTAAATTCATTTTTTTCTCATTTATTTGATTAAGTTAAGCTAGCCTCATCTATTCTACTATACAGTGAGACTTTTCTGGAAAATAGCTTCAGGACACCCAAATCTTGAACCTTCAGAAACAGAAGTCTTCTACATTTTCTGAATAAAGGCTGTTTATGTATAGTATTGGTACTTATAACATTTGTTAGGGAAAATCATTCCCATATCCAACCTTCTAAATCAAATACATCTTACTCATTCCAAATTTCAGACACATTTCGTACTGACCATCTTGGCATTCATCTTTTCCTGACTTTCTGACACAGATTGACCTTCAATAAGCTAGTTAATCAGTTTTGTTTAAGATCCCAATCCTGACTGCCTCTTATTTTATCAAGTACCATACTACTTTAAGGCAAATTTACCTTTTCTTCTACTGAACTGTGTGTTTAGTATTTTCAAATAAGGTTATTAGCACCTGACTAGAGAAGCAGACAGATGAAAGAATGCAAACCATAACTTTGACAACAGAAAGCCTAGAAGAAGATTTTGTGACAGGTATCATACTCAGTGGCATAGGAGAGTCCCCAAAAACACAATTTAGAGAAACAAAGGGAGCCAGTGTAAATGAGTTAATATTTTCTGTGTACTTGGAAATGATAACAGAGAAAAGGACTAACAGTTTTTAGGATTCAGAAATTTGCACGGGAATGTAATAGGATATAACAAGGTAATGGTGTACTTGATAGCTAGGATTAAAAAAAATAATAAAGAAACAGCAAAAAGCCCTCCCCCCCCCCCCAAAAAAAAACCCTGAAAGGAAAAATCTACACAAGTCTTAGGGGAAAAAAATAAAAGATTTTATTGACCTTTAATGATGGTAACATAAAGGTAACTTACTCTAATTTGGACAGATCTCTACCAGAAGGCATAGTTAATAAAATAACTAATTTTTATTGAACTTACTAAGACATAGTTTTAAGGGCTTTTGTACCCTAATTCACTTAATAGTCATAATAGACCTACAAGGTAAGAGTTAATAATTTCTCATTTTTATAGATGTTAAAACTGAAGGCTAATAACATGTCCAAAGTCAACAAGTTTGTAAAGGCAAACCTGGGATTTGAACGTGGCAATTTGGAGTCAAAGTAGCACTCTTAATCATTATACTACCATGTTCTCCTTTAATTGAATGAGGAAGGCAAATTGAGTAACCCAAAGATATCAGGACAGTATGGTGATGCTATTGCTGAAGGAATCAGTGTTCTATGGCAACTCAAAAGAGGATTATCTACATGATCAGAACTTACTTTTGAAATTAGGTAAACTTGTCTACGGCCATACCACCCTGAACGCGCCCGATCTCGTCTGAAATTAGGTAAACTTAAAATGCATGAAGAAAATAAGATAGGAGATAGAAAAGACTAATTAAAAGGTTCTAGGATTCTAAAATTATCTTGAGAGTAATAAATGCAATAAATTATATTAATAACATTATTTTATTTGAATACATATTAGAACATAATAAGTCAGTCTCTACTTTCTAATTAAGTTATTCTTTCCAGCTTATCTCTTAAATCAGGCAAAAATCTCTTAACTCAGCAGGTAAAGCTGCTGTGATGGGAACCAAAACTACCCCTTTAAACAGTAGAGACTACCCTGATGGAGTCCTATGTGAATGACCCCAAGACAGTGAATGATTGACCTGACCTTACTGCCCACCACATGTACCTACCCACCAACCTTTAATCCATATTTTTCTTTTGTAAACCTAGAAGTATTTTCAGCACTTTAGAGAACGTCTTTGAGATGTTAGTCCACTCTCTACCCAGTTTTGGGCTCACTGAAACATTCTTTTCTTGTTTTACCACCACTGGTCTCTTTGCCTTTGGATTTTTGTCAGCAGCAAGTGGCCTGACCTGGTCTCTTTGGGACCCCTGGAACCAGGTGCAGTTGTACCCCTGGGCCCTGGTTACATAATCTATGCAGTAATCATTTGAAAATTCATTAAAAGAATAATAACAAATTACAAAATATTTATATAGTGACTTAAAAGGACAGCAAATGGCCGATAAAGACCTAAAGATCTATTCAATTTCAGTAGTCACAAGGAATGCCATTATACTTCTGGATACATGTCCAAGAATGTGTGTTGTTTGTGTGCATGTACGTGTGTTTGTGTACATGTGTGTTTGTATGTATATGTGTTTGTGTTCTCATATGTTTCACCAAAAACACACCTACAAGGAGAGCAAATCTCTGAATAGTCCACACTGAAAATGACCCAACATTCCTGTACACTGGGATGAAGAGATGAACTTGTATAATCATACAATGAAATTTAATACAAAACTGAACATGAACAACTTACAACTACATGAGTCTCACAAATATAATGGAATGAAAGAAGACAGAAAGAAAGTATACCACATGATTCCATTTGCATTTGGCTCGAATAAGGTAAAAATCAGTCTATAGTGTTAGATGTCAGGGTAGTTATTCTGTGAGTGGAAACAGTGATGAGAAGAGCTTTATACAGAGACTCTAGGGTAGTGTTAAGACTTGATCTGCTTGCTGGCTACCCAACTCTATTCAGTTTGTGAAGTCAGTAAACTGCATACTTGTAACTTTAATGTATTTGTTTTGTGAATATTTTATTTCAATTACACATCTCCATAAAATTAAATTTCATAGATGGAATTAAATATAGTGGAATGTGTTCCTCAAGTGTGGCACAACATGAAATGATATTTAAAAGGACATGATTCCTTTTTAGTAATACTATCAATGGACGGTACGGGATTATCTGTTCCAGTTATGTATATATGTACATATATATCCATGCCTATGTATCTATCTGTCTAAATCCTAAGTCATTTGTTTATTTGATATAATTTAAGGAATAGTATGTTAGCATTATGATCATGGGCTGGTAAAGAAAATATTGGAGCTAAAACTTTTTGAAATTATAGAGTTGTGCATATTTTTAATGTTTTATTTCAAAAAATAGCATTCATCTAGCTGTGAGAGAAAAAATATAGTTTTAGCCTTAAATTTTCAAAGCAAATAACATATGTTTCCTTCTAGTACTTGTGCTAAAATTAAAGAAATTTTCAATCTCATCTTCAGGGAAATGAGTCTCATTAAAAAAGCCATTTTTCTCTAATAACATTTACATACTTTATTATCAGAATAAAAACTCAGATTTCATCCTTTTAGAAAAAATGCAGCTTGACAGGTTATGTTTTAAAATGATTCTTAAGCACTAATAGCAAGAAAAAAGTTGTCCTTAACATATATCCATTTGTTATACGGAGTAAGTCTTTATAGGTAAAAAAATAAAGAAGCTTCCTGGAATTTGGCAAAATTTCTATATACTTTATTGTGTATGTAATATGTTTTAATTCAACACCATTTTGAAAATCACCAAGGTTTTATTTTTCCAAGAATTTTTGCTGTCTCCAGATATTCTGTGACAGTTTTTAGAAAATGAGGTGAATGAATTTGGAAAGCTCCATTCTATTGCCAGAGAATCACAGGATACAAGATACTGGTTAAGGGAAGGGACTGAGCCATAGTTTCATAAACTATTTGCTTTTCCCTTCTTCTGCTCCCCATGAGCTGTTAGCCAAAAGGAGATAGTAGACCATCTTCTTGGTAGCATTGCCACCTAGAAATATGATATAAATAAATAGTATATATTTTATAGTCATATATCAAAATTCTTTGTAGCAAATATATAAATAGAATCATAATCAGAGATGAAGCAATTCCTCCCAGGATAAAGGAAACACATTACTAACTGCAGCTGAAGGAAGCAGAATAATGGCCTTTCAAAGATGTCCTTGTCCTGGTCCCTTGGACTTGTGAATATGTCAGTATATGGCAAGGGAAGTCAAATTTTCGGATTGACTAAAGGTTTTTAATTGCCAGATAAGGTTATTATTTTGGATTATCTGGGTGGATCAAATGTAAACTTAAGAATCCTTAAAACTGCAAAGGAGTCAGAGAAGATTAGAAAAAAGAGATACGAGGACAAAAAGAATGTCCAAAGTGTTGTGGTATAAGAAGAACTTGAATGGAAGTTGTTGGCTTTGAAGATGGAGAAAGAGGGTCAGAAGCCAAGGAATGTGACTTGCTGCCAGCTGTTGGAAAAGTTAGGGAAAGGGATCCTTCCATAGTATCCAGAAGGGAACACAGCATTAGCAACACCTGATTTTAACTGAGTGATAACCACTTTGGACTTGTAACCTACAGAACAATACATTTTTGTTGTTTTAAGTCACTAAATGTATGGTAATTTGTTATATCAGCAGCAGAAAATTAATACAGCTCTTATGGAGCTGTATTTTCCCAGCAGCAAAACAGGTATGCTGTTACAATCAACAACTCAAATTGCATGGGCATGGTCTGGGCACGAGAACAAGTGTTCAGCAGTTTGTACAAAGCTGGGTAAGGAATCTGAAACTTATTCCGGTTTATAAAATATAAAACATGCCTCCACAAGCACATTGGTGTTGGAAAGCGAAAGAATATGCTTCACTGTGCACTGTGGGGGAACTGGCAGAACAAAGATTTGTTTCAACCAGAGCTCCTAATGCTGTCACTGAGGCCTGAAAAGCACCTGCTTACACATCATCTGCTTTAGTACCTCTGTCTCTGGTTATTGGGCAGTGTTTCAAATGGTACATTTTGTGCCAATCCAAAGCAGTTCTATCTGCATTCCCTGCAGATCAGGCTCTAAGAGCAGAAGGTCATTGTGGACTAGCAATAACTTAGCAGTATTTTAATGTATGATCCAAGGAAAAAGATTGAGCTATGAAAATACGGTTTGAGGTGCAATTAATTCTTGCTGATGCAAAGGTAAATGAAGACTCGTGTAAAAGAAAAAGTTAAATTCCTTTTTTTGCTGTTGCCTATAATTATGTTCTCTCAGGATACAAATAAACAGAGGAAAAGAGTCGATCAGAGTCAAATATGTTGGAAAACTGCTTAAATTCAGTCCTGCCAAAATTGGCATCAGATTGAGCTGTCTCTGGTACTCTTTGCCAACAGCCAAAGTGTAAGCCACAGAGAGAATAACTTCACACAGAGATCCTGAATCTGTAAAAATTGTTCATTCATGAATTGGCAAGAAGTAGATGGAGGAGACAAAGTATATGAAACTCCAAGGTGGGAGTATATAATTGCTGAACTATAATTTTAATGAAAAAAATGTATAGATTTGTTCCCAAGGTATATATACAAAATACAAAAAAGAAGAAGAAAAGGTTGGATTCATTCATATGCAGTGTATGAATCACTTTCAAACAGAGGTATTAATTTTGCTGCTAGAAGCCAGAGCATGACATGGTCATTGGATTAATTGGATCCTTACAAAATAGATCAGATTGCAAAGCTTGCTTCAGCAATTTTTTTTTCCTTCCTCTTTTTCAGTCAGACTAGTGATGCAGAGGTAGACTGAGATAAAATGTCCGAACAGAGTCTCTGTGAATCTAAATTTTTCCAGGTTCAAAACACTAGGGAAGTGAAAGTGACATTTATGTATTTTATAACTTATTTTCACTGTCTCTGATTATTTCAGATTGAATGGAGTTATGGAAATACGGGACCTTCTGACATCTCATGACTGATGAACTATAGTTCTTATTTTTATGATGATTGATTTTATTTTTCAATTGTTTTGATTTCTGAAAATTTAAACACCCACTTAGCATGAGATTGATAATGGCTATTTGTCATGTAGAAAATCTGACTTAGATTTATGGAATTGCTTGACATATTTCAGACCTACTTATACATGTGAATCCCTATTATTTTGTTCATATATGAATTTGTGATAAAACTAGAATATCCGCTATTAGATTACCATGAGAAGGGCAAGTTCTTATTACTTGTAGCACAAATTCTGGTGAAAAAATACTGTAGTTTATTATATTACTTCTGGAAAAATATATGTGTGTGTGTGTGTGTGTGTGTGTGTGTGTGTGTGTGTGTGTGTTATTCCACTTAAAATAAGCCCCTCTAACAATATCAGATTAATTCAAGAATGACTGCTCTGAGGGGATGAACCACTCTCACATCCTCAAATAAATTTTTAAGCAGTCTTTGTGTGTAATAATTAAAAAAAAAAAAAGGAGTTCATTCTTGGCCCCAGCTGGCTAGCAGCCATTTATTATATATGATACTTAAACATGTCACTGTGAGTTCATCAAATCTAAGAGATTTTTCATTTTCACTTGAAGTAATCATAGAAATTTTGAGTTGGAACTGACCTAAGACATAACCTTGCCTAACTACCCACCCAAAGTAGAAATTATCAATGTCAGTATCTCTGACAAGTGGTTATCCATTGTAGATCTCAGATACTGTAAGTGACAAAGAAACTCAGTGCTCATAAGTCAGGTCACTCCATTGTTGAATAGATCAGTTTTCGAAAAATATTGTAACGTAAGTAATAGCATCTTCTTAATAGATATCCATTGGCTCTTTATCCAGTCTCTGTAGCTCTAAGACTAATTTTAGCTGCTCTCACCTTTCTATCACCTTTGTCTCAACATTCTGTTATCTTTATATATTTGCTCTTTGACATGTTTTCCATGTTGGTCAACATATTTTGGATACATGCCAGCTTTTCACCATATTCTTAAAACTTTGACTTGAAAACAGTATTGGGTTTATCTGGTATAGCCTTCAAGGTGAGATGTTGTCTGTCAGTCTTTTGAAGAGTACTATTTCATTAAACATGATGTTTTTATTATTATTTAAATAGTCTTGCTTTTTTTTGTCTCAAAATAGGCTTTTTGTTTATTTCATTTTATTCTCTCTGAATCTCTTCAACCAACTCAGCTACCTAACTACCAAACCGCCTCCAGTTCCTGCACTCACATATTATTTGCAATTTTTTTAACATAAATGCAGTACTTTACATTTTCGAAATGCCAGGGTATAATATTGTATTATTAGTAGTATTATTGTTTCATGTAATATAGTGGTAGTTATTCCTCTAAAATAGTTTAATCTTTCCAAGCCTGGCTTCTGGGTCTTCATCCAAGTCATGTATTAAAAAGAAAAAAGTTTGATAAGAATGAAACCAAAGATTTTATGGCATATTATGAAAAATCTCTTTCCCTTGATTATCCTTAATGTAGCATTTCTTTGATATGATATATAAGTCCTCTTGACAGTTGAGTCAAAGTTACCTGAAACAACCCATAATGTCATTAGAATTTCCAGACACTTTCTCATTACATATGTTCTGACTTGTGCTTCAGTTCTCCTAAACACGTTTGTTATATCGAAAGATGTTTTATGCCCCATTATTTGTCAGCCTTATGCTATCAGCTCTTACTGTTCAGGGATAATGTACTACATTACCTATTAGCATTTTGGTTAATTACCAGCTTATCCTCAACTCTAGATTTCCTCCAACTGTTGTTTTTGATAAGCACCATTTTAAAAATTCATCTTTAGGGCACCTGGGTGGCTCAGTAGGTTAAGCCCCTGCCTTCAGCTCGGGTCATGATCTCAGGGTCCTGGGATCGAGTCCCACATCAGGCTCTCTGCTCTGCAGGGAGCCTGCTTCCTCCTCTCTCTCTCTCTCTGCTTGCCTCTCTGCCCACTTGTGATCTCTCTATGTCAAATAAATAAAAATCTAAAAAAAAAAATAAATAAAAAATATGTAAAAAATAAAAATTCATCTTTACACATGGATATTCTTTCATCTTTTGCAGATAGTATTTTCGAATACTTTCAGTGAGACATATTATTTCCACTCTAGGTGTCTCTTCAGAATAAAAATTTAGAAATATTTAGAAATAAGGAAGTTATAATAAGTTATCATTTAATAAGTTGTAATAAGTTATGTAATATAATAAGTGACTCTTTGATGATTTAAATTTTTAGAATCGTTCTTCTTTCTTGAGTCATAATTCTCTCATAGTTCCCTCAGAATGTCTCATTAAAGACTTTTTTTCTTAATGGACTGAAACATATATTCCAAGTATCTAAGGTACACATATTGCTCCCCAAATTATGTCCTTTAACCATTATCATCTAATTATGACCTATCTCTTAAGACTCCCAATTTCTTCTTTTTAATGGTTCAGAAATAAACCCACAGTGGCAATTTTAATTGCTTCTTATTATTTTCAAGAAACAAAATTTTAATAGATGACAATCTGTCAGATATTCATGTGAGGAAGCTTATTCTTTCACAGATGCCTCCATTTTGACCCACTAGTTCTTACATAATTGTCAATTTTGCAGCCTATTTCAGAAGTTCACAACTAATATAACCAGCTAGTATATCTATACATGCATAATCGTGTTGTTTACTATGTTATTTAATTTCACACACACATCCATGGGCTTACTAAGTTTTCTGGATATTCAGGTGTATATGTTTCTCCTATCTAATCCTTATTTATAAATAATATATATATAATTTCTTGTAAATGATATAATCAAGAGACCAATTTTACTGTATAGAAGCAATAAGGTCAATTAAAAATCCAAACAAGTAGATATGATGACAAGACACAATAGACAGATCAATGATGCCACAGAAATGCTTGTGCATAACACTTTCATATGATGGAGTGCCTCCTCATTCTATGGGAATTTTTTCCTCAGTGGGATTTCTCTACTTTCTTTTCCTTAAAGTACATTTTTGATAGGAAAAGATTATACATACTTAATATTTGACTTTTGCTAAACTCTGGAGAATACAGATGTAAATATTGCTAATACTTCCTTCATGAGTCCTAAAGTCTACCTGGATACACATAGAACAATAAAATAAGGCAGTATAAGTGGGGTTAAATCCATATGCAGTAAGCAAAATGCTGTATTAGAGTTATGAGGAAGGAATATCATATTTGAATTCTATAAAGAAGGAATTTTTTATGTAGATGTTATGGATTGAATTATGTCCTCCCCAAATTCACATCCTGAAGCCTTAACTCCCAAAGTGATTGTGCTTGGAGATGGTATTAATTAAGGAGGTAATCAATGTTAAATAAAGTCATAAAGGTGGGCACTATCCAATAGGACTAATGTCCAGATAAAAAGAGGAAGAGATAATAGTTTCTCTACACATGCAGAGAAGAGGCCATGTGAGGACACAGTGAGAGGTCTCTCTTGTAGGTGTAGGGGAGAGTCTTCACCAGTAACCAACATGGCTGTTACCTTGATCTTGGACTTTCAGCCTCCAGAACTGTGAGAAAATAAATTTCTGTTAAGTAACCCAGTCTGTGGTGTTTTGTTATGATAGCTTAAGCAGACTAAAACAGTAGGTAAATATTTTAATATCAAAATATTGAAAGAAGTCATCCAAGCAATATACATTTTTCCTTTTCTATTTATTTACTAGTATATTTGTAGGGTACCAATCAGAATGACTTTAAATTGATATTCAACAATTAGTCAATTCATGCATGTCTTAATTTCTTTCTTCCCTTACAGAATAACCTAAAATGATAGGAAGACTTTCTTGTTTTCAGGTTCAGATCAAGTTGAAGGTTTGGAACCATAAAGACCTGAGTAAAGTGAGGGATGTTATAAATTGGTGACAAAGTTTGGCACTGCTCTGTAACACCAAATGCTCCTCCTTCAAACTTGCTGCAACTGTTTTCTCTTTAATATTAATGATTATTGCAAGAATTGAAGACTCTACCAGAAATTTAACTGGGAAGGAAAATACTGAGAAGTCAAGAATGCTAAGGAAAATTCTTGGGGCGCCTGGGTGGCTCAGTGGGTTAAAGTCTCTGCCTTCAGCTCAGGTCATAGTCCCAGGGCCCTGGGGATCAAGCCCTGCATCCAGCTCTCTGCTCAGTGGGGAGCCTGCTTCCTCCCACTCTCTGCCTGCCTCTCTGCCTACTTGTGATCTCTGTCGGTCAAATAAATAAATAAAATCTTTAGAAAAAAAAAAAGAACGCTAAGGAAAATTCTAAAAATTAAAGAAAATATTCAAGAAAAAGCTCTGAAATGTATCTTACTTTAAGATCCAGGAGATTGAATAGTAGGAACCACCTTGATCTTGAGGCAAATTGGAATGCAAAATAAAACTCATCTTATTATTTGGGCAGAATATAGTAAAAACAAACAAACAAACAAACAAACCTGGGTCCTCCTTCATAAAAACAGTCTTAAATAAAACATAGGGGGAGGAAAGCTGTGCTTATAATAACATTAATGTGACAAACTTTTTCTTCCCCTTAATTATGTTGTATATACAATGATTAATATAAAAGGAAGAAATATATATTAATCAGAAATCTATTTTTGATAAGGAAGGGATTTTCTGTCATTAAAAATACAGTGTGGTAATAGCATTGGAATAACTTCATAACTCTGAGCCTACAGAGCCTTCCATCACCATATATTACAGCATATGGAACTGATAAGCAGCAGCGTCACGGCCACCTCACCGCATCTCTGCTTCTGCTGACTAACGCAGTGTGTTTGACTAGAGCACATGCTGTGACAGCCTGCCTCTTTACCACACATGTCGAAGAAGAAACTGTTTTTTTTGTTTTGTTTTGTTTTGTTTTTCTTTTGTTTTTTTCTCTGCTCGGATACCTTTTTATTTATTTTATTTTATTTTACTTTTCTATTCAGTTAGCCACTGTATAGTACATCATTAGCTTTTGATGTAGTGTTCAGTGATTCATTAGCTACATATTTATTCAAATGGTATCAGATGATACTATGTCATTTAGAAAGCACTTACAATTCTTATACCTACAGTGTTACGTATATGTGAATCTGATGTACTCATTATAATATATACCTATCAGAATTAACTGGTGAAAACATGCATCTGAGAACTGAGAATGGCACACATATGCTCAAAGACTCTGAAAAGCATTTTACATGTATTGTCATATTTTAATCCTTACAATAATCCTATGAGGCAGAAACTAGGTTTTCCTCCAGTTTTCAAATAGGGACACTGAGGGAAAGAATGGTGTAGTAACTCGTACAGAGTTCCATGGGCAAGCCCCATATTTAGGTCTACCCTAAATCCATGAACTTAACCATCGTAGGAGATGTATGAAAAAGGCGACAAATATTAAATATGATATAAGCATGAAACAAGTTTAAGTTTACCCAGGCCTCTTAGGAACTGTTTCTGCAATGTAATAAACCTAGCTCCTGCTACCTTAGATTTATGAGTTGATTATCTGTGAGTACTTCCACACAGTTAGGATGTGATATAAGAATAAGGCTTAAAAGAGTGAGCAATAATCATGATGAAACATACTGGGACCTTTGGAGAGAAGAGATCTTAGCTTATGAATTAAACCAGTTGGGTTAATACGTCACATATGCAGCATTTTTTCCCCTTCTGTAGCACTTAAGATGTTCTCATTTAAGTATACCCTTCAGAAATATATTATCTTACTAAAGACAAAATGAAACAAAATCCTAGGCTACCAAAAGAAATTTGCTGAGGACATTACAATTATTTATGTCAGGTATCTTTATGTAGCTATTTTTTTAAAGACAAAACATTGTACTGGGGGTAAAAAGTGAGTATACATTTAATTTAAATATTGTTCTAATCCATGCATATATCAAAAACTGAAAACAGGATTTAACCTTTATTCTCCTCTACAGAAAAGAATGACAAAACTGAAAAGTTTGTAAGGGAATTGGAAATAAGTGAATAGTATACATTTATTAAACCCCAAAACTAATGTTTTAAAACAATCTTACTTTGGGTAAGTAAGCACTCTTACTTTCGTGTAAAAACGTCATGATAATAAAGTAAAAGAAGAATGAGAACATAAGTCTAGACACCAGAATGTAGTAAATACTTAAACGGATTATATCTCAATTTTGGTTCCACGAGGTGCAAAATGCCAGAGTCAGAAGACAGTTATTTACTTTCCCAAACCTCAAAAATCTGAGAAAACAGTGTTTGAAAGCAAGAGTGAAAAATTGAAACCAGAATGCTGAGCAACATGAGAGGAAATTTGTTCCCCTTCATAACAATGACAGCAGACCTCCCGCAGGAGAGAAGAGTCGATTCTGAAGTATCCGAATCCCAGTTTTTATGTGTGGGCTTGGGCTACTCTCCACCTTCCTACCCTTTTTTTTTTTTTTTTAAATGTTTAATTTGTCATCATACAGCACTTCATTAGTTTTAGATGTAGTGTTCCATGATCCATTGTTTGAGTATAACACTCAGTGCTCACTGCAATACATGCCCTACTTAATACCCATCACTGGGCTCACCCATCCTCCCACCCCCACCTCTGAAACCCTCAGTTTGTTTCCAGGAGCCCATAGTCTGTCATGGTTTGTCTCCCCTTCTGATTTCTCCCACTTCATTTTTCCCTTCCTTTTCCTAATGTCCTCCATGCTATTCCTTATGTTCCACAAATAAGTGAAACCATACAATAATTGTCTTTCTCTGCTTGATTTATTTCACTCAGCGTAATTCCCTCCAGTTCTATCCATGTCAGTGCAAATGGTGGGTATTCATCCTTTCTGATGGCCGAGTAATATTCTATTGTATATATGAACCACATCTTCTTTATCCATTCTTCTGTTGAAGGGCATCTTGGCTCCTTCCACAGTTTCGCTATTGTGGACATTGGGCTATGAACATTCCTGCTATCCCCTAAGCTGTAATTCTTTTGGTAGTCCTCTTTTGTTCTTCCTTATCTTTCTTCCTCTTTTAACCCTCCACTCTCCTTTTCATCATCGATATTATCCTAAGTTCCTGACAGGGACTTCTGCAAGTTTTAAAAATGTGTAGATGAATTAGATTTTTGAAGAACTCTGATTTTGGTGAAAATGAAAGAAAGGGTAATAGGAGAATCAACCTTACAGACCTCATTCTGTTTCATCATTATGGTAAGATTGAGTCTATTTAACACCTGCAGAAACTGGGACTCACAGTTTTAAAAAATTATCAAAGGATTAGAAATAAGTAAACATTATCTTTCAACTCAAAAGATAAAAAAAAGAAATCAACCACTTTAATAGTGTACAGATGTTATTAATGAGGTACCAAAGAAGAACACATAGTGAAATTTAGGTATGTCTGTTGGGCACCAGGGAAGACTGAGTGGTCACAAAAGGTGATGGGATTGAAGAACATTATGTTAAATTGATGCGTAAAATGGGAAATGGAGATCTGTGCACAGCAAGCTATGTTTTCTTTTTTTTTTTTAATTTAATTTTATTTTATTTTCAGTATTCTAAAATTAATTGTTTATGCACCACACCCAGTGCTCCATGCAGTACGTGCCCTATATTTTCAAAGGCACAGCACAATGAGAAAACATGGACTATCTGGTGGGCTGTAATCTATGACATATACCTGCATCTCAGGATAAAGGTAGGAATGGTAGCCACAGAGCTTGAATAGAAATCAGGAACAAGATGAAGAAAGATCTGGAAAATATGGGACTAAATTTAAGATTTAACAAAGGCAGTGGTGATCCACATACAGATTTTTAGCATAGTAATTGTGCAATCAGTTTGCACTTCTAAAATTTACTCAGAAATAATGAGGAATGGAGAAAAATAGTTTAGGAGAGAAATGATGATAAGTACTCAAGCATGGAAGTATAAATGTTGGCAGCACTTTGAGAGATATTCTGGAGTAACTAATTTTGTGCCCAGCACAGCCCTTTTTAGAGTAATAGACATACAGATGGCACTTATAAAACCTTGATGCATGGTGATTAGTCCCTACATTTACATATATATAATATATTATTAAAATATATAATATATATAAATATATGTATATTTTTATGAGTAAGAGGGAATCGTTGGCATCTGTATATGATAGCAATCCATTGCTTTTGGAATAACAAACATTTTCAAAGGTTCTACTAGTAATGCAAAGCAGGTTAATGCTTCACCTGAATGTATTGCCCATTGCATGTGCACCATACTTCATCTTATATTCCATATAGTTCCCATGTGAATCATGGTCTTTGTACCACACAGGAAAAAACAAGTTCTTCAAAGTAGATTTTAATGACATTAATTGTATTTTCTTTACATTGTAACTCTGCTACGAATTGGTTTTCTTCAAGTTTAATCTCAATTAAACAAACCTAAAGTAAAAAATAGTTGTAATTCATTTACTAGGATATGTTTTGCTGTCATTTAAGAGGGAAATTAATGTAAATTCATCTGTTTAATATCCTTAAAATATATCCCATGATCAAACACCACTTTCTATTTCTATTTCAGTTCTATGAAAGTTCTCAGTTATTAAGCATTGCTTTGTACATTTAACCCAAGTTTTATCAGTAGTTACCTAAAGTTTTCAGCCCCTGAATGGGATCCTGGCTCAAGTCGGATTGTTATTTTTATATCAGTATGCTTCCTCATAGTTCAAAGTGAAGTAGAGAATTGTAGGTGTTTTTGTTTAAGAATAAATTTCATCCTATTTATTTTCTTTCTTCCCTGGTATTAAATTTTCCGAAATGCAGAACATCTTTTTTTGCATCATTGTGTTTACGGATGTTGTTTTCATTAAATTGCCCCTTATTTATTTATTTATTTATTAAGAGTTTACTTATTTATTTGACACAGAGAGAGAGAGAGAGACAGCAAAGAGGGAACACAAGCAGGGGAAGTGGGAGAGGGAGAAGTAGGCTCTCTGCTGAGCAGAGAGCCCAATGTGGGACTGGGTCCAGGACCCCGAGATCATGACCTGAGCTTAAGGCAGGGGCTTAAGGACTGAGCCACCCAGGTGCCCCTTGTTTTTGTTTGTTTGTTTGTTTGTTTACAAGTTGGATCCACGCTGCCCTCCACCCCAACTGTCCGTGGAGCCTAACACAGGGCTTGAACTTATAACCCTGAGATCAAGACCCAGGCTGATATCAAGACATGGACACTTAACTAATGGGGTCGCCGAGGCACTGCCCTGCTGCATAGTTTCAAATATGATTGATAAAACAAGAGTCTATGCTCTTCTAAACCCTGTTTTCTTTGACCTACTTTTAAAATTTTGTTTTCTCATTTTGTTTCTCTATACTAAAACATGCTCAAAACCATCTATCTGTTCTACCAATACTTGAATCATTTTCTCTTTCTTTCTTTCTTTCTCTGACATGCACTTTTAATTTTAAGTCCTTATATTTTCTTTTAATATCATCATATCATCTGCCTTTTGCAATTTTGAAATATACTATACAAAAGTTCCTCTCTTATATTTTCATCTATACTTCAAGCCAAGTATGTTCATAATACAGTATATTTTTCTTCCTTTAAGTCAAATAGCCAAACCTATAAAATAGGCCCTATTCTCATCCTCCAACACCAAGGTTATTGCAGTTTTCTAGTCTACGTTTTTGAAAAAACACTAAGAAATAAATACTGAGCCCAGATATAAAGGTCATGGAGCACAGTATACACAGATGTTCAATAACAGTGTTACTAGACTTACACACTATAGAAAGTCAGGGGCTCAGAGGAATTGTGACTGAAATCTGTAAAGCATGAGCAGTGTGAATAGACAATAATGCAGCTTTTCCTTCTTTCTTATTCTGCCAATGTATAAACTTACTGAGACAGAAAAATAACCATATACTTCATTTGATAATAAGAATTTTTGTTGAAAATGTATTATGTGCAGAGCACTGTTCCAGATCCTTTGGGGATATAAAGAGTTATAAAACACAGACCCTTCTTTTAAGTGTCTTTAATTTAAGTGAATATTTAATATTTATATTATATATAAAAAATATTTTTTGGATCCAGAAAAGAAGGCATGAGAATATTTTGCTTACTATAAAAACCAGGCTGATTGGAAGTTAAACTTTCTGATGAAGTCATGTGATGTTTCCGCTTTTCTTTGCTCTGTCCAGTTTTCTATTCTTCTTTAAGGAAAAACTTCAGACTTAGCCATACTCAGACTTGGATGTAGGGAAGGGGAATTCTCCTAAATATACACACATGCACACACGTGTACACACACAAGTGCAACTATGATATCTTTAAATAAACTTATACTAATTAATTATCTGTGATCACCAGGAGCAGTTCAATGGAGATAAATCAAGTATGAACAATTCTATGAAATACAATAAACAGCATTAAAACAGTTCTTATTTATGTATGTATGTCTGTATTTATTTATTTATTTATTTGTTTATTAACATATAATGTATTATTTGCCACAGGGGTACAGGTGTGTGAATCATCAGGCTTGCACATTTCATAGCATTCACCATAGCACATACCCTCCCCAAAGTCCATAACCCAGCCACCCAATCCCTACCCCTCAACCACCAGCAACCCTCCATTTGTTTCATGAGTTTAAGAGTCTCTTATGGTTTGTCTCCCTCCCCATCCCATTTTGTTTCATTTTTTCCTTCCCTACCCCCACAACCCTTTTCCCTGCCTCTCAAATTCCTCAGATCAGGGAGATCATATAAAAATCATCTCTCTCTGATTGACTTATTTCGCTCAGCATAATACCCTCTAGTTCCATCCACATCATTGCAAATGGCAAAATTTCATTTCTTTTGATGGCTGCATAGTATTCCATTGTATATATATATACCACATCTTCTTTATCCATTCATCTGTTGATGGACATCTAGGTTCTTCCCATAGTTTGGCTGTTGTGGACATTGCTGCTATAAACATTAGGATGCACATGTCCCTTTGAATCACTATATTTGTATCTTTGGGGTAAGTACCCAATAGTGCAATTGCTGGGTCATAGGGTATCTCTATTTTCAACTTTTTGAGGAATCTCCATGCAAAACAGTTCTAATTTATATGAGCATAAGTTAAGAATGTCCATCTCTATATAGACAGAGTAGAATAAATAAATTATAAGCAAAATAAAGATAAATTTTCATAAAACCTACTTAAAATCATTTGAAGAGTTTAATATAAATGAAATTATAAAATGTATTAAAATGGTGGTAAATATTTAGAAGCAAGTATTGCTAAATATTCAGAATGCTGTGCTTCAATAATAATTGTAATAACTTTTGTGCTTTTCTTATAAAAGTATTTACAAATAAATAAAATGAGCATGCTATAGTATTTAATGAAAGAATTAGGAACTAAACTCTATAGTAAGATCTAAGTATTTTTTTCTCTATATTTATCTACTTATCTACAACTATAATTTAGCTCTCTATCCATCCATGTATTCTACATGTAAGGCTATGTCTTTATGGTAATCTGGGGAAGTATAACTTTGAGCAGTTGTTATTTTTTTTCTCTCTTTCTTCCCTTGTTTTCTAGACTTTTTAATAAAAAAATATTTATTTGTTTATTCTGGAGTGAAAGAGAGCATGCGAGCAGGGGGAAGGGTCGAGGGAAATGGGGAGGGAGAGAGAGAGAAAAGCAGTCTCTGCAGTCAGTGTGGAGCCTGACAGGGGGCTCAATCTCACCACCAGATCATCAGATCATGACCTGAGCTTATATCAAGATTTGGAGGCTCAATTGAATGAGCTACCCAGTTGCCCCTGTTTTCTAAACTTTTTACGAAAACTAGACATTGGTATTATTACAATAACCAGAAAAAGAGCGGCAGGTTTATGCATAAATTTCCATAGTCTTCTAGAAAACTATTTGTACCAAACTGTTTTAAGGAACTTAAAATGCAATAATGCTCTACGGGCTTTTATTTACTTTTGTGACTCCATCCTAAGGAATCAGTTAGAGACATAATCATAGACTATTCACACAAGTAAATTATTATCCAAATTAACTTATAAGCATTTGGAAAGAATCTAATTGCAAACAATTGGAAAATGCTTAAATATTGTTTGAAATAATCATGAGATGGCATATTATGCAACCTGTTAAATATTTAATGATTTGTTCACAATATAACATGAAAATAAGTAAATACAAATACTACATACAATATAATGTCAATATTGACTCATACATAGACACATATTTAGGCCCACAAAGGATTTATATGCTCAGAGAATAACACTAAAATAAATACATTAATAAAAGAGTACTTCCAGCAGGATTTTTATTTTCTTTATTTTTTTATATTTTAAAATATTCCATAATGAAATCCTCTTATTATTTATAGTCAGTTAAAAGGATAAATGGTACAAAAATCTAAGGTAGGTGTCAATCTTTTTTTAGTTTTTATGGGAATGGATATAAGAAAAGTGATGGGCATTTTCTCATAGTTCCTGACATATAATTATGAAAGCAAGACAGAATAAGTAGGAAAATGGAAATATGTAGTTAGTTCCCTGTGGGTGTGTGAATTTCTTCACTACTAGAAAATATACACTAAGCAGGCTTTTGTGGTTGGAAGATAAATTCATAATTTAAGAATGAGGATGTTGGAAGCTACTCAAAAGTCATTTGACTTCCAGCAAGACCACATGAACAATAGTATTGTATTGTCTTGTGGCTGAAAGAATAGCCTGGAGGAAGTTATCATGAGTAATTTCCATGTGATCTGTTTATGTTGTGGCCTGCCAGAGAGTTTTCTGTAAGTACTTTCATGAGTCTTGAGTGCCAGCAGGCTCCCTGGCCTGATGCATGTTCCGAGATGCTGGATTCACAGATTGGACACACAGGGTACATATCAAATTCTGATGAGCATCTCACTAATTATGCTATCAATGTTATGTAACTACCAAGAAGTTTAAGAAAGAACGAAAATAAATCCTGCTTGTTTCCCTAAATACACAAAGAACTTATGCTGATATGTTCTTAAATAATTTCCTGGGTTTTATAGTATAATTTTGAGATTTAACAAAGATAAGTGGATGGGAAAAGACAGGAAATGAGGATCAGTACATTTTCCCCCCAATTTTCCCAACTAGCAAAACAGATTCAGTCTGGCTCTGATATTATTATGTGTTTGAGTGAGAAATCACCATGTATTTCAAAAAGCCATTGACTAAAAAATTCCTAAAAAATATTTGAGATAAAACCCAGTGTTCTGATTTCTAGTTGTGTGACATTGTGAAGTTATTTAGTACCTCAGGTGCAGTTCCCTTTTCTATAAAACAAGAGTAATAAAATCTACTTTATAGAGGCAGTATGGACCTTAAATAAGATTGTTATTTTGGAAGTGCAAAGCAAAACATTAAGTCACATATAGTGCTGTTAATCTCTATTGTCCTTAAAAAAAAAAAAAAAAGATTCTATTTATCCTACTGTCCTTTTTTTTTTTTTGAAGATTTTATTTATTCTACCACCATTTTTTTTCTTTAAAGATTTTCTTTATTTATTTGACACACAGAGATCACAGGTAGGCAGAGAGGCAGGCAGAGAGAGGAGATAGGAGTCTCCCTGCTGACTAGAGAGCCCAATGTGGGGCTTGATCCCAGGACCGTGGGATCATGACCTGAGCTGAAGGCAGAGGCTTTAACCCACTCAGCCATCCAGGTGCCCCTCTCCCATTATTTTTTAATTAACACCTGTGGTCAGTAATAGTAGGGAACTTTATATCAGATATACATGTGTTCAGTTCCCAGAACAGCCTCTTATTAATGGGGTTGAAACCTGGGTTTCAATTTTTCATCCACAAAATGGAATAATATCTATATAAACCATAGGATGGTTGAAAGTTTTGAATAGAATATGGTGATATTTTAGGCTCTATCATTTATTTGCATGTAATCATCAGCTGTTCCTAAAAATCATGTATTATCAGAGAGAGTAAATAAATTTCACAGGATCACACAAGTGGTAAGATGTAAAAGGCAGTACTTAACTCCAGGCTTTTCTAACATTGAAGTCTCGCCAATTTTTTCATACTGCTACCTTATAGTTGTGGCACCCACAAATCATCCTAGCTTATGCTTTGAGGTGGCTTCATTGCATTGGGTAAGTTTCTCTGGACTTATGTGCTATCATCTGTAAAAGAGAAAGCTGTATTAAGTCAACTCTTTGCAATTTGGATTCATTTGAGTTTATGGGTTCCTCCAATCTTCTCAGGAGCAACCCCCCGACCCCAGCCCAGGATCAACTTTACGGGAAATTGAGGAAAACTAAAAGGTTCTATCTCTCCAGTTCCTTCAGAAAGAAAAACTTTTCTATTATCTCTTTATTCTCTCATTTATATGCTTATGATTTCATTTACACAAAAAACTCCATTGTTAAAAATAAGCTTGAGAACTGCCAGATTAGATATTCTCTATTTATTCTAAAATGTTTAATTCTAGGGGTGCCTGGGTAGCTCAGTTGGTTGAGCATCCAACTCTTGATTTTGGCTAAGGTCATAATCTCAGGGTTGTAAGATCAAGCCCCACCTCAGGATCCACACTGGGCATGAGGCCTGCTTAAAATTCTCTCTCTTCTTCCCCCTCTGTCCCTCTGTTCACTCTCTATTTCATTTCAAAAATAAATAAATAATAAAATGTTTAATTCTAATTAAATATTTTAATGGGCCATGGAATTAGAAATTCAGCATAAATAACAGATAAGTTAGTAAGCACATGAATACTTAACGCCAGAAATGTTTACCTGGAAGATGTGCTGAATAAGAGTGGAGGGGTGAGGCAGATTTGAAGACAGTTGCTTGTGCTGCTATTTCTGATAAAAATTAAGTACTTGGATCAAGAAAGCAGACATGAGGAAGATTAAACTATTTGAGCATGTCTAAGAGAGTAGTAGACAGCTTAATAAGTAAGTATATTAATAAATATATAGCAACCAAAGAAGAGTTGGAATCAACCAATTAAAAAGCAGATGTTCCGGGAGTACCTACAAACCAAGTGAGGTGCGATAAAGCATGAAGAAGCATAATCAAATGTGCACCAAAGTCACTGATAAAACCTGTCCTGATCACTCATGGACAGATGATTGATGCAGTCAGAGGACCAAGAACGGACCTCTAGGGACCTTGAGGTTTATAGTTAGAACCCGAAGGCTGTAAACAAAGATATGAACATTTCATCCCATCTTCTGACTGATTCACTCATTCATTCAGTCATTCACTCAACATACATTTATTAAGGATTACATAGTAAATGAGGAACTGGTAGAAATATTATTGAAAAATCAAATTGACTTTCTGCAATTATTATTTATAGTATCAAAATAATGGGTTCTCACGGAAGGACAGAATTCATCTAAAATAAAGATAACATTTGAGGAAGGATTCAATAATAGAATGAGAGAAATTGTGTGTATATTGGATGGGGGGGCTTGTGCCTCGTAAACCAATAAAATAAGATGCTATGGAGAATAATCTGTTATTCTCTAGTCCTGTCCATCCCCTTTGCTATGACCCTAGCCATATTCTGTACCCTTGAATTCTAAAATTGCCCTTCGAACTGGTCTCTATGATTCTTTTCAAACCCTGAGTATACCTTGCTCACAAAACAACCAGAATGTTCTTTGTAAAACCAAAAAGATTATATCTTGCTCCTATGGTAAGCCTCTGATGGCATACTGTACTACAGACATCCTCTATGTACAGGCCCTGCTTTATCTCATTTTGTGCCACTGACCTCTGTCCATAAATACTGACCCATGAATGGACTTCAGTCTATTTCTCAAACAGCTCAACTCAATCCAGTCTTAAGGCTTTTGTATCACGTATTCCAGCTGAGTTGAATTCTCTTTCCTGTGACTTTTCTATGGGAGAGTTCATTTGGTGGAGAACTAATTCTAACCTAAGCTTACATATAATTTTCTCACAGTGTTTTGATGACCATCAGATCTGAACTAGTTCCTCAGATACTTCCTGTTTCATCACTCTAATTTTCTACTGGACCTATGAAATTATGGTTTGTATCTTCATTCATTCATCATTATATTCTCTAAGTCTAGCTGCTACCTGGAAGATGCTTAATGACTAACTACTGAGATGTGTAAATAAATGTATATATATTACAAAAAAGCCAATTGTCAATGTTATATTTCTAATCCAAAATAACAGAAGAGTGTCAGAGCAATATCTGTTTCTTAAGATTATTATTATCCAAAATTTTCACCTAAACAATGTTATCTCACAGTCGTTTCAGGACTTGATGAGATGGTGCTTTTATCTGAGGAATATCAGTGAAAGAACACTTCACATTAGAAAGAGATCTAATACAGAGGCAAGGAAAGGAGAATATTCAATACTCATATTCCATGCATTTTCATTTAATTATAAAAACAACTTGGGGATATTTTTAAATATTTTTATCACTGTACTTCAAATACTGGAACTAAGACCGAAGAAAACAAGGGGGCAAGCCTGATGACATAGAGCTAATGATGAAGGTATTATTTAATTCATGTTCATCTAATTTAAAGTGGTTTTCCATCAGGCCAGATTAGAAACATCCTTGAAAATGCATTTTAAAAGCAACAAACCACTTCCTTAAAATCAAGATCTTATGTGGAAGCCTAATGTGTAAAACAAACTGAAAACCACAACAACAAAAATGTGAAAAACTCTTCTTTTTGTTGGATTTCATTGGGAGCTAAATTTCCTTTTCAGGGTACCTCACATGTTTCCGGTTTGCATTTTCATATGTTCACGCAGGTTTAGTCAAATCTACAAGCCTTCGATGTCAGTCTGTCTTCTAAAAGTCACTCCATCTACGTGGACTCTGTACATTTCTCTGTTGCTTTCATTGACTTCTCTGAGATTTATTTAGAGGAAGAACATAGGGACAAGGATATTGTTGAGAAGAGACTTGTTTTTATTTTTTTAATCAAAAAATTTTTAAGAAGATATTTGTTTTAAAGCTGCATTTGTTCAGTTTTACTTGGACTAGGTGTTTATTCAGAATACTTTGACATGGGTGAGTGGAGGTGGTGTTGCATGACTACTGATTGATTTTATAATTTCCAACTTATACTTTTAAAATTGTTACAACTTCCAAATACTGAGTAGTTAGAGATAAAGACAGATACATATTTGAATACCTACATGCATCTTCTTTCCTCAACTTATATTCTCCCCATAATTTTTTATTTTTTGGAATTCCCAGTCAATGATTGAAATAGAAATTTTGAGATTGAGAAACATTTATTTCCTGAAACAACCAAGAATGCTGACTCTACAGTAGTACCTGGTATGGACAGCTCGAATGTGGTATACAAAATTAAGGTATAGTTGCCTGTTTTATGCCCTTACAGGAAGTTAAGACATTGGATCCCAGCAGAGACCTGCATGGTTGTACTGGTGGTAGAATGACAGCTCGTATGGTCAGGTGCCAGGCTGCGTTGAATGTTCCTGCTATCTATGGCACTCAGGTTTGCCTATCCATAGCTGTCCTCCTCCCTGTTTGAAGGCCTTCCGAGCCTCATGATTCCTAAGTCATTTTCTAGCCCTGAAGCTCCATTTTAGAACCGTCTCGGGAATCCACTGTGTCACAGGCAGAAATCTCACAGATGTTCGTTTTTTTTTGCCTCTACCCAGGGTTTATGTTTTTCCCTACAAACCCTCCAATTCCCCCCAAATGATTTGATTATAACCCTTTCTCCAACAAGAAGCTACCTGCATTGTTTTCTAATAATAGTGCAAGCATCTAGGAAACTAACAATCGTTTCTTACATCTTAAAGATAACTTATCTCTCAACTGTGACCAAGGGAGAATTTCTGGCTTCCTTTTCACTTGATTATTGGGAAAAACATTTTTTCTGGAGAGATATCACCCTGCTCTTTAAGTAATTTTTTGTACTGCCTATAAGATTAATTCTACTCTGAATCACACCCCATTCCTAAATTCCTTCCTTGGAAGCCAGACAGGAGTGCCTTTGTTCATCTGGAGCTTCATGGTTCTGCGTTAAGGCAAGTCACCAAAGTACTCACCCCACACACAGAACAACATTTCAATAATTGTCCCTGCTGTTTTCTCCCAGGCACTTCAGAATACTTGGAAGAGATTCATACCTAGAAACTTTCCCTTCCCTATTTGTGATAGGACTATTAATTGTTGTCATTAATCCTTAGACTTGGACAGGGTTAGTTTTTTTTGTTTTTTTTTGTTTTTGTTTTTGGGTTTTTTTTTTTTTTTACAGTACTTCCAATAACAAAAACAGTGATCATCCTTGTATCCTACTCATTCTTTATTTCCTTATATTATACTGTTTTTACTTTTTAAAATATTTTCAAATACTTTATTATACTATTGCTATATTTTATTATACTGTACTATCTTACCTTTACTTTTTTGCCTACATTCTACCCCATGCACTGTATTGGAAAGTCATTGAGAGTAGGAATTGTTTATACATCAATCATTGTACAATGATATATCTCAAACACCTTGAATATTTTGTAGCCCATAGAATCTCCTCAGACATAAATCACACAGGTCAGTCACTCTTTTATCTAAAAAGTAATTAATTTTTCATTTGGAGAGTACCATGCCACTTAATGAATAAGTTATATTAAATCATAGGACATTCAAAGAATATAATCAACAATATAAAATCATTTTGAAAATTCAGTGGACCAGAAAGATATTTCCTTTTATTTTTTATTTATTTTTTATTATTTTTAAAGACATTTCCTTTTAATATTGGATTTTGCTTCACTGTTTTTCAGTAGAGTCCTCTTTTGAAACCATTATAAAATGCAAACCAAGACATTATTTAAAAACTTATATCCTGTGCTTTGCCTGTTCTAATAATATGTCTCTTGTAGTTGTTACATTGTAACTATACCACAGTCTTAACAATAAAAAATCAGTACGAGAAGGATACAGTACAAGGATAAAGTGAAATTGTCTGAAAGAAGGTTCTTCTCAGAATATACTAAATTGTTCTCAAGGTAGCTTTCAGCCTGTGATGCACTATTTATTTCCAGTCAGGATTATTGAACCATTTGGTCAATGAATCCAGTGTGTAGGCTCAGGAATATAGATCAGTTTTACCCAAAGTTCTTTGACCATGAATCAGTTTTAATATTCTAGTAGTTTGAGACAGTACCAGAAATTCGTCAAATGTAAGATGTACTAGAATTAAAAAGGTGACAAAATATGACTTTGTAAATAAATTAACTACTGAGATTATAAAAATATGGTCATTTTTTTTATTGTGTAAGAGAATTACATCATCTCATTTTATTAAAAGTATATATGTGTGTATGTATGTAAATCTATATATTCATATATAAATATGTACATATTTATATACAGATATGTGTTTATATTATATATATACACAAACCATCTTATAACTAACAAATTTGTACTGAAATTACCCAATAAAATACATGATATCATTAACTAGGTCAGAAGTTAGCAAACATTTGTTTTGTAAAGTGTCAGACACTACCTATATTAGCTTTTTGAGCTATCATAACTACTCAACTCTATCATTGCAACAAAGAAGTAGCCATGCACAATATGTAAATAACGGGTGTAATTGTGTTCTGATATATTGTATTTCTGGCCTTATTTGGCTCAAGCACCGTGGACCTAGATTATTAATTAGATTGTAGATAATGCAGTGGTTAGGTAGTATACAATGTGTCAGTTTCAGGATATAACAGCCAGAGCATTTGCTCAAAAGAGAATTTATGGTGCATTCTTTGATGTGACATATATTTTTTAAAGGCAGATTAAATACATAAAAGCTAGAAGAAGTTTATATGTATATGGTATATATTTTTTTTATTAATATCTTTTCAGTGTAACAGAATTCATTGTTTTTGCACCACACCCAGTGCTCCATGCAATGCATGCCCTCCATAATACCCACCACCTGGCTCCCCCAACCTCCTACCCCCTGCCCCTTCAAAACCCTCAGATTGTTTTTCAGAGTCCATAGTCTCTCATGGTTCATCTCCCCCTCCAATTTCCCTCAACTCCCTTCTCCTCTCCGTCTCCCCATGTCCTCTGTGTTATTTGTTATGCTCTGCAAATAAGTGAAACCGTATAATAATTGACTCTCTCTGCTTGATTTATTTCACTCAGCATAATCTCTCCCAGTCCCATCCATGTTGCTACAAAAGTTGGGTATTCATCCTTTCTGATGGAGGCATAATACTCCATAGTGTATATGGACCACATCTTCCTTATCCATTCGTCCGTTGAAGGGCATCTTGGTTCTTTCCACAGTTTGGCGACCGTGGCCATTGCTGCTATAAACATTGGGGTACATATGGCCCTTCTTTTCACTACATCTGTATTTTTGGGGTAAATACCTAATAGTGCAATTGCAGGGTCAGAGGGAAGCTCTATTTTTAATTTCTTAAGGAATCTCCACACTGTTCTCCAAAGAGGCTGCACCAACCTGCATTCCCACCAACAGTGTACGAGGGTTCCCCTTTCTCCACATCTTCTCCAACACACGTTGTTACCTGTCTTGCTAATTTTGGATTCCCCTTTCTCCACATCTTCTCCAACGCACATTGTTTCCTGTCTTGCTAAATATATATGGTATGTTTTCCTTACAACTTAAAATTTATTTTAGCTAGAAACTGTGGCTACTAATACAGCAGTTTTCTGCTGCTTCCTTCCCTCCATCCCTCCTTTCTTTTCCCATTCTTTCATTCATTTCCCTTTGCTTTAATTAACAACTAAAAGAATGCAACTGTTTTCCAAACAGAGTTCAGGAAATTCTTTTTGAGATGAGACAGGACAGTAGTGTGTTTTGTTTTATATAATCACAATTTTTTGTTTTTATTATATTTTGTTTTATTTATTTGAGAGAGAGGGAAGGAGAGAGAGAACATGAGCTGAGGGGAGGGGCGGGGCAGAGGAAGAGGGAGAAGTAGATTCCGTGCTGAGCAGAGAACCAGACACCAGGCTTGATCCCAGGACTCCCAAGATCATGACCTGGGGTGAAGGCAGATGCTTAACAGACTGAGATACCCAGGTACGCCTGTATCTTCTTTCTTTAGAAAATAAAAATAAGGGGCTTCTGGAATCACTCCCTGGAACTCATTCTTCCCAGAGTATTTTGTTTTTCTGCAACATGGATACCTTTAATTCCCATAATATTTCAAGCTGGAAAACTTCACATCAGCTCCTCTTCATCGTCTCTCCCTCCTCTCCCAATCAGTGATTCATGAAGCTCTCTCGATGATAGCTCTTATATGCATTGATCAAAACCTTTCTTTTTATTCATCCCTAACTCTAGCTGACTCATTCAGAGTCTCATTATTTGTGTTCTGAACCACTGAAACAGCCTTTAAATTCTGTCTTCTAATTCTGGCTTCCCCTTATTCCACTCTAAACTGTATCCCCAGCTCCAAGGTCATTTTGTTACAATACAGATCTGAGCAAGTGAAGCCTTTGCTTTAATACTTTAATGCCTCCCCAACTCCTTTAGGCAAAAGTCCAACTGTAGATACCATTATATACACAATATATTATTTTATGTTGTCAGGGATTTTGCAGGCTATTGCCTGGGTCTTCACTGCCAAGTTCCAAAATCTCACTTGTTTCTTGAATTTCTCAGTATCTCTTCCAGGGAAATAACTACTTGTCATAAGTGAAGCAGCATAGAAGTTACCTTTTGTCTGAAGTTGTACAAGATGTCATGAGTTCAGCACTTCCCTCTTCTGTAGGTATACAATAAAAACAATGCAACATAGTAGCCTCCAAAAAAAAACTTATATTAGCTCATCAAGGAAAAGGTTAATACTTTATTCATGCCACAATGCCCAAGGCAGTTCACTGACCACATTAAAGGATCTGAGGTGCATGTATGCATGTAGAAAATGCACCATCTATCAGAAATGGTGCTATGGAAAAATTTCAGGAGCTTAAGAGTGACACAGTGGACTTTATGTCAGACAATCCCAGTTTCTATATCTGGATCTATCTTTAATTTTGTGATAGTGGTCAAACTACCCAGACAAGGTCTCATTTCCTAATCTATAAAATGGGTATAATTAGTATCTACAGATTATACTTTCAGGCATATCCATTAGTGTTCAATGAATAATATCAATTGTTGTTATTATTATTAATAGGATTTCAAAAATTTCTCATTTGTAGTCATTTAAGTACTCCTTCACCGAAATCTTTATTGAAGGCCACCTTAGGAGAAGTTCAACAGTAATACTGTGTTAAGTATTTTATTTTATATACAGAGTTTTATTTTATATACAGAAGTTTATAAATGCCAACTACATTTAGAACTTGGATCTAGGCGCGCCTGGGTGGCTCAGTGGGTTAAAGCCTCTGCCTTCGGCTCAGGTGGTGATCTCAGGGTCCTGGGATGGAGCCCCGCATTGGGCTCTCTGCTGAGTGGGGAGCCTGCTTCCCCCTCTCTCTCTGCCTGCCTCTCTGCCTACTTGTGATCTCTGTCTGTCAAATAAATAAATAAATAAAATCTTTAAAAAAAAAAAAAAGAACTTGGATATAAATTTCTATCCTCTTTCAGCTGCTTGGGTATGAAGATAGAGATTTCTTAACAAAGTGTATAAATGTTTGAATTTTTTTCTCATAAAGAAAAGTCATCTTTTAAACTCTTCAGTTATGGATTTAGATCATGTAGCTGTTTTCTTACATTGTTTTGAATAGTTCTTTATGTATTTATTCTGGTGTGTCCTAATGACATAAAAAACCTAAAAGAAGAATTATACCTTTTACATATTTAAAGAGTCTCCTAATTAATACACAGAAAAAGGAATGACAAATAAAGTTGTAATAAAATTTCCTGGTGTATATACACATTTCTTGATATGCTTAAGAAAAGTTGAATCTCTTTCTTAACTTTTTGTTGGCTGCTATTATTTTTCCTATTATTACTTAATAATTTCTGTTTAAGAATATCTGCTTGATTTTTTTTCCTTTTAAGGCTTGTCTCACGATTGTTATTTATAATTTACCCATGAATAATTGTTCAAATTAGCCATACCATTGTAATCTCACTACTACAGAGAATTTTTAATATAATAGCATAAAATGGAATAGTGTGTTTCTTAATTCAATATGTATCTTGATTCTATATGTGTCATTTATTTCTTTCCTAAAATGTTTATTGTGGTTTTGTATGAAAATAGCCTATATCCAGGAAAAGTATAAAGTTTTTATATTAATAAAGTTATCCTTTTCAGTCTACAAATAAAAGGTACATGAAATGGAGAAAGAACAATATTTCAAGTAATTAGGGAAAAAATCATCTTAATAAGCTAAACTCAATGTTAGACTAATTCCCTACTAATGCTTCTTCCTTCCTTAAGAACAACAGATGCTTATTTAATAAAAAGTATACATTTAGTGTGTATTGTTTTTTAGTTATATTATTTGAAAACTCCACATGGTTTTCAGGGATAACTAATTTAGGTAAACCTAAATACTTACTTAAAGAATATGACGTGTCATTCAAGCATTGTCTTAGGTTCCATTCATCAACATTTTCTTCTCCAGAAGGCTACACTGGCATTTAGGTTTTCATCATTAGTAATCTACCTTTTTTTTCTTCAAAATGTATAGCTAGATATAAGACAAAAAAAAAAATCCACCTATAATATTGTTTTATTAGAGACTTGTCATATGCTGTTAATAAGAGTAGAGGGGTTCTGCAAAGAATGTTGATAGCTTTAAATCTGACAGAAGCTAAATTTATTTTCTCCTGATTTGAACTTTTTGCATTGTAATTATCTAATAAAATTATATAATTCACATTACAATCAAAGTTTGTCTTATGAAATTTGTAGCTATTTATAAATTTGGATTTGAATTACATCCTAATGTTTTAGTGCTCTATCACTGAAATGCTTAACTAAATTTTTTGAAAGATTATAACAGTAGTTCAATGAAGTGATACAGTTATTCTATAGCATTCCAGATAGATAATATTACTGACATATTTAAAGTGGTGATAACTTTAACTTTACGCTCATTTTAAAGAAATTATATTTTCAAAATCTTTTTTAAAGTTAAAACAGTTGGACAAGCTAACAAACATAAAAGATGTCGTCTAAAAAGAGGTTTTATGTCTGCAGTCTACTAAAAAAATAAATGATCTTTACTTCAATATAGATTAATTGCATTACCCCTAGGCCAAATGATATTTTCTCTCAAGGACAAGAGATTAGTTAGGGAGTCCAAGGTTCATTTTGTTAGCTAAATGAAAATAAATTGGTGACAACTTAGAGTTAGCATCTAAGAACTTACAGAGAGTTACTCTAACTTGAAAGGGAGATTAAACATTCTATAAAGAAAGATATCTCTCTCAAAAATGCAAACCTGGCACCATTTCCATCACTCATATCTGTAAATCATTAGACACACAGACACACATACTTGATGTTCAGCCAGCATGTTCCAGTGTAGTGTATGGGCCCTTATTACTTCTGATTTGTTTTGTATTCATTCTGTTTACTTTATGCTTATGCCTTTCTAGTCATTAAATTATTTTGATTATTAGCCCTGTTTATACATACATACTATATGTGTCTGAATGAAAGAGATCACACACTGTGAAAAATCTGAGAGGGTAATTAATACTAAATGGAAATTGAAACTCAAAACTATTCCTTAAATTGGTATCTATTTGAATTTATTTATATATAGATGAAAAAAGAATATATATAAATGCAATAAACTTGCTCTTAAACAAGCTGAAAGAACATCCAGAGTAAAGAAGGTTTATGTGGGTTAGGGAGATGTTTCTGGGGAATATGGTGTATATAGGAGGCTCAAGAAATCATTGACGTATGTTGAGTGTAAAGAGAAATATTTGGAAGTAACATTAGAGATCTTTTAATCAACTAAAGAGAAAGGCTGTCTCTAAGAGTTAATGAGAGTCACTGAAAGTGACTGAACATAGAATAGGTATGATCCAAATAGTGACTGAGGAAGATTTACAATACCCACACATACATAAAGAGTTAAAGCAGAATTTAGAGGAGGAGACCACATTTTTCTCCTTCTGCTTCAGTGTTTATGAAGAAAAAATAACCCGTAAATTGAGCTCAAATCTGCTCCACAATTGCACAAATATGAGTCAGGGAAATATTTTTTTCATTGCTGAGTTCAAATATTTTCCTTTCTGACAGCATGAGGTTACTAATCTTTCTTTGATGTATGTATATGAATAAGGTTGGAATAGTGGATTCTAAAATAATTAATAGAATTTAACTTACTTGTCATGAATCTTTATCTTATTCTCCATGAGAGGAGTTGGATAGCTATAAACACAAAAGTAAACTAGATTAGTTCTTCTATTCAAAGGTAGAGTATTGGAATCAAGCTATGATTGACTACAGAGCTAATTTTGCTAGGAAGGTAGTGGTTAATAAATAATTATAGTTCTAGATATAAAAGGAAGGTGTAGAGAATCAAGCAGAATTGACATATCAAATTTCAACAATAGATCAAAAGTTTCAGAAGTTAGGCTGAGTACATAAGTAATAGGGGGGAAATGGCCAACCACTTAAACAAAATGAAAGAAAGGAACCAGAATCAAGAGAAGAACAAAGGCAATATTTTTTCGTCAATACCAGCATCCAGATCCAATAAACCCAATCTATGTTGACATAACCTGAACTAAATAGCTGTTGGTGCTTTCAGATCTCATATTGCAGAACCTCACAAATAAAGATGAGAATGCTGTAACGTTTGCATTCAGTAAATGAAATATATCAAGAGAAAAATAAATACCACAAAATGTGCTAAGAAATTGTAGATTGTTCTCCCCAAAGAAAGCAGTGATATGAAAATCCTCTTCTGAAGCAAAACAAAAGTCAAACAAAGGGAATAGTTTCTAATTATCTTTATCTGGGAATTTCATCAAAGGCTTAGAATTTTGGGGGTTGTGGTTAACATGATTCATTGCTTGTGTCCATGCTTTGCCTAGATTTTCTTGAGTTGCCCTCTAATTTGTGCTTAAGAAATTATGGTAAGCAATTTTAATGGTTTTGAACCCAAGGAAGAGGAAAAATCTTAAAAAAAAAATACCAGTTGTTCAATCATATTTTTGGTAATATAAGAGATAACATGGCAGAAAAGTTTGATCATAAAAAGTGTCCGCATCATGGGGCTCCTGGGTGGCTCAGTGGGTTGAAGCCTCTGCCTTCGGCTCAGGTGTCCTGGGATCAAGCCCCACATCGGGCTCTCTGCTTGGCAGGGAGCCTGCGTCCTTCTCTCTCTGCCTCCTTCTCTACCCGCTTGTGATCTCCGTCTGTCAAATAAATTTTAAAAAATCTTAAAAAAAAAAAAGTGTCCACATCCAATCACAGCCCCACTATCTTCCTTTGTGTATGCTCTAGTGACCTGTATCTAACTGGTATCAATGGAGTCTGGAAGCGCTAGCTACTCCTGGCATACTATTCTTTAACTATGTACTTCTATCCCATAATTCTAAGAACTCTTGAAATTTAATTTTCAGCTTGTTTAAACCTTTTTAAATCTCTCAAATAGAATTTATTACTGAGGATTACATGGAGCACTTATTGATACTGAGTAATTATAAATCATTATAAGAGTAATGCTTTTATGACCTGTGATTCAGATCTTATGTGAAGAAAACAACAATTACAATTTTAAAAAATTTTAGAAGTTGCTTCGGGAGCCATGGGCTTTGGTGCAGACATGATCAAGTCCAAGAACCACACTGTGCACAACCAGTCATGAAAATGGCACAAAAATGGCATCAAGAAACCCTGGTCACAAAGATATGAATTCTTAAGGGAGTAGATCCCAAGTTCCTAAGGAACATGCACTTTGCCAAAAAGCACAGAAAGGACCTGACAAAGATGTAGGAAATGACATGAAGGTTTTGAGTGCATGTGCTGAGGCTACCAATGCCCTCATCAAGCCCAAAGAGGTCAAGTCCATGATTCCAAAGTGCACCTGCTGCAAACTCAATCATCTTGCCTACATCCCTAATCCCAATCTCAAGAAACATACTCATGCCCACATTGACAAAGATCTCATAATCTTCTGGCCAAAGGCCAAGACCAAGCTTCAAACCAAGGTCCTGCCTGCAACTGTGACTCTGGCTCCAGTTCCTTCTGTGGCTCAGGCTCTCAAAGGTGCCTGGGCCCAACAAAGGCTTCAGTGTAGGGGTCTCTTTCTGCCAGTATGAAAATGGAGGAACTGGTGTGACCCGTGGACTTCTGTCTGCATGGGGCTGGTGTCGTGCTCTGCTATCTGTACAAATAATCCTGTGGCAGGATCCAAAAAAAAATTTTTTTTAGAATTTCTCACAATTTTGCTAATTCCTTATTTTAAGGGAATATATATATCTACCTCTGGGTAATATTTCACCTGAGTTGTTTGAGAAAATAATTAACCATGTAAGTTTTGCATTGAACTATGCAAATATGAAGTGCCACCTATAAAACTAACTTGTAAAGAAGGAAGGAAGCACAAGCTCAACCTGAGAAAAACAAAGACTGCTTATGTTCAGAAACAGTGCCTGAGCATGGGGGAGAACCGTTACTCATGTGCATCATCTTCTATAAAGACTAAGAAATATTAATAGTAATCCTATAATTCCATAACCCTGTGATTACCAATCTAAACAACAAACAAGGAAGTCCTGTGTATGAGTTGGGAAAGTATCTAAGTTCTAGAAAGAATTTAATAAAAAAAGGTTTTCACTTAAAGGAACTTCAAAAATGAAAAAAAAAAAGACAATATGCCTCCTTTGCATGGAATTTTATCAAAGATCAATGTAGAAACAATCAAGGCAACCATATAGGCTCAGAAAAGTCTCCTCTTTTTTCTTTCTTTTCTTCCCTTGTTTCACCCATTCACCACCAGTCCCTTCCCCCCCTTTCCCTCTGGAAGCTACCAGTTGTTCTTGGTATTTATGAGTCTGTTTGTGTGTGTTTGTTTTTAGATTCCACATATAAGTAAAATTGTATAGTATTTGTCTTTCGTTGTCTGACTCATTTTACTTACCATAATACCCTCCTAGGATGTCTATCCGTATTTGCAAATGAGAAGATTTCAGTATATTTTGTAGATGAATATATTCTATGGTATCTGTCTACTTCTCCATCTATCTGTTCATCGATCAATGGACACTTGGGTTGTTTCCATATCTTAGCTGTTGTAAAGAATGTTCGAATGCTGTAATAAACATAGGGGTGCATATATCTTTTCAAATTAGTTTTATTGTTGTTGTTGTTTTCCTTGGATAAATACCCAGCAATGAAATAACCAGATTGTGTGGTATTTCTATTTTTAATTATTTGAAAAATCTCCATGCTGATTTCCATAGTGACTGAACCAATTTACATTCCCACCAACAGTGCACAAAGGTTCCCTTATTCTACATCCTCACCAACACTTGTCATTTCTTTTGTTTTTCATACTAGTCATTCTGATTGGTGTGAAATGATATCTCATTGTGGAAATCACTTTCTGTCTTCAATTATATACACATATATTCCATTCCACTAAGAAAGTAGTAGTTAAATCTAACTGCGCATTAGAAACTCCTAGATTTTTAAGTACCCAAACCCATGTTACCTAAGGAAAGTTTAATGTAGTTTTTTTGGGAAAAGGATTCAGAGATTGTTTATTTTCTAATAGCACCCTACGTGTTCCTAATGTACAGAAAGTTTGGGGAATGATTGCATTAGATACAGGTAATGATGATTCTATTAGTTTATTCTTCACTGAACATTGTGAGCGTCTATTTGTTTTATGTTATTTAATCTTTCTAGCATTTCTACACTGCAGATGTTACTCACTTCATCTTGCTGTTGAAACAAGCAGAAAATTTAAACGCGTAACTTACCCCAAAGCAACACAGCTTAGAAATGTTGAAGCAGGGCGCCTGGGTGGCTCAGTGGGTTAAGCCTCTGCCTACGGCTCAGGCCGTGACCTCAGGGTCCTGGGATCAAGTCCCACATCAGGCTCTCTGCTGAGCAGAGAGCAGAGAGCCTGCTTTCCTCTCTGTCTCTCTCTCTCTGCCTGCCTCTCTGCCTACTTGTGATCTCTCTCTGTCAAATAAATAAATAAATAAATAAATAAATAAGAAGTGTTGAAGCAGACTCAAACTAAGGCTGTGTGAATTTAGAGCCAGCATGCCTAAACATTCTTATTATCTAACTTCTGCATCTAGGTTACAATAACAGAAGCATCCTAGGTTTTTTCCTCTCCCTTTTGGCCCAAAGGTACCATATGCCGTGACCCAGGGCAGTTGTCATCACTTCTTTGGAATTAGGCAATATGTGAAAAACCTAGATGATAATATAAAAACTTTTGGCCTCCACCAACATCTGAAGAATAGACATGTTTTATAAGTTGCAGAAGATATGTAAGATTTTTCTTTAAATTATTATTTAAGTATATAAATATTGGAAATTTTGCTTTAAAAATTGGATTGTAAGTAACTCTTAGAAGTTACAAAATCTGTACAATTCTGAACCTAAAGAGATGAAGGTCTGTAGCTATAAATGTGTGGTCCTTTCTCTTATTCACCGTGTTTCCTACAGATGCCTATTTTCTCATATGCCAGTGCTTTCTTAAAGATTAATAATGTTCACACAGTTAACCTGGGGGTCCGATCAAAATGTAGTTTCTGATTTGGTATGACTGGAATGGAGGCAGAAATTCAGTATTTCCAGCAAGTTTTTAGCTTATGCTGACACTCCTGGAACTCAGACCACACAACTTAAATATCAAGGTCATATAATACCTTTCGTACCTATTTGCATTACTTGGCTTTAATTACATCAATTAATTTTGTGTCTCCTATTAGATAATATTTATCCTTATGTAATCTCATATAAATGAATTCACTCCTGATTTACTGGATTAAAACAAAAATATAGATTTATAATTTTTTACCTTTTTCTAGAAAGTGATCTTTGTCATAAGCCTATCACATGTAATGTAAGAAAGAATAAAAATACTTTATGGATTTAGAGTTTAGATTCTCTAGCGCAAATCCTCACCAGTGACATTAAGAAAGCCATTTGATGCATTTACAAACTGTGTTGCATTGCAAAGGAAAAGCCCAAAATGCAGAGACTTCTTTCAATCATCGAGCCTAAGTTGATCTATCCCAGAAGAAAGATAAGCCCACAGTTTCACAAGGTCTCCACGGATTACCCGTTCAGTTTCAACAAAAGGCCAGTTTTAATTTAAGGCAAAACTTACTTTCCAATGGTATACTTGGTAGCCATGCTTGGAAAACAAGTCCTAATCATCAAGGGGCACCTTATTTGCCTGAGATTCCTGTTCTTAAAATCCTCAGTCATAAGTAGAATTCTAGTTCAAAGTGGTCTTTAGGATTGAGGATTCCCCCAAATAATAGCACTTTCTACAGAAGTTGTTCCTGATCAGGAGAATCCCTTTTGCACTTATGGGATGGGGAGTAACAAGTATGTAAGACATCAATACCAACTGAAAATATAGTAGTAGAAGCCACAAAAACACTGAACAGGCCCCAAAGGTCACACCCACTGATAATATTCTTTCTTCTCACTATAAACAATTCTCAGATGCCATTAGTTGTATCAGTGACCCCCTTTGCACATAAACCTAGATAGGATGTTTACTTGGGTGACTATACACAACAGTGCCATAAAAGTTTGAGTCTCTTCCTTCCCCAAGTTTTCCAAGCCTAATTGGATGTGTGCACATGGCCTTTCGTGCTTCCAGGAGATAGGACATCAGTCTTATTTCTCTTCACCTTGTCTTTATAGCAGCTATGTTGAGGCAAAAAGCTTGGAAATAATCAGGTCCACGAAGGACAAAAACAGCTCTGTTCTAGTAAGCAAGACACATTTGTATTTGGTATCAAGCAGTGTGACAACAGCAAGTGGCTCAATCAAATGAAACTTTCATATTTTCTGTTCACTCTAAATCCAATATTGAGCACTAACTCTTTCAGCTTGGGATATGTCTGGATTCTATAGCTATAGCCACATTGCTTTCCAGCTGTTGTCCATGGGATGGATTATCTTCCTTCGCTGATTTGGGTTTGACTCAGATTGGTACTTCTTTTTATCAAATTCACATGAATCTGGGGATCTCTTACTCTCTTACTAAAATAAAATCTAAGTTCTCACTCAGTTTCAGTATAAGGGCTAAGGGAGATTCCAAGGTGGTAGAAATGATTTTAAGACTTTCTATAGATTTCTTTAGGCCAGTTTTTCATTGTCCCTTGGATAGCCTTCGACAGCATTGTAAACTAAATTAAGTTATTAGGGCAGTAGTATCCCCAGATAATAGTCAATATTGCATTTATGTTTTCTACAGAAAATGGTATGTCACAGGGATATCTTCCTAGGAGAGTCAAAACTCTGTTTTAGCAGCCAGGACACATTTCAAAAAACTATAAGCTCTTTTACTGTTGTCTCCAAATGGATCTAAATATGGTTTAATAGACCACAGGGGGCCAGAGGTGGGTGGCGCTTAATCTCAAGACAGCACAGCTGTTGACATTCTTTGTTAATAAAGACTAAATGCCTTGCCATCCCCACCCCACTTATGCTTATCCTCCAAGTGAACCAACCATTGCTTGGAAGGTTCACCTGATTCTACTCATAGAAGCTATAAATTTTTCTCTTTCCGATTTAGTATAGAAAAGCATCTCTTTATTTTATCTGAAAGGAGGCAGAACCTTCTGCAGTTGATGAAATTTTTAGTGCTAGTTGTTACATTTGTATAGGCCTTAGGCTGACCACCAGGTGACTCACGTGCTGAGCCCGAGTTAGCATCAACCAGGGTATTGTCCTTGGAGCTATCTTTGAATCTACTTCTGGCCACTTGGCCTGGAGCCACCTTCCCAATTTTGGCTCCATTTTGGCTCCAAACAGAAGACCATATATTGCTTGGCCACCTGTACTACTGGGTCAACATGGTTACTACCAATCCTATGGACTTTTCCTCAATTCCCATTAATTGGCACATGAAGTCCTCATTCTTCCTCTTTCAGTCTTGTAAAAAATGAAAAAAGAACAAAACAAAACACCCTTGGGTTAGAGGGGGAGAAGAAAGGACATTATTACTCACAACAGTAGCAGTTACCAGAGAAGCAGCAACTTTTGCTGAAACCCTGAATCCCAGTTCCTGCAGAGTGATGTGAAGAGAGTCAAGTAACACCAGACATATAATGGATTGTTATAGGAAGGGCTCCCCTAGCTGAGGAAGTGGAAAATTATTATGAGCTTTAAGCATTATTGCCCTATGCTCCAGAGCAAAGCATTGCATCTTCCAAAGTTGTCTACTGTATATTTAAAAAGACAGTGTAAGAATAAAGAGGCGCAGTCAGCACCTCTTCTCTCAGGACATGCAAATATGTGAGAGGCCCATGAAGTTTTGTCAACAAGAAACAACCACACAACATGTAAAAATAAATGTCATGTTGGATAACACAATTAATATCTCAGGCAAATTTTGTCTATAAGCCACAATCTTAAACCCAGAAGGAGAGATGTAAAGCAGCCCGCTTCTGTGAGATTTTCTCCTTTCCGAGGTTGTCCACTGCTTTGAGTGTATAAGGTCTTAGGAAAGGGAGCAGAAGGAAAGATGCTCAAGAGCAGCCCAAAATTCTGCTTCTGTTTGGTTCACTTCATTCCCCGGAAGAAATACTGGAGCAGCCCTGTTATTATCTGTCCACTCATCACCACAGTACTGGGCTCTGTTTGCAGTTTACTGTATTATGCAATCCATCAACAGTAATATGGCAAAGAGCAAGGCTTCAGCTCAAAAGTTTGATCCTAGATAATTCTCTGGCAATGGCTTCTTACTCTTCCTCAGTCTTCTCCTTCCCTAGGGAATTCTTATAGTCTTTATTTTGATTCTTCCTATCTATTCAAAGTCATTTTTTTCTTCTGCTCAAAATCATTTTTTTCATCTCTAAGGTGAAGTAGGGCAAGAAGCCAGCAGCTTGACCTAGTGTACTATCTTGATAGCAACAGCATCTGTTTTGCTTTTATCTTTTTAGAGTTGTTCATCTTCTTGTCCATTTTGGCTCAGAATTGATAAGCTCATCCTCACTGAATGATATTGAATGTCACTCTTTTTACTTACTATGTAATTGGATTTAAAAGCTGATCCTGTTAGGCATTAAATAATCAATATATTATTTTTTTCTTGTTGTTTTTTTTTGTTTGTTTGTTACTGTTGCTTTTTTGTCTCACCACTCAAAACTGAGTTAATATTTTTTATTCTATCCTGTTTTACTCAGCTGTAGAATATAAACACCCTGAATCAAGAAAAATAGTAAAATGCAATCTGGATTGAATTTCATGATAAAAGGTATTTTTAAAGCAAAGAGATTTTTTAACAGTCAAGAATTTTTTCATCAATAATGTAAGCTGCTTATTTTAAATTGCTGCACTATTACAGATGTGCATGATAAATTGCTCCTGAATGCATGTTATCCCACAGATTTGAAACATATGAGTAGGATGAATATCATATTGGCTATGAAGTAGCTCAGCCTTTACAGAAAAGCTTGACAAAATATAGAATGTATTCTATTACTAGCAAGTGCTATCTCACCATTTAACAAGGAAATTATTATAGAAACAAAAAGGAAAGATGAGTCCTGACTTGGATAAGTTGTGAATTCACCAACTTTGATTGGCTCTATGAGATTCCAACTTGGACATTGAAGGCTACCCCTTCTTAACTCAGAGCCACTCCATCCTGACTTGCCTGGAAGGTTTTCATGCTTGAACTATTTCTGGTGTTAGGCTTTCCAATAAAAATCCATCCATTCTAGAACCAATTTTCAGCTATTGTCCCAATGTATTAATATGAGCTTCATTTATTCCCTTTATTGAAGGTGGTTTTGGGGGAAGTAACTGTTTAAATCAGTGTTTCATAACATGTGGCCCAAACTGAAATATAACTTTCAGGTAAGCTTCAGGGATTGTTTATTTTTTGGGGGGAAGGGTTTGTTTAATTAAACTTCTTAGGTAATTATGAAGTACACAGATGTTTGAAAGGCACTGTCCTAAACTAAAGCAATAAATAATCCTAATGTTAGAGGCACTGGCTGAAAGGTATAAAAGAAAAACAGTAAGGCACATAAGACAAGAATGATTTTGTTCCAAATATACCATAATGTTAACCACTAATACACCCAGACATAATAATGACTGTCAGGAATCAGTTAAAAATATTTAAATATTCATTATACATGCTCTGCAGTTATGTAATTGCTATGTAATTTCTACCTTTTGAATACATAGGCTAGTCCACATTTGTTGTTGCTATAAAACCACAAATGGATTGGTCCAATTCCTTGTACAATGCAATAGTGAGGGACATGGGTTTTGGGCCATGGGTTTTGGGCCGTGCTGGGGAATAGTTTTCAATATATGAAATTTGGGGACATAAATATTCAGTCTATATAACAACACCTGCTTTAAGTGAAATCAGGCTCTTCTCAGAGGAAAATGTTTCCTCCTCTAGACTCTAAGGCTGGTCCTCATCCTTCTGTCACACACCCATAATCTATGGTTAAGTGAATCACCTTCTGCAGTGTGACTTCACCCATTTCTCACTCTGTTTATTTGGGGAGTCTTGTGTCATAACCACTCTTTCTCTGGAACTATAGTAGATAGGCTTTGGGACTGTCCAGATGGCGTATGACTTTGTTTGCCACTCATTAGTCATGCTATATAGAGTATTTATTTATTTATTTATTTATTTATTTTATGACATTTTTAAAAAGCCAGATCTTGGTTTGTATGAAATTCTTTTGGTCGAAGAATACATACAAGAAGTATGTATGAGGCTTTCCTCCCTTATCACCTCCCCAATCTTTTGTCTTAGACCTAGACAAGTACCCCCATTTAAAGCTCTATGCTTTAAAGGACACCACATAGCACCAGCGTAATGATGGTGTTTAGTATATTATAAAATTTAAGTATACATGACTGCCTTTTCACTCAGTTCCAGGGCCTAAGGATGGCATAGCACAGTTCAACTATTTTAGTAACTAAAACCTTTAAGGCCCCACAGAAAAGAGATGTCTCCACAACTCTTGCTTTGTTTTTGGATCAACAGATAAATGAGTTATGCCACTGCTTCTGTTTTGAGTAATAGGCACTGCTTTGGAATGAGGGAAGAATTTGAGTTACAGAGTACTTATGAAAGAAAAAAAGAGATTAATTGACTTTTTAATTCATGTATCTTATATAACATAAATGCCTATTGATTATTATGTAAAAACTATTATTTTTAACTTTCTCAGTTATGTCAGGGCATTAATTTTCTGTTTTGCTTATTATTTTTTTCCATGTACTAGTTCACTTTCCAGAATTCATCATTAATTAGCAACATTGTCAAAATGATTACAGTATTGGTCTGAGAATAATTTTAAAGCTATGAAATATTCATATTGCACTCTATTTGTACATGAGTAGGTCCAGTTGTAAATGCATGCAACATAGCAGCAGTTATTTACATTAGCAACTACATCAGTACTGAATGTTGAGATTAAAATATTACTGTTTTTGCAAAAGCAAAAATAAAACTGAATAAAATATTAAAATGTAAAGAAAAGTGTCAGGGAATTTTGATTTAAAAATCCAAAACTCATTAACTATACATTTAAATTTCAAAAAAATATAACTGTTTTGAAAGCACATGAAAATATTAGTCTTACATTAATTTCAGCATTAATTTACATGCATGTGAAATCTTATCCAAATTTTGAGTGCTTTGAATACAAATATATTTGCTAAGTCCTTTAGATCATCACTGTCAATTGAATGCCAGTTATGTGAAAATCTTGATCATAACAACATGATCACTCAAATTTTTATGGAATAACTATCTACTAATTTATAAATTATATACTTATTTATTTCTCATCCATATGTCATTTGCCTATAAACTCTGTACCATACATGCATAATTTTAAGTTGTTTCTGATATTTTTCTTACTATCATGTAAAAAGCATAACTTTACACATATTTTTCTATTTTGTCATAAATTATATTTGTCAGGGTATACATTTTTTTTTAACAGCTTGATTTATTACTTTCAAATATGTGGGTTCACAGTATATAGTGCCTTATTTATATTTCTTTTTTTTTTTTTAAAGATTTTATTTATTTGACAGAGATCACAAGTAGGCAGAGAGGCAGGCAGAGAGACAGGAAGTGAGGGGGAGAAGCAGGCCCCCTGCTGAGCAGAGAGCCGATGTGGGGCTCGATCCCAGGACCTCAGATCATGACCTGAGCCGAAGGCAGAGGCTTAACCCACTGAGCCACCGAGGCACCCCCTTATTTATATTTCTTGCCATAGATGCTGTATATTTTAGGAGTGGGCCTACTCTTCCCCAAAGCATGTCAAAGTAGAGACTCAGAAATGAGAGCGAAGTTTTTGTTTGAACTAAATAGTACTGTACCTATATGTATGTGTGTCTGTGTTCATCAGGTATGAAATCTGCCAGAGATGATAGATAATGGTAATAGGGAGGAAGGAGTGATTCTAAAATAGTTTAACTCACCTAGTTAGAAAATCAAAAACAAGTACGGTAGCAAACACATTTTATTAGTCACATCAGCAATGTCTGACTGTTCAATTAATGGGCATATAATTCTGGAATTAATATTACATTGATTTCCCCCATAATTAAGGTAGATGTATTTTCAGATATAACTTTTCTGTGGTTTTTCAAAGATGCCAAGAATATGGTTATAATAGGAAAACAATCTGATCTCGATGGGCAAGGAACTAATTTGCTAATAAAATGTGAATGTGTGTGAAGATAGGTCTCTTCTCTTTCCCTAAAGAGTAAACATTTTTTATCATATGAAATAGAATGGGCTTATATATCATTCTCAGTTGTTTGTATTAATTTAAACATTCAGAGGGAAAAAATGCTGAATATAACTTATTTATCAAAATAGGGCTTTTTGTACCACCCAAATTCAAATACTGCATGATTCCACTTACATTAATGATCTAAAATGGTCAAATTAATATAATCAAAGAGTGGAATGATGGTTATTGGGTGCAGGGGGAGGGGAAAATCAATGGGCATAAGTTTCATTTAAGGAGGATGAATAAGTTCTAGAGATCTGCTGTTCAACATCGTAAATACAGTTAATAATAAAGTACTATACATGTAAAAACTTCTTAAAAAGTAGATCTCATATTAAGTGATCTTACCAAAGTAAGTGATATGGTGGAAAAACCCTGGATGTCTTGTAAAGATAAAGCACCAGCCCCTGACATAATGGGTGTCCTGAAAAGATTTTCCTGAAATCTGAAGAATGAATAAGAATACATTAGGCAATGAGTGGGAGGGAGTGTTTCAAATATTTGAAGAGTAGGAACATCACATACATGTTCACTGAGATTAACAGAAGTTTCACAAGGAAGAGGTGGTAAAAGAACCAGTGTGATTTTATCACAGGGATGAATGAGAACAGTGGCAAAGAAATGGACTGCAAATAAAAGCAAAGGTTTGGGGCACCTGGGTGGCTCAGTGGGTTAAAGCCTCTGCCTTCGGCTCAGGTCATGATCTCAGGGTCCAGAGATCAAGCCCCACGTCAGGCTCTCTGCTCAGCAGGGAGCCTGCTTCCCTCTCTCTATCTGCCTGTCTCTCTACCTACTTGTGATCTCTGTCGAATAAATAAATAAATGAAATCTTAAAAAAAAACAACAATAACATAGGCTTGATATGAATGCCTTTATTGGTCTGAAGGATTTTATACTTCATCCAGAAGGCAATAAAAAACAATTAAAATATTTTAGTGAGAGAGTAATGTGATATCTTTTTCTTTTAAAAGATCCTAATTGCTTACTATAGAAAGGAAACTACAAAGGTAGACATAGGGAGAACTGGTAGACGGTTACCAAAGAACAGGCATGAGTCAGAGTAACTCAGAATAGGAAGATTAGATAGACAGGGAAAAGAGTGGCCACATTTAAAAGTATTTGGAAAAAATCTTGAAAGGAACTGCGGTACCTATATAGTGGATGAGTGTGAAGAGAGTGTCAAGAGGCATTCCAATTTTCCACTATGTTTAGCTGAAATTCCACTTTATTTTCTGCATATAATTATTTAAGAGTATAGACCTGGAAGACATGCCTGAGTAAAAAAAGAAATAATTTTTAGAGGATGGAGCCATTAATTGAATATGGGCATGACTAACTTGTATGAACTAGAGTCAAGAGTGAGAAGAAAATAATAGCTTTGGGCTGTTAACAGTTAGAGGTCAGGAGAAAGTACCAAAACAAGACTGAAAAGTGGTCAGAACATAAATAGATGGTGCAGAATCATAAAAGCAAGAGAAACTGAGTGTTTTGGTTAAAAAAAAAAAAAAGATGGTAAACAGTGTTAAATAAAGCTGAGGGGTCAAGTAAAATGGGTTTGAAAATGCGCATTGGAATTAGAGACCCTAGAGAAAAGCATTAATATAGAGTGGCGAAGATCAAAAACCAGCCTCCTATGGATTAAATAGAACTGAACCTCTGATTCCTTCCGAACAGAAGCTAAAATTATGAGTCTATTAAAATAAGGCTAACACTTGACTTTGTGAGTCAGTATCAGCGATAGAATTAGCAACATGAATATGTCTAGAGATTTCTAGGCAGATGAGGCTAAATCTAAAGAGATGCAGCATCCAAAAAAAAAAGAATTTTTTTTTTTTGATGTAGTGATTCACTGGCCAAGAAAAAGTGCTGATATTGAAGAAATTAAGGCAGGAATAAAAAATGTGAGACAAGTGCGGATTTTTTCTCAACCCCTTTGTTTGAACTCATTATATCATCTGTTCATTCTTTGATTTAATTATATGTGTAACGTTTTTCTTTTTCCATGAGTTTTTTGGGAGAGTTATCTACAGAATGATAATTAATAAATGTGTATGAGAAATCACTTCTGTGTGGGGTAGAAGAAAAGTGCAAGGCACTGGCTTTGTTCTCAAGAAGCTTACATACACAGACATGCATATATAAAGCTTTCAAAGACCCTAGGTGGAACAAGGAATATTATAAACAAATAAATCCATATGTTAATACATTTCTCAAGCCACAGATCAACACATGCCATAGGAGTTCAAAGAAATGATGGATTTTTCTAGGCCTAGCTCTAAGCTTTCTGTCATTCCAGTCAGTGTACTGTTTCTTGGAAATAGTCCAGTTAAATTGTCATTGATCAGAACATGCACAGAAATGGGCAACATTACCATGTAACATTAAATCAACTTTAGAGTAAATTCTACATTTAATTCAAGGCATTTCATAAGTGCTGAATTTCTTACTGACAAAGGTTTTTCTCTACTCCACTAACTTGAGACATCTTTCAAAATCTCATTCACCACTTTCAGTGTATTTTTTTCCCATTCAAGTTTTTCCTTCCATTTATACAAACATTTCTGTTCTCTGGTAGATCCTTTTTATTTTCCTACATCTTGTTCTTTTCCTACCATGTGCATGTGTGTGTATATGACTGCTCAACTACATATCAATTACATTAGGACATAAAGGTGGTATTTTTGTGATACATCAATAGAATAGCCATACATTTGCTAATATATGTTGATCAAAAAAGTGAACAATAAAGCAGAAATATTATGTGTCTTTTAATGTTAAAGCTAGCAAAATTATTATGTGACCAGAGCATACATTATAAAAGTTTAAGTAGGCCCAGAGTCCCATATCTGAAAGCCCTGAATCCACATGTATTTTGGAATTCAGAATTATTCAGATTTCAGAAAGATAATACAGGCATAAATTATATTATATAACATTCTTGGCAGGTTCTAGAACAACACTGTCTACTTTCACAAATTGCTATTACCAAAGTTGAACAGCCACCCTACTTGGGACAAAAATCATAAATCATTTGTGTCTAGCTAGAGTCAGATCATACAGTAATATTGTTAATAAGTGATACGGTGGATAAATACAAGCTACAAATATTCCCATACTATTTAGTTTTTTAAAATTTATGTTTCTGCCTCTAAATTTACCTATCTATTTACATGTAATATATATTTGTTATGTCTGATTGTTTGGGAATCTTAGAGAAGAGTTCACTCCAGTGTTGACACCTTCACTCTCATCAGGTTGAGGTGGATATGTGACAATGGACAGAGAGAATTCTCATGTAATGAGGCAGAACTTTGATAGTTGGCTTTTAAAGAGATATTTTAGTTTTGCCCTCCTCGTTAAGTAGCCTTCTGTCTAAGCAGTGTCTGAGTAAACTGCTGTAACTTCCTGCTGATTGCTAAATGGACCATGATCAAGGAAATTCATTTTTGATCACATTTTTTTTTTTACCATATTTTAGGGATTTTTTCCTCCTATGTTCATGAACATTGGTTTCCTCATGCTCATTGTTTCAGCAATTTCTTCATCATCCATGGTATAGGACAACAGGTGCATGATTGTAAATACTGACCATTCATTCCCTCAATTTTCTACAAGGATTATGGTTTTTGTCAATAACTTATCAGATTTGTCAATGTAATTTTCAGGCACCTCATGATTTGCAGAAATCTTTTGCTATAGGTTTTCAGAAATTTTACATAATAAAGCTTCTTGAATTCCTGAATATGTACATTTATTTTTTATTTTTAGTTATTTGGGTAATATTCTAGCTTACTTCATCACCAATAAATCAGTTAGCAGTATAAGTTTACTTCACTGTCAAATCTACTTAATCAGTACCAGTCAGTCTTTATTTTTTATTTGGTTATTTGTTGTTTGTTTTACTGTAAGGTATTTTCCCATTTCTCTTTCCTTCTTGTAACCATTGTCAGGTTCCAGTGCAGAAACTTCAACAACTTAGGTTTCTGTTTCTTCAAGGTATATACTAAAGATTTAAAGTAATATGGGATTTTCTACATCACATTCCTCATTATGATACCACACAAATATACCTTGAAGAGGCTAATGCAATAACATCATTTGTCAGATATTGAAACTAAACTTTGCTGTAATTTTTATTTTTGTTTTTCCTATGGAATTATAGTTAATACTTTTGACGTTTTCACTATTCAGTTTACCCCAGTGTCATAAAATACAAAACAGTAAACGAAATATTGAGGAAAATAGGTATGTCCCTACTAAGAATACCTAATTTCAACAGTTTGAATAAGATTTGGGCACAAAATAAGTTTTATTGCCAAATTTCAAGAAGAAGGAGGAGGATGAGAAGTGACAAGGAAAATAGAATTTAGATTTTTTACTTTGTTAGGTTTTGAAGTTGTTCTGAGATATTGCTGATCTGTATCAATGTATTAATGAAATTTTGGCATGACTTAAGGAAAAATTCCTGTCAGCAAATGAATAATCATGATTAATCTTAAAAGATAATAGATGTTAGTAAGAGACACATAACACTAGTTGTTTAATTCACTCCATTGTGATCATTAAAGTTGACATTATACATTTACATTCTTCTAGTTATAAGATTTTTCATTGATAATGAACATCCTTATATATACCAAAAATGCTAAGAAATTCTTATTTTTTGTACTAAAAGAATTATCATTGTTTACCTGTATTAAAGAATGCATTTAGAGTTACAGATAGCAAGACATTCAGTACTCTTCAGAAATTGTTCATCTCACAGTCACTGACTTTTTTTCAATAAGGAAACATGTATTATACATGCAAAGTATACCACAAACTGTAAATGGCTAGACCTATGGTATTTAGAAAATCTTAGATTTTTCTGTTTGGAGTATTTGTACACAATTCTATCACTTTTAACACTGTTTGACTCTACTCTTTATATAACTGTAGTTGGGATGATTTTCATTCACATTGCTAGGAAAACAATAATTGAGGATATTAGGTAGCATATTTATACTACTAAACAAATTTTTATTCTATTCCTACCATGCCAGTCTCATATTAAATATTCTGGACCCAGCAGTGAAGGAGTCAAACTTTCTGAACTATGAAAAATTAAATGAGTTAATACAATATAATGGTTAGACGAGTACCTGAGAGAGTAAGCACTTAATAATTATAGCCATTAATACTATTAGTGGTGGTATTTTATTTTAAGCAACTCTTCTGGGAATTACATACTATAAATATACACAGCAACTATAAGAGCATTTTATGTGGAGGCTGATGCTTTGAAATAAACATAGCAGATTTAATAGGGTGGGGTACACTTTAGTTAGAAAAGTGAGAAAAAGGGGCGTCTGGGTGGCTCAGTGGGTTAAAGCCTCTGCCTTCAGCTCAGGTCATGATCCCAGGGTCCTGGGATCGAGCCCCGCATCAGGATCTCTGCTCAGCAGGGGGCCTGCTTCCTCTCTCTCTCTCTCTCTCTCTCTGCCTCTCTGCCTACTTGTGATGTCTGTCTGTCAAATAAATAAATAAATAAAATCTTTTTTAAAAAAAGTGAGAAAAAAATCCTTTCAGGAACTGACATGTAAACTAAAAACTAAATGAAGGGAAATAACTAGTGCTACAGAATTCTGCGAAAAGATTATTTCAGGTAGGATAATATTTAATTGCAATGTGTACAAGGGAGAGATTGGTATGCCTAAAGGCTTGAAAAAATGTAGCGGGCACATACTACACCAGAAAGAAATAGGTAGGAAATGAAGTCAGAGATTTGTAGATTATCAAACCTCATAAAGGAGACTGACTTTCATGCCAATTGCAATGGGAAAGCAAGTTCAGGGTCTTATGAGGAATGGTAATACCCTATTTGAAATTAAAGCATCATGCTTGTTGCCCTTTGCTCATATGTGTGGGGGGGAACCATAGTCCTGGTTTGGGCCACTTTTAGCAGTGGAGGTGATGGGTTCAGGACATATTATAGATGGAGCACCGACAGGATATGTTGGTGAATTATGTGTAAGAGATGAGAGAATGAGAGGAATTAAGAATAGGTTTTGAATAGATAATACTATAGGAGAAACAGAATTGGTCAGTGAATGAACTTGTATGTGTGTGCGCATGTGTGTGTCAGGGAGAAGTGAGTGTGTGTGTGTGTGTAAATCATGAATTCTCTTTTGCTAACTATTCAAATAAGACAGTGTTCTTGAAGTAGAAACCTATGTGACAAATTCCCTAGATTACATTTAAAGAAAAAAAAATCTTCAGTAGCCTATTTGCTTTCTTTAATTTGTCACTGAGTTTATCGGTGCACAAAATGTTTACTCTTTCAAGTTAGCTACCTGAAAATGGAGAGAAAAATTTCTTGCTTAATTACAATAAATGATTAAATTTAGATACATACTACATTGCTGTCTTTCTTCCTTCTAACTGGATTTTGAGCAAACTTTACATTTTAATTGGCTTACTTCATATGTGTCTTAATAGTATATGTTACTTCACACTAGTTTGGAAACTAGTTACTTAAATCTTAGATGAATACATAAATATATGAGTGGATTAACAAATATCAGTTTCTTCTAACTCCATCCATCAACAAATTTGAATCAATAACAACACCATATACAAAATGCACTAAACAAAAAGGTTAATAGTATCTAGTGCTTGAAATTAAGCAAATCACCAAATTTGTCCTGAGAATCATAAATTTTTTCTCTTCCCTGAAGAATTAACATTTGAATAATTGAGCACATTTTTTGTACTGAATTGACAAAGTTGGTTAAATGTAGAAAGAGCCATAGTTTGCTTCAGAGTCATCCATTTAATGAAAGCAAAGGGGCAAGAGATTGTTTTAATTCATATTCAGACCAAGAAGTCTTGTACACATGGTTTAGGAAGTACCCTTGAGAATGTTAATTTACATATTCCTGTTCAATGGCTGAGTTAATGCAGAAACAATGCATGCATTTAGTTTTAGCCTTAAAAGAGATGTGTAAAACTTACTTTACTCTGTTTCCAGAGAAGCTAATAATTCTGGCCTTTAAGTGCTTTACAAACACTGAACTCACTTGTTCTCTGTCAGCTCTGGAATAATAGCATAGCTCCACACCCATTTCAAGGAAAACATTGATGGTTTCTGGCCTATTTCCTCCTCTTTGCAACACAACAGGACTGTGCTGCCAGATTGCCCAGTGCTAGCAAACCGCTGTTCCTCTGGAAATTCGCTGTGTGCTCTTGGACGAACTGTTTGTCTTCTGAAGCTTCCTTTCTCACTGGCAATCTAAATATGATATAGTACATTTTTTTTCAAACACAAATAAATCACTTAATATAGTTACTTAGGAAAAAGCAAATGCTAAATTAAAATTAGCACTATCACAATACTGGTTTTGGCTTGTTTGTTTGTTTGCTTCTTTTCCTTTCACCTCTGGGCCCAATAACAGGAAGGCTTCCAGAAAAAGCAAATGATGACAGTTAATTCAAAGTGATTTAGTCATTTCTTTATGGAGACTCTCCCTCCAGCAGAGCAAACAGCAAAAACTCTTGACTCACACAATCAAGTCATAAAGTCAGGAGTATGTAGAGGCCATCTAGGAAGTATCCAGCACAGTAGTGAATAAGTAGTACCTGTATCTTCCTTATTTAGTTTTACATCAGGGAAGATAAAACAGTTCTAAAATATTTGCTTGAGCAAGGAGACGAAGATGGAGAATATTGGGGAATGCATAACAATCACCAGTGTCTTAAAACAATACAAATGTCTATCCATGAATGAATGGATAAAGAAAAGTAGCATATGCATATAATGAAGTATTATTCAGTCTTAAAAAGAAAGGAAATTATGCCAAATGCTGTATTATGGATGTCCCTTGAGGACATTATGATTAGCAAAATAAGCCAGTCAGAAAAAGATAACTCTTTATGATTCCACTTACATGTGGTATCTAAAGTAGTTAAATTTATAGAAACAGAAAATAAAATGCTGGCTATCAAGGGCTTGCAAGATGGACTAAGGGGAGCCACGGTTTATTGGGCATAAAGTTAAGGATTTGCAAGATGAAAAATTTCTGGAGATGTTTTAACAACAATATAAAATACTTAACACTAAAGAACTGTATAGGTGTAAATAGTTAAGATGGTAAATTTTATGTTGTGTGTTTTTTACCAGAATAAAAATGCAAACAGATATAAAAATCCAAACAGGAGTGTTACAATTAGTCCACAGGGGTGAGATTGATACCCTTTCCCAAAATTTACTCAGATGTTGAGACTGATGACACCGTATGTGTGCTAGGAGGTTATGAAAAGCTTTGTTATTCACAGAATAATGAAGCTTTTTGGGGAGAGCAGGGTAGATTCCAAAACAGGTCCAAGAATGGTATGAGAGTACAGGAAAGAAAGCTAGCTTGATGTTTTATGGCGGCTAGGGGGTGAGGGAGAGTGAGGGTTCCTGCATGTGGGTTGGAGCTTGTGTGGTCTGTACTTTCTTGCAGTACCAAAGGAGGGGTTTTCTGAACTTTCTTAGGTTATCTGGATATGAGGCAGAATAGGGAAAGGGAGTAGTGGGGCTTGAAATTCATCAGTGGTCTAGTAAGAAATGGAGTCAGAGTGCTACAATTCATAATTGTTACAGATTATTAGAATTTATGATGTTTGGCTGGTGACTGAAATATTCTGTTTCATTAAATTATATTTGGGTTCATTTAAGTGGCCACTACTACCGTTTATGATACGTGTAGCCTTGAGACCATAAATGAGGTGAAATTTCCAATGAATGCCTTGTTCATGAGCTTGCCATTGTTGGTTTTGTATTGTGGTTTTGTATTGTGGTCTTGTATTGGGGCTTAATATGTAAGGAAACATGTTTGACATTCATTATATTTAGGATATATGTGAAGGGAGCCCAAAGTGGAAAAGCTTGGATAAGAAATTATTGTTGCTATTGACTAGACCAGACAGTTAAATCATTGGCAGTAGTTTAAGAGTTTGCAAAAATGTGCACGTAGGGACTTTTGTTGGCCAGGGCATCCAGTACTGAGATGACTGTCTGAATTTAACCAATTAAGCTGACTCTTGGGTCCTATCCTAGTCAGGTGCATCCTGGTTAATGAAAAGCAGTAGCTCCCCAGGAAGCCCCATCATGCATATGGTGGAGACAGAGTTCTTAAATTATAGGAATTCCCTATTATATGTTCAGTATGATCAGGACAGGGATGACCTCATCATCCAGCACCATGGTATCTGGCAAGGGACTGACTTCAGGAGAGGTCACCCCTTCCTGTAGGCAAAATATACCAGAGAACCCAGGCATGGTTCTATCTTGTAGCAAGGAGAGCTTGGTGACCATGCCAAGCTTGCAGGTACTGCAAAGCATAATGGGTAGCTAGGTGTCAAGGATCATAGACTCAGGGCCCTTGAGATCCTCTATTTCCAGAAGAATACAGTAGCACCCAGTTATTACCAGCCTAATGATGTATAGCATGGGCTGAGGAGAACAGTTTCTTGTACCAGAAGTTCATAGGCAATTTATGGCCATCATGAATGGCTGAGAAATTCCACGATGCATACTGAAGACTTTACAGGGAAGGGACTTTGGGGAGGTACTAATGGGAACATTGCTGTATTGCCGCTTGGACAAATTCTAGAACCTTTGTTATGGGGGCCTCATTTCCAAGTGGGTCAATTTTCAAGTAACAGCTAGCATAAGTAGGCTTAAGTAAGACTTTTGTAAGAAATTAAGTAAAATGGAGAGGGATATTTCCTCTAGAATCTAAAACACAATGGTTTTGTTTTGCTTTTATGGGTATAAAGATTGCCAGTGACTGTTTCTTTATTTTTTTAAAGATTTTATTTATTTATTTGACAGAGAGAGACCAGTGAGAGAGAGAACACAAACAGGGGAGAGTGGGAGAGGGAGAAACATGCTCTCTGCTGAGCAGGAAGCCCCTGAGGCTCAACCCCAGGACCCTGAGACCATGACCCAAGCTGAAGGCAGATACTTAACCAACTGAGCCACCCTGGAACCCCAGCAACTATTTCTTGACAGCATTAAGGATGGAGTAGCCTTTGATTACCAAATAATTTTCAGGAATTTAAGTGCAGTGACAGAGCCCTGTGCTATGTGTGGGGCAAGGATCCATCTCCTTTTCATGAGTTCCTTTGTGAGTGTTTGTATATCTTGAATGATTGTCAACTGAATCTCCTCAGTGGAGGATATCCTCCCTGTGATGTCATACCTGTGTTCTTAGAGAAAGTCAGATATGGTTAAAATCTTTCCTGCAAAGATTGTATGTGATGCGGGGGGGGGGGGGGGGGGCTACTGAGGTACTCCATGAGTAGCTCGTGAAGGTGTATTGTGTTCCTTCAAAGAGAAGTGCAAATTGTATCTGCAAGCCTGTTGAAATAGATACTAACTAGAGTGAATCTAATCTGTGAGTGAAGAGTATTTTGTACCCTGAAGGGTACTACCCGTTGCTGATTAGGTGGCATCGATAATTTTAATAACTGACAATAGATAGGGACATCAGTAGAGTCACATTCCAGGATCACTTTAAGGAGAGTCTTGTTTTCCGTAGTCATTCCTAAACACCAATTATAACTTCTGATTTAGTTTGGGATGAATCTGTAATGGAGGCAAACTAGAACCCAGCAAATATAGCACAGAAGAGCACAGATCAAAGTACAAACTTGCCACCAGGCATCAACACGACTCAAAGCAGGCCAACAGCAAGCAGCAGAGCTAGTGAGCAAGAGAGAGCAAGAAAATAAAGATTCCCCAGGGGCCTTGGTCATTGCCCAGGGTTGCTTTTCTCTTTGCCAGTAGTTGTGTCATCATCAGAATGGACTCATTCAAAATTTGGTTTGAAACTAACAATGTAACACAAGTATCAGGGGGATTTAAGAACATTTGTTACTCACATAACAAGGCTTTCTGGGGGAAGGCAGGGTGGACGTTCCCACAGATCCAAGAATGGCATGAGGCAAGAGGGAAAAGAGGCTGGCTTGGGGTTTAATGGTGTTTATAAGATGGGGGGGGGGGTTAGGATTCACATACCAGATCACTGTTTGAGTGGTTTGAATTTCCCATAGGTGCCAAAGGAGAGAGTGTCCAGGCTCCCTTATCCATTTGCCCAGATGTGGGGCATAAGGGAAAGTGGGAAAGTGGTAGAACATGAAAGCTGTCAGCAATGGAAGATCAAAAATGAAGTCAGACTATTAAAAAGAGCATGATCAAGTCACTGAGGTCAGTGAGAACATAAAATTTTAAAGTAAATGAGAGTGTGGCTAAGTGTTAAGAATAAAGCTGGAATAAAAAGGGAAGACTATGGTGAAATGTGTTAATTATCTTCTGCACATTTTTGCATATTTTTATAATAGCAAAAACACCTGTTCTTCGCAATGAGAGTAACTTAAAGAAATCTGTGTGAGAATGCATAAGAAAATATTTTGACTACTATTGGGATATATTTCATACTAGCTTCATGAAAAAGTTATGTACTCTTTCCACTTTCTGCACTGAAAGCTCCTGTAGTATCCAGAGACAAAAAGAAGAGAAAATAAATGTGTTCCAGTCTAATCCTGCTAACTTGTAGTTTTATTTTATTTTATATACATTCTATATAGTTTCTATTTAAATAATTTATGTCAACAAATGGGTGTGTTTTCTTGTAATACACACACATAAAATTCTGAAATTTGCTTGTAATACACACACATAAAATTCTGAAATTTGCAAAGCAAGATGAACACAGCATTTTAGGTCAACTTAAAATATTTATTTTAAAATAGTGACTGCCATTTGCCTACACAGTGGTTTTTGAAAGTCCTTTTGTACACATTATTGCATTTTGCCTACAAAATAATCTCGTAAAGCAAATAATATATTGACAATCTGTGTACATGCATGTGTCTATGCATACATGTATATGTTCTTTATGCTTCAGTTCATATGTAAAGCCAAACACACATTGTATTCTGTTCAAAATTAGGTAACCAGAAATAAAATCTGTCTCCTAACTTGCAGTTGAACCCCTTCTTAATTATGAAACATTTAAATCCAAGCATTAGAAAAAAAATATTAGTTTAAACTGACATTATGTATGCATCAGAGTCCAGCCAAAAAACGAAAACCCACAGTAGCAGAGATTATTGAAAGCAGGGTTTGGGTTGAAAAGGTGTTAGGAAACTGTAGCCAGCAAAAAGATAACTGGGAGATAACACATAGCCAATGGTACGGAGCAGCTACCACCCCTGGAAGGAGATAAAAAGGAGTCAAACACTTGAATGTGGGTCTTAAGGAGGTGGAGGAGATCACCAAGGGCAGGGTATTGCCCAACTGCTGGATACTACACAACTCCTTTGAGGCATTGTGATAAAATTGGTTTGGCAGTGGAGAAAATAACAGAATTGACAGTGGGAAGCAGCTGCTTCTGCAGGAATTAAGAGCAGTTGGCAGAGTGACTCTACAGGCATAGTAGGCAAACAGGAAGGGAAGAGTCCTTGCACTGCCTACAGCTTTCAGATCCCCTTAAAGGGCCATTGTTGGCAGAACCTAATAGGGAGTCAGCTAGTAAAGAGGGAAATGTAGTTTTCACAGTCAAGTCTTAACCCCAGCATTATACAAGTGTAGGTGGGTGAGTTTGGAGCTGGAGGATTCCAGCCTGATAACCAGCACAACATGGAACTCAAAATCTATTCAGTGTATTTATAATGAGGTTGGCCTGAAATGATAAATAATATGTTTAGGGAACAGTAAACTATTTCATACTCATGTAGAGAAACATATAGTGGATATTTTTAAGGATGAGCACTGCCCTCTGGCCTCTTTTCTCTTTTCTCTTTGGGACTAGAGTAATTTTTGATCATCTACAACAGTGGTCCATAATACAAGAATGCTTTTCATAGAGTGCTAGATTCTCAATAGTCTATAGGTCATTTTTCTAACCTTCTTTACATAGATACTACTTCTAATTTGGTAATGGTGCTATATTGATTAATTCAACAGGTGTGTGTTGAATATCTACAATTTTGTGTTATCAGTGGCTAAAATAAAGCATTTAGATGTCCCAAGAACATGATAGATTTAGAAAGCTCATTTCTCCTGGTATATAATAAAAATATGAAATAATGATATCTGAAATTTATAGACATGTTGAGTTAAAAGTAGACTTTATAACCAAATTCTGGACAAGTCAAAAATCTGAACTAGTCATCTTTCTTTCCTTCTGTTCTTGCTTCTCCTAGCTCTTCTATACCAGGGACATGGGTGACCATGTCATTCCATGGATTACATAGGCTTTCCTCCTCAGTAATCTGGTGTAGTACCAGAAACACAGAGGTCAGCAAGACTTAGGGTTATTGCACTTGTGGAACTTATACAAGCTGCCAGCTTCCAGATGATGATTCTCTTTTCCTGCCAAGTATAAGCAAGCAAAGAATTCTTTCTCACTTTTTATGGCCTCAAGACCATAGGGGGATTTGTACAGCCTATACAGAAAAGAGCTCAGACTCTAAATTAAAGTATAACCCATCAATTTTCAACATGTTACATTTCAATGGCCTTCTTACCTTTAAAATCTGTTTTAGGTAACAGATGTGAAATATTAGCTTACAAAAACCAGCTGTATATGATGGTGTGAATTTTGTCCAGAAAAACTGTGTTAGGACATTTTTAAGTGATCATCTGCCTTTAGAAGCAGGAAGTTTCTTGTTGCACTTCCATGTGTGCCTTCCCAGTGCTTCCTCATTTCCATCATCTAGTCTGTGATAGATGTTTACCCTGAGCAAATTTGTCCTAATAGAGGTAGTTCTGCCCCTTTATAACTAAATAGATGGGACAGCTAGTGAGGATAAAATCAATGTTAATTTTTGGTGAATTGTGTTCATATGAAAATAACCAATAGTTCCAGTTACAATGAGACAGAAAAATGGAAAACAAATGGAGAAGTACAGTTTCTGCTCAGCTTTTTTATTTGTTTATTTTGTTTCTATTACAGATAAACTCAATCTTCAATGATCTGTTCTGTATTCTTTCTCTGCCTAGTTTCACTGTGTTGCAATTGAGTAAGTAGAGAAATAGTAGCATCTATTGATATTTAGAGCATCTGTTTTTAGTTATGAAATATGCAGTGTTTCATATATATAGTATATATTTATGCATGTATATGATATATGATACAGATGTAAAACATGTATTTTTTTTTAATTTCCTGCTGACCTGCCTGCTTTTACCTTTCTACTTATCTTTTCTTTCATCCTAATATTTGGAATACTGTGAAACTGTTTGTAGGGATAGTACACAGGTATCAGAGAGTAGTTAGGTCTCTACTCCTTTCCAAATCCAAGACTTCCATAGGGATATGTAATAAGCATAACAATCAAGATTAATTGTATACAGTCCTCACTTCAATATGTTAAGTAGGATCTCAGAAGACTTTCCTTCTACAGAAACAATTTTAGAAATGGTGCACAAGTCCCTAAACTGTCTATCCTATTTTAATTAATAACATGAATAAGTAATTAAAGGAATAATAATAGAAAACATAACAGGGAAGCAATGTTTTCATGGAAAAAGGCAACATAATACCCTGTCCACATGAGGGGAGGCAGTAGTTGGAGTCACTCTTTACCTTTAGACGACCTACTTGAGACAGTTTACTTATCTATAAAATACGGGCAATGACATCATCTATATTAGAGTGTGAGTGTGGGAAGTAAATGGGACGATATGTGTAAAGTGCTTAACACCAGGTTTGGCTTTAATGAACTTGAGCTGTCACCATGATGATGTCAGCACTTTGCCCTTTCCTTATGCCTGGGAAATTAGAGATCAGACTCACTGCAGGAGCTTGTTCAGGTTCAAGACTATGTAGATATGGGTCTTGGTGTGGTAATAAAATGTGGCTGAAGACATGGGATTTAGGACTTTACGGTACGTAAGAAAGAGCATTAGACTTGAATCCAGGAAAATTAGACTTGAGAGTTGATGCATGAATCATTCATTCTCGGTAAGCTTTAATTCAACTCCTTCATTTGAAAATAGGTGTAATAATATCCAGAGAAAAAGCACAGTAGATGTGATGTTCACTTTATGCCTATAAAAATTATGTTGAACTATAAAATTTTGTAGAGATGCCATGTTCTATTTTGATTTTTATCACAAGTAATAGGATTATCATTTAGTTCAGAAAAAGTTCCTTAATCAACCTTCTGTTTTCCCTACAGTCTCTAGAACAGACTTATCTATTTTCCCCTAACTATCACGACCAAGTTGATTAAATTAACCCTCATCTTAATGGATACATAATAGTCTTACAATGTTTAACCAACTCTTTAGTTTCTAAAACAAACACAACCCCAATGTTGCTGAGTCTCCTCTTCTTTTTTCTTTTTTCTCTCCTTCCTTCATCCATCTCTTCCTTCCTTCCTTTTCTCTCTTTCTTTCTCTCTCGTTCTTTCTCTCTCTCTCTCTTTCTTTCTTTCTTCTTTTTGGTTTTATAGGTTATTTTCTAATGTAAATAATGAGGTGATGGCTGAAATGTAGATAAAAGTAGTAGACATAAATAAGTATATTTACAGGAAAACATATCTTTTACTTAGATCATGTAGGAAAAGAAACTTTTCATAGATCATGATTTGTTTTCAGAGAAGAAAGAACAGAAGGAAGATTGATCCACATTCATAAAAAATGACTGAGGCTTTGTTTGTTTGTTTGTTTGTTTGTTTTGTTTTGTTTTGTTTTTACACCATGCTATAGCATAGCAGTTGTGATTGTTAAACAGAAGTCAGTTTGGGAGGAAACTTAAGGCCACTAGGCTGGGGTTAGGATGCTGCCCTAAGGAACAGGCTTCTGAGACTAAAAATGAAAAATTATAATGTGAGGAAGGATGTAGGGCTGCTATAGATTATCCTTTTATTTTTCTCATTTGCTATAATAGTCTAGCAATTGAGGAATTTTCAAAGTAAATGCCCTTCTCACCATTTCAGCAGAGGTTTGTCTGCTACTGACCAATAATTAGAATCTTAAAGTTTGAGTTAGGAAAAGTCACAGGGGTCAACAAATGCAGTTATTTCCAAATTTCCCTGAGCATAAGAGTTACTAGGAAACTTGTTCCCTGGAGATTCTGACTTAAAATGTCTGTGGTGTGCCCCAGGAATTTATATTTTCAACAAGTGCCTAGGTGATTCTATTGATCTAGCAATTGTAAGAATACTCGCAGGTTTTTGCCTTGGAGCTAAAAACTTTAAGACAGCATAGCAAACAAATGAATTGCAAGATCTTGTAAACTAAAAGGTGGCTGAAACCAGTTAGTGCAAAACTTGTGTCATGAATCCAGAACTCTTAACTTTCAGACCAGAGCCCTTTTCTCTTTTAATTCAGAATCTGACTAATGTGAACAACAGTGCATGTCTTTGTATTATTTGGTATTCAGCAGTCTACACCTCATAAGAACAATGCACGTCAAAACAAGAATTGATTTTGGCTTGTGTACTCATGAAAAGTAGAACAACCTACCCAAAACCCTTTTAACAAATTTTTATTTGTGAGGTGAGCTAGGATTTAAAACTGGAACTTGACAAGTTTACAAGGACAGTTATAAACTGAAATAAGCTACTGAGTGAGGCTTTAGAATCCTTTTCTCTAGGGATTGTTGTATTTTTTTTTTTTTGCTTTCGTGTTTTGTTTTTACATGCTATAGAACCAACAGGTAATGGAAAAAACAAGTTGACACATCTGGGAATGTACTTTAGTACTATAATTTTATAATTTACAAACTTTTTTCCTTTAGATTCCAACTTTCCTTCATTTACAAGAAATGATTAATAATTATATGCATTTATATAAGACCTCTGAATGAATACAAGGAAATAACACAGATACAGTATCTTAGATTTTAGATCAAACATGTCATTTACAACCAAGAATTGCTCAAAAAATGGACTTAGATTTATCCACATCCCATCTCATACTTCTTTTCTTGTCATCAGTAATCACAAAACAATTAAAAAAAAAGACATCAATAGTACAGTGAGAAAAATACATACACAGATAATTAATAACATAAAAATGCAGTTGTAAAGAGAATAATGTTATTTAATATTATGACTAGTCAGATATATGAAAATCAATCTTTTCATCTGATTTTCAGTTTTTAAAAAAGCTAAATTAATGATAAATTTTAGAATAATCACTGGGATATACAAAAGGAACACAGAGATTTTGTTGGGGATTTAGTAAAAACAGGAAGACAATTTGGCAATTTGTAAAATGTCTTCAAAATGTTAATAGTCTATATCATGGTAATGCCACTTTCAGAAGTTTTTCTAAAGAAATAATTAGACAATTTCCCCCCAAAACTCATTTATTAATTTGTTCACTCAACAAATATTGAGCATCTGCTATGTGTCAGGTAGTGTTTTGGTCAATGGACATATATATTTGACATAAATATTTGAGCAAAATCAGGTATACCTCATACTTTCAGGATACTTTCAATCTAATAAAGGAGTTGAGAAACAACCCAACAGTCACAAATAGATGCATATATAAACAGGAAAATAATGTGAAGTTTAAGAACATGATGTTATCAGATACTTCTCTACTTCCCTTCATGATTATTTCTCCTGAGAAAACAATTTAAGCTAAGACTTAAAGAACAAAATATAAGTGAATTACCCAAAGATAGTTTTGGAGAAGGAACAGTAATTCAAAGCACGGGATTGGCAAGCCATATTCTAGTCAAGAAATTGAAATACAGTCTGTATGGTGATAGTAGGTGTGGGGAGAAGGATGATGCTGGAACAGTAAATAGAATAGGATGGAACCCCAGCAAGCCATCTTACAAATACTATTATTTTATCTAAAAACAATGGAAATGCATTAAGCTTAGTAGGGAGTAACAGAATTTTTCATTTTTCTCTTGAAAATGTCCCTCTAGTTGCATTATAAAGAACAGATTAAAGAGGCAAGAAGAGATTATAGAAAAACAGTTGGTAGGGGTGTGCTTGGGTGGTTCAGTCTGTTAAGGCTTTGGCTTGCGCCCTGATCCCAGACCTTGGGATTGAGCCCCACATCAGGCTCCCTGCTCAGCGGGAAGCCTGCTTCTCCCTCTCCCACTACCCCTGCTTGTGTTTCTTCTCTTGCTATCTCTCTCTCTCTGTCAAATAAATAAATAAAATCTTTTAAAAAATAATAATAATAAAAAGAAAAACAGTTGGTGGGCAAAAACTGTCCTGTGTCATAGAGGCAACTGGCTTATATTAAGGTAGTATAGGACAGCTGGAGAGAAATAAATGAACTCAAGCATTACATGAGATACAAAATCTTTAGGATTTGTTGTGGGTTGGATATGGGGAAGGAAGGAGGAGGATTCTTTAGGAGTGACTCCAAGGCTTGCTGAATGACTGAAAGGACAGTAGACCCAATCAGAAAAATGAATGAATCATGGCTGGGGGCAGAGTTTTGATAGATTGTCGGGGAGAAAATACCAAGAATTTGATGATTTGTAGCTGTTATGAAGGAGTTGTTTCTAAGAATTCTAAGTAATAACATCAATAATTCACTTGAATATTCAGGACTAGAGTTCCAAGGAGAGATATGAGATGAACATATATTTATTGAGATGAGATAAACATATATATATATTACATGTACTTGATAATTATTAAAATTATAATCATATTAAAATTATAATAAGTTTTCCTGAAAATATGTAGGGTAAGGGGGAAAAAAAAAGAAGAAAAGGAGGCCTAGGAACTTTGAGTTCTTTGAAGACTCTGGCTTAAACAGTAGTGGAAGTTCTGCAGCAGAAACTGAGAATAACAGTTCTATCACTAGAGAGAAAACCAGGAAACACTGGTGATAGAGAAGCTATTAGCAATAGAAGGAGTCTCAAAGAGCATAAAGTAATCAATATTTGTACTAAGATTTTATAACTAAGAAGATGAAGGCAAGGATTGACAACATTTAGTGACTTAGAGCAATGACACTGTTCTGACAATGTAAAGGAGAGCCATGTTGGGGTGAGTTGAAGAATGAGTAGATGTATGAAAGTGGAGGCACTGAAGATTGAAACAGTACTAAAGCAGAAATTAAGTTAGTCTTGTATTTGAAAAGGGATATGGGGTTAAGGAAGTAGTTTTGGTTGTTATTTTTTTCCATTTGTTCTGTTTTAAAATAAGAAAGATATGAAATAATTCAGACATGGGGGAAGAAGGAAGCACTGATAATGAGATTTCCTAGGGAAATAAGAAGCATAGTCTCCTCTGTGTCAAATAAATGTGCATCCTTTATGTTAACAGGATTAGTTCATTAAATCGAAGAGTTTGTTTTGTTTTGTTTATTTGTTTTTATTCTGAGGGAAAGTTAGAAGTTGCCTAGATGTTAAGCCAATATGGAGTTAATTAGATATTGTATAAATATGAAATAAATTATAATTTGACCTTTAAAGTCATCTATATTTTTATTTATTTATCTGAAAATATCTTCATAGTAGTACTATTGTCCATGATTTTCTCTTTTTGCCTTATGCTTAGCAAAACGTTTTACATATACATATTGGGTATTAAAAAAAAAACTGACAAAGTAAGTAGAGAAATGCACTATATGGAGTAAAAATTCTAGTACACAATGGTTATACAAGGAATATTGTGTACCTGTTCTTAACTCTCTATAAGTCACTTAATTTTGATGTCAAACTCTTATTTCATGGGGACTTGTGAAAAATTCTGTCTCGGTGTCCACCTATGTATGCTGTTTTGCTTCCAAGAACTCTACCAGAGTTTTAGGGAGGTACCTCTGCTCATGGCAGTGTTTATATATGGACTGCCTATGTTCTGGCTTCTACGGCCCTTTCCAGTCTGTTATTTTGTCTTGTGTGGTAAGTGAGAATCTTGGGTTATAGCCCCAGGGTGCAGGATCTAGCTGGCCTCGAGTGTGTTAAGTATCCTTGCCCTCAAAGAGTATCTTGACTCCTCAGGATACCACCGGAGAGTTAGCACAGGCCCTGTTGGCTTATATGACTCATGCCTATCTCTCTCATTTCCAGAAATGTTTAGCTATTGAAGCACCTCCTCTTCTTTCATCATCATTCTTCTCAATGGTTTTGGACTTTGAAAGCAAAAGATAGCTCTATAGTCATACATAATGGGTATTTTAAAAAATACCCATTATGCCCTAAATCATAGAACATCCTATGTCTTAGGGTCCAAAAAAGTAATATCTCAAATATTATCTGGCCTAATATATTAATTTTGTGAAAAAAGTCATGAGAATGTGGATGGATAGATAGATGGCGAAACAGGGAAATGGAAAGACCGATAAAGCCTCTGTGTAGTGGGACACTGTGGGAATGTTTAAATTTTGTTTTACTTGACTCATTTTCCTTTTTCTATGATTTTTTAATGATGTCTTTGTTAAATATTATTTAATAAATAAAATAAATACTGGAAAAAGAAGAAATAACTTTAATATTCTGTAAACATAAATAGTTTGCCTTTGAAAAGTATAGCATTGCCTAGAGCTGACACAAGGCAGAGTCCACTAACAACTCTAGCTTCTGAATGGCCAGGAATATATAGGTACAAGAAATCCCTGCTCCACTTTGGATCTTATAAGCTATATGCAACTGTTGCCTTGGGGATACACTGTATTAATTACATGCTGTACTTTTGAGTATTTTTCTTTTCTAAATAGTCATATTGTATGTTTTTCATACAGAGTAATACCATATTTTTTTTTCAATGGACTCCATCCTGCTTTGCTTTTAAGTAGTTTTGGATATATTATGAAAAGGTCTCCAGTTACAGTTGGAGGACAGAGTTTAATAAATCACAGAGAAGGGAAATTTTATATGGGAAAAGGCATTTTTCCGTACCTTTGCCATTTCTAAAATTTATCATTTATCCATAAAAGGATTGTGCATGTTTATATCCTTTTTGAGCATATTCTTGAATTGACCAAGCTTTAGAAAGTGTAGGCTCTATTCAGACTGCAATACTTGTTACTTGATCGTCCAGCATTTTCTTTCTTTTGCTTCACTCTGAGAAGTGTGAGATTGGGAAGGAGAATTCTGTTTTCTTCTTTTCCCCTTAAGTAGTCATGTGCTTTGACTAAATTCCTCTTGGTAATGCTGACAGGCATGCTGCCAAGAGCATTCACTGCTTATTGCTGCTGACCCTGCTCTGCTGGACTCAAGGCTACACACCAAAGGAGCACATTCTGATCTCCTCCATAGTGAAAGCCAAAGTGAAGTATGAAATGATAGCTACCTACTGTTACTTTGGTTTGATTCTAAGAATTATACATGACCCATCTTTAATCTTTGCTTTGTATAAATTTCTCCTTGCTCCTGAGGCCAATGAACTAGGAAGATGGAAGCAAAAGTAAAGCCTGTAAATATTCAAGGCCAATGTCTCTGTCAAAACAAGATCACATCATAATGAGCGTTATGCATGCATTTGAGAAGACTATCTTTTGTTCCCTTATGCCTTTTGGAAATTCAGTTCCAGAAAGTAGCTGTCAGCTATCAAGCCAAAACTTCAGTTAAAAGACTTGGGGCAGCTGCTACTAGGTACAGAAGGAGAAAAGAGAACTAAACTAGAAGAGCCAGGGACTAAGAGAAGCTGAGCAAAAGACTAAGCCGTGGATCCACAATATGCCAAACAAAACAAAACAAACAAACAAAAATACAACCCCAGATATCCAGAGGCAAATAAAAATTGAAGAACACCATGAAATAGCAATTTGGAAGTCACTGCTGCTAAGCAAAACTTCCAGACACATGGATCCTGGGGTCATACTAGAACAACTCCTACAAAATGTGAGACCACAACAGTGAAGGAAGAAGAGAAGATTTTAGACTATTCAATAAAAGTGAAATAAATTGTGATCACTTTATTTTACTTTTAATTACCTTTCAAGCCTTTTCCAAGAAAGAACCTCAACTTAAATCTATATATTTCATAACTCTCCAGTAATTTATTTTTTTATCGGAAGAAGACCTAGTCTCTGGTTTAGAGAGCTAAATATTGTGCTTGTTATCACATATATTTTATATCACCTCCTAGTATGGCAACTAATATTTTCTATTTTAATGACAGTTTTTTCTATGGCAGAAGTCCTGAAGATGGCACTCAGATGACAGACATTTGGGACATGTTGTTTATTGTTTTGAGTATGGTGACACACTCTTGCATGTACTACCAGTTTCCCCCATTGATTAGAAGCTTTGTCTGTTTTCATAGAGGACTGAGAATACTGAACACACACATGTACACACAAACACACACAAATAGATGTTATTGTGGGGTGTGGAGAGAAGAGAATCTCTTTTTCTTATCTAATAGTGGAATTTGAAATGAAACAGTAGTACCAAACAATTGCAAACCACCAAAAGCTCTCTAATGTTTTCAACTCCTCTGAGTTAAGGTGCCCACCTAAGTGATCCAGTTTCAGATTGTCAATGGCATTCCTCTTGGCTAATGACAGTGGTGTTGGGTAACCACAATATTTTGATATCAGGAAGGATTGTAAGATTTAAAGATACTCAACACAGTATTTTTTATTCAGAATTCAGACTAGAAATTTTTTTTATAGAATTGAAGCATTTTATTTATTTAATTAGTTATTTAGTTATTTTAGTATAGTCAACACACAAGGTTATATTACTTGCAGAAACACAAGACAGTGATTCAACAACTCGATATTGCTATGGTTTAAATCTGTAAATAAAGCAATTTTCTTCTGTGATATTGTGAAGCAGAAACAAGTTAGAATGTAGTCAACTGTCATACGTCAGCCTATATTCTAATAATAAGAAAAGATGTCTTTTCTTTCATATTGGATAACATATTTAACTTTATATCTAGTAGTCCTGTCAATCTAAACCCACTGTTTTATAACAACTGAAATGTAAGATACATACAAAAAAGTGCATACCATAATAGTTCAAGGAACTTGCACAATCTAAACATGTTTATGAAACAAGCACTTCATCCCTACTTATTGTAGTCACTACAGTCCGACAAGGTTAACTGTTATCCTGGCTTGCAATAGTGTAGATTAGTTTTCACACATTTTTAAAATTTATATAAATGAGGTAGTACAGAATATGCTATTTTATACCCAATTTCTCATATTAAAAATATATTTTTGAGGTTCAACGTTATGTTTATGAGTGCAAATTGAAGATTATTCATTTTTATGCTTCACATTATTTAGGAAATAATATTGAACCTCATTCAGAACAGAGAACTGCAAAATAAAACTACACTGAGATACTATTTTTATCTATCATATTGACAAAATTTAAAAAGTTGAACAGAATCTATTAGTGAGCCCATGTGATTAGATACTTTGAGACTTCGTAGGTTGGAATGCAAATTGGTATTCTGCTTATGAAAAACACGCAGAATTACATGCATATTTAACTTTTGATCCAGTCTTCTCACTTCTAGGAATCTAACCTGCAGATACGCTTATCACAATATATATAAAAAATAAAAATATTATATTACTTAATTATACTTATACTTAATTAATTACTTAATTATATTACTTAATTATATTACTCCATACATGCGAGGACGCTTGAATAGATGATAACACATTCCCATAAAGGAGAACTACATAACTTAAAAAAAAAAAAAGAAAGATAAAGAATTTTATTCAGAGTTGGAGTGATGTCCCAAAATATATTTTAAGGTCTGGAAAGCAAAGCACAAAAAGTGTCTATTTTACTTTGTGATTAAAAAGGAATGTAAAAATTAAAAAAATGCATAAATGTAGTACTAATGAAAAAAATGGGACGCATATACTAGTATTACTAGTTATTACTGAGATCAGCTAATATCAAAGGATGATTGTAATGCCATGGAAAGGATAGAGGAATGGGGGAGGCATTCAGTTTTCCCACAATCTCACTAGCATGTTATTTTTTATTTTTATTTTTCAATAGCCATCTTAACAGGTGTGAGATGATTTGCTTTTCCCTGATGATGAGTAGTAATGACTATCTTTTCATATACCTGGTGCCCATTTGTATGTCTTCTTTGCAAATGTGTATTCAAGTCCTTTGTCCATTTTAAAGATGAGATGCCTCCTTCCTTTCTTCCTTCCCTTTTCCTCCCTCCCTTCCTTCCTTCCTTCCTTCCTTCCTTCCTTCCTTCCTTCCTTCCTTCCTTCTTGTTTTCCTTTTTGAGAGAGAGTGTGCCAGCAGTGGGAAAGAGCAGAGGGAGAGGGAGAGAGAAAACCCTAAGCAGGCTCCACAGCCCAGCAAGGAGCCAATGTGGCAGGACCTTGAGATCATTACCTGAGCCAAAATCAAGAGTGGTCACTTAACTATGTCACCCAGCACCCCCCCAACCCCCAACCCACCCCCCCCCCCGCCATTTCTTTCTTTCTTTGATTCTACTGTTAAGTTGTAGGGGTTCCTTATATATTTTGGAAGTTTAACCCTTAAGGATAAATGCTTTGCAAATATTTTCTCATTTCATAGGTTGCCTTTCACTCTGTTTATTGCTGTGCAAAAGTTTTGTTTGTTTGATGGAGTACCACTTGTCTATTTTTGCTTTTGTTGCCCGTGCCTTTGGTGTTATAGCCAAGAAATTATTTCCAAGACCAAGATCAGAAAGTTTTCCCTTATGTTTGCCTCTAGTTTTATGATTTCAGATCTTAGCACACCCAAATACACAAAAAGAGACACAAGGAAATTTTTGGAGGTGACAGTCATATTTATTATGGTAATGGTAACAATGTCCAAATTTACCAAATTATGTACATTAATTATATACAGTGTTTTGTATGCTGGATATATACCTCAGTAAAGCTGAAAAGAAAATGAAATGTTTTATAAATTTTTTAGTGGGGTGAAATGACACTTCTCTGAGTATGCTTTCTGGTAATGTTTCATTTTTTTTAAAGGCATAAGGAAAAATTAAAATGGAATTCCAACAAAAACAATTAAGTCATATTTCAAATAAATATTGTAACTTACTTAAAGATTAAAGAAAAAAACTAGCCCAAACACGAATCTAAATTAATATATCAAAAATTCATAAATGTATAACAAATAAACCAATAAGCAAACAAACAAACAGGGAAAATAAGAAGCTCCTCTCTCTAGTATAAAGCCAGATAATAAATGTGGAAATAATTATCAAATTATAATGGCAACAATCGTTATAATAGGTTCAAACAGGGATTATTAATAAATGGTAATATGAGTAAGTGAAAATTTGAGAATTGGGAGTAATTTACATGGTCTTAAAGTAGTTCCACACACTTATTTATTAGATACAAAGGGAAAAATAAATGTATAATGAAGAAATGTTTCAGAAAACCACCCTAACCAAGAGAGCCAACTTAGTATTACCAATAATGGGAAAACTGGCCTCACAGGCCACCTGATATTATTGCTGAGAAGACTACAACTTCATTCCTGTGATATCCTGGTCCAAACTGCATAATCTGAATCTAATCATAAGAAAACAACAGTGACCCCAAAGTGAGGGAGATTTTACAAAATAACTGTCCTCTATCCTTCAAAAATACAAATATACTGAAATTCAATGACTGCAAATCTATTTCAGAATCAGGGGGTCTAAAGAGTCAACTGGAAGCAATACACAACCTAGAATTCATTTTATTTTATTTTATTTTTAAAATATTTATTTATTTTAGAGAGAGCACACAGTGGGGTGGGGAGGGGAGTTGGAGAGAGAAAATCAAGCAGACTCCATGCTGAGCATAGAGCCCTGTGTGGGGCTCAATCTCACCTCCCTGAGATCAGACCTGATCTGAAACAAAGAGTGGGATGCTCAACCAAGTGCACCATCCTGGCACTCCTGGAATTTTTTTTTTTAATGAAGAACATTACTGGGAAATGGATTAAATTTGAATATTATCAGCCAGTTGGAGAATCAAATCAATTACCTGACTTTTTATAATTCTACTATAGTTATATAATAGGATGTCCTCGATCCTTAGAAAAGGAAGTTTATGTATTTCAGATAAATGGATATCATGGCTGAAAATTACTATCCAATGGTTGTGGTGAAGATATGCACATATATCATATGTAGAGAATATAAATTATAAAATATCAACTACCATTGTACACACATGTATGTATATATATGTATATGCATATTATATGTATATATATACTTATATGTATATTATATATGTACATATAATAAATGTATTATATATAAACAAATATATGAAAATTTGGGGTATCTGGGTGATAAAATGTATATAGAATTACTTTTATTTTTGGTATTCTTGAACTTTTCTGTAAGTCTATAATCATATCAAAATGAAAAGATAAAAATTAAAAAAAAAAAAAAGAAGTCCAGGCCAAGCAGACAACTTTTTAAAAAGAATGTCAAAGGATCAGGTGCCACTTTTTCTTAGAAAATGGAACTAGAGAATTCAAGGCTGGGAATGTAGGAAAGGTAAGGTTAGACAGGTACTTGGGAATCAGCTACCATGGCATACAAGCTAATTTGCCCAGTAGCATCTCTTACACCCAGAACTTTTTAAATTAGTCATGTATGCATGTACCAAAATGTACACTCCTATACTTTAAAGTTGTGGCCAGGAATTGGACAAAAAACTCCCATGTTCCTTTGAAAATACTAGCGAATTTGACAATTTATCTCTATCCTTCAGCTCTATTGATGACTAGAAAGTGGACATTAATTAATTGAGGCAATCTCATACATTCCTATTTTCAAATATAAATTTCCCTTCAGTAAAATAATCATGGTGCTTTTTATAAACTTTTTAATGGCTTTATATAATAATACTAATATGTTTAAATTTGCAAGGTTTGCTTGACCTTCACAAGTATTTTTAAATGGGCTTAGAAATCTTTTCCCGTGTTTTTACATAATTAGTAGTTAGTTAAGGCTGATATAGAAGCTTAATTACTTAAAATACAAATGGGATTTAATTAACAAATATGCTAGTTGTGCTAATTTAGCAATTAGGCTCAATTCAGTCTTCTTTAGAAAATTTTGAAAGGGAATGGATTGTAGTCAAGTATAGAAGATACACATATATTGGAGTTTCTTTGAAATATGTTACTTGATTTCAGTATTTCATTGTTAGTATTTAGAACTTATGTATTGTGTGTAAAATACCTGTGTATTTTGCAAAGTTTAAAAATGTCACTTGACATTATCTCAGCTTATTTTTTTTTCAGCAGGAAATATATAGTAAGACATGGCTTAAACAGCCAAGCTGACCTTTAAATTTAAAAAAAAAAAATTTAAAAAAGCAAACAGTGTTTGTGTTTTTGATTTGACAGACCACAAAGACAAGTTAAACTTCCTGCTAACAGCTAGAGGGAAAAACAAAGTGTGATATTGGCTTACAATTATAACTGTTGCTGAAGAAAATGTTGACTCTGAAAGCCAGTGCAACAAACAAAGCTTTCACTTAGATATTCATAGCTATTATTTCTTATACCTGTGAATCAATGGTGACAACAAATGATAAATATTCCAAAGTCCTACCGAAAATAAAAATTCTTTATTTTGTGGCTACAAAGAACCTAAATAAAAAGACTTTCTTGACAGAAATTTTTGCCATAGAAGGAATGCTTATTTTTTTGTGGAGGGGATAAATCTAATTTGCTAGGGCTTAATATAAACTACTAACATCTAAGTGGAGGCATCTGTACTCCAACGATTCTAAGTACCTACTATGTGCCAAACTAATCTGAAAATATTTTATTGAAGACAAACATTTTAATATTATGTTGATGTCTGAGTGATCAGCTGTGCTAAAATCTATAGAAGAAAAGAGTATACACGGAGTACAAAACAAATTATAAAGTTTTAAAAATATGACAGGAAGAGAGTCAGTTGCCAGAGACAACAGCTTATTGCATCCCATTCTCTTACTTCTCTTAGATTCTTACAGAAACTAAAATAATCTGGAATATTTTATTTAATAATTTTCTGATTTAAATAGAAGATGGTAGTTTACAGTAGGTCAATTTCTTAAAGCCACTTTCTTTTCTATATGAGAACAAGTTTTGTGTAGTTTATATGAGACCCAACAACAACCCTTTCTTATTCATTTGGATTAAAGTAAGGATGCAATTTTTCTATCATATTTCTTAATCCAAACATTTTAATTTCACTGCATTGAGGATTAGCCTTGTATTATTTCTATTATATATAATGTATATGTAAAACTATACTTTGTATTTTTTCTCTCTCTTAATTTTAATTAAATTAAAATAAAATAACATGATATCCATCAAGACTACCAAGAAGTTAAAGAGAAAGGAGTCCACTATAGAGTTGTCTACAAAATGAACGAGTATGAAATTTATGTACCAAAATTACATGAATTTAGTTTAGTTCTTTAGTTGCAGTAAGCAAATATTAAATGACAGTTCATTTTATAATCCTTTCCTACTCTATTTTAAAATAATGTTTTAATTCTGTTGAAAACTAATAAAATAGAGAATGATGCTTCATGAAATTTTTTATTAGTTAGGAATTTTAAATAATAGAACAAAGGGAAGAGAGAGAAAAAATAGGAGAGAGAAAAATAGGATTTTGTGTATAGAAAACCATAATGTTTAGGGAAATTTCAATGAGTAAACATGGGAGCAAGCTAAAGGAACCATTGTTTTAAAAGCTGGATCTTAAAAATGGCTAAAGGAAGCATCATTTTCCTCTTTTCCTGTGGACAGCAGATAAATCAGAAGAAAATAAGACTCTCCTTCATGAAAGGATGAAGGTAACGCCAGCCACACTGAGTCAGTTAAAGCAAACTTTATATTGGTTTTTGTTCACAAATGTCATGTCCACTGCATTTGGCCTTTGGTTTCCTTTCATTTGAAACCCTAGGAAACCTGAAACTCAAAATAAAATTCCTACCCTTTGCTCAGCTCTGTGGGTTTGGAAACTTCTCTAGGGTTTAGTTCATTTTTTCAGTCTTACCAACTGGCCTAAGAACTAGACACAAAACCCAAATGAAACCACAAAAATTGGTCTCAAAACAGCCTGGACTATCAAGAGAAAGCAAAATGTTAGGTTTGTAGGTTCACTGAATGGTTCAGGGTTTTGGAAACTATTCACATTATACTTGGCCCTTTTTGTCTCTATTCTCAACCCCAAACTATGGAAATCCCTCGGGATTTAAGGTTTCAGTTTAAGACAGAAGCTTGGATCTTAACAACAGAAATTTTCTTACATAGATTATAGATACTCAAGAAAAGAGAATTATATGTGTTTGAATCTTATCAAAAGATAAATTTTAAATTTACATTATTAAGTTACTATGAATGTAAAATATAAACTTATCTCCTTGTTATGGCCTAAGATTGATGGAATATCACTGACTCACTCACTAGATTACCGAAACTACAATGAGTGGTATACAGTGTGGGTATTTAGTAGTTAAGTAATTTAAGGAAATTAAAATACACTTAATGGTTTTTGGAACAGTTAAAATTTTAACTACAATATAAATAAACTTTAATATTGACTTGAAGAATTGGAACTAAACTCACATTTACATTGTAAGTGACTGTGGGAATAAATGAAACTAGGCAAAAGCAACTTTTCATCTTTTCTGCTTTGAAAATAATATACCCACTTTCTTTTCCACCATCTCTGACCAATGGAATGATGGTGATCTGCTGCTCTCATATTTGAGTTCCACTAATGTCTTCCCACTCAAACCTATATGATATACTTTGTCTACAAACCAATGCCAAAACCAAAACCCATAATAAAATATCTTGCATTGACTAGATGTCTTGTTAGGATTGACTTTGTATTGAATTTGGCTCCTTTATTAACCCATACACACATAAATACACACACACACACACACACACACACACCACTTTTTCTTAACAAATTTTAAGTGTACAAAACAGTATCACTAACTATAAGTCTTTATCCCTTTCAGTGAACTTTTGGGAATTCCTAGCCAATTGTCTACTTATTTTACTTTGGCCAGAACTGCATCAAATGGCAACTTTCTAGAGGAAGGTAGACTGTGAGTATAGGTATGTTTAATTGGACACAATATCGCCATAAAAAAGGCATGTTTTTAGTGAAACAGAATAAAAGAATCAATATTGAATATTATGCTACAATGAGCACTGTCTATGATTTTTAAAAATTCAGCTGAGTGGCACCTGGGTGGCTCAGTCAGTTAAGCATCTGCCTTCAGTTCAGGTCATTCCAGGGTCCTGGGATGAGCCCTGCATTGGACTCCCTACTCAGCAGGGAGTCTGCTTCTCACTCTCCCTTGGCTGTTTCTCCTGCTATTGGATGCTTTCTGTCTCAAATAAATAAATAAAATCTGTTTTTTTTTAAATTAATAGTATCCTTTTTTATCATACACGTTTTAGTTGAATTATAATTCGCATACATTATATTAGTTTCAGGTATATATCATAGGGATTTGTTATTTTTATACATTTTGAAATCATCACCTTGATATTCTAGTTACCCTTTGCCATTATACCAGGTTATTACAATATTAATTACTATATTCTCTATGCTGTACATCACATCCCCATGACTTATTTATTTTTTAACTAACAGTTCATACCTCTTAATCCCTCATCAAATAAATACATAAATAATAATAAATTCAGCTGATTTTTTAAAAATTCAGAATGGTTCTTGCCACTTATTTTTATATATCTAAGAAATAAGGGGTATAGGAAATGATTAACCATAGAGAATTTTTCCAGAAATGGAGAAAGTTACTAGCCTTTAGATCAAAAAGCACAATGAATAATGGGATAATTAAAATAAATCTATAAACTGTATAATCTATAAACTGTAGTGGAACACCAGGGGGAAAATAGAAAAGATATCCTAAAGGCAACAACAAAGAGAAGGAGGGAAAAAAATCAGAAGAAAGGGAAAAAATACCTGCAGATGAACAGTAATTAGATTAAGAACTTTAAAATGTAGGTAAAACCAAATAAGCATTAGTGACTAGTTAGAGGGGTGACAAACAAGATATAGCTAAAAGAATAGATTAGAATAATATAAAAGGTATACAGAAGGTAAGTTAAAATGTTTTAAAGACTGGTTTTGACAGCAGAATAGGCTCGCTGATCAAAAATCTTCCATGTTGGGGCACCTGAGTGACTCAGTTGTTAAGTATCTGCCTTGGGCTCAGGACATGATCCCAGGATCCTGGGATCAAGCAGGAAGCCTGCTTCTCCCTCTCTCACTCCCCTGCTGTGTTCCTGCTCTTGCTGTCTCTCTCTCTCTCTGTCAAATATAAGAAATAAAATCTCTAAAAAAAATAAATAAAAAAAAAATTTTTTTAAACTACCATTTTGTAGGTATCCATGTTAGAAAAATATGGTTAATTTTAAAAAGGATCAGATTAGAATATAATATTAGAATAGAATTCAAACATTAAAATATAAATAGAAAATAAAGAATTGCATGATCACTTTAAGAAAAACGAATAAATGACAGAGAAAATAAAGTAAAAGACCAACACATAGAATACAAAATAAGATAGTGGAAAGAAGTATGGATGCATCAGTAATATTAATAAATTGTTTAAACATAACAGTTGACACCAAAAATATTCAAGATGAACAAAAACCTAATATTACAATATGAAGTTTACTAACATCATGAAAATATAATGTCTCAGAAATATTCAAAGTACAGAGATGGAAAATTTATACTAATTTTTAAAAATTTTATATAAATGTTTGTTACAGACTTTTGAGGAAAATCTATAGATATGAACAGTATTATTACTTTTTTATTTTATTTTACTACTGTAGCACTCTTAAGTCACATAATATATTATCAAAAATATTAATTAATTAAAAATGACAAATTTTTCAGGAAAAAATTTTTTAATGTTTTTTTAAATTTTTTTAAAGATGTTATTTATTTATTTATTTGTCAGAGAGAGAGAGAGAGCACAGGCAGACAGAGTGGCAGAGGGAGAAGCAGGCTCCCCACAGAACAAGGAGCCCGATGTGGGACTCTATCCTAAGATGCCGGGATCATGACCTGAGCCGAAGGCAGCCGCTTAACGAACTGAGCCACCCAGGTGTCCCAAGGAAAAATTTTTAAGTCTGATGATGATATATATAAATAAAAAATGAAACGAGAATAATTGATCTGTATAATACATGGGAAAGATCTTGATTTTTTTTCAAGAACTTGGCTGATAAAAAGACAAAAATACAGTACTGAAAAGGACACACAATACACTTGATTTAATGAACATGCAGAACCCTGCTCATCAGTTAGAAACCATGCATTCTTTTAAAATATACATGAAACATTTAGTGATATGAACCATAAAATAAAGAACTAACAACAGAAAATATAGAAAATATTATATGAATATGGGGACAAACTTCTGGACATTAAGAAGAAACAAAACCTCATACATTGGAAATTTTTTAAACTGTGATCTGTAATGAATTAGCCTAAGAGGAATTTATAATTAAAATTATAATTATTTATATCTGAAATTAATGTATCAATACATACAAAATGTAAGATGCATCAAAAATAGCACATGGTCGGGACCGCTTCCGGACACCAGCGGTAGAATTGCAACCTTGCCAATAGACCTGATCGGTTTCGGTTATGCGGCCCTTGTGACGTTTGGAAGCATTTTGGGATATAAACGGAGAGGTGGTGTTCCATCTTTGATCGCTGGTCTTTTTGTTGGATTTTTGGCTGGCTATGGAGCCTACCGTGTCTCCAATGACAAGGGAGATGTCAAACTATCACTGTTTACAGCTTTCTTCCTGGCCACCATAATGGGTGTGAGGTATAAGAGATCTAAGAAAATCACGCCAGCTTGACTGGTTGCAGGTTTAAGCCTCATGATGATTCTAAGACTTATCTTACTGCTGCTCTGAGAATCCAGAGGAACTGAAGACTAAATTCATATCATTCTACTGTAACGGGCAGAGTATACACTTTGGATTTAAAAGACAAACTTCAAGGTGGAATATTATGTGTCTTATTTTATGTTACAAAAAACAGAAATGTTCCAAAATGAACACCAGTTTGAGGGATTTTTTTAAAAACTGAAAACTCAACTGTTTTCTACTTGTCAGATAATGGTCTTGTTAAAGATATTCAATAAATTGTTATACAGGCTTTCCAAAAAAAAAAAAAAAAAAAAAATAGCACATGGAGGAACATTTATAGTCCTAAATGTAAAATCTGAAAAAAATTAATGACCCAAGACTCCAAATCATGAAATAAGAAAAAGAAGGGAGGAAAACAGAAAAACAAAAGATGAAAAAATGGGAGGAAATAAATTACAGCCACTAGAGTAGAAAATAACTAAATAGAAAATAAGAACTTATTAGAGATGCTAAAGAAAGCCAAAAGATAACTCATGGGGGGAGAAAAATGTAGTCATATGCGACAAAGAGAAATTTAAGTTGAAATTATTAGGAATGAAAAAGAAAGAAACATTAATGTTATGGAATGAATATTTGTGTCCCAAATATTTTATGGCTTTTTGAAATATAATTGACATACAAAATTAAAAGATACTTAAATGTACATCATGGAGAATGATATAATATACATTGTGAAATTCATTATATTTGTATACATTGTATATAGACATACCTCTAAGATATTGTGGGTTTCTTGGAGATAATGTGCATTTGGTTATAGACCACTGAAATAAAGTGAATATTACAATAAAGAGAGTCAGGTAAATTTTTTGGTATCCCAGTACATATAAAAGTTATGTTCATATTATACTGTCTAGTAAGTATGTAATAGTATTATGTCTAAAAAACAATGTACATATACCTTAATTAAAAAAAATACTTCATTGTTAAAGTGCTAATCATCATCTGTGCTCTCAATGAGTCATAATCCCTAATCATAAATCACCATAACAAATATAATGAGAAAGTTTGAAATATTGCTAGAATTACCGAAATGTGACACAGAGACATGAACAAATGCTTTTGGAAAACTGACACCAATAGACTTGCTCAATGCAGGGTTTCCACAAAACTTTAATTTGGAAAGAAAAAATTATCTGCAAAGCAAAATAAAGTACAATAAGACAAGATATGACTCTATACACATATAAATTGTATCCTCCCCAAGTATTCATATAAATTGGTATTTGGAGATGGGGCTTTTGGGAGGTAATTTTAGGACTAGATGAAGTCATGAAGGTGAGGCCCACATGATAGGATTAGTACCCTTACAAGAAGAGAAAGGAGAGCTATGTCTGTTTTTACCTATAAAGGAAAAATCATTCGAGGACATATTCAGAAGACAGCCATCTGCAAGCCAGAAAAAGTGTCCTCACAGGGAAACTCAGCTGACACCTCTATCTTGGATTTCTAGTTTCCAGAACAGAAATCAATTTCAATAGGTTAAGTCATTCACTCTATGTTATTTTGTTTTAGTAACTCAAGCAGACTAATACAAGTAGGTATTACATGACAATAGTATAAGCAACTAACTTCCAATGAAAAGAAAAACTCAGATGTAAAGCAAACATTTCTAGAAGTATAAAAATTACCAAAATGGAGTCAAGAAAAAAATCTACTGATAAAAACATAATACTCAGATATTTGTGGGAGAATTCTACAAAATTTTCAAGGAAGACAATTTCTTTCATAAGCAGTTTCATAAAACAGAAAAAGAAAAGAACCAAAATTTGGCAAGTACAGTAACAAAAAATAAGTTTTAAGGTATAGTGGTTAAGAACAACATAAATGTGAAAAACACAGAATCAAAAGTTAGCCAAATTAATGAAACTATATAGAAGAGTACAAAATCACACCAAGGAAATTTCATTAAGAGAAAACATGGGTATAAGATAACCTTTGAAATAATTAACCTCATTAACTTAATCAGGGTAAAAATCAAATGGTTATCTCAGTAGAAAAAGAATAAAATATTTGGTAAAATTCATATTTTTGACAGAAATTTTAGTAAAATAAAAGTGAAAGAAACTTACTGAATTTATTAGTTATCCATGTAAAACACAAAAACATTATAATTAATGATAGTATCATTCATTTTTAAGGCAGGGAAAACACAGAAAAGGTAGCTACCATTGGTACAAGATTATAATTTGCTTCAGCCAGGAAAACAATAATAGAAATGACATAGAAAAAGTCATTTAGAATTTGGAACAGAAATACGTCATTGTAGATATCATGATCATATAGAAACTTTAAAACATCCTATCAAAAAATAATATGAAGACTGAAAGTCCAACCAACATGATTGTTGGATATAGTATGCAACATCAAAACACAGCTATTAAAAAAGTTTACAATGTACTATTTGGGAACCTCGCCCATATTATTAAAGCAAAAACTTAGGAGATACTTCAGAATAATAATATGTGCTAGAACTTTATAGGAAAAATCATAACATTTATCTTACTATGTATACAAATATTAAACACCAAAATTTTTTAAAGGACATACATTCTACATGCATATATAGGGAGATGATATATTAAAGATGTCAGTTCTCCCCAGAGTTAGTTTGTAAATTCTTTGTAATCCTAATCAAATTCTTGTAGGATTCTTTTCAAAACTGGAGGATCTGATCCAGAAGTTTATATGTATGATTAAAAAGTCAAGTACTGACAAACAATTCTGAAGAAGAAAACTATATTTGTGTGAAAAGCAGAGAGTGACTCACTGGTCTGTTTAATATTTTGACTTAGTAAAAATTTAATAACTGCAATCAAATGCTATTTGTAAAGGGATTTAAGAATTAAATATAACCAAGAGCTCAGAAGGAGATCCAAATCATATAAAAACTTGATACATGACAAAAGTAGTACTATGATTTTGTGAGGAATGGGCATAATGGAAATATAGTCAATACCTATCACTGATACCTGGACAGCACATATGAATAGATGGTTCCTAGTTTACATAGTACTCTAAAACAAATTCCACACGAATTAATGAAATAAATGTAAAAAGCAAAACTTTAAAATACTTAAAAAACAATGTAGGAGTGACCAGCTAAATATAAGAATTTAAAATATTCAAGGGAGGAGTCAAGATGGCGGAGAAGTAGCAAGCTGAGACTGCTTCAGCTAGCCGGAGATCAGCTAGATAGCTTATCTAAAGATTGCAAACACCTGAAAATCCATCGGCAGATCGAAGAGAAGAAGAACAGCAATTCTGGAAACAGAAAAACAACCACTTTCTGAAAGGTAGGACTGGCGGAGAAGTGAATCCAAAGCGACGGGAAGATAGACCCCGGGGGGAGGGGCCGGCTCCCGGCAAGCGGCGGAGCAACCGCGCACAAAATCAGGACTTTTAAAAGTCTATTCCGCTGAGGGACATCAGTCCAGAGGCTAAACCGGGGCGAAGCCCACGCGGGGTCAGCGTGGCCTCAGGTCCCGCAGGGTCACAGAAGGATCGGGGGTGTCTGAGTGTCGCAGAGCTTGCGGGTATTGGAACGGGAAAGCCGGCTACAGAGACAGAGCCGACAGTAAGCTCACAGCTCGGTGTTACCTTGAACCGATCGCAGGCTCGGTGAGCTCGGAGCGCGGCCGGAGGTCAGGCAGACGGGAGTACCTGGGCGCTGTTCTCTGAGGGCGCACTGAGGAGTGGGGCCCTGGGCTCTCGGCTCCTCTGGGCCGGAGACCAGGAGGCCGCCATTTGTGTTCCCGTCCTCCGGAACTCTACGGAAAGCGCTCAGGGAACAAAAGCTCCTGAAAGCAAACCCGAGCGGATTACTCACCCCGGCCCCCGGTAAGGGCGGTGTAATTCCGCCTGGGGCAAAGACACTTGAGAATCACTACAACAGGCCCCTCCCCCAGAAGATCAACAAGAAATCCAGCCGAGACCAAGTTCACCTACCAAGGAGTGCGGTTTCAATACCAAGGAGAGCAGCAGAATTCCAGAGGAGGAGAAAGCCAAGCACGGAACTCATGGCTTTTTTCCTGTGATTTTTTTTTAGTCTTGCAGTTAATTTAATTTTTTCTTTTTCATTTTTTTTTCTTTTTTTCTTTTTCTTCTCGCCTTCGGGTAAAATTTTTTTTTTTAACTGTTACCTTTTTCTTTTTTAACGATTTTTTACTAGTTTATCTAATATATATATTTTTTCTTTTTTACATTTTTCTCAGGTGTTTTCTTTTTTTAAAAAAATTTTTTTTCTTTTCTTTTTTTTTCTTTCTTCCTTTTTGAACCTCTTTTTATCCCCTTTCTCCCCACTCACGATTTTGGATCTCTTCTAATTTAGTTAAAGCATATTTTCCTGGGGTTGTTGCCACCCTTTTAGTATTTTACTTGCCCCTTCATTTACTCTTATCTGGCCAAAATGACAAGACGTAAAAATTCAACGCAAAAAAAAGAACAAGAGGCAGTACCAAAGGCTAGAGACCTAATCAATACAGACATCGGTAATATGTCAGATCTAGAGTTCAGAATGACAATTCTCAAGGTTCTAGCCGGGCTCGAAAAAGCCATGGAAGATATTAGAGAAACCCTCTCGAGAGATATAAAAGCCCTTTCTGGAGAAATAAAAGAACTAAAATCTAACCAAGTTGAAATCAAAAAAGCTATTAATGAGGTGCAATCAAAAATGGAGGCTCTCACTGCTAGGATAAATGAGGCAGAAGAAAGAATTAGTGATATAGAAGACCAAATGACAGAGAATAAAGAAGCTGAGCAAAAGAGGGACAAACAGCTACTGGACCACGAGGGGAGAATTCGAGAATTAAGTGACACCATAAGACGAAACAACATTAGAATAATTGGGATTCCAGAAGAAGAAGAAAGAGAGAGGGGAGCAGAAGGTATACTGGAGAGAATTATTGGGGAGAATTTCCCCAATATGGCAAAGGGAACGAGCATCAAAATCCAGGAGGTTCAGAGAACGCCCCTCAAAATCAATAAGAATAGGCCCACACCCCGTCACCTAATAGTAAAATTTACAAGTCTCAGTGACAAAGAGAAAATCCTGAAAGCAGCCCGGGAAAAGAAGTCTGTAACATACAATGGTAAAAATATTAGATTGGCAGCTGACTTATCCACAGAGACCTGGCAGGCCAGAAAGAGCTGGCATGATATTTTTAGAGCACTAAACGAGAAAAACATGCAGCCCAGAATACTATATCCAGCTAGGCTATCATTGAAAATAGAAGGAGAGATTAAAAGCTTCCAGGACAAACAACAACTGAAAGAATTTGCAAATACCAAACCAGCTCTACAGGAAATATTGAAAGGGGTCCTCTAAGCAAAGAGAGAGCCTACAAGTGGTAGATCAGAAAGGAACAGAGACCATATACAATAACAGTCACCTTACAGGCAATACAATGGCACTAAATTCATATCTCTCAATAGTTACCCTGAATGTGAATGGGCTAAATGCCCCTGTCAAAAGACACAGGGTATCAGAATGGATAAAAAAACAAAACCCATCTATATGTTGCCTCCAAGAAACTCATTTTAAGCCCGAAGACACCTCCAGATTTAAAGTGAGGGGGTGGAAAAGAATTTACCATGCTAATGGACATCAGAAGAAAGCAGGAGTGGCAATCCTTATATCAGATCAATTAGATTTTAAGCCAAAGACTATAATAAGAGATGAGGAAGGGCACTATATCATACTCAAAGGGTCTGTCCAACAAGAAGATTTAACAATTTTAAATATCTATGCCCCCAACGTGGGAGCAGCCAACTATATAAACCAATTAATAACAAAATCAAAGAAACACATCAACAACAATACAATAATAGTAGGGGACTTTAACACTCCCCTCACTGAAATGGACAGATCATCCAAGCAAAAGATCAGCAAGGAAATAAAGGCCTTAAACGACACACTGGACCAGATGGACATCACAGATATATTCAGAACATTTCATCCCAAAGCAACAGAATACACATTCTTCTCTAGTGCACATGGAACATTCTCCAGAATAGATCACATCCTCGGTCCTAAATCAGGACTCAACCGGTATCAAAAGATTGGGATCATTCCCTGCATATTTTCAGACCACAATGCTCTAAAGCTAGAACTCAACCACAAAAGGAAGTTTGGAAAGAACCCAAATACATGGAGACTAAACAGTATCCTTCTAAAGAATGAATGGGTCAACCGGGAAATTAAAGAAGAATTAAAAAAAATCATGGAAACAAATGATAATGAAAATACAACGGTTCAAAATCTGTGGGACACAATAAAGGCAGTCCTGAGAGGAAAATATATAGCGGTACAAGCCTTTCTCAAGAAACAAGAAAGGTCTCAGGTACACAACCTAACCCTACACCTAAAGGAGCTGGAGAAAGAACAAGAAAGAAACCCTAAGCCCAGCAGGAGAAGAGAAATCATAAAGATCAGAGCAGAAATCAATGAAATAGAAACCAAAAAAACAATAGAACAAATCAACGAAAGTAGGAGCTGGTTCTTTGAAAGAATTAATAAAATTGATAAACCCCTGGCCCGACTTATCAAAAAGAAAAGAGAAAGGACCCAAATAAATAAAATCATGAATGAAAGAGGAGAGATCACAACTAACACCAAAGAAATACAAACTATTATAAGAACATACTATGAGCAACTCTATGGCAATAAATTTGACAATCTGGAAGAAATGGATGCATTCCTAGAAACATATAAACTACCACAACTCAACCAGGAAGAAATAGAAAGCCTGAACAGACCCATAACCAGTAAGGAGATTGAAACAGTCATTAAAAATCTCCAAAAAAACAAAAGCCCAGGGCCAGATGGCTTCCCGGGGGAATTCTACCAAACATTTAAAGAAGAACTAATTCCTATTCTCCTGAAACTGTTCCAAAAAATAGAAATGGAAGGAAAACTTCCAAACTCATTTTATGAGGCCAGCATCACCTTGATCCCAAAACCAGACAAGGATCCCACCAAAAAAGAGAGCTATAGACCGATATCCTTGATGAACACAGATGCGAAAATACTCAACAAAATACTAGCCAATAGGATTCAACAGTACATTAAAAAGATTATTCACCATGACCAAGTGGGATTTATTCCAGGGCTGCAAGGTTGGTTCAACATCCGCAAATCAGTCAATGTGATACAACACATCAATAAAAGAAAGAACAAGAACCATATGATACTTTCAATAGATGCTGAAAAAGCATTTGACAAAGTACAGCATCCCTTCCTGATCAAAACTCTTCAAAGTGTAGGGATAGAGGGCACATACCTCAATATCATCAAAGCCATCTATGAAAAACCCACCGCAAATATCATTCTCAATGGAGAAAAACTGAAAGCTTTTCCACTAAGGTCAGGAACACGGCAGGGATGTCCATTATCACCACTGCTATTCAACATAGTACTAGAGGTCCTAGCCTCAGCAATCAGACAACAAAAGGAAATTAAAGGCATCCAAATCGGCAAAGAAGAAGTCAAATTATCACTCTTCGCAGATGATATGATACTATATGTGGAAAACCCAAAAGACTCCACTCCAAAACTGCTAGAACTTATACAGGAATTCAGTAAAGTGTCAGGATATAAAATCAATGCACAGAAATCAGTTGCATTTCTCTACACCAACAGCAAGACAGAAGAAAGAGATATTAAGGAGTCAATCCCATTTACAATTGCATCCAAAACCATAAGATACCTAGGAATAAACCTAACCAAAGAGACACAGAATCTATACTCAGAAAACTATAAAGTACTCATGAAAGAAATTGAGGAAGACACAAAGAAATGGAAAAATGTTCCATGCTCCTGGATTGGAAGAATAAATATTGTGAAAATGTCTATGCTACCTAAAGCAATCTACACATTTAATGCAATTCCTATCAAAGTACCATCCATCTTTTTCAAAGAAATGGAACAAATAATGCTAAAATTTATATGGAACCAGAAAAGACCTCGAATAGCTAAAGGGATATTGAAAAAGAAAGCCAACGTTGGTGGCATCAAAATTCCGGACTTCAAGCTCTATTACAAAGCTGTCATCATCAAGACAGCATGGTACTGGCACAAAAACAGACACATAGATCAATGGAACAGAATAGAGAGCCCAGAAATAGACCCTCAAATCTATGGTCAACTCATCTTCGACAAAGCAGGAAAGAATGTCCAATGGAAAAAAGACAGCCTCTTCAATAAATGGTGCTGGGAAAATTGGACAGCCACATGCAGAAAAATGAAATTGGACCATTTCCTTACACCACACACAAAAATAGACTCAAAATGGATGAAGGACCTCAATGTGCGAAAGGAATCCATCAAAATCCTTGAGGAGAACACAGGCAGCAACCTCTTCGACCTCTGCCGCAGCAACATCTTCCTAGGAACAACGCAAAAGGCAAGGGAAGCAAGGGAAAAAATGAACTATTGGGATTTCATCAAGATCAAAAGCTTTTGCACAGCAAAGGAAACAGTTAACAAAATCAAAAGACAACTGACAGAATGGGAGAAGATATTTGCAAACGACATATCAGATAAAGGACTAGTGTCCAGAATCTATAAAGAACTTAGCAAACTCAACACCCAAAGAACAAATAATCCAATCAAGAAATGGGCAGAGGACATGAACAGACATTTCTGCAAAGAAGACATCCAGATGGCCAACAGACACATGAAAAAGTGCTCCATATCACTCGGCATCAGGGAAATACAAATCAAAACCACAATGAGATATCACCTCACACCAGTCAGAATGGCTAAAATCAACAAGTCAGGAAATGACAGATGCTGGCGAGGATGTGGAGAAAGGGGAACCCTCCTACACTGTTGGTGGGAATGCAAGCTGGTGCAGCCACTCTGGAAAACAGCATGGAGGTTCCTCAGAATGTTGAAAATAGAACTGCCCTATGACCCAGCAATTGCACTATTGGGTATTTACCCTAAAGATACAAATGTAGTTATCCAAAGGGGCACATGCACCCGAATGTTTATAGCAGCAATGTCCACAATAGCCAAACTATGGAAAGAACCTAGATGTCCATCCACAGATGAATGGATCAAGAAGATGTGGTATATATACACAATGGAATACTATGCAGCCATCAAAAGAAATGAAATCTTGCCATTTGCGACAACATGGATGGAACTAGAGCGTATCATGCTTAGCGAAATAAGTCAAGCAGAGAAAGACAACTATCATATGATCTCCCTGATATGAGGAAGTGGTGATGCAACATGGAGGCTTAAGTGGGTAGGAGAAGAATAAATGAAACAAGATGGGATTGGGAGGGAGACAAACCATAAGTGACTCTTAATCTCACAAAACAAACTGAGGGTTGCTGGAGGGAGGGGGTTTGGGAGAAGGGGGTGGGATTATGGACATTGGGGAGGGTATGTGCTTTGGTGAGTGCTGTGAAGTGTGTAAACCTGGTGATTCACAGACCTGTACCCCTGGGGATAAAAATATATGTTTATAAAAAAAAAAAAAAAAAAAAAAAAAAAAAGAAAGGACAAATACCCAACTTTTGTAGCAACATGGACGGGACTGGAAGAGATTATTATGCTGAGTGAAATAAGTCAAGCAGAGAGAGTCAATTATCATATGGTTTCACTTATTAGTGGAGCATAACAAATAGCATGGAGGACATGGGGAGTTAGAGAGGAGAAGGGAGTTGGGGGAAATTGGAAGGGGAGGTGAACCATGAGAGACTATGGACTTTGAAAAACAATCTGAGGGTTTTGAAGGGGTGGGGGGTGGGAGGTTGGGGTACTAGGTGGTGGGTATTATAAAGGGCACGAATTGCATGGAGCACTGGGTGTGGTGAAAAATAATGAATACTGTTATGCTGAAAATAAAAAATAAATTAAAAAAAAAAAAAATATTCAAGTGTCTCCCCTATTACATAAAAAGATGAGAAATCTAATTAAAAGTTGGAAATAAATGTAAACATTCCATAATAGTGGGCGATTTCATATATATATATATATATATATATATATATATATATATATATATGAAAATAGAATTCTTTAGTTTTGAAGTATAATTTGCTTTTGTGTAAAGTTATATTTCCAAGGTTATGCGATTTTTGCAAGCCTGAGACCACACTTCGACTAACAAAATCTGAAAGAATCATTGTGTGCAAAAGGATGCCTGTAATTCCTATGGGAAGTTGATAAATTTTAAGCTTCATAAAAAGTGGATCATAGAAATAAAGTTTTCTGCAGTTGTACACTGAAATACTATCTAGTTATTAAAATTAATAAACCAAATTTAACTGTTAACAACCAGAATACATTTGGAAAAATAAGTATTGATCTTAAAATACTGCAAGAAGGGGTGCCTGGGTGGCTCAGTGGGTTAAAGCCTCTGCCTTCGACTCAGGTCATGATCTCAGGGTCCTGGGATCGAGCCCCGCATCAGGCTTTCTGCTTAGCAGGGAGGTTGTTTCCTCCTCTCTCTCTCTCTGCCTGCCTCTCTGCCTACTTGTGATCTCTGTCTGTCAAATAAACAAATAAAATCTTAAAAAAAAATACTGCAAGAAAATACTTACACTATAATAGCAAATCCAGTTAGAACACACCCTATCATCCTTTAAATGTGGTTATGTGTAAATTATTATTTGAATAATACATAAATCATGCAAATGAATAAAATATACCAACCTAAGTATAATGGTTTCTACTATGATTAGAAGAAGGAATAGGGGATGCATGAGTAGGTTTTATCTATATTCTCCATATGGGCTTTTTGAGATTTTACGTATGTATGTATGTATGTATGTATTTGAGAGAGAGAATGCTAGAAGGGGGAGGGGTAAGGGGGGGGAGAGGGAGATATCCCAAGCAGACTCCATGCCAGGTGTGGAGCTGCATGTGGGACTTGAGCCCCTGACCATTAGATCATGACCTGAACCAAAACTAAGAGTAGAATGCTCAACCAACTGAAACACCCAGGGACTCCTCTCCATGTAGTTAATAACAAAAAGTACAGTAAAACTATTACTGTTTTCAATTATAATAAAATAGTGAAGTTTTAAAAATGTAGATGTTAAGTATATAGGTCCCTAATACATTATCTCCTGTATTTTTGAAACATTTGATAATTGAAATAGTGTTAAAATATAATCATTTTATCAATAACAGTTTCTCAATAAGAAATAGATCTTACTAAAATGACTTTTTTAATGTAATGGCATTTCCTTATATATTACCTGATTATCATTCTGTGGTCAATTGAAAATCAAATCAAAAACAGTCCTAAAACATAGCTGTAAGGAGATATGTAAATCAAAACCATAATGAGATACCACCTAACATCTTTCAGAATGATTAGAATCAAAAAGACAAGAAATAACAAGTGTTGGTTAGATGTGAAGAAAAATGAACCCTTGCACACTCTGGTAGCAATGTAAATTGGTACAGCCACTGTGGAAAACAGTATGGAGGTTCCTCAAAAAATAAAAAAATAGAAATACCATATGATCCAATAATTCCACTATTGGGTATTTACCCAAAGAAACATAAAACAACAATTTGAAGATTTATACAGCCCTATGTTTGTTTATTGCAGCATTACTTATAATACTGCAATAATTACGTTTAATACTTATAATAGCCAAGATATGAAAGCAACCTTTGTGTGTATAGATAAATGAACAAAGAAGGTGTGAAATATACAGATATCTATATCTATACAGATAGATAGATAGATATCTCTATGGACTCTCTCTTTCTATATCTATATCTGTATCTTTCTATATCTATATCTATATCTTTCTATATCTATATCTATACAGATATATCTATATCTATACTGATAGATATCTCAATGGACTCTCTCTGTCTCTCTCTATATACACATATATATGTGTATATATCTCAATGAACTATTACTCAGCCCTAAAAAAGATGGGTTTTTGCCATTTATGAAAACATGGATGTACATAGAGGGTATTATGCTAAGTGAAATAAGAGAAAAACAAGTATCATATGATTTCACTTACATGTGGACTCTACAAAGCAGAACAAGTAAACAAAAAAAAGCAAAGAAGAAACTGATGGTTGCCAGAAGGCGGGCAAAACAAGTGAAAGGAAGTGGGAGAGATAGGCTTCCAGTTATGGAATCAATAAATCATGGGAATAAAAAGTACAGCATAGGACATACAGTCAATGGTATTGTAATAACATTGTATGGTGACAGATGGTAGCTACACTTGTGGTGAGCATAACATAAACCTGTTGAATCAACATTTCTATTGTACACCTAAAATTAATGTAATTCTGTGTGCCAACTATGCTCAAATTTTTAACATAAATAAATAAGTTAATACAGCAGAAGGTGGTAAGAGACCTCCACTATTTATGTTAAGTCATCTCAGGAGCTGAGAAAGCAAATAAACAGATACATAATATTTCTCTCTGTGTTAAAAATGGTGAGTCAAAGAAAAACATAGCTATGATGATTAGTTTTTGGTTTTTTTTTTGTTTGTTTTAGAGAGATTTTATTTATTTATTTGACAGAGAGAGATCACAAGTAAGCAGAGAGGCAGGCACAGAGAGAGAGGAGGGAGCAGGCTCCCCGCTGAGCAGAGAGCCCGATGTGGGGCTCCATCCCAGGACCCTGAGATCATGACCTGAGCGGAAGGCAGAGGCTTTAACCCACTGAGCCACCCAGGCACCCCATGGTGATTACTTTTTTGTGTCAACTTGACTAGGCTATGCCCAGTTAAGCAATCAAACATTCGTCTTAATATTACTGTGAGGAATTCTGTAGTTAGAGTTAACATCTACAATCACTTAACTTTAAGGAAAGGACATTATCCTCAATAATGTGGGTGGGCCCCATCCAGTTATTCGAAGGCTTTTAGAGCAAAACTAAGGTTTTCCTGAGGAAAAAGAAATTCTCCCTCAAGACTGCATGAAGCATTAGCTTCTGAGAGTTGCTGGTTTGGAGGAATGTCCTAGAGACTTCAAACTGGCCCCCCAGTTGTATAAGCCAGTTCTTTGAAATAAATTGTTTCTGTGTGGGTGTATTCTATTCTGTTTCCCTGGAGCAGTGACTGATACATTCATGAATCATGATTCCCTATCAGTTAATTCCTAAAGAAATTCATAAGTGTTTTATAATTTAACTTAGGTCCCTTTTAAGCAGTTTTGTGTGAGAGTGTGTGTGTTTACACAAGTAATATGCATATATGCATTTTTCTGTGTTTTAGAGGCTTTCTGGTATTTTGTTTTGGTTTTGTTTGTTTGTTTGGTTAGTTCATTGTGTTTTTTTTTTTTTTTTTATCTCTTCTACAGTTTCTTGTCTGTAAAAAAATGCCGGTTACCGACATGACGTCATCCCTCACTCTTTGCAGACAAAATCACAATTTGTTCAGGTTTACATCCCTAAGAAAGTTTCTCCATGCCCAGCTAAGGGGTAAATCTTATAAATCTGAGACTATTGTGATAATATTATTTCTCTCTCCAGTGACTGATCAAAGGTTGAGCATATGACAAATTTCTGAGCATTGATATGCAATGATAGGTCTTCTGGAAGGTCTACAGGAAAACTGGAATAGAACATTCCTTTTCTCCTTCTGCATATTGTATTGTCAGATAAAATGCCTGGAATTTCTGCAACCATCAATCAACTATAATGAGAGCTAATCTGAATTAAATAAGCCTTTTGGGACATTTCACATTTTCTTCCTTCAAAGGCTGGATTTTTCTGTTACCTGTAGCCTAAGTCACCCTAACATACATACTTTCATATCTTTCTTTAGAAATTGTGACAAGATATATAACACCAACTACCAAGTCCACTGCATTTCAACTGACAGGGTAATTTAAGACTTGAACATTAAACACCAGAATATTATAGTATATTCAGTGAAACCTAATATCTTGGAAGAGACTCTTCAAAGACCCAGTTTAAGTGAATTTAACTAATGACACTTAATTGCAGATTTTTTTGGCTGGTTTCAGTCAATTGAAGGCATTATTAACGTGGAGTGCAAATGGATCTAAATTCAAAAAAGCATTCATTCCAATTCTATTCTCATAATACTAATAGAGTATAGACCAATCTTTGTTAACGACTGAAAATACTTCTCAAGCATATCTGATTAATTGTGTAGACTGATAGAAATCTCTATTTGAAGAGCAGAATATTGCCTTATCAGATTACTCACCTTTGATTCTTTTTCCAAATTAGAAGAATTTATAGAAGAATTACCTGAGAGACTATGCCACTAATAACCATTCATTTTCTTTTATATACTGCCTAAAATAGGAATGTTAACTGTTTTACATTTTTTAATGAAAATAGAATATAATTCAGTCTGTACTCTCTCTTGTTATGAATCGAATAGTAAAACAACAAAAATGGCAACAACAACTAAAATAACTTTTTAATCTCAAAGCTTTGTTTAAAAACCAATATGTACACAAGTATTTCTATGAGTCATGCCTGTCTTAATTCACCTACTTATTGCACATGTTTAGCAAACTATGTATTTTCAAAGCTCAGTATGATATGGGAGTTTTCAACTGTTTGTATTTCACTCTGTGTTGGTAGGATATTCTGTATGTCACCTATGAGGTTTGCTTTTTTTTAAAGTGTGCTACTTAGATAATAAAGAGGTTGACTTGGTCCAGTATTCTAACGACCACATAAAGGAAGGAGTCACTGGAAGTTAGAGTTCACTCAGGTCTTCCGCACTGATGGGACTACATCATAGGAGATCAGGCTCTTCACTGGGGAGCAATAAAATGTCATTGGTTTCTTACATTGTCTCTTCTGTCACTTTATCCAGAGAGGAGTCCTGTAACCTCCTGCCTGCATGAGAGTTGGTATGCCAAGGGATGGATCAGTTTTAGCCTGGTTCTTAGAATTTATGGGGCTGAGGTTCTTACCCCTCAGTTTGTCTATTTTCACCAAATCTTTCCAAAACGCTCCCAATTCCACACTCCTCTCTGCCTTCCATCTCTGACGGAATGAGAGAGGCCAGTTTCCTGACTACATATCCAGGAGAGGTGACCTAACTTCCCCTCTACCTTCTCATACAAAACTCTAGCTAATCTTATGTTCAACCTATCCCTACATTCTGGCCTTCAGCAATACCAGGAACCTCAAATTCCTAAAGATGTGTGCAGTTTTCTGATCTTAGCGGTCTCACTTTTTATTAGAAGTCCTCTATCTTTACCCTGCCAAGACTTAGATGTTCTTCAGTCTGAAATATAAAAGTTACCATCAATCCTTCATTTGTCCAATTTCTGGTCAACAGTTGTCTTACATTCTGTTCTCATTGTCTTTGTGGTTTTATAGCTTTTTAATAGTTCCACTGTTATTTCTGTGAGATAGCAGGATGAAGTAAAAATAAATGCAGTGTCAATCTTCCATACAAAATGGTATTGTCATGTTGCCACACACTCATATTTGCATTATGTGTTCTTCTATGCTTTAGAGTGATTACAAAAAAAGAGGTGGATTAGTTTTATGTAAAATTTATAGCATTTGACACTTAATAATGCTAATTTTAATTATATATTTACCAGTTTTCTTTGTGAAGTGAATTTCATATTTTTAAAATTTTAAAAATATTAAATTATATTAACATTAAAAACAAAGCAGTATAACTGATGAAATTAGTATTGAATAAACACAGAAGCATAAAAACTGCATTTTGTTACTCTCTAATAAATCAGAATTTAACAACTTTCCTTTACCACACACAGACATTATGTTTTTACAGCAGATCTGTTTTGAAAACTGAAAAAATGCACCTGCAGAATTTACAATCTCATCTTCACTGATTTACTGACACTTGTCCTAATATGAGACACATAATCTTTGAAAACTGGAATACTATAAATTTAATGAATATTCACAGGTTTTAATATTATAATAAACACATAATTTGATCAGAAGATGAAAACCCTTTGGTATAAAGTGCCCAAGAAAAACTGAGACTTTCTTGTATATCTTGCTTTCGAGTCATTTTGACAAAAGGGTGTCTGTAGCAATGTTTCAAAAACAATGCCTCCTTATTTCAAAACCAAAATTTTGAATAGTCTTTTATGCCTGCTTTATAAGCTAAGTATGTGATGATAATTACTGGGCATTTTCAGAGATTTTTAACCTGGGTAGTTTTTGTATTATCCAATGCAAAGTGATAGATCCCAGTAATACTTTGTGTATTAATAAAGGGATTTCTGGCAGCATAGCAAATGAAAGCCTATGACTCAGAACTCCATATGTCTTTTTTTAATAACACATGTGATTGAGAATCATTTTTCAGTTGTTAACATCCCATGATAAGCATCATTAACTTATGGTGTTAATTTTTCCTGGACAGTTTTTATTGGGATGTTCAACTAGAAGTCTCATTGTTAGTTTGCCACTTAAAGTTGGGCACAGGGGAGAATGGTTCTTACAGTATTCATTGTGATTTAATCATAATATTAAATATATTGGATGTATTGAGCCATATTTGGGTGTTGTAAACTTTTGTTCCTAAGTTAATCAGATTGTTATGTTTTTGAAGGGGCTATAGTTAATTATTTTTATGCAGAATGGGTTATACTTTAATTCAAATATGTCTGATAAACTGGCAGGAGAGGAATGAACTAAAATTTGTATTTTTTTATTATAACATGTTTATACCCTCAAACCTGTAGCATAACAGTAGAGAAATCAGCATCTCGTTTATACCACATAGTAATTCCCTGGACAGAGATGGCCTCATAGGCTTGTATCCAAGAGTCACAGAAAGAAAACTATGAAGAGAAACTGTGGATAATTTTTTGTCTCTCTCTTTCAGGGTAGCTGTTTTCTTGTTTTAGCTAAATGATCAAGGGCTATAGGTCTACCTTCCTTGACCCTAGCTTGCAGAATATGAGATGTGGTTTCCCAGAGGTTGAGAGACAATTTTCCATGTGTCTCACATTGCTGCATGTCTTGTGAACAGAAGCACTGACTGTGTTCTGGAATATCTTTTTTATAGAGCAAACAGCCTTGGAAGTCAGAAATATTGTCACCCTTTGGGGCAAAGAGCAAGTTTGCTTCTATCCTTGGAAGCTAGACATAATTTGTCTCTGGATAGTTTGCTTGATATTCTCTGGAGTAAAAGATAGACATGCTTGCTGTCCATAGCAATCCATTGTATGTACAGATATCATTTTGTCTTCTTTACATTTCCCTGGGGAATTTGGGTTTGAGGAAACAGAAGAGGAAAATGCTGTACTTTGACTACTGTTATTACTGTGAGTGATAAACCATTCTTTGTCTCTGACTGAGGTGTCTTGTATCTTATGTCAGTGTTCATTAAACTATCATAGATCAGCTTGTTAGCTTGCAAGTCAGGTAAAATCTCAGAATCTACAGTTTTCACAGAAGAAAACCTCCTATTTCCTTGCTTCAAATTCCCCCACTCACTTTTTCTGTTTCTTACAAGATTCACTAAGTATCTTGCCCTCACTTGGTACTTCACTCTTTTAGAGATATTAAAAAGAGATCTTGTTTAATTTAAGAAAATGTACAATTTCTGAAGATAGATAATCTTTTAATTTAAGAGAACACTAACTTTAGGAAAGATAGTTTTGGTTAAAAATTATATTCATAAAACACTGTTTAACAAAAAAAGTTAATTGCATGTGGCTTTTCAAGTGTGTGAAAGCTCAGAATTTATTTTTACATCTCTTTTTCTTTGACCTTAAAACCATTTGGAGTCAAAAGTGCAGTACCACCCAATGCTAGAATTCACACTCTCTCAGTAGGAACATTTGAGTATGAGGAACTACAGGTCAACCCCATTTCAACATGGCTTTTGTCAGCTCTACAGATCTAGTCAAATTCTAGCCTGCCTCATCACAGGAATTCTATTTCAGATTTATACATCCTAAAGGGACATTCATGGCAGTGTGAAATGTTCTTCTTTCTGTTTCTAATAGAATTAAAGGCATTTAAAAATCTGCTATGAATGCAAGTGACACTAATTTGATTGCTAATTCTGATATGTGCTTTGGTGCATATTCATGTTTATTACTTGCATTTAATGACTGCAGATGGGTGGAAAAGTCACATAAGTCAGTGTCTTTCTCTCTAGGGAGCTAGTAAATGAAACTCTGTTATCTAGCCTTGGGTATTAATATCTGGCAAATAACTTTGGCTTATATTCTAATTTGAATTAATTATTTTCATTATAAATTGTGGTTTCTTTAATGTTAAAATACAGTTTCAAGTTTTGGAATGTCATATAAAATAAACTGAATCATAGAGGCCAACATTACTCTTGATGAAACTATGATGATCCCACCTGCTGTATAGGCAATTGTAAGAAGTATATGCCTTTATTTTTATGGGGAAATAGTCCTCATGGTGCCATCAATATTACCATATATGCTTTTCAAAATAACAAAAATAACCTTGACACTCATTTGTTAACTTATTGATTTGTGGACAAATGATAGACTACAGAGTTGGTTTTAAAGTCTTTAAACTATCTGTTTTTGTTGTTTTAGAATTATATATTTCTTTGAAGGATTATAGTCAATGCTGTATAATTTCTACATTTTAAAGTTAAGGAAACTAAGGATAGAGAATGTTGGTTTCTCAGTTCATAGGGGCACAGCACTAGCACTACAATTCTGATTCAGAGTACTAGATCAAGAGAATCAGAATTACCATAGAAATTTAAGTATAAATATTATATATATGTACATATATGGACACATACACACACATACTTTATATGTATTTATACACATTTGATATATATATACACTGTATATTTATATATACTTTAAATATGTCATACATACTTTGAATATATCATATATATCACACATACACATCCATATTACTGGGCTCATTCCAGGAAATTCTGTAATAGGAAGTTTAGAATCAGTGTCAGATGCTTCTGATACATGGCTAGATTAGGAAAACACTGCTCAACCTAACATTGCCTCCTTCAAGAGAGACATGATCACCAACTAGATCATAACAAAAGAAAAAGGACTTCAAAAGGAAATGAATGCATCAAAAAAGCAATGGCATGGGAAAGTCTTTAAATGAAGTGTGCACTTGTTGGCAGTCATCTGTGTGGGCAATCTAACATACACTGAAAATTTCCTAAGAATATAGACATTTATTGTACCAGGCTTATATTCACCTTCTCTATTCAACATTTATATTTTGGAGCATATATTTTCAGCAGAGATATGGTGATGATTAAAGATACACTCAGTATCTAGTATGAGGCTATTTAAAAATAACTTTACATATATACGTATTATACATATAATTTTATTATATTATTAAAATTATAAATTATATTATATTAATATATATTTACATTATATATAAATTATTATTAAAATTATATATATATAATTGTAGAGATATTCTGAAGGACAGATGAAAGTAGAAAGCAAAAATAGAATTCAGAGTATGGCAGATTTTCTGAGAATGTGTTGATGATCTAAGGTCTAGAGGGTAAGTAAGAGAGCTAACAAAGTTTTTGGAAAAGTTCCTATGAAGGAAGCATTCTTGTCATATTCAAGAAACAAGAGTAAGTCGAGTAGAATGTGAATATATTATGGATAAAGATAGGAAAGCACAAATGGGATGAATATCCATAGAAAAAGGATTGAGAGGAACACCAGAAAAGAAGATAAATAGCAGTTATTTCTTTAGAGCATGGGCATTGGGCCTTGAGTATTTGCCAGATACTTTGATCAATATTCTAAAGTATAAAATAATCAAAACAGTCTACTTTCTAATTTAGGTCAGATACATATTTGAAATAAATTTGTGAATGTAACCATATTTTTTTTTATATTTGGGTTTGATAGTTTGTTAGAATATTAAATGGCTTTTAAAGAAAAGTACGTAATATGGCAATATATAAAGGACACTAAAACTTCAGTACACAAACTTTTTCTGGGTTAGGGTAGTAGTTAGAGAGTAGTTTTTTGTCCTTAGGCATTCAGCATCCTTGTGTATCAGTTAGCATATACTAGCGAGAGAATGACAAGTACTGGTTAAATTAAATAGGGAATTGCTTACAGGGAGGATAGCAAAGAGAGGTTCTATTAAACTTACATTTCGAGACACTTGTATCACTAACAATGCAGCTACAGTTTACTGGGTTCAATTATCATTGCAAATTGGCAAACAGCACTTGCCAGCCTTCTAATCATTCAATATATTCTTTCATGTTCAAGCAGAGCTGACAGTTTAGTTGAATAGTTAATGTCAAAAATTTCTTCAGTTATATCCACCCATACATACAGAGCAGTTAGATGGCAAACAGGAAAGAAAAAAAAAAAACAAAACACGAAGTTTTGCATCTCTGTTTCCTATTTTTCAAATACTTAAAATGAGTGGTAGATTGCTTACTTTGATGGCTGAAATTTCAAAATACAAATTTAGGTTAAATTCTCTAACTGGACCTGTGTACTTCCAAGTACTAAACTATGCAGGCTATAGGGAGATATTCATTCAGATTTGTGGGGTTTATTCCCTGGACAATTTATCAAAGGTCAGGATTACACTTTTGCCAATAAAAACAATGAAACTACATTTTGTATACTTTGTAGACTTGTACTCCATACTTTACAGACAAGACCTGCTGAATTCTCTCTATAGAAATAGCTTATAAAATGTTGCACAATTTTTACTCTTTCTCTTTGACTAATCTTTTGTCTTCTCTGCCCTTCCTCATGTGAAACACATTATTTTTTAACAAATAAGTCGTTGATATTGTTTGACAATCCATTGAATTATATGATCATCTAGTTTCCTGATAGAATTTAATTGGAGCTATAGCTTCCATCTTCCCACTGCAGACAGGAAGAAATTCACACCAGAAGAGAAGCATGTTATGTTAGTAGATCACAACTACAGTCACCAAAAATGGCTCTGGAAGGAAATAATTTTGAAATCTTAAGTTGGGGACAGGTCTCTTCTATATCCCTTCAGCATGACAGAATTTGTATTTTTTTTCCTAAAGGAAATTCCAAATAGGAGACCTAGTAGGTTTCAACTTGCATCTTCTACCTGGGAAGTGTTTTGTTTTTTTTTTTTTTAAAGATTTTATTTATTTATTTGTCAGAGAGAGAGCGAGCAAGAGCGAGCACAGGCAGACAGAGTGGAAGGCAGAGTCAGAGGGAGAAGCAGGCTCCCTGCGGAGCAAGGAGCCCGATGTGGGACTCGATCCCAGGATGCTGGGATCATGACCTGAGCCGAAGGCAGCTGCTCAACAAACTGAGCCACCCAGGCGTCCCGTGGGAAGTGTTTTGTAGTACCTCTCTGACTGTGCAACTTGAACTTGTCATTGAGTGCCCTTCGTGGAATGCAGGTTTCTTTATACAGGCTTAAAAATGCAGTCTTGTAAACTGAGGGCTGCTGTAGGAGGGGAGATGGGTGGAGGGATGGGGTAATTGAGTGATGGGCATTAAGGAGGGCACCTGATGTAAAAAGTACTGGGTGTTGTATGCAAATGATGAATCACTAAATTCTACCCCCTGGAAACTCATAATACACTATATGTTAACTAAATTTGTTTTAAATAATTTTTTTTAAAAAATGCAGTTTTAATTAGTTACATGAATTTTTTCAGCTCATTTTATCTAATATACTAACAAATTAACAAAAACAAATAGAATTTAAGTATCTCTATCTAAAACATGAAGTTATTAGATACTGGTTTTTGTTGTTGTTGTTGTGTTTTTCCTCTGCAACTTACCATCTTTCTTTCTTTGGGTGAATGAATACATGCTAACTAATGAATTAAATACAGTTTCTAACTTGGTAATTCATTTTTCAGATTAGAGGTGAATGCTCAATGATTTCTACTACAGTTAATATAAACACTGACCTGATCAAATGCAGAGATCCCTGTATGCCATTAAAAGGCCACAGATTTATCACTTCTGCCAAGGTTTTGCTCCCAGCATCTGATTAAAAAGCATAGGCCAATGTCTGCTTTTATCTACTTATTTTGATTTCCTATTTGGATCTCTTCACTGGCACTGTTCTCATGACTCCTTGCTGTTTAGATGCTTTCTAGCATTTATTGTCTTGGTTTTTCTTTCAGCGGCATCACAGTTCAACTGCATGATATACTTGCCTATTCCAGGATAATCCACATCTTCATCCTTCAACCATCCTAAACATGAGTATAATGCTGTGGCATAATAGGGAGGAAAGCAATCACCAATGACCCTAGGTTTTTCAAGAAGGTATGGGATGCTAATAAAATGCACCATATGCAAATAAAATGCACCAAATGAGCAATACTTTATTATTAAAATCTCTGCACGGCATAGATGTTTTGGTTTAAGTAATGATGTCATCTAGAAGAATAGTCTTCTGGAGAAGTTAATGGAACTGAGTCCTTATTACCGGTTTATTCAAACCCACATAGGCACTCCTCTCACTCAACCATTTATTAAAACAAATGACTTTTGCTTCCTAATGATCAGACTGAATTTATACCTCCCTTAAATAAAGGAGAAAAGATTGATATGCTAAGATGACAGATCTTTGGGTATAAATGATAGCATATTATGCTAATTTATTAATCTTATAATTTTTGATAAGAAGGGAGAGAGGAAATAGTAGAGAATTATTGCTAAATAATGGGTAGATAGATTGTTTCCTTCTATAGCCACCAAAACTATGCCTTAAGTATTCTCTGTATAATGTAACTCTGTGCCATTGATGTAGTTTCTCTATTTTTGTGTGATTTTGGTACTTAATCACTATATTTTGTGATTAATATCCATATTCTATTTCGGAAGACTCAACAATTAGAAGAAAATTACCATAAATATAAAATTATTATTTAATATTCACTTATCTTTGAATTCATTACTAGAAAATGTATTATGCACCCATAATATGAGGAAAATGGAGAAATTGAGTTCCATAACAAATTAACAATATTTGGGGATCTTCTGTTTGTACAATGTTTTAAAATACTTATTCATAGTCTCTTTCTATGAAAATCTGAATTTGCAGTTGCTAGATAAAAAAGTACTGTTAAAATTACTTAATGAAGAGCATGGTGATTTCATTCTATATGCTGTCATATGGAGTATGTTCTATTGTATAATGAAAGATAAATGTGCTACTTTTCCCATTAATGTGTTAGTGTATATGTGTAAATAATATAGAATTAGTAACATTTGCTTTTATATAATTGAATCTGGGAAATTGTCCCTTCTCCTTAGGCTACATTCAGTTTACCTACTCGTTCAAAGTACATAAGTAACAAAGACAGATGGAAACAATGTACTTATTTAAAGTCAGCAAAAGAAAATGGACAGTTTTGTGGTGTCACCTGAGAGATTTCCATTTCATTAAAGATAGAAATGACCTCAGTACCTATTCTCATAGTGTAAGAAAAATAAAAGTCTCAAGTAATATAGCATCTTGAGAATAGATAAAATTTCATCTTTGTAAATGGATGTAGATACATATGTGTACATACATAGATATATACATATACATATATAGATATAGGTATGTATGAACAGGTATATATACATAGGTATATATGCATACATATAGTTAAAGTCTCATTGCCTATGGGCTCGATGGCATTATCACTATCAAAAAATTAGACAACTTTCTTTTAAATTTATTTTAGGATTCATCCCATGAGTTTATTATATTAATAAGCATTATAATTTATATTTATATTATAACTTTATTTTATATAAATGTATAGTATATATTAATTATATATTATATATTATGTAATATAACATATATATTAATTATATATAAATAATACAATTATATGAAATATATAAATAATATATTATAAATTTATAAACAACATTAATAATTTATAATTAACTACCAATGATATATTTAAGGTAAAAAATTAGTAAAACTAAAAGCAATAGAGGCATATGATATGCACATAAAATGGGAATATAATATTATGAATTATTATAATACAGGCTTTTTATTTAATTGAACCATTTCTCATTTTAGGCAAACACTGAGATGCTTAAGATTAACAAAGACTCGTCTAATTGGGTTGAGTTTGAATTAAGAGGTTGATATCTTGAACAGCATTTCAGGAGACAGGATTTCCCAGGTCACATTTTCGTAATTCCCATTTTTCATGGGATATCCACTTTTCACATACATACTAATTTTACACTTGGGATAGTTCTTTGTAATATTAGACCTATATGTGATTGTTATGTCTCAGAGCCCCTGAAATAAAAAAGGAGTTGTACTTTAGCCCTGCCACAAACCTTTAGTAATTAGTTAAATCCTAAATTTCACTCTATCTTTATTATTATTATTTTTTTAAAGATTTTATTTATTTGACAGAGAGAGATCACAAGTTGAGAGAGAGAGAGAGAGAGAGGAGGAGGAAGCAGGCTCCCTGCCTAGCAGAGAGTCCGATATGGGACTCGATCCCAGGACCCTGAGATCATGACCCGAGTTGAAGGCAGAGACTTAACCCACTGAGCCACCCAGGCAGCCCCCACTCTATCTTTATTATTATAACTGGTTGGTTAATGTATCATTTGCTTTTCATGTATTTTACCTGTTGCTGAATATTAGAGCTAAATCATGTAAGAATAACAATAGGTAAATATATAGATAGTCCAAAAGACAGTAAAACAGATAGATAAAATTGGGATGGTAGATATAGTTATTGTTTCCCTTTCTTTGGGAAAGCTAGATGCCTCATTTTGAATTTTCACAAATGGAGATAAAATGCCTAGCTACTGGTCATTGGGAAGAACTCTGAAAAATCTAATACTTGAAATGTACTTGTTCTAGGCTAAGAAACTAAATCTTATGTTATTGTAAAGTATGTATATATATTGCTTCAGAGATAAATATCTACAAATATTGTTCCTTCTTTCTTTGACCTAAAGTGTGGCCAGACTGTGAGAAACAGTTTCCTTTCTCATGTATAAACTCTGTAGACTCTTATTTTCTTGTGAAGGTGATTTTCTATTTTTATTGGTGAGGCAGTTACAAGACAGTCATAAGCTTCACCTCATTTCAGAAGAACCACTGTAAAAACAGTGCAGAATGTGGTGTATGATCCTGAATAAATCCTTACTTTGGGAAACACACTAACATTGTATTACTATGGCTTTAATCATGGTCCCAGTAGATACAAGGGCAAGGCTATACTTCTTGGTAGGAGGTAACATTCCAGCTATAAGGTATGAACATTTGCATTGTCAGTCAGCCTGAGAAATAGATCTTGCATAATTTGGAAAGCTAAGTATCATTAACAGTATGTTTCAAATCCAGTATCACCAACATAATCATGCTCATTTTAAATGTTAATTGTGGTCTTGTCTGCAACAATAAAATGTATTAACTGAGAAACATTTTCATCATTGCTATCAACAACATCATTTTATCATTACTATCATTGTACCCATTCTGTAGCAAGAAATCTCTGGAGTGGGGCGGGGAACTCGTTAATTTGTAATGGGTACCTGGAACTACTTATTTTCCTTAAAGTAGTTTAACTGCTATTTAACTTAAATAGTGCTCATCTTCCAAGTTTCTGATTCTATAGCTACCCAGTGTGGACTAAGAAATTAATTACCTGGGAGGATTCTGATACAGGTGGTGAATGATCATTCTTAAGAAATATTGGAGGGATGCCTGGGTGGCTGAGTCAGTTAATTGTCTGCCTTCAGCTCAAGTCATGATCACAAAGTCCTGGGACAGAGCCCCATATTGGGCTCCCTGCTCAGAGGGGAGCCTGCTTCTCTCTCTCCCCCTCTGCCCCTCCCCACTGTTCATGTTCTCTCTCTCTCTCAAATAAGTAAATAAAAATCTTTAAAAGAGTAATATTGGAATAAATTTTGGGGCAGCTGAGGTTTTTTTCTTTTTCCTCCCTTCCTTCCTTTCTTCCTTTCTTCCATTCTCACTCTGTTTCTTTGTGCTCATGAATTCTGGACAATAAACACATGACTCACTTCAGTGGGAAACCGAGGATAATTGGTATCAATGCTCTAGAGGAGGCTGGGAACTGTGTCAGAGATGCTACAAGCAGCGGTGTGTGTTCATGGCATATTGTAGAAGGCACATCCAGTTGCATTTTGGTGTTAAGGTCTACATGGTACATTCATCTTGTGATCTTTCAGGAAAGGCTGATACTAGTTTGGTTGGAGGAAGCTTGGTTCTCCTTGGAGAACCAACTCTGTCCACTACTCTTGGACAGAGCAGTGAATGTAAAGTCAAAGCTTGAAACCCATCTGCCAATAAAAGTCTGCAAGTGGCCAAAGGATTAATGAAATATTAAGAAGTAATAAGAGGATAGGGTAAGTGGGTACTTTGTTGGGATTATTCTGTAGTTCAGAAGAAAGATAAGAAAACTATGATGAAAGGCAAAAGACAGATGATTTTCTGCAACCATTACTCTAACTGATAATAGCAGTTCTTAACTATTTTAAGGTTTACTTACATTCTATTATTTATAGCTATGTACAATTGATACTATATTTTCACATAGTTCACCTCATTTTGTTTCCACAGAACCTTCATGAGATAGGTTTGGCAGGAGTTGCCCACTTTTTTTTTTTTAATAAAAAAATAGAAACCTAAATTATTTACTCAACTTTCCTTCTTAATCCTAAAACATCTTACTTTTCCTGAGTAGGTAGATGTCGATAAAGAGAAAATACTAGGAGTTACAGCCCTATGGTAAGTTTACATAGCAAAAGCTTGTGAAGTCACATTCATTTTGATCAAGAAAGTGATATACAACACTGTAAATTTGCAGAAGGAAAGATTGTTTAGTTTAGCATAGCCAGCTAAATTGAAAAATAATAGTATTTTTATTTTTAAGTCTATGGAGAACAATTATAATATCTGGGGAATGAAAATGGTGATGAGATATTTAATATTGATTTTAATAATTCTAAATGAGATATGAGTTTGCAGTATCAAAGTACCTGTGCCCAAGTTTAGTAATAAACTAGCCTCAAAACCATTCTTTTGCTTACTTGTTAAAGCCATTTTTTTTTTCATTTAGCCTTCTTATTATTGGGTAATAAATGATATGAATGTGAACATGAAATTGTCTTAGGCTGTAAAATTGCACCAGATATTATGTGAACCTAGAAGAAATTTCATGTACTACTAAGAGTGTACTATCTCTTTTCTTTCTATAATGCCACAAATGATTTCAACGAAAATGAGTCACAGTACCCAAGAAGAACTAGATATTGAACTTTATAAAAGTACAAGCAGACCTTACCGACAGGCAGTTCATCATGCTTCTACATTTAGGTATTAATTTCAATTTCAATCTTCCTGTAAAACAAAAAGGAAGAATTTTTTATTATGGAGTAATGGCCTTGCTGAAGTGACATAAATTATAGTTGAAGACATTAAAGTTACACACTAAAGGCTACTTTCCACTCTTTCACCTCATGTATTTCTTTCCAGTACTGTCGGGGTTGCTTCTAAAAATAATCTAGATTTTTACCAAACCATGCACTCTAGTTTCCATACAGGAAATCCTTGTATAAGGACAATGTAGCTTTGTTCTTATACAAGTATTGTCAGAGGCAGTTGTGTTATTTGGCCTTACTTGATGGGATACCACATTGAGCGGATCCTAGAAGACCCTCTCACACTGATGTCAATCATCTATGAATCTGAAAGCTGCTCAAGTCCTATTTTGGTAGCCAAAGACAAAGGCAAGTTACAGACAAAACTATTAATTAGACAAGTAAAAACTTTCATTTCTTCTGTCTTTTCTTGTTTTTCTTCTCCCCAATTATATTTCCTAGATTTTATCTATATTCAGAGTTCCTTTAACACTACTACATATTTTATTGAGTATAAATAATATCGTTAAGATCTATTTTAGCTGCCAGAGTTACAGTACTGAATATGGCAATGTGGTTTTCTTCCAGGACATTTGGTAATGTTGAGGGACACCAAAAGAGAGAAAGTTATAAAATAAGATGATAGTACCATAAAGTCAATGAGTGTAGAGTGCTTTCATATAAGGGTATCCTAAGCAAGTCTTACAGTTCATAGAAGTAAGTTCCTAGAATAAGTAACATGGAAGTTGAAGCTTGAGAGATGAGTTGGGGAATAAAAAGTTGCCTGGAAGTTAAGTATAGCAAAAGTGGAGGATGTAGGACTTGCAAAGTTTCAAATTTAGGGGGTAATATGAATGTTTAAGGCATTGCAAACAATACTATTTTAATAAGAATATCATTTTCAAAAATTTCAGTTTCAGTGATGTGAAAATAATATATAAATATCAAAATTAAATGATGCAAAGTAATTTAGAATAGAAAATAAGTGTCCCTTGGAATACAAGCCATTAGTCTTATGCCCCAGATAGAAATCATCCACCACTTATTGTATGTCATTGCAGTCCATTTCAGAACCTCTCCAGGCATTTGGGTATGCATACATAGATAGTTCAAAGGCTTGTGTATCACTTTACATTAACAGTATTTGCAGATTTTATATATCTATGTATATAAGTGTGCCTTATTCTTTTAAACCAGATAATACTTCTATTAGATACATTTATTAAATTGTTTCAAAAATTAGCTTTTACTTGCTTTAAAAAGCAATGCTGTAATTAAAGTCAATGGATACAAAAATGAGTGGATCTATCTGCAAAACTTAATTTCAATTTTGGTATTGTCAAAGATTTTTCAAACTATTTATTCCAATTTAGTTAAAAAGTGTCAGAGTATCTGCTTCCACATTATTCTAAAATTAATGATACTTAAGTTAAAAATTATAAAATTGCAGATTTATGCACGTTCAGCTATTCCCTAACGTACAACTTAATATTGTAATGTTTCTATTTGGGAAATTTTAAGTGAATTAATTTTTTAAAATTTCTGTAGTAGAGATAAATTAAAATATTTCCAAAACATTTTTTTCTAATTACCTTTTGTATCTTTTGATTATTTTTCTATCAATTTTTTCCCTTTCTCTTATTAGGTTGCTCATTTTTATGATTTATATAAATAATTTATGGAAATCATTACTGTCATAAATGCTGCCTTTTTTCCCCCTGGCTTTCATTATACATTTTTCAGAGTGAATTTTTTTATAGAAGTTGTAAAAAAATAATTATAATCAAAATTGTTAGTCTGGAGTTTTATTTTAGGTTTAGAAAAGTCCCTCCTACTCCAAGATCGTGTGTGTGTGTGTCTGCTATTTTCTTCTAGTACTTTTATGTTTTCATTCTTTTAAATTTAGGATATTGATCCAGTTGAACTTCTTTTGTTAAAATAGGTAGAGAATTACTCAATTTCATTTATTTCATAAATTTTAGAATGTTATCACAACATCATTGAATAAACAATACATTTTTTTCTGCAGTGATTTGAGTTGCAAGTTGAAAATACACATATCCGTTAGTGTTTTTATTCCCCCAGTTTCCTATTGTGATCTGCTGATCTTTTTGTCTGTTTATTCCTGTGACTACGCTATATCATTTTAATTAGTGTATGTTTAATGGGCATCTTGGAAAAATTTACCCAGTAAAACTTTTCTATGTGCTTTCTTCTGACAGTTTTTACAAATCTATTTTTCTTCACAGAGCCAAGTTTTTATAAGTTACACATTTCCATTTATAAACAAAAAAAATTTGTTATTTTTGAGGATACTTTTATCTACACACATATGTGTGCATAGGGAGAGTTGATGTCTGTATGATATTGATTTAAATCCAAAACAATCACATTTTTTCATTTATGCAAGTCTCGATTTAGATCCTTCCGTAAAATGTTAAATGTTTTATATAATATTTTCACGCTTTTTAAAAAAAATCATCCAGATTTTATATACATTAGCTTAAAAAACACAAAGCAATAATGGCTATACCAAGAGTGAGACTAAAGATGGCAGTCTCCTACCTCATACACTTGCCACCAGTTTCAGCCTCCAGACACTTAAAGTATTTAGAAGGATTTCTTCTGTTGATTTTCTGGTTGTTAACTTCATAGTATGCCCGTATTTCTCAATTACTCAATAGTTAAATTGATTTAATAGCACTTTTAATAGTTCTTCCAGATATCAAAGATAGTGGCTTATACTAAGTGAAATACATTTTCTAATCTCCTTTTACCATTTATACCATTATCTTTATATCAGTTGTTAATAAAATGTAGTTTAAAAGCAGAATTCAAACTTTATTTCTTGTGTCTCTTAATGAAGAAATTGATACCCCTGTGTTTCCTTCTTTGTGCCTTCACATTTCTGTTAACTATGAAGTAACATTGTATTATCAGATTTGTAAAATTCCTCTGTTTTACAATCATTATTGCAACTATGGTATTTTGCTTAGACACTGATTCAAAAAATTAAAAATAAACTAATAAGGAGTATTTATAATATAATTTGAAGATACCAAACTCCATCCAGAATTGAAAAAGAGAAAATTAGCCCAAACTGAAGAGAGAAAAAGTAATCCTTCCAGTCAGGATGTGGAGACAAGATACAACCAGTTGCAAGCTGAAAACATTGTTTCTTTCAAGTTCATGCAGTCATCATAAACTGCTTTAGCAATACCTTTCTGAGTGACTACTTCTATCTTACCAATGATGCCTCAGACATATTTTCATTTATTACTATAGATACCCAGTTGCTAAATTGCCCTTAACTCATGACAGCACCCAATGCCTAGTTTATTGCCACTTCCCCTAATCCCACTTTGAGAAGAGCAGAATTCAGAATGGATCCTCCTTTTCTACCCTCTTCAAAAATGTTCAGCACAAACTTAACTTTGCAAAAATGGTTTCCCTCCTCTTTTAGTTGAATAACATTTCAGGGTTCACTCTTCCCTTTGGTTGAGTGATATTCTGCAGTTCCTTCTTGAGAGTTCATAAATCTGATCCTGTCTGACTGCTAACTATTTCTTGGTAGTCTTTGGCTGATTAAGCTTTAACAGTTTGGAGACTTTAACAAGATTTTGTGTGTGTGTGTGTGTGTGTATGTGTGTGTGTGTTCCCTTTAAAAGGGACTTTAACAAGATTTGTTCAAGACTTTTTTAGAGCTGTGGACCAGGACCCCTGATTAGATAACAATGCATGTATCTGAGCCCTTTTGTGACCTCTGATGTGATTAAGTTTGACTTTGAACTTGGGCTTTGATAGCTTCACCGAGACTTTCAATGTTAGATTTATTCATTTCTCGGGATATGTGTGTGTGTTTTCAAAAGATTTACTTATTTTAGGGAGAAAGAGAGAGAGGGAGAGAGTGCCTATACAAGCATAAGCAGGGGGAGGGGAAAGAAAATCCCAAGCAGACACCGGAATGAGCACAAAGCCTACTTGGTCCCAGGACTCTGAGATCATGAGCTGAGCTGAAACCTCTTGACTGGAGACACTGAACTGACTGAGCCAACCAGGGGAGTTTCCTCAAGATATGTATTTTGATCATACTTCGGTGAATTTTGGCTTTTAAGGGTTTGATTGCCTATATTTTCCTTCATATGCCTTGCATGTTATCTATTAGAAGGAGTCTATAGGAAAGGGCCCTATTGTGATAAACTTACTTTTAATTGACCCAAGAGCTGAATTCAGAAAGTCTCTTCAGTCAGGCACCCTAAGTCACTTTTTAAAACCATATAGATACGTGAAACCATATGATAATCAATTCTCTCCACTTGACTTATTTCACTCAACTTAATCACTTACTTGTGGAGCATAAGCAATAACACGGAGGACATTGGAGAAGGAGAGAAGTAAATTGGGGGAAATCGGAGGGGGAAACAAACCATGAGAGACTGTGGGCTCTGAGTAGCAAACTGAGGGTTTTGGAAAGGAGAGGGGTCGGGGATTGGGTGAGCCTGGTGGTGGGTACTTAGGAGGGCATGTATTGCATGGTGCCCTGGGTGTAGTGCATAAACAATGAATTTTGGAAAACTGAAAAAAGAATTAAATAAAATTAAATTTAAAATAAAAAGAAAATGCCATTATAAACTTAAGAGATCATTAAAACAAAACAGAACAAAAATTAAAACCATATAGTGACTATCCTCTGTGCTGCTTTTTGTGACCCTAAAACATCTTTGTTTAGTTCAGGGTTTTGTCAGAACCTTGATGATGGCCTTTTGTTCCCCCTAAAACTGGATTGTAAAGATAGGAAGTTATATAACAGTCATTTTTACCCACTGTACTTTTCTCATTGGGTCATCTCACACAGCCTGCCCATCCACTGGGTTGGAAGCCCGTTTTTCTCATATATATATATATATATATATATATATATATATATATATAATTCATTTACTTGTCTCTCCAAATGACACAATCCAACAAAGGACAATTTAACACCACTATGGCCACATAGTGATGAATTTGGGAAACTTTTAGTATTGGGCAAGATTTTTCATTTATGGGGTGCCTTAGAATAGAAAGACAATGAAAAATATATCTGCTATCTGCTTTGGTATGATGAAACTTCTAAAGGAATTAGTACTCTAAAACTATTTCCCTAAAAGACTTCTGGCAAAAGTATGGTGGGTTGAATTGCTTCCCTACAAAAGATATGTTCAAGTCCTAACCCCCCATAACTATGAATGTGGTCTCATTTGGAAATAGTCTTTGCAAATGTAATCAAGTTAAGGTGAGTTTATACTGTGCCCTAAATCCAATGGTAAGTGTATTTATAATGAAAGGCGAGGGAGGCTTGCATACAGAAACATAGAAGAGAAACACAGAGGGGAGAGACCTTGTGAAGACAGAGGCAAAAACAAACAAAGAAACAAACAAACAGAACAAGGTGTCTTCAAAGCCAAACAATGCCAAGGATTATTGGCAACTACTAACAATTAGAAGAAGAAAGGATTCTTTTGCCCCTGCTGACAGCTTGATTTTTGAATTCTAGCCTCCAGAACTTTGACAAAAATTTCTGTGATTTTAAGCCACATGGTCTGTAGTAATGTTACAGAATCCTTAGGAAAATGATACAAAGGACAAATAAAACATAAGAAAGACTTGAAACTGCTTCTCTTAAATTCTACTCCCCTGACCTTTATCGTTGCTTTTCTCCCATTCTTAAATATCCTGACTTGTCAGTAATCCCTATCTTTCTCCCAGACTCCGTGGGCCTTGCCTGGTACCCACTGATGCATTTTTCCTTTGATTCCTCCTTCAATCACACCTGTAAAACCCATGCAACCAGAGTTTGTATTATACCTGTCTAAAGCCCAAACATCTCTCCCCATTTTTTTCTGTTTCTCTTTTTTATCCTCACTAGGGAAATTTAAAAGGTAAATTGATCAGAAAAAAGCAATCTTTTTGTCATTATGTGAACACTCTAGGAATATCTAGTTCAGATAAGTAGTTAAAAATGTGTAAGAAAAAGTTAATTAACTGTGATTCTTTTGCTTTAAGAAATGTGAACAAGTAAATTTAAATAATAGCTTTTGTTACTATAGTTACAAGATAAGAAGAAAAGGCTTTGGTTCAAGATAAAAGAGGAGCCTTCAAAAATGATTTAAAGATTCTTTAAAATTTAGTTCATGAATATCAGATTTGTAAATTGTATTTTTTGAAGTTTGTGTGGTATTTCTGATAAATAGATAAAATTTTGAACTAATTGAAATGATTCAGTAATCTTATTTTAAAGACAATTCTACATCACTCTAGCTTATTACATGAAGTAACATTCTTGTTTAAATAAGACTAAATCTAAACTTCTCATAATTCAAAGTTTCTAAATATATTATCATTCTTTCTAACGGTTGTTTACAATTACAATCTAAGAAATAGTATTTAGCTATATGATATGATGATGATGGAGATCTTTTTAAAGGTTTTTTAATGAAGCCTCTGTTAAGGTATAATTATATGCAATAAATTGCACATATTTAAAGCATGCAGTTTGATTTTTTTTTGTACATACCTATGCACTCATGAAGTCATCACACAATCAATGTAAAAAAAAAAAAGTAGTCTTTTCCTCTAAAAGTTTTCTTATCTATTATCCTAATTTCTCCCTCTTAACTCCCTATCTTCCACCCTGACCTTCTCCAGAAAACTACTGGCCTGTTGTCACTATAGATTAGTTTGCATTTTCCTGGTTTTTATAAAAGTGGAATTTTACAATATGTATGCTCTTTTGTCTGAATTTTACCATTCAGCATAATTAAATGGAGATTCATCAATATTTTACTGTGTATCAGGATTTTATTTCTTTCTATTGCTGAATAGTAGATCATTATATGGATATCTCACAGTTTGTGCATTGACTTTAATGGCAATTAAATGATCAGTTCTCTCAGGTGTCCTTGGTAGCTTTGCGTATAAACTGATAGCTAGTGATTCAATATGCCTCAGACTATCTCCTCTAATCTTAGGTTCTGCCTTATTACAAGCTGACTGTATGATATATCCCAAAGGACTCACACAATACGCAGTGCAATTGTCAGGAGCTATGAGCTGCCTTTCCTCAACATCCTCCTAAATAATCTTTGCATACCCTAAAACATGGATACCTAATTCTCTTCAGGTATTGGAAACAACACCAGACAAAAAGCTGTTCTTGCATATTGATGTGTAAGGACCTTATCAGGCACTGTTAACAACCAGCACATCAGTGAATGTCCTACAGTATTATCTTTGGATTCATGTCTCTCAATTTAAAAATACTCAAATCACTATTCCAAAAAACTTTCTTTGTTAGAGACTACAAGCTGAGGGTTTTTAAGCAACCCCCAATGAATACACACATATATTCCCAACCTTAAGCTTACAGTCTTTAGAAGAGGGAACTAACTCCACCCAAGAATTTTGGATCAAGTAAATGACTACAATGAGATGCAGGAATTTACAACATGAGTTCTGCAGAACACAATCACAGATTGCTCTCTTAATCTTCATTATTTTGTTTTTTAGTTTGCTAGCTATCTTTTTCTTCTGGTTTAAAGCTACTTTTAACCATGTTACTTATAAGATCTCAATTCTTAATATTGTTTTTTACATCATTAGCTACCCCTTGGTATGAGTTAAACATCTGTCTGCAATTTGCTCATGATTTGACTAAAACATAATAGTTAAACCAACTATTGAATTTCCTTTGGATGCTATACAATATCCCTTGGTGCCAATTTCTTATAATAGATCAATTGGCTTCCTAAGTATTAAAAGATTTTTTTTGGAAAGCAAACATCACAATAATTCAGAGAAACAAATCTAATCACCCTATAAGTCATACTTTTCTCCTCACTGAAATAACACTGAAATGCCCTTTTGTGGCATTTAGCTTTATAACTGGACTTCTATAGATACAGAATTTGATGAAGTCCTAGGAAACACATTGTATACATTTGAAGGCTTACTTTTCAGACTATTTAAGAAATGTGTAGTACCTAGGCTCAGGTTTAAATTTATTTAGTTTAGATCTACCTGATGGTCTATATTTGAAAAACATGATCATTTAATGCCAAGGAAAACTTGATAAATTGCACCAAAGTGTTATAATACTACCTGGCAAGCCCACAGGTTATTTTGGCCAAAGACAGGCCTTTAGGTGGCCACTAATAACAGGCAACATTATTCCAGCACAAAAGTCTATTGGTATTACCAACTTATCCAAAAAAAATCTGCTATTTTGGTAAACTAATGCTTACCTTCAGGAGAGTCTCTGATGTCATTCAGCTCATTCTCTTTTCTATTCATGCCCTTTTCTCACCATCAAGCCCTGGTGACAACTGATGAGTTCTCTTTAAATATTTACCTTTTCCACAATTATTTGTAAATGGACCTATTGTTGTTTTGTAGATGGCTTCTTTCACCTAACATAATGTATCTGAGATCCATTTATGTTGTTTAAATCAGTGTTGCTCAGTGCTCCATTTATGAATGTAACTTGATAGGCTCTTTAGTTTAAAAATCTAACCTTCCTTTGGCTCTGAGACGTTGTCTTCTAATTGTAATTTCATTATTTCCTTCCTCCCTTTTGTTCTGTTTTCTTCCTAGTACTCTTCCTCTTTTATGCTTGGTTTTCCTCAAATATTTGGCAAATCTCTGTTTTCCAACCACATGTAAGAATAAAAGCTTAGTTTAATATTAATAATTTAAAAATACTGATGATCGATGTAGGTTTCCTCTACCTCTCCCTGCAATGTATGGAGAAGCAGCATTTTCTTTTTAGATGTCACCTGGGTTGGATATTTCTTTCAGAGGAGGCTCAAGAGTACAAAAGAAGACTCAGTAGGAGGGTCCTTACATTAGAACTCCCAGTTTCCCTCAGGAAGATTATTTAATTCCTTTAGAGAAGAGTTCTCAGTTTTATGCCTGGATTTGGATACTGGGCTACCGAATACTATTCATGCATTCAAGGGCAGAGAAGGTGATGGCTGGGGTAGCTTTTCCTCAGATAGTCCTTGAAGTAAGCATTCTTCTTTCATTACTAGCTGCTCCTTTTCTTTGTACACATGCTAGTAATTTCACTGTGCATTTTTACTGGGAAACCTGTTTTATCTCTGCTATGTCATTTTTCTCTTTGTCCTCCAGAAAATGCCTTATTTGGTATTTGTTTATCTGTCTAAATGCTCTCATTTACTTACTGTCTTCAAAAATCTTCCAAGGTGTCTGGACTTGGAGGTCTCTGATCTGTTCTCAGCAATGTAGGATTTCTCTTTTCAACTCTTTGCAAGTCATTCTTAAATGACCCAAACATTTATAAAATCTGATTACTGACAGAAAAGAAAGGAAATGCATACTGCCATACTGAAATACTTATTTATGTATTCACTTAAACTTTGTCATAAAAAATTTGTAGCTTAATTATTCTATGTGTAAACCATATGGCTACCATATAGTTACCAACTAAATGTGTATAGAAAGTATTTTCTTTCTGTATTTATTTATAAATTATATATAGATTATTATATGTAATAAACTATACTTAAACATGAAGTATTTCAAATTTTATTTTAATTGGTAGAATATTATAACTTTTATGGTTTTGATGAGGGAGCATGAGGCTGGCTGAAGACAAAGCAAAAGCTGGCGCCTTGTACCCCCCTCTCCATCCGCTCCCCCTCAGTCATATGTGTAGTATCCCTCAGGCAGCCCTGACTGCCATGAACAATAAGCAAATAGTTAGGTTGCAGAGATCACAATCCTGCAAGACAGGAGTCTCCCTTGGCTTACAAATGTCCTAAATCTCACTAACAAAGACAATTGATAGCAGGATTGTGACATCCCACCAAAAAGTCTCCCAACTATCTTAATGTTAATGGCTGGTCTAAAGACAACATTGATCAAACCACAAGGGCAAGACCTCCGGTAGGGCTTGGACATCCTGGCACCATTTAGGCCATCTTTAGCATATGAAACCTCCCTTGCCCCCTCCCTTTCCCTCACTTCCCCAACCATAGGGTACATAACCTGCCATCCCTCACAACCCCAGGGCAGGCCCTCTTCCTGCCCACAGGTCCTGTCCCCGTCCTTTAATAAACCACCATTTTTCACCAAAGATGTCTCAAGAATTCCTTCTTGGTCATTGGCTCCAGACCTCAGCCCACCAAACCTCACCTAGGTTCTAGAACTTCATCAGTTTCAATTATAAAGTATTAAAATTATACTAAACAATTTCTTCCTAGCATATTCTTTAATGGATTTCTTAAAATAAATTGTATTCATTATAGTACTTTGAGTCAGCAAAATTAATGTTGTGTCATCACTGAAAAAAAAAAACAACAAATCTTATCTCTTACATTTAACTGTTAACTAAATTTGGATCAGCATTTACAATGGTACCAAATGTCTCACCTCAGACAGAATAAACTTTCAAAAGCTTTACTTAGATTCAGTGAGTTGGATGAACATAATCAAACTACCTCCAAGTGAACTGGGTTTCGATGTATGGGATCTCACAGTGTTGAAAAAGTGGCATCAGGTAATTGCTTGTGAAGTCCTTCTGCTGCTAATGGCACCAATGTATTAGTACCTAATGCTTCACCTGTCATTCCTGAACAAGAAAATGTGGGATCAAAAACTAAATGAAATTAAGTTGGAAGAGTAGTCTAACTGAAAAATCATGCTTTACAGAGGGATGTGTGTGTGTGTGTGTGTGTGTTGTGTGTGTGTGTGTGTGTATATATATATGTATACATATATATATATGTATACATATATATATACATAAACATTCTCCAGATTTACATAGTAAAATGTTCATTTCAAACATATTCTTCCCAAAATAGTTATAACCTTTCAAAGTAGAAGCTAATGTGTTTCCATCACATATATGTCACTCAGTTCTCCTAGTCAGTGATATCACTGTGGCCTCCATTGGGATAGTAAATATTGACAAATATTTTATGCAAGTCACATTTCATTTTCAACTTTCTTAAGAAATGGAAATTCATTAACTTTTCATTAAACATGGCCTTAACCCCTGGCCCCCTAAAGCAATTATTACAAAATAAAATACAGCTGGTAGGTAGTAAAATAAACAAATAGTTGTACAATTATCACAATAAATGACAAAACTATTATGACAAGAATATTTAGACTATTTTTAAACAGTTTTATTGAGGTATTTTTTGCATGCCATAAAACTCGCTTATTATAAATGTCTCCATGAGTTTTAGTGAATTACAGAGTTGTGCAGTCATCACCTCAATTCAATTTTGGAATATTTCCATCATTCCAAAAACAAACCACATGCCCAAATGCAGTCATTCTCTGCTTCTACCCCCAGGCCTGGGAAACTGCAAATCTATTCTTTATAGCTCTTTTCTGAGCATTTCTGTAAACAGTAGCACACAATATGTAGTCTGTGGTTTCTGGCTTCTTTTGACAACACTGCTTTAAGGTTCATCCATGTTGTAGCATGTATCAGTACTTTGTTCCTTCTTAAAAATTCCTTGACGGGAACTTTGAGACTCTTGTGTTCCCAAACATACTGCAATTACACCTAAGCTACGAACTCTCACGATTGACCTTGAATATCCAACTGACTAGCTGCTTCGCCTAACTCAATACCACAGCACACTGGGCACTCACACCAGTTGCTGGAAGAGGCAGCAGTGTCCCCATCCTCCAGCACCCTTGGGACTGGAAGATATTGGCTGTCAGAAAGTGAGAAGGATGTTCCCAGGTCTTCTTTCAGGATTTCACCACGATTAAAGTGGGAACTCAGTTCACTGTGTGTTGCATATACTTCTACATCATAGCAAATATTCAGAGTAAAAAAAAAAGCCTTCCTAACCTATTCCACTCTATTTTAATCCTGTTACTAATAAACATTGCTTTAAATTTAAAACTCTGGATTCTGTGACAAGAGACATAAACTGAGTCTGCTGTACACCAATTATTGTGTGTGATCATTCTAAGCCCAGGGTCTTATCTCCAAATATAAGCAGTCTGGACTTCTCTTGTTACAATGATTGTAATCATTGTCATTGCTGCTGGGTTTTTTTTTTTTTCATTTTCTGTAATTACATATTACATATGTAATTACATATTAAATGTTACTGATGTTTGCATATTAATATTGCTAACAACTACATCCTCCTATTTTATCTGGAGAGGTTTTTGTTGTTTCTTTTGCTTTTTCCCTGTATACAATTAAGTCAGATGCAAGTAATAAATTCATCAATTCAGAGTAGGTATGGTGAGGAAACTGAGGAAACAGAGGTCTATATTGTTTTACCTAAAGAAAGAGGATAAAATGGGGAGGTATGAGGTAAAGGTGATTTGGGGAAATGTCCTATAATTATGAGCACCAGCCTGCTGTCTTATGCCTCTCTTGTGAGACAGTGTCATCGTCATATTTCAAAACATCTCAGGTCTGGTTTATAAAGTCAATCTAAAAAAAAAAAAAAAATATATATATATATATATATATATATATATATATATATATATAGTCAAGTGCTAGGTAAAGAGCCAATCAAGTTATTATAATAATCTATTCCTACCTAATTATATGGCAAGAAGAAACAGAAGAAAGGAAAGAAATGGACATTGCCTTTGCACCCTGTTTGTCAGTCAAAAGAAAAGCAAATGTGTTGATTGTGGTTAGAAAGCTATCTCTGAACAAGGCAGCTTCAGGTTAGCATTAAACTTGGGACTCTGCAAATTATTTCTTGCAAGTCACAAAGAGATGCTAATGAGTATCATGGTGAGAAACCTCTATTGCTCATCATGTGGCTTCAAAGCTAACATTAATCCAGAGGCTGTGTGAATGCTGCTAACTAAATATAAATGACTTTCTTTTCTTGATATTCATCTTTTAGTATCTTCTATGTGGGACACAGCAACACAATTTGCAGCCATGCAAACTATTTTGTATCAGGCAGGGGCTACAAGAACAATATGCTGAACAGAGACAAGTAGAGTAAACAAATAAACAAACGAGCAAAAACTAAGGGTTGAAGATCTTCTGAATCAATTCTAATATAGACAACAATTAGAAGAGAAGTGCATCACATGACTTGAACATAGTGATAAAAATGAAATGAATGCACATTAAGGGGAGGATGGGTGAGAAGCTTCTTTATAAGAATATGGATCTCTCAAAATCAAAGGATATTGGAAGGAAACTTGTGCTATGTCAATTGCAGGTCTATTTGCAAGAGAATTTGATAGATCTTTGTGTTAATATCCCTGGGTCAGGACCCAACCTGACCTCAAATTCTCCCACATGAAAACCTGATGGCATGACCCATTTTATGGGTTCTTCCATCTACATTCAGAGTTTCACCCTATTCCAATCAGTCATCTAGATAAAATACCACAGAATGTTATCCCTCACACACTGTGGGTGGAATAACAACATTTTAAGAAGCGTTGAAATTGGTGAATAATGGTTGGATTCTTCTGAGACAACCTATTTTACAGACTGTGTTCTGTTTCACAACTCAGTATCCATCTATAAGAAAGGATCATAAGTAGTCTTAAAGTAGGTTCTATAATCAGTCTGCAGACATTCTTCACTAAGGAACACATGAAAGATTTTAACTCAATATGACTAAAAATATCTCTTGTGAATGAGTTAATACCTCAGGGCACTTATTACAATGACCTAAGTCTTCCTACTTTGGAATTCTCAAAGTTCACTTTGTAGAAGATTATGTCTTTAATTCGTGATTTCATTTATTTTTGGATATACAAAGGATCAATGGATGCATTCTTATAAGCAATCATATAATAATAATAAAGCCAAAATTTTCAATCTTTAACTCAGAATTTAGCCACAAATTTCATTTGAGTAAATGACCTTGGAGATTTTTCTATGCATTTTACATTTATATGAATGCATATAGAAATATGACTGAGGGTATCCATATTTTATGTATGCAATCATTATATATATATGTATATATATTTTTTCTACTTCTACAGCATTCTTTTATATGCAAATTATATGCTTTAGAATTTTTCTGTATTGGTGCCATTTTTCTGCCTCATTCTTTTTAACTCTCATACTGGTTCTATAGTATGCTACAACATAATTTATCTAGCACTTTCTCTGGGAATACAAATTAAGATTGTTTTAACTTTATTAAAAATGTTGCCAAAATGAACATCCAGATAAATACCTTTTGCAAGCATTTCTTTGAGGAACTTTCTGTCTCTGTCTCTTTTTCTCTCTGTCTTTGTCTTTTTCTCACTGTCTATATATTATTATATTATGTATTTTTATTTATTTGAGAGAGGATGTAAGGAAGCATGTGCAGGGGGTGGGAGGAGAGACAGAAGGAGAAACAGACTCCCCGCTGAGCAGGGACAACAATGTGGGGCTTGATCCCACGACCCTGAGATCATGACCTGAGATGAAGGCAGATGTTTTCTGTGAACTGAGCCACCCAGGCACCCCTATTTTTATTATATATATAAGAAAGAGAGAGAAGGAAGATGGAAAGGCAGAGACAGAAAATTGGAGAATTATTCACATAAAGATTATTTTTTAATTTTTTTCCCAGATAATATATCACAAAATTCCAGCAATTAGATGCCATTATGTTGTCGCTGCTTCTAACTCAGTTATCCAAGCTCTAACATTAATCACATGTTATGATGAGGGTAGAGTTTTGGCAAATGTCAGAAATTTCAGCTATGTCTTTGTAAAAATCATGATGTAGTAGCTCATATTTCCCAGATAGTTACCTATACTCTAGGAATAAAGGTATATTTCCCCAGCTATTATAATTTGATTGAAGAAGAATTCAGGTTAAAAATTCATAAATTTTGAAGGCTGACAAGTTCCCAACTTTTGTTAACTATTCCCTGGAATTAGGTGAGGATAGTAGTGCATAAACTCACAGAATAGTTGAAATTTTATTAAGACAGAAATTCATTATATTGAATGAAAAAAAAATACTTATCCTGTATCTTTTTTAGTTTTATCATTTACTTGACAAAATTGCATACCAGAGATTAACTTTTAAGATGGTGCATACAAAACCCCTTCAAGATTGACTAATGCAATCAAAAGGTAGTTTAATAGCTTGGAGAGATGAGAAAATATATTAATCTTTTATTTTCTAAAATCACAATTTTCTGAGGTAAGATAATAAATGTGGTTTTATTTCGTATTTTTAAACTCACATTCTGATAACCTCCTAGTTAACTTTTGTGTGTCTAACAAAGGCTGTCTCTTCCACTTCACATTGGAATCACTAGATTATGATGATTTCTCTAGAATAGTAATTTTTATGTAACTAGAGACGAAATATTCAATGATAACAGCAAAATCAGTTCTAGTCTGACTTCCAGCTCCTCTAGGTCAGAGGTTCAACAGAAAATGTCAGAGAGGATTCCTCATAAGATTTATAAAAAAAAATATGGTCGAGCTTTTGAGACAATATAATTTGAATTGGATTACTATATATTTTTTCAAACCATGTGATCCTGGGTAATTTACTCAACTCTGTGCTTCAATTTTCCCTTCTGAAAATATGGGATAATAAATATGTTATCTATGTTAAATAATAAAATGCTTCCCTTCTGAAAACATGGGATAATAATACCATTATCCTCACAAAGGACTAAATACACTATTTCATCAAGTAAATAGCTTAGCACAGTACCTGGAATATTAAGAACCAGATAAGAATTTGTCCTCCTCTGACCCCAGCTGCTGGCCAGGAAGGAAAGAAGAAAAGAAAGGAAGAAGAACACAAATTTTAAAAAGAAGCAAGAAAGGAAGGAAAGGAGGAGGGAGAAGGGAAGGACCATCATCCCTGAGGTAAAACTAATTAACCGACGTAGCTAAGCTCCAAAGTGAAAAGGTGTCATATGGACATAGACCGTTCCTGACACATCAAAAATCTCAGCTCTTGTGCTCAGGAGAACCTTTTCTCCCAGTTCATTCTTCCTTTCTCCTTTGCTTTGCCACTGTCCATACCCAACTGCCAGACCAAAATGTGCTTCTGAAAGTGCTGAGTCTCTGAGAAAAACTGGTGGTGAACAGATGTTCTGAGAGTTTTTCCTTCCCCACAAGCCAAGAAACTCAAGGGTCTGCAAAATGCTTCACAAACAATTGGAATGGGAAGGGCTCAGGGATGATGGTGATGATGGTGGCAGTGGTGGTGGTGGTGGTGGTGATGGTGGTGGTGGTGTAACATCAAATGATATTAAACAACTCTTTATAGACCTCCAGTCATGAACCAGGCTGTATGCTCAGCACTGTGGGTCCAAAATTGTGTTAGAACAACTACAGTTTATTACTTTATTTTTACAGATGTATATTTGACATAGAACATTGTGTCAGTTTAAGATGACTTGATATTTTTGTATTGCAATACAATTGTCATTTTACTATTAGCTAACACCTCTATCATGTTACATAATTCCTATTTCTTCCAGTGTTGGGAACAATTAAGATCTAGTCTCTCAGCAAGTTTAATGTTTTTGATATCGTTGTTGTCGATAATCATGGTACTGTATATTAGGTCTCTGGGACTTATTTATCATGTGCCTTCAACAATACCTCTCCCATTTCCCTGCCCCCAGCCCTTGGTAACCACCACTTTACTCTGTTTTACAAGTTTGGGGTTTTTTTTAGATGCCACATAGAGGGGTACCACATAGAGGATGCCCCACATTAGGGGGCACCTGAGTGGCTCAGTCAGTTAAGGTCCTAACTCTTTGGCTCAGGCCATGATCTCAGGGTCATGAGACTGAGCCCTGCATTGGGCTCCAAGCCCAGTATGGAATCTGCTTGAGATTCTCTCTCTCCCACTCCCTCTGCCCTTCCCCAACTTGCATGCGTGCTCTATCTCTCTCTCTCTTTCTCTTTCTGTCTCTAAATAAGTAAATAAAGTCTTTAAAAAAGAAAAAAAGAAAAGAATTTGTCTTCCTAACATTAGGAATTACATAAGAATTCCATTTTTATCTAGCTAAAATAATTAAAAGTTTCCTTAACCAATTCTTATCCTTCTAAACTTGAAATTTCCCTTGTGATACAAATCATCTTTACTTGTGTATAATATTTAACAAACTCCTGTTTAAACCACAGCTTGAGAACAGTGATCTCACAATATGCTTAGGTAGGAATAGGTGCACAATGATGGATGAAGCAAAACATTGGGTAGGAATCATTGCACTTCTTGGATTCTTCTTATATTTTCCAGGAGTTTCTGTGATATCGAACACTGAAGCATATACAATTAAAACACATATAGGTGTGTGTCTATTTTTAAACTATGCAGAGGATCCTCTCAAATCTTACACCTGCATCAACTAGTACACTATTGGAAAAGTTAATATTACACCTAAATACTTGTCCAGTGGCCTGCAAAATAGCATAACTTTTTGAACTCTTTTTCATTTTTTTCTTAGATGAGATTAGAAATGAGAAGGGTGAGAAGGATGTTTTCCCTCCTTGCTGCTGCCTCCAAATCTAACTTCCTATCTTTCCTATAAAATTGGCCTTAAAAGTATATTTTTTATAAATGTAAATATATAGAGATATTGCTAAACACAAAATTAATATTTTCTCATGTTATTCCAGATATGAAAGTATCAATATCTATCTATATATATGATCATATTTTTGCTACAGAACCTCAAATGGTCTTTGAAATATGTGTATGTGTATGTGTGTGTGTGTGTGTGTATATATATATATAGACCCACATTTGCCCAAAAATCATGTAAATTATTTTTTACTATCATTTTTTTGTTGTTGTCTCATGAATATGTTTGATCTCTGATGGGCTTATTTTTTCTTTGATCATTGACTGAGTTACCACAGACTGTGAATCAGTCTATGTCCCAGTTACTGGCAAGTAGAAATGGCATCTCTTTTGCCTCACTGAATTGTCCAGTATGGCTTGAAAAGGATAAATTATAGAATTAGAATTATCTGCCTGACAGTAAACATTTTCTAAAAACGTGGTAGAATTCTTCTTTAGGTATTTGATATGTATGTATCTAGGTTTCTTGTGATTTTTATTTACATTTTTCCACCAATTTTTTACCTACTAACTTTGGTCTATTTCCTATTCTGAGAGTAATGTATTCCATTTAGAATTATCACTATATTCACTATTACATTAATTCCCTCTTGCAGGTTATTTTTAATTTCTTAAATTTATTTAATTACTGTCCCAGTAGGCAGTGCTTATGGCTCCAAGTTAGTCTATGTAATATTTACTGTTCATGTCAGTATTAAACACTTATGTTTTTATTGATATGTCAGAGGTTAATTCACATGCCTGGAGTCATAACAAAATGACTGTGAATCCTGGTATTTAAATGTAGGCTGTGTGCATAAATGAGCCTTTTGAGATTCACCATGGCAGTTGTGCAGTTAAGATAATGTCAAAGTTATATATTCCAAGCCTGTACAGGATCTAAACAAATAATGTTGTTACCTATAGTCTGAACCTCATATGGAAGAAGGTTTTTTTGTTGTTGTTTTCGTTTTTTATTTCTTAATTCTTTCAACAGGATATTCTCATACTCATTTTCAGGTGAGACCATTAAGTATTAGAGATGTTAAGTAACTTTCCAAAGTCAGATGGCAATGTTCTCTATTTTTTCTCTTTTAGTATTCTTCTTACTTTAGTGTCCTTTTAATTTAAAAATAATTTAACACATCTGTCTAGAAAAGGATATGATTGTAATGCTTGGCATGCTGAAGAGAGCTGGACAAATAGAAGGCATACTGTTTAAACTAGCTCTACTGCTTATTAATGCCATGATATTACATATTTAATTTTTCACTTCTCACATTCCTTATCTGTAAAATGCACAGGTTATATTAGATGACTTCTGAGTTTCCATTGGGCTCTAATACTCTAACTCAGATCAGTACCCTATAATTATTTTCCCAAATTGTGACAGCTAAGCTCCACCTCAGTTTTAGTCTTTAGAGATACCAGGATATGTCATGTGTTAGGACCTGATTTTATAATCAAATTCATGTTCTTATATCGTTCTAATAATCTTTTTATTCTAGAGAAGTCTGACAAATTATGGGTCATTTGGCTGACTGGGTTGTCTGTAAATTCATAGCCATGACTTCTCAATCTTGGCATTATTGAAATTTAAGTTGGGTTATTATTATGCTGTGGAAGGCTATCTTTTCCATTTTAGTAAGTTTAACACTGCTGGGTGTGAGCAGCACCAAATGTGAGTATACCTTCACCAATTGTGACATTCTTAAATATTCCTCTAGTGATAATCACTGATGCACTTATAACAATATGAATAGGGGGTGCCTAGGTGTTTCAGTCAGTTAAATGTCTGCCTTTGGCTCAGGTCAAGATCTCAGAGTCCTGGGATTGAGCCCCACACTGGGCTCCCTGCTCAGCAGGCTCCCTGCTCCCTGCTTCTCCTTCTCCCTCTGATCCTCCCCCCCACTTGTATTCTCTCTCTGGGTCTCAAATAAATAAATAAATAAAATCTTTTAAAAAATGAATATTATGTTGTACACTAGCCTTATAGCTTCTGTGTTTTAATGAAAAAGAAAGAATTTTTTCTTTTTTTTTTTTAAGATTTTATTTATTTATTTGACAGAGACAGATCACAAGTAGGCAGAGAGGCAGGCAGAGAGAGAGAGAGAGGGAAGCAGGCTCCCTGCTGAGCAGAGAGCCCGATGTGAGACTCGATCCCAGGACCCTGAGATCATGACCTAAGCCGAAGGCAGTGGGTTAAGCCACTGAGCCACCCAGGTGCCCAAAGAAAGAATTCTTCTTATGAGTATATTTTAAAACTCTGTGCCCAACAAATGTAATTTTCCCTGATAGTACCCCCATAGGGAATTATTTTGGGTGACCATAATCATCAGCTTATCATTTGACTCTAGGACACTTGGGAATACATCCCTTGAAACCCTAAGGATTATTTATCCTAGGTCTTTCCTAGTTTGGGATACACTTAAATTTCTGCTCCAAATCAGATCAGAACAGATGATGTGACTCCCTTCTAAAATAAAAACAAAACCTGCTAATGTGTCTTTACCTTTTAGAGAATGGAAAATCTGAAGTAAACACAACAGTTAATTTTCTTTTCCCGCTTTTCTTTCTCTATATATGTGTATAATGCATTAAGGATAGACAATCAGCTGAAATCTTGCCTGTTACCAAGCTCTTATGGCTTTTCATTAAATGCCTAATGTTATTTAAGAGAGACTTTTGTAGCTCATTATAAAAACCTGCTGCCTTATATTACAACTGGGGCTCCCAGGGAGAAACACACTTTTTTGCTATTGTTCCCATTTACATGGCATATCACTTCTGAGAATTCAAAGCACTTTGCTATCTTTAAATAAACAGAGGTATGGTTTATATAGGGGATGATGAGAGGGAATGAAGCACAGAAAGAAGGAGTAAGGATAAAAAGATAAAGAACTGAAAAATCTAGAGAAAAAAAATCTTTTGGAATGTAGGTAGACTCAGAAACAGGTCATTTGTGTAACTTCTACAAGCTGAGAAGGATAATTTTTCCTACAATTACCTCATTTGCTTTCTTACATACAGAAACAAGAGAGCAATTACTGCTTTCTAGACTCCTCAAGCATCTAGGGTTAATTCTAGCCCCCCCCCCCTTTTAAAGATTTTATTTATTTATTTATTTGACAGACAAATACCACAAGTATATAGAGAGGCAAGCGGGGGGTTGGGGGTGGTGGGAAGCAGGATCCCTGCTGAGCAGAGAGCCAGATTAGGGGCTTAATCCTAGGACCCTCAGATTATGACCTGAGCCAAAGTCAGAGGCTTAACCCACTGAGCCACCCAGGCGCCCCTTCCTTTTCTTTTTTTCTTTCCTTTATCACTCTCAATCCATTCTCATTGTATCACTAAACATTTCTTCTTATCATGGTGGTCCTATAAAACCATAAAACCTAATATGTATGTGTGTGTGTGTGTGTGTGTGTGTGTGTGTGCGTGTACGGAATTTTCCTGGAAATTACTGTCTGTTTCTTTACCTCCACACTCTTCAGGGCTCTCCAATCTAACTTCTTCCCCATAAATTCACCCAAAGTAGCTTGCACTGAAGTCACCAGGAAATTCCAAGTCTTAAATCCAATAGGAAATTTTCATTTATCGTTACTTTGCTCTCTTCAGTTTTCAGGATGTTGGTCATTTCTCCTTCTGGAATATTCTATTCAGGAAGTTCCTAAGACAAAATAGTCTCTGGATTTCTTCCTTTCTTTGTGAATGCTTCTTGGTCTTTGTTTCACATTTATTTTCTTACTTGTCATAAGATTTTCTCAGGATTGAAGTCCGGGCATTCTTATTTTCTTAATCAATTTTATCAATTTAGGCCAAGAACATATAAAGCTTCAATTACACACTATCTACTGATGGATCACAGAATTTTTGTCAAAAGCCTGATCTTTAATAAGAGCTCCAGACCCCTATTGAATGAGCTCCAGCTGCCTATTTAACATGTCGTATTAGAAGTTTCAAAGCCAACTCATTGCAACATGCATTTACAATCACAAACATGGTACAGTAGATCTTTCCATCTCATTGAGTGGCACAATCATATCTCTACTTGTGCAACAGATAAATGTAGGCTGTTTTTAAGCAGTCATTCACTCTTACTCCCTCTCTCCAATCATCAAATTCTGTCTACTTTTTCCTCTAAGTATCTCTCTAGTCTAGGAAGAAAACCATTGGGCACTCCTCATCACAAGTCATTTAACAATCTTTAGCAATCAACCTTTGTTTACTCTATCCTGCTGTGGTAGATTAGAAACATGGCCACACTATTTTTTTTTTTTTTAATTGACACCCCTTTCCCATGTAATTTTCTGTGTTCTCCCATTCTCAGTCCAGGTTCTGGCAGCATGTGATTTAATTTGGTTACTAGGATGTTAACAAATATAAATAAAGACGGATTTGAAAAACACTTCTATAAAAAGGCTTGTCTTATCTTTATTTTCCTGAGACTGCTGCCACCATTGGCACCATATGACAAAGCCTTAGCTAGCCTGTTGGAGGATGAAGTACATACAGCCCCATCACGTCTGTTGGAGCAGCGAACAGACAGCTGCCTCTTGAAATACAGACACCTAGCTGACTGACAGGTGACTGCACATGCAGAATCAAGTGCAGTTGAGTCTAGTGTAAATTGCTGACCCACGGAATAGTGAGCTAAATAAATGATGAAAGTTTTAAGCCATTTAGTTTCATGGTGCTTTGTGGCACAGCAAAAACAAACTTTGATTTTTTAAAATCTCTCTTCTAAGCTTTTTTTTTTTATTCTGCATTTATTAAATAGTTTTTATAAAACAATCTGGTCATGTCATATCCCAATAGATGACAATCACATTTAGAATACAAACTCAACTTTATAACATGGAATAAAAAGGGTGAGCATGTTCTCGCTTCTACCAACATCTCCAATTTAATTAATTATGAGGTTTCCTTTGCTCTCTCTACAAACTATAGTGGCCTTTTTTTCTGTCATAAGAATTTCATGCTCTCTACTAGCTCATGGCCCTTGTATAATCTAAACTTTGCCTAACCTAATATCTCTGCATGTAGTTTTTATCCATTTAGTCATTATGCATCCTTCCTATTTCAGTTTGATTATCACTTTCTAGGAAAGATTACCCTGACTTCTCCAACAAGGTCAAGTCATACCATTTGTTACACTTCCTTACAATGTAAGTGTCCTTACAGAACTTATATTCATGCTGTGATAATATATTTATTTGATTAATATATAAGTTATTTTAGTAGAATGTAAGCTCCAGGAAGACAGTGACCTTATCTTTCTCACTGTTTTATTTCTAGTGCTTCACTGCATCTAGCATGTGGTAGACAAACTATAATTGTAATGATGAGCAAATTAATGAATTTAGTTGAAACATGTTTAGACTATAATTCTAAAACTTGTTAACTGTTAGACTAACAATGATACAATCTAGTTTTTAGAAGTAAATGATACTAATTCTGCATTATGGGAGTTTATAGCTTGCCAGAGTTTAGTATCTTTAAGAATCAACAGAGTAGTGTATTAAAATAAAAATTCCTGATCTATAGTTTCAGAGATAGTACTTGGAATTTATGGGATATTGCCCTTGAGACTGCATTTTTATTAAGCTCCCCAAAGTGATTTAAATGTGCATACTTCATGGAATTTACTCTGAGAAATACCAACTATTGCATTTTGCTCACCTACTTAAATACCAGGCTATGTTATCTATTCCACTTAGAATATTTCTGGTTACCTATTAAAATGTGTTCAGAATATATAAATTCATTTTAATATCGGTCTAAGTAAACCACGAATGGGAAAATAAATGCTAAAAAACGAAAAAAACAGAAACAAAAATAATTATTATTCTTCAGCAACAGTCTTTTTGATTAATCTATGTTTAGATTTATCCTATCTCTTCCCTACTTCCCCATTATGATTGGTAGTTGACAGTTAATTGTATATAAAGAGATGGAAACCTATCTTGTTCTAAGACACAGACAATCTGCTGCTTCTTCAAGAGGATATAGATTCATCCAATTTTAGCATTTGAAAAGGATTTGGTTCAACTGACAAATTGTGAGTACATGTCCTGATCAAGATGAAGGTCTCACTTGGGAATGATTTAGTTCTTAGTGTCCCCAGATTGCAAACTACTCACTCAAAAAAGAGAAGATTGATATTATTTTGTTATTATTGAATATACAGGCTCAGCTACATTCTTTAGTCTAAAGGTCTGTATGGCATTTCTTACGGCACTTGGACATGAATACTTTTTTTTCCAAAGTAATAAAGTAGGAAGAGAGAAATCTCATTTATCATTTGTTTCATCTCTGAAGGGAATCTCCAGGAAATCAAGATGGTAAGAATTACTGAGTAACTTGTTACATTTGCTCATTTGAATCTTTCATATCTTTTCCTTTGTGGTGATTTTAAGTAGAATAACTGAGGTTAAGAGATTAAGAATGAAATGACCACATTACAGATAATGAGTTAGGGAAAAAGCTGTCTGTACCTTCTATATGTTCTTGAGGAGAAATATCTATACTGAAGTCAAGGGCAGACAAACATTATTTTTATTATTATGGTTTATATGGGTGACCTCTTTTATCCTAGAATAGGTGTCTTATTTAGTCTATTTGCTGATTCAGTAGGCCTAGCCCTTAATATTTTACATGCTTCTTCTCTCCTGCAAGCTAGGTTCCCCATCCTCTTGTGGATTGACAAAATGCAGCAGTAACAATCTCAAGCGACTGCCACCTAAAAAGAAAGATATTGATTGCTTTAAGAATGCTTTCCAATCAAGAATATACTTCGATCAAAGATGGGGCCCAGCATACAGTGGCACTAGCAGATACTCAAAGTGTGTCTTATCCTTTCCTGCATAGGGCTTCTTTTTGGTCAACTGGCTTGTCTATGCCTGAATGAAGCCAGGAAATGGATTGAGTGGCCAGGGATCTGCTGGTGAGATGACAGGCTAGCTCCTTGGCTTGTTTAGAATTCCCAGCCCAAGGTGATTTTCTAAGATGACGTGATAATTTCTGTAAAACTAGCAGGCTGTCGTGACAAATAGTCCCAAATGCCTATTGTTAAACATATAATAATATTGTTACCACAGTAAAAAAGCAAGCATGGATCAAGTAGGATTTTCACCTCTTGCCTGTACTCTCAGCTGTAGAATAGTACTGATTTACCTGTATATTGGTTATCGTTATCAATGGGAGTGGGAGGTAACAAAAAAAGATAAGTAAAAATTCCCATGGGTTTATGAAATAGTTTATGTGTGTTTATTACCTTTTACTTGAGAATTTAGACAATTACTTTGATTATTAAGGGAAGGCAGACATTCTGACTGGGGATTTACAATGGCTAATTACACCTCTCGTGTGCACAGATCCATATATATGTATGTGTATGTTTGTATTGGTATATATTGAGTTTGGGGCAAGGATGTTGTTTAGGGACTGTAAGTAAAATCGCTGCTACTTTCTTCCCCTTTTCCTTGCGCTCATAACAAATAATGATGAAACACCAGAGGTTTCTCTGATCAGGTGGAAGATATACATAGAAGAGGACAAAATAATTAGTTTAATGAAAAATAAACTCATTTCTCCTCTCTCTGTCTTTCTTTTCTTCCTTCAGCTAATATAAAAAACAAATTATGTATTGTTTTCAAGAAGAATATTAGCCTGTTTAACAGTTATGTTCTTCAAGCCCATTATATAAGATCATAAATTGTTAGAATTTTACGAGTCTTTTTTGTGAGTATGTGTGTATAAAGCCTAGTTTTGCCTGGAGACTGCCTTTCAGTTGATCTTTAGCTATCTCTAAAATTGTTTTTTAATTATTTATTCCTTCTCAATTTCAAAATGTTTCACTGTAATCATTGAATGCTGTAGGTTTTTCCTCCAATGGGTGATTCAACAGTTAAGTGTCTTAAATTTTTTTTTTTTTTTTGAAAGACAAGAGTATAATAAATAATGGTGGCTGGTATCAATGTCTTAAATATAGTTGATATAATTCTTACTGATGATATAGTGATGATATAGGTCTTACTCTGTAAAGCTATATTTTCTTGCCTTCACTCTCACTTCCCCAAATATTCTTTGTCTGTTTAAAAAAAAAAAAAATTAGGTGATTAGTATGAAGAAAGTTTAGTGGCTGCTCTTAGTTGCCTCATGCAGATCCTTTTCACAAGACCAAAAAACCCATTCCATAGATGCTGTGAGTTTACTGCTACTGGTTCAAAATAACTTTTCTTTCTCTGAAAAATTATCTAAGGAATTGCTTCAAGCCAAAGGTTATCAACCTCTAGGGAGTATCAGAATCTTATGCAAAGGATGCGAAAACACCAATTGCTAAATCCCATTCCACACCCAGATCTGGAGTCAGTAATTTGCATTTCTAACAAGTTCCTTGTGATGCTTATGGTGCTGGTCAGGGAGACTGGACTTAAAGGAAGCTGCCTTGCCACTTGAGTCTCGCCTTCCTGCCTTGGAATGGCCCAGTAGAGTAGAAACATAGGACACTTCTTGGATGGGATTTTTGCTCAAAAGTTACTCCCTTACTCGGCTCAGAACAAGAATGGGATTTCTCTAGGTCCACAGTGTTGCTCAGCTCTTTTGCCTTCATGATACTGCTTCCCTAATTCTCTTAAAGGCTTTGCTGAAGCACATTCTCTGAATAAATCACATGCTAGAAGACCTGGCTCAAGCTCTACATCTAAGAAACAAGCCTAAGGAAGACTAAGATAATTATTTGTCCTCAAAATAATTAAACGATTTTAAAAATCATTAATTGTCTTAATTCCATGTTGCTATTTTTACCTTGATTTGTCAGATTTGTTAAATTGGGACCAGAGTAGAAATCCGTTGTTGTTGGGATCAGTGCAGAGATTTTTGTAGTAACTGGTATTCAGACATGGTTACCAAGTGAGCCGGAAGAAACCCCCGTTCTTGGACTTTATTGCCTCCCTACCTGCCCCCCCCTTTACTCCCATCTAAGGCTGAACAGAAAAATCAGTTCTTTGACTGATTTTTGCAGGTAAGGCAAGCCAAGGCTCATATTTTCAAGCTTAATCAGCTTGCCCTAATGGAGATATGATCTATAGAATACATTTGTGTACACATGATGTTAAATATACCTCTAGCAGGAGATGTAGGAATATAAATATAAAGAATAATAAATAAGGAAAAGAAAATGTACCTGATTTAGATTAGTCTACCTGTATTACTATTACTACCCAAATTATGTGCTTTTATATTCTCCTTTCTTGATGTTCTTGATGTTCAAATATTTATATATTTTTCTGTAATTTGTTTTCATTCTGTTAATTTTTTTTAATAGAAGTGGTGTCATCACTATTCATTTAACAGATGAGCATTTATGCTTAATTTAAAGAAATTAACATGGAGTGAGGTCTTCTTTTTAGGCAGCTTCTTAGGGAAAATGGAAGGAATAATTTTGAGAGATGAATGAGATACTTCTATTAAATAAATTTGAATAAATTTAGTAGACATAGGGCTTAGTGAATTATAGGAGAAAAGGAATTGCTTGTTACATTTCTATCCACTAATGTCTGTATCGTGGCTTTCACAGCTCTATGAAAACAGGAAGGACACACACACATACACCATGTTTTATATGGTTATGTGGCCAGGTAAATTATGGATTAAGAAATACATGCTGTAAAATAAAATCTTTTATGATTACATGAAGAGTAAATTATGTTGATAAACTTAATTTGCAGTCCCATGGCAGGGAAAATATTCAGAGGAAATATGCATTTGAGAATATAATATTTCTCTAAAACTGATGAATTATTTAGAGGTGGCAAAAACTGCATTACCCATCAATGCTTTATCAATTATAGATACCTATTTGTTGTTTGTTTATGTAGGAATCCAATTTAGCAGTTTTATCCAAATAAACATCTCAGTGCAACAAGTGGAAAAAACTCAAAAGGCTTATAGAAAGGAAAAGCTGTCTTACCTGCTTGCCAAATATGCCATCAATAGAAGAGGGTTTGGGTATGCTTATACTAAGTTTAAATTCTGCTTTTCAAAAGGAAGCTGTTTTGCTTTTTACTTAATTGCAAACGTTACTCTATGCGTTTTGAATAAAACAGATTTTAGGATTTAAGTGCCTATAAACTGTTTGTTGTTTTTGTTTTTAGGATTTTGCTCCTTGAAGGGAAATGGGGAATGCTTTCTCTCTCTCTCTTTTTTGTTTCTCAAATCAGGTTTTTACCCTCTGAGGCAAGCCTATATAACTTCTGATTCCAGTTCTAACACTACATCTATAAATGTGTGTTACTGGGCGCCTGGGTGGCTCAGTGGGTTAAGCCGCTGCCTTAGACTCAGGTCATGATCTCAGGGTCCTGGGATCGAGTCCCGCATGGGGCTCTCTGTTCAGCAGGGAGCCTGCTTCTCTCTCTCTTTCTCTCTCTCTCTCTCTCTGCCTGCCTCTCCATCTACTTGTGATCTCTGTCAAAAAAATAAATAAAATCTTAAAAAAAAAAAAGTGTGTTACTAAACATGTCTCAGTTCTATAGCCTGTGAAGTAGGAAATAAAACACTGACCTCATAACTACTTGTGATGATTAATTCAATTTATATCTGCAAAGAATGTCAAATAGTGAGTGCCTATCACATTGCTCAGCAGATGCATTGGTGTTTGTTACTATTGCCCTTAAGAGCCCGTATTCTAGGGTGTGTGTCTGTGTGTGTGTCTTTTAAATGTCATAAAAAACACTTATTTCAAATTCAAATACGTTTTCTTTTTGAGAGATGAAATGCCTAGCTCTTGCAAAAATTTTCAAACAAAACCATATTTCATTTTGTCACTTAAAACACAACTTAAAAAAAGAAACACAAAAATACATTTGAGAGTTAAAATTATTATACTAGTGTTTTAAATATATCTGGTAGGGTAAATAAGAAGTAAATATATTATAATGAATCAAAAAAAGTAAATATAATATATAATATAAATATATCATATTTTTATATGTAGTATGTAATTATATAATATATAATTATATAATATCAAGTTATGTAACTCTGTAATATTAAATATAAAATAAATATATTATCTGGTAGAATAAATAAGAAGTTAGAAGTACATACAGGAAATTTATGGTGGCATTCTTATCTGTGCTCCTACTCTCCGCCTTAATAATATAAATTTTTAAGATTTCATTTATTTATTTGAGAGAGAGTGCAAGAGAGCACAAGCAGGGGAATGGCAGAAGGAGAGGGAGAAGTGGGTTCCCCACTGAGCAGGAAGCTCCAACGTGGGGCTTGCTCCCAGGACACTGAGATCATGACCTGAGCCAAAGGCAGATAGATCCTTAACCAACTTAACCACCAAAGCACCCCAATAAGAGTCTTAATAGTGGACATTTTCATAATTTCATAAATGAATACATTAATTAGTAGTATCTTTGTTTTTCATTAAGTGTGAACAAATATTTTTGTGTGCCTACTATTTAATAAGATAGAGTCCTAGGTTTTAAAGCTTTATATTGTAGTGAAGGGAATACAGAAAATAAAAATATTAACAAATGAAGTTTTAGATACCGATAGACACTATAAAATAAAAGAACTGGGCAATGTAATAAAGAGTAACTTGAGGAAAGAGATACATGAAGGAGTTACTTTAGCCATGGTGATCAGAGAAGGCTTCTCTGGAGACCCAGAAGAAGCAGAAGCCAAGTTTGGGAAAATCTAGTAGAAGAACAATCCATGGTGAAGAAATCACCGTGTAAAAGACCTGAGCATGTTTAAGGGATGCAATAAAAGCCAATGGGAATGAAGGGTAATGACTGGGTGGGAGAGAGGAAAGAAAAGAGATCAGAGATTTAGGCACATCAGTCAGAACAGGTAGTACCTTGCTGAACAGAATGGAAGTTGCTCTATTTATTCTGATTGCAATAGGAAGTCACTGGAGAATTCTAAGAAGTGTGTCATGAGATTTATGCCATCCATAGCTACAAACAGCAGACTATCAGAAATCCTTTGAGAGCCCAGCTTATTAAAGTCCCATCTGTCAAATTGTAATATATTTATCATTTTAATAGGCACTAATCATATTTTGAAGGTATTATACATTCAGAAGTTATCTTGTAAATCATTGGGTTTTTATACCACTAACAACATTTGGACTCAGAGGTACAAGTGTGGGGAATAAAACTTTGGTAGAAGAATCACCCTGCACATCTCTAATCAGCCATTGTTCATAATTAGCTAAGCAACTGTTCACATAGGTACCTTCATGTTGCTTCTCTCTCTAGGCTTGCAAGCCTCAGTGGAAACTTGTTGTATTTATTGAGTAGTAAATTAACATCACAGTGCTTCAAGCAACAACATGTTTTTTAATTCTGTTATGATTTCAGCCCGTCTGCCTTCCCTGCTGCAATCCTCTGACAATGGAGCCAACTCACAAACTGAATGCTGAGATAGCTTTGTCAACTTGGCAAGTCATTTTATTGTTCTCCCCTTGTTTGGTAGCAATAACAAGAAGATTCTCTTTCAGTATAAAAATAAAAGAATGAATAGTAGAAATTGTACAGAAACTTAATTCTTGAACATTTTATGTAGGCAATACCGGATCATCGCCTTTTACAACAAGAAAAGCCATTGCTACTTCAAATGTCCTAATTCCCTTAAAGACCAACAATATACTTTCTGAGAAACATCAATTGCTGTAGAAAGAAATATTTCAAAAAAGCTTTAAGTGGATGACAACACTCATATCTAAGGATATGATACTGATACTATACAGTAGGGGAAATCACCATTATAAAAGACATGAACATTCTTAATCCAAGTATCATCCCCTGAGTTACTTATAGAACAGGAAGAATGACTGAAAAATTGACAGCGTTGAGCTAATTGAACGAAACAGAAAGAAAAAAGGGTCAAAGCAACCTCCTGACAGAGCAGAAAAACATCTCAAAAAATGAATTAAGTTAGAAACAGGAACAAAGGGACTCCTGGGTGGCTCAGTTGGTTCAGCAGCTGCCTTTGGCTCAGGTCATGATCCCAGTGTCCTGGGATCGAGTCCCACATCAGGCTCCTTGCTCAGCGGGGAGCCTGCTTCTCCCTCTGCCTCTGCCTGCCACTTTGTCTGCCTGTGCTGCTCTCTCTCTCTCTCTGACAAATATATAAATAAAATCTTTAATAAATAAATAAATAAGAAACAGGAGCAAAGTGGTATTTGAACTTTAAGGACAAGTGGGGAGATCTAGAGTTTAAGAACAGGTGTCTAACAATGCTAAATCATGCAAAGAGAATCTGGCTAACATAGAAAGTAAAAGAGAGAATTGTTGCTCTGTTTCTCTTTTGTTGGTAGTGGGATGGGCTGACATTACCTAAAGATATTGCCCCTTTAATAATTATAACTATGATTTTGCTTGCTGCACATTCACCATGTAATCAAAGAAAGGGCAGAATTATTAGATGCAGTCCATAATCTTCAACCAAACACAATGATAAAATGTCAGTTACATTTTAGCTCAATTGTTGTGGTAAGTATATCTCAAGTATCATTAACCACTACTGATTTTTTGGTATCTAACTGATTTATAGAGGGAGCGAAACCAACAATCCATACTTTAGTTTGCACATTTCTAGAATGGGCATAAGAATATCTGCCTTTCTGTGTTGCTTAGAGTAAGAAAAAAATGTTTCTGTGTTCTATGCTAAATATACAAACTCTAAACTAGATTGCTAACAAAATAATGATAACAGGTGAAATTGACAACTATGTCTCAGTTTTCCAAGTGCATATGACTATTGAATTACAGAAAATAAGAGGATCCTGGGTTCCTTTTGTGTCTCCATGGATATATTTACTTTATTAACTTTACAATAGAATTCTAGAAAAGCAAGGGTCTTTCAGGCCACATTTAAAAGAAAATTAAATTCAAGTTATTTAATATATAGTGTAGCATTGGTTCCAGGAGTAGAATTTCATTACTTACATATAATATCCAGTGCTCATCCAACAAGTGCCCTCCCTAATACTTATCACCCATTTAGCCCATCCCTCACCCACCTCCTCTCCAGCATTCTTCGGTTTATTGTCTTAACTATAGAGTCTCCTATGCTTTGTCTCCCTCTCTGTTTTTATCTTATTTTATTTTTCCTTCCTGTCCCCTATGCTCTTCTGTTTTGTTTCTTAAATTCCACATACAAATGCAATCATATAGTATTTTTCTTTCTCTGACTTATTTCACTTAGCATAACACCCTCTAGTTCCATCCACATTGTTACAAATGGTAATATTTCATCCTTTTTCATGGCTGAGTAATATTCGTGTGTGTCGGGGGGTGGTATATGACTATTTTACTTTTGTTTCCTTTACCTGTGGAGACACGTCTTATAAGACATTACTGCGGCCAATGTCAGAGAGTATTCTGGGTTCTCCCCTAGGATTTTGATCGTTTCCTGTCTTACACTTGTCTTTCATCCATTCTGAATTTATTTTTGTGTATGGATTAAGGAAGTGGTCCAGTTTCATTCTGCATGTCACTGCGCAGTTTTCCCAACACCATCTTTTGAAAAGTCTGCCTTTTTTCCCATTGGATATTCTTTCCTGCTTTGTTGAAGATTAGTTGGCCATACAGTTGTGGGTCCATTTCTGGGTTCTCTATCCTGTTCTATTGATCTGTGTGCCTGTTTTTATACCAGTGCCATACTGTTTTGGTGATTATAGGTTTGCAATACAACTTAAAGTCTGGGATTGTGAGACCTCTCACTTTGATTTTCTTTTTCAACATTCCTCTGGCTATTTGGGGTATTTTTTGGTTCCATACAAATTTTAGAATTCCTTGTTCTTGCTCTGTGAAAAATTCAGCCCACATTTTAGCTTGTATACTAGATTTCAGCATTTCAAAATACCCCCTCCTTTATTGGCTTTAATATTTCATTTATGTGGCATAGCTATAGGAAGAACTTTGCTTTACTTTTCTTAGGCCAAATTCTTTTATGGAAACCAAACTCATTGTGATGTATTAAGTACCTTTCCTTAGAGATGAAACAGGTTGGCTGGATGCCTTAGAAAGTACAATACCGTAAAAACCACAAGAGTAGGGGCACCTGGGTGGTCCAGTCAGTTAAGCATCTGACTCTTGATTTTAGCTCAGGTCATGATCTTGGGGTCCTGGGTTGGAACCCCATGTTATGTTGGACTCCTGCTTAGCTGAGAGTCTGCTTGTCTTCCTCTCCTTCTGCCCTTTCTCCCGCTCACACGTGTGCTCTCTCTCTCAAATAAATGAATAAACTTAAAAAAAAAAAAACACGAGAGTAGGGAACATCCTAACACAGCTTTGCTGGAGTTACTCATTCAGTACAATTACTGAACTGAATTTTAGGAAAAGCTAGTTTGTTCCTGGAATATTTGTTACTTAATATCTACCATTACACAAATATCTACTCCCACACCATTGTATATGAGAGAGTAATCTTAAAAAATAAAACCAAAGTGTAAACTATGTGTAAAATGTACACTAGAGAGCTTTCATTGAAGCATAATTATGTATTTTAGTGTTACACTTTTCCAGTGTATCTAGATTATTCCATAACATATACAATTTTTCTAAAATATGAACTATATTAAAATTTTATATTCTGTTTATCTGAAATATTTTAGTGTAATAAGATACACATTTTAACTTTCAACCTGGTGACAAAAACTTGTGTATCGCCAATTTACTTCTGGCAGTATGGGTGAATTGACTCCCTGATAGACTCTTAGATTTAATACAACTAAACCATGAAGGAGAGTAATATGGAATAAATGACCGAGCAATTTTGAAAATATTAAACAAAATTGCTTATAATAATTACAATAGAAATTAGAAATAAATCACAATGAATTAGTTAATGGCAGATTTTATTAAGTTGTAGAGAGAATTTAGAGACTTGAGGAAAGTATTAAATGTGTATGTAATTCTCAGTAATAATTTGCTGTTAAGATAACAAGAATAAGAATAACATAGAAATTCTACAATATGCTTAGTATTCATTTTTAGAAATTTTATCAGCCAATACAAATTATATAGTGGTTATTTTTGTCCTGGTTAGCATTTCAATTAAAAGACTCTTTAATTTGATGTTATTTGTCATTATTTACATTTCTTAAATCTGTGACCTTTTAAAAATATTGTGTTATAGTTCCGATTTACTAAATAAATAGATCACTTTAAAATTATTCATTAAAATGTAAAATGTGCTGAAATGGTAATACTAAAAATCATATTTTCAAAATATTACATGGACAAATATGCGGCAAATAGTAAACTGAACTCAGGATATACAGAATGTAAATTTTCATGTTCTGAGATAAGGAAATACGTGAAAAAATATTTCTGCATTAGTAACTCAAAAATTATAAAAAGAGCAAATAAGGTATATCTTTAAAATTAGATGCATTAGACCAGCTATGTATTTATAGTTTCTTTCCTGTTTATCTATATGTTATAGAATTAAGTTTTCATACAGTTTTGAACAAAGTACAGAGACTGTTGTTAAAGTTATTGGCTTTTGTGCATGTTTATTGAATAATCATGAAATGTTTTCCGGTACAAACTGATTAATTTTTGTCATGAAAGGCAGGAAAGAGCTCAAAACTAAAGAAGTATCATTAAACCTACTAATATGGCTCAGTTTTGTCAAAGACCAAAAAAAAATGAGTTTACGCAAAAATTATTTAATAGTAAAGTTATATCCAAAGTACCAACTCAGTACCCTGACTACCAAGGGAAAAATTCTCCCATGCATTTTGGTACTAAGAGAAGACACAAAATATTTATTGATGGCATTGATAATACACACAAAAAATCAATATCAGTTATTTTATGTGATCTGCTACATTACCTGAATAGGAATATATTTAATATCTTGTGTAGTGAGAACCAGATAATTTCCCAGGTAAAAATCATTCCTTTTAACATTGATAATAAAAATTCAGTTTTAAAGCAAAATCTCTGGTATGAATAATTTGAAAACTAAAAGCTTGACTTATTACTCCTTTCTTAGACTATACAGTAGTGATTCCTTATTGGGTGTATTTTTTTTTTAAAAAGACCTAAATATGCCATAAGTTATGACACTGTTTTTACTATTTAACATAAACAAAGACTATTTGAAATACTCAACAATAAAAACTAATTCTGATACATATATCATGTTAACATATTACATAAGATTGCTAAACATTTTCAGAGATAAATATTTCCTTATCTTCTGAGTCTATGCCAAATTTTCAGATTCATACAATGAAGACACCAAGCACTTGCTGCTATTCCCCAAACTGTAGCTGTGAGTTCTAAACTTTAAATAATTATAGAGAAATAATTATATAGAAAAGAAACTGGATAAAATATCTAAACTAGAAGTTCACTGTGTCAATTACCAAGTCTCAAAAAGATCCTTTAGACTTTACTGGGTAAACCATATAATCTCTCCTAAACATATGAAATTATTAGTTTCATTAATATTATCATATTAACAGAATGTATTTTATCCATTTTAGTTTGGAACTGTTCTTTTACCAAAATTTACCTACAATGGCATTGAGCTCCAGTTCTATGTTGAAGAACATTATGTTGACCTCAACTGCAAAAGTTTGATAAATACTGACCTAAGTAAACTTGTGAAAAAGAGGAAACACAAATTTGGACTATAGCATAGTATATTATTAAAAATGGAATATTTCTGTGTATAACCTGGTGATTCACAGACCTGTACCCCTGAGGTTAATAATACATTATATGTTAATTTTAAAGTTTTAAAATTTAAAAAAAATTAAAAATGGAATATTTCTGATTAATGTATTTTTCTCCCCATGGCCATCTCATTAGACTTTATCATTGAAGTTATTATTTTGCTTCAAATCTAGCTGTTACTTTGTGTAGAATATGCTTACAATTGACTTAGGTCGTAGCTGAGGTTTAACTTACATGATGACTAAGATAGTTAACCAGAAGTTCTATTCTTTGCATGAATGTTTAAAAAATACAACCTTGTTTAAAGCATAAAAAGATTTTAGCTGATCTTATTAATTGACAATGAGGTCAGTGTTCTGGTAAGAGAAATACACTTTAGTAGCTCAATATAATTCTTTGATATGGAAAATAAACCTTTAGGAAGGTGGGACAGGGTAGACATACATGTATTATCATTTAATATAATGGGTTTACTAAAAATTATGTTGTATGACAATTACCATGCTTAATTAACTTAATCTAATGTATGATTTTCAAAAAAATTACTAAGAGCAATTTTGTTCATGGCTATATTAGATTTAGACAAGTTAATTTGTTATTATTCAATAAAGTATATCTATCTTTTTTTAAAGGTTTTATTTATTTATTTTTCAGAGAGTATAAGCCAGGGGAGCAGTAGGCAGAGCAGGCAGAGGGAGAAGCAGGCTCCCCACTGAGCAGGGAGCCCAATGCAGGACTCAATCCCAGAACCCTGGGACCATGACCCAACCTGAAGACAGCCGCTTAACCAACTGAGCAATCCCAGGCATCCCTAAAGTATATCTATCTAAATTGTTTTTATCATGCCTTAAAGAATTATTTGCAGAGTTGAAGGAGTTCCACATTCAACTTAAGGGAAAGCTCAGTAATAAAATCAGATGTGTGGGGATGCCTGGGTGGCTCAGTTGTTAAGTGTCTGCCTTCAGCTTGGGACATGATCCCACAGTGCAGGGATCGAGCCCAGCATCAGGCTCCCTCCTCAGGGTGGGAGTCTGCATCTCCCTCTCCCTCTGCTGCTCTGCCTGCTTGTGCGCTCTCTCACTCTGTCAAGTAAATAAATAAAATCTTAATTAAAAATATAAAATCAGATGTGTTTAAATCTTGCCTTTCCAGTTTTCACAGTTGTAAAATCAGTTTTCACAGTTGTAAAATCAGAATGACAGTTACACATATCTCATATAATTTTGTAAGATTTAAATATAATATATAATATAATGTAAATATAATAAATATATTTATTAAATATAAATATTTATATAAACGTAATTTACATTTATTAAATATAATAAATATAATAAATGTAAATTACATATAACTATGCAGGGGACACTTGTGGATATTCTATATTTAGCCATTATTATCTTAGTACTCTTAGCATATTATTTTTAATTATGTATAGATCAATATTTTTATAGATGTGTTGATAAAAGTATCAATATCTTCAGGACTTCAGGAAGATAAGTAGAATAAGTGTCAAAGATAAAGTTCTCTCTTTCAACATCTTCCAATTTTTTCTACATATCTCTCTTTGTATATGTAGCCACCTTAATAAAGGCAAAGCTATATACAATTTCTCTATATATTTTTTATGTTCTATTTATTTGGTTAATAGTAATGGATATCTTTTGGATAAAATATTTTTTATCAATAAGCTTTGAGAAATATGAGGAAGTCATATGAGATGGTTACTCCCTCACTGAAACCCAAAGATAATCTGGATATATTGCTTTAAAAAATCATGGTTTTGCAAAACTCCTTATAAAATTGACTTCTCTCTCTTTCTTTCTCTCTCTCTCTCTCTCTCTCTCACACACACACACACACACACAGACACACACACACACACCCATGTGAAAACAAATATATTCCAGAAAGCCTGGGGTTCTACTCAGGAGAGAAGAAACTCACAACTATTTCCATCTGTGGTAGAACTATTCAGGAAGAGCAGTCCACAAGAGAAGTGAATGAAGAGACATTAGTAAGATTTTAACAAACATTTTAACAGGGCTGTGTGGGCTGATGTGGCAGAATAGAATCCGGAGAATTCCACAAAAAAGGAAATTGCTTCTATGTGCACTCTTTACTTGTTATTCTTCATTTATATGGTGTTGGGTGTGGTGAAGAAGCCAGGAGTACTGAGAGAGATTCATTGAGAGCTCCCTAGGTCTTCAGTTATAAAGAGGCTCTGGTCAGTCAGGGTAAAACAGCATGAGAAACACTGTAGGTGCTCTGGGCTTTCACCTACAAATTACTGAGGGGATGGCAAGAAAATGGAGAAACATGCTTCTAAAGAATGTTATATACCTGAAATTCATTACAATACTATATGTCAATTATATCTCAATAAAATAGTTAGGGAGGAGAACTTGCGCACATCTATAACATTAGTCATACAGAAGCTAGGAAAGGGGCAACTGAACTGGAAGAGATTTACTCAGGCTCAGAAAACATAGGGCAGAACTAGAGATCCAAGACGTTCACAGAAAACAAAAAACCTGGTAGTGAGGCTATTAAGAAGGATGAGATTTTCCACATATTTGAAAACTAGAAGTTTAAATGTGGAACAAGAAGATTTTTAGAATCTTCCCAGGGTTCAGATCTCTCTCTACTCCAGGCTCTACCCTCAAAATGTTTGAAAACAGTTGTAATCTGAACCATATTGAGGCTGTACAAAACTCAGACCCAGAATAAATATAGATTATATTGACTTGAACTCACTCTTTTGGGATAACAGGAAAGGGATATGCCCTTTTCTGGATATTAACATTATTTACTTAAGTCTCCATTATAATTCTTTATAAAACTTTCAGTAGAAAATCAAATATTGGATACATCTCCCCATAACAAGAAAATGTGACCCAAGTTCAAGAAAGGAAATGGTAAATAGAAACAGTTTTAGAGATGGTCTAAATGTTGGAATTATCAGACAGGGGCTCTCAAATAATTCTGTGTAAATAATCAAATAATATATTTGAAAAAGTGGAAGAATGTGTTGAGATGTGAACTTTCAGCAGAAATGTGAACACGAAAAATGAACTGAATGAAATGCAAGAAATGAAAAATATATCAGAAGGGAAGAAATCCTTTGATAGGCTTAAACTCAGACTAGACCTAGCTAAAGAAAAGATGAGTAACCTCGAAGAAAGGAAATAAAAAGTATGTAAGTGGAAAACTGGGAAAAGTAGTTGTAAGTGCAAACCAGAGAGTCTGAGATCCTTGGGATACTTTCAAACAGTTTAACATTCTGTAATTTAAGTTCCAGAAGAAGAGAAAAAAATATGGAAAGAATAAATTATTGAAAAGAAAAAGGGTAGTGTGTTGCCCTTTTAAAGATGTACTTATTCTTTTATTTTTTTTAAGATTTTTATTTATTTGAGAGTGAGAGAGAGAGCAGAAGCTCCCAAATTCAAAAAATTCTGTGGCATGTTATACAGTGGAGTAGTACTCAGCAATAACAAAAAAGTAGTGAAACCAGGGGGTGGGAGGTTGGGTGAGCCTGGTGGTGGGTATTATGGAGGGCACAAACTGCATGGAACACTGGCTGTGGTACATAAACAATGAATTCCGGTACACTGAAAAGAAATTTTAAAAAATTAAAAAATTTTTAAAAAGTAGTGAAACTATTTTACTATAGTAGAACTACTAGTACATGCAATAGCAACACTTTTGAACCTCAAACACTTTATGTTGAGTGAAAGTAAACAGACCTACAAGAAAATATATATTATGTAATTTTACTTATAAAGTTTAAGAACTGCCAAAATCTTTTTATAGCACTAGAAATAAAAGTATTCAGTTTGGAGGTATGGAGAGGGAATTTGTTGGAAAACACATGAGGAAACTCTCTAGGGTGATGGGTGATGGAAATTTTTATATCTCAGTTTGGGTGGTACTTAGATAGATATGTAAAACTGACAAAACTCCTCAAACTGGACTTCTTATATGTGTGTTACTTTATTTTATAGTAATGATACATTTGTAAAAAATAAGTAGATTGCATTTGGAAATATCATACCATGCTCAAATGTATAATGTCTTAAATATAATTTATATAATATCTGCGATTTTGTGATTTTTTTTCTTACATAAACAATATATCCACAGGAGATTTTTCTCTAAGTTTCATGGATGTTCTAATATTTTAAATTTAACTTATTCTTTTCTACTTTTAATTGTTGCAAGAGGTAAGGGAGACATGAGTAACTGAATACTGGTATATACCTATCACTTAAAATAGTGTAGGGTTCAGATTTAAGCAATTTTTGTTCCCATTTGATTAAATTTGCTTTACTATTTTTAATAATAAATTTATCAATATTTTGTAGATGTTATTCTGTATATGACATTTAACCAGAAGTGTGCTTAACTTATTCTAAATTCATACATAGGAAATTACTAAGATAAAAGATACCTTAAGGGAAAGCACTTATTTTTTCATTAAGCATACAACTATTAATCACCTGTACACTCTTTAAGCCCTTGGGAAATTTGTATCATGACAGGATGAAAGAAAGGAAATAAAAAATAAGATATAAAGTGTTTTTAATGCTTGCTTTCCTTTATTTTTCTTTTTGTTTGTGTTTTTAATTATGTGAATTAAACTAAGGAAAGACGAGAATGATTAAATTCTAGATGCAGGAAAAGGAAATGGAATTCAAAGAACATAGAGAGGAGACCTGGAAAAAATAAATCAGAAGCCAAGAAGTTAAGAATGTGAGCATCTTGCATACTAGTAATTTTATTTTATTTTATTTTTTAAAGATTTTATTTATTTGACAGAGAAAGACACAGCGAGAGAGGGAATACAAGCAGGGGGAGTGGGAGAGGGAGAAGCAGGCTTCCCGCCAAGCGAGAAGAGAGCCTGATATGGGGCTCGATCCCAGGACGCTGGGATTATGACCTGAGCCTAAGGCAGAGGCTTAACCCACTGAGCCACCCAGGCACCCCCGACCATATCTTCTTTATCCATTTGTCCACTAAAGGGCATCTTGGTTCTTTCCATTGTTTGGCGACTATGGCCATTGCACCCAGGTGCCCTATCATACTAGTTATTTTAAACTCCCCCCTCCCCAATGTACATCTAAAAGCCTCTCTTTTCACTGGTAAGGTAGTAAAATCACCTAGTAGAGGTGAAGTTCTGTAATGAGAGCATGTCTTACATTTTTTTTCCCCACTATATACACTGTCAGTTCACAAATTGGGGCTTACTAAAGGAGACAGTAGTAGAACGTTTTGCTCTTTAATAGCCTATTAACTGAACAAGAGTAATACTTTTCCAACATTTATTTGGCCAGGAAATTATAGTAATACAATATTAGGGTAAAAACTGCTAAATAACTTATTTCAGATTTGTGAATCCTATATTCCGGAAAATCTCCTTAACCATTAAAAGCCATTGAAAATATTAACTTCATAAATATAAAATCAGGATTTTCTAAGAGGAATTAATGTAATTTTTAATAGACAAAATTTTGAATGTTCTGATTCACTCAATATGTTAGAACCAAAAGTTTTACTCAAAACATTATACTTAACATCTGTCATCTTACTAAATTAAGTTTCCATGTCTGCTAATTGGTTGAATGGATATTGATTGACCTAGGAAATTTTAACCAGAAAATGTTATAATTTCTCATGGATAGAAAGAAATACATGCACATATTTTTTCTAGCCATGGAAAAGCATATACACTGTACACATACACATATTGATGCTTTGAAGTTAAAGCATATGTTAAATCCTATACAGAATTCTAGCAACATGAGATGCATTTAAAAGTCGGTTATCAGTACAATTTTACAGTATTTACTAATACCTGTCAATGTTCTCAGCCAGGACAATTGAAACAAATATAATATTTTGATATTATTAATTTCACTTTACTTGTCTCTAGATGATTTTTATTTTTATTTCTTCTAATGATTTTCCTGCTTTCCTGACCACCTAGACTCAAGCCTCAATGTTAGATTAGGGTTGGGCAGGAGTGCTTCTCTAAATGAAATTACCTTATAGCTGAATATACCAAGAGTATATAATATAGAATTGTAAAATCAGTAGAAGTAGAAGATGAAACAAGAGAATTTTGTGAAATCACAGAGAATTGTAAACAACCCAATTTCAGGTAGACAAGTTTTTTTTAGGATTTCCATTTTAAGAAAGAGAAGCAGAATTGGGAAGCTTGACAATATGTGCTGAAAAAAAATTCTACACTAGCTTGATTAAGCATATGAGCTGAGAAAACTTAAAAAAAAATCCCAAAAAACAAAACCCCCCAAACCCCCCAAAACACCTATGATCACTATAAATAAATATGAACTTATTAAAAATTAACATGCACATAATAATTAATAATAAAATCTTTCTAAGGTAAAAGTCACTTTAATCCCAAGAATTCCTGGTCACTTTACTCTTAGCATAATTTTCAAATAAGGTAGACACGGCCCACTTTGTATCTATCTATAGTTTCCATGTGGCACCATTAGGAGACAGATTTTAGTTTAGTTTAAGGAAGAGTTTTTAGAAAACTAGGGCAATCCAATGGAACAAATTTCCGTGCTTAGCAATGCAATACTACATTCTGGAGGCTTGATGCTATCTTGAGTTTTTTCAGATAGGATTCTTCTCAGTTTCTCACAATGTGTGGCATATATATATACAACACTAGATAAACAAGATGATTTTAAGTGGTACATAAAAAAAATCAGGCAAAATCATACTCAAAAATATAATTAACACATTGAATCTGATTTTAATAATGATATTTCCTAGGGTGAAACTAAAATAGGTCATGATTACATACCTTATTAGCTCTAAATGGAAATATTAGTTTAACAATAATGAAATTATTAGGTAATATTAAAGTGAGAAAGTGATAAGAGGACATTTGGAGAACATGCTAAATTCTAAAATTTCTTGACTTGCTAACTTCTAAAGTTTTCTTATTTTATAATGTCTTAGCTTTTAAATAAAGGTCCTCTATTTTACTCTTCCCATATTTTGCTTAATTTTTCCCCTTCCTGAATAGATATTGAGTAAATAGTAATTTATTTGATTATGTGAGTTCAAAAAAAATTTAACTTTTTCCAGAAGTTCTTGTGTTTTGAAAAAATAATTTTATTGGTTTTACAAAGGGGCAATTTGATATAATTCATGGTCTAAATGGAATGTTATCATATTTCAAAAAGTTTTCATATCAGTCAACTAACTGAAAATGTGTCCCTGTAGCAATCAAACTTTCAAAATCACAAAGCAGAAACAATACTGCTCAGTTTTAAACCGCCTTGGTAAATATTGGCAGAACTTTTTATGGTTTGAAATGATTAAATCATCTTGGAAAGTCTTTATAAATCCAGATCTATAAGAGATTAACAAAAATGTTGGCAAAATATTTAACTTTGCATTGTCTTCAATATGACTGGTGACATATTTGATAATTTTTGCAGGCCTCAAAATTACAAATATATTGTGTTCCTAGAGTTCATTTTAAGTTAACTATTTATAACTTAGAACATATATTTTAATGAGAATAATATTATTAAACTTGTTTAGTTCTTAGCTTAGTTCTTAAATGCTAATAAACTCTAGTGTAGCAAAAATGAAATGTTAATATTGCTGGCCTGAGTTCAGGACCCTGCATTTAGGAGATAATAAAATATCAAAAGGAAGAAGAAGGGATTCCTTAGTTTTCTGAGGATACGGTTTTTTTTTTCTTGAGTTATAAAAGTTTCTTTTTATTTATTTTGTTGTTTCAAGTTTTTATCTAAATTTTCGTTAGTTAGCATACAGTGTAATATTGGTTTCAGGAGTAGAAGTTAGCGATTCATCACTTACATACAATACCCAGTGCTCACCATAAGCACCCTCCTTAATACCTGTCTCCCATTTAGTCCAGCCACCTACCCCCCACCCCCGCATCAATCCTGTCTGTTCTCTGTGGTTAAAAGAGTCTCTTATAGTTTGCCTCCCTCTCTTTTTTTCTCCCTTTCCCCTATGTTCATCTGTTTTATTTCTTTAATCCCACATACAAGAGATGGTATGGTATTTATCTTTCTCTGACTGACTCATTTCACTTAGTTTAATACTCTCCAGCTCCATCCATGTCCTTGAAATGGTAAGATCTCATTCATTTTGGTGGCTGAGTAACGTTTTGTTTTATATATATATATGGGGGGTAAGATTTCCGGGGTCCAGCGTGGTCTTGCTGATGGAGCCTCATGGATCCAGTTCCAGGTACTGAGCAGCTACCCCTACAACTTACCCCCCCCTATATATAGATTGATTTATATATATATAAATCAATCTTCTTTATCCATTCATCTGTCAATGGACATTTGGGCTCTTTCCATATTTTGGCTGTTGTGAACATTGCTGGTATAAACATCGGGGTGCATATGCCCTTTCAAATCACTATGTTTGTATTCTTTGGATAAATACATAGTAGTACAATTGCTAAGTCATAGGGTAGTTCTATTTTTAACTTTTTGAGGAATCTGCGTACTGTTTTCCAGAGTGGCTGCACCAGTTTGCATTCCCATGAAGAGTGTTAAGAGAGTTTCCCTTTCTCTACATCCTTGCCAACATACATTGTTTCCTGTGTTGTTACTTTTAGCCATTCTAACAGGTGTGAGGCAATGAGTCATTGTGGTTATTCTTATTTTCTTTCTTTCTTTCTTTCTTTCTTTTTTTTCTTTTTTTGAGAGAGAGAGAGAGAGAGCATGGGCAAGGAGAGGCAGAGGGGAGGGAGAAGCAGACTCCCTGCTGAGCAGGGAGCCTAACACAGGGCCCTATCCCAGGACTCTGGGATCAAGACCTGAGCTGAAACAGCCACTTACTGACTGAGCCATCCAGGTACCCTTGTTGTGGTTTTGATTTGTATTTCCTTGATGACTAGTGATGTTGAATATCTTTTCATGTATCTGTTAGCTTTCTGTATGTCTTCTTTGGAAAAATGTCTATTCATGTCTTATGCCCATTTCTTAACTGGATTGCATTTGCTTTTTTGCTGTTGAGTTTAATAAGTTCTTTATAGTTTAAATATTAAAGTTGTGTCGTTACTCATTATCATGGTTACTGTTATTATTGGTATCTGCTGTTCTTCCTTTCAGTAACCTTTTCTTACTCAGTTTCCTTTCTCTAGAAACTTTCTCTAGAAAGTTTCCTTTCTCTTTACCCTTCCCTAAGGCACCCACCCTGTATCCTCCAGTGAACCCATTCCACTGTCCTGCTTCCAAGTGTTTCATAGTTCAAAGTCATTGCCCTTCTACATGATAAGAAGTCCTTTTTATTAAGGGCTGCTGATTTAACTATAGGAAGAATGTAATATGATTTAACTGTTTTACACTAATATAAGACTATTGCCCTTGAAACCCTTAAGGATTACAAAAGGTTATTACTTTTTCTTTTTTTAATTAACAGCGAATATATCTAAAGATAATCCTTTTGGGGGGGGGGGAATTGACTTCTGAATTTACTTCCATCAAGGCTGATTATTTTCTGGGTTGGTTGGAGTAACATCATTTGTTTTATTACCATTCTGGTTTCTTTCATTAGTCTGCCCATGAATTTATAAGTCCACCAAAAATTCCAAGTCTTCTTTCCCTCTCAGAAAAGCTTATGTGGTCAGAGTGGTGAGCTCTGGTGGCTTGGGGAGAGTCAGAGGTAAAAAGGGCTAGGAAAAGTCTATAGGAGAGGTGGCATCAGTCAAAAAGCGAAAGACATTTATGATAGAGATTGTTCAAAGTCAGGGTTCTTTAGATAAAGAGAACCAGTAGGGTATGTGTGTGTGTGTGTGTGAGAGAGAGAGAGAGAGAGATAGACTTGAAGGAACTGACTTATGCAATTGTGGGTACTGCCAAGTCTAAAATCTGCAAGGTGGGAGGGCAGACTGGAGAACCCAGGAATTGGTTTAACTAGAATTTGAGGGCATTCTGTAGACAGAATTCCTTCTTCTTTGAGGAACTTCAGTCTTTTTCTCTTCAACTGATTGAATGAAGCTGTTGGTTATGGAGGTTAATCTACTTTACTCAAAGGTTACTAATTTAAATGTTAATCTCATCCAAAAAAATTCTTCTACAGCAATACCTGTATGGGTGCTTTACCAACTATGTGGGTACGTTAGCCTAGCAAAGTTCACACTTAAACATAATCATCCCAGAATGACTTCCAGAACTCTAAAAATGATGTTTAAATATATTAAAATGTAAGTATAATTACTCCCATTTTAATGTAAGCAATAGTATCATTGCATAGGATGATTTATATTATTAAATTTTATAAAGTAAAAAAGTAGGAACCGAAAATAAACAAATTACCTTTTTGAAATTTAGTACTAATTATTTTTAATAGTGAATTATTTATATTTTTATGATTCTGTTATTTAATCATTTAACAAACCCTCATTTGTGAAACTGATAGAGAGTATGTCCATTTTTCCCCTCAAAACATATGTATGGAATATATATTCACATAAAAATTAGTCCAAATTGAAAATACTTCTTAAAGTGAATCTTGTGGTTTCATCAGCTAAAGAGATGATTATAAGAGTAGAGCATATTTATATTTTGTAACTGGATAAAACTCAAAACAGTTATGTACATTCTCAAAAACAAGAAAGAAAAAAAAAAGAAAGAATTTTTCGTCCTGAGCTCTAAATTTCTGCTTTAATTTGGCAGCACACTTTATTTATATAGTACATAAACCTCTTTTTTACCTAGAGTATGCAACTGATCCCATCATCATTACTTCACTGCTCTTTCAACAATAAAAGTCAGTATTTTAGGGTTTGGAAGACATACAGATTTTCAAAATCTGAAAAACAAAACGAGAAGATAGTAAAAGCTCTTTTCACTGATATTATAATAAACACAAACACGTTCATAGTGACATTTTATGTTTAATGAAGTTCCTTTATTTAACAGATTATAATAAGAAAAGATGCTGATTTTTAAATGAAATACTTTTATCTCTGTATCTATGGCAATATAAATCACTCTTTTATGGTTATTATAATGCTGAGCAATGATAAAGTCACATACACACATAATGAATACAAATGAAAGGTAATAGTTAGCTAAATAATGTGTGCCACATAGATGTATGAAACACTAATTTAGAAATTTCTAGCAACCAAAGGGAATATCAATGAGAAATAACCTAGAGCAAGAAAAAAATCAGTTTGATGAATTGGGCTATATTAAAGAAGTTCTGAGACTTTTTCTTTTTTCAACTCTAGCAATAAAATAGACAAAACTTTCATGTGAGAAAGTAATATTTTACTCTTGGAAAATGAAAACTTCGAACCTTTTCCTTAAGGGAAGAACTTTGCATTTAAACCATTGGCTCTTTAGAGACATTTTCAGGATGAAAAAAATCAAAAGATTCATTTTACTTGGAGCATTAAAAAAGATGAAACACATGGGGCTTCTCGTATTCCTCTCATTTAAGTTTAGTGTCACGATGGTTTGATAGGGCCTGAACATTCATTTAAAAAGATATGCCAAGTAATTAAAAATATTGCAGGTAAGTTGAACATTTGACCTATTTGCTTATTTTAAGCTCTGCCTCGGGATCACTCCTATTCCACATTGTAGGCTATTCCACAGAAGTTATAGGCCATGCATATATTTTAGTATGATGAATGTTGGTATTAAAAGGCTACAGTATGTCCCATCTGAGGCAGCACTTTATATCAATATAGAAACTTAGCATGAGATTGAGGGTTACTGCAGCATCCCAAGGAATCAAGAAAAGTCATACTCTAATGTAATGAATCTTCAGAAGGAACAACATATAAAAATACCATGTTTTATCAACATCTCTGAAAGACTCTTTTATGTTTTATCAACATCTCTAAAATACTATTATATGCTCTTAAGCACTATTATGTGTTCTAAAAACACTATCTATACATTTTCATTTTGATAGCAACATGGCTCAATTTTATACTTTAATTAATTCATTTATTTATCTACTTCTTCATTTATTCAATATGTATTTATTGAACAATTATGTTTTCAGGAGCTCTTCTAAGTCCTGGAACTCAACCATGAATAAAACAAAAAAATCTCTAACCCCTGTAAAGTGAGGGGAAAAAGAAAATAGCAAAATAAATAAATAAAACATATGCTTTCTTAGGTGATTAAAAATAAAGCATGCTGAGAATAGGGCATGATGGGTGGGAATGGTGATATGGAATTCTAGTAAACGCAATAACAGAAGGCTTCAGGTAACAGCTGCCATTTGAGAAAATATCCAAAGGCTGAGAGGAGAGCCATGTTTTGTTTTGATAACTGGGAGAAAGGCCTTCCAGGCAGAAAGAAAAACAAAACAGGGATGCCTGAGTGGGTTAAGCAGCTGACTCTTAATTTTGGTTCTAGCTCATGATTTCAAGATCCTGGGATCAATCCTGAGTCAGGCTCCATGCTCAGCAGAGATTCTGCTTCAGGAGAAGCAGAATCTCTCCCTCTGCCCCCCTGCCCCTCTCTCAAAAATAACAGAAGAAACAAAGAAAGAGAGGAAGAAAGGAGGAAGGAAGGAAGGAAGGAAGGAAGGAAGGAAGGAAGGAAGGAAGGTAGGTAGAAAAAAAGAAAAGAAAGAAAGAAAGAAAGAAAAAGAAAGAAAGAAAGAGAAAGAAAGAAAGAAAGAAAGAAAGAAAGAAAGAAAGAAAGAAAGAAAGAAAGAAAGAAAGAAAGGAAGAAAGAAAGAAAGAAAGAGGCAAGTCGGGCGCCTGGGTGGCTCAGTGGGTTGAGCCACTGCCTTCGGCTCAGGTCGTGATCTCAGGGTCCTGGGATGGAGCCCCGCACTGGGATCTCTGCTTAGCAGGGTGCCTGCTTCCCTTCCTCTCTCTCTGCCTGCCTCTCTGCCTACTTGTGATCTCTCTGTCAAATAAATAAATAAATCTTAAAAAAAAAAAAAAAAAAAGAAAGAGGCAAGTCCAAAGGCCATAAAATGGGAATATGTTTGGCAAATTCAACAGACAGCAAGAGGCCTTGTTGCTGGAGTGAGGAAATGAATTCAGAGGAAGGGATAAACTTTCCAGGACTTTGTAGGCCTCAAGAACTTTGGTTTTCTTCTGGCCATTCTTCTTGTAGAAGCCATTGGAGAACTTGAGCTAAGATACTAAAACTTAGGTCTTAACAGTAACATTCTGACTGCTGTCTTGAGAAATGACTGGATGCAGACAAGGAAGAAAGCAGTTATACCAGTTACCAAACAGTTATAAAGTTAAAGGACCTTCTCAGTAATACAGGTGAGAAATGGCAGTTGCAGATCAGTTGCTGAAAACTGGTCAGGTACTGCATCAATTCTGACTGCAGAGCAAACAGAATCGAGGCACCTGAGGATTTCCTGCTCCTCCTACATGGGCAGAAGACTTTGCTTCTACCTTAAATTCAAATTTCATGCAAATAATAAATCATTTTTAGTATAAGTATGTCCTGTAGAATATGCTGTATATGCAAACATGTCCCATGCAATAAACATATTTAAAAATTGGGATGCCTGGGTGGCTCAGTCGGTTAAGCTGCTGCCTTCAGCTCAGGTCATGATCCCAGGATCCTGGGATCGAGTCCCATGTGGGGTTCCTTGCTCAGCAGGGAGCCTGCTTCTCTCTCTGCCTCTGCCTGCTTATACTTTCTCTCTCTCTCTCTCTCTGACAAATAAATAAATGCATAAAATCTTTTAAAAAAATATATTTGTTTTGTATTTGACATTTAAATTTAATTGGAAGTTTACATTTTTTATTTGCTGAATCCAGCAACCCTACTCTGCTTTCCCCAGCTATAGTGGATCTCTATTTGCATCCTATTGGTGAGAGTGTTCTTTTATTTCCCTAGATGCAGATATGTTTTCTTCCTCCCAACCCTGACCCTCTAGAAGCATGGGTTCTGCCTGTTTTTTGAGAGCTAGAGAGTGTGGTGTCCTTTACCAGTAGCCTACAATTTTTCCTCCAATGAAAGCATGTTCTGAAGGAAATGGGCATGGTTTTGTGTCTTTCTCCAGCAGCACCTAATCATCTTCTGCATCCTATACCAGGGAGAAAGGATCTTTTTGATTTTCTGCCTTGCCCCTACACCTTGTTTTTGTGTTTGATGTTTTTTAGTCCCCACGCCTTCTTATGAGCACCCTTTGGAGGGCTATAATTTACCTTGGATTTGGGGTCCGAGCTTTTCCAAACCGTCATCTTTCCTCATATTTGACCTTTAAAAACTGATTAACATTTTAGTCAATTTCTTCTTACCTTTTAGTAAACTCCTTCTTTCCTATGGTCTTCTGAAGGTTAAAAAAAAAAAAAAAAAAACAACAACTCCTGTGCCTCACCTCTTCCAGTAGTGACTTGTCACACTTTGGAGTTCAATTGATTTGTTACCTAATGGCATCCTATGTCTTATAGATTCATAAAAATTATGATTTTTCAGATTATTTGGACTTTTTTTTTCATTGTTAGGGTAAAAGCAGTGGAAAAAGACCAGTAAAAGCTTAAACAAAATTTAGACACTTAATCGCATTTCTTTTTTTTTTGTTGTTTTGTTTTCTGTCTACCACCCAGAAAGACTAGAGATCAGAGTATTTATTTATTTTAAGATTTGTATCCATCTGTGTTTTTATCCTATTTTATTTTTCTTTTCCTTCCTCTATATCTTAACCACTAAAATCAAATAGTTAGAAGGAAGTGTCAATAAAGAGAGCAGAAATTTAGATAGTTAACACTTAAGTAAATGAACAAATAGAAAAACAAGGCTCCCTAAGATAATACTCTGCTTGTGTCTTTACTTTATTTCTTGCTTCCGTTCAGACCGATATTGCTGGAAATGTTCACGGAACATGAGACAAGCATCCAGCATGATAATTTATTTATCTTAGGTTTTAATCTCTACCTAGAAATCTGTTTATTGGCCTTATATGGATTCATCACCTATAGAAGTATTTTTACATTTTTTATTCTTTTTTAGATCTTTATTTTAATGTCATTTTCAATATTATTCTTCTCATTCCACAGAGAGACATCCTGACTAATTTATTGAGGATGGAGGTCATTTTCACCACTTGCATCATTGAGTTTTTTCCCTCCTGCCTCAAAAGGAGATTCTTCTTTTCTAAAACTAAACCACCACCCATTACCTTTGCCAAATTCCCACATTTAACAAATTAGCATTCTTATTTATTTGTGATCGATCTTTCTCCTTATAACCAAGTGTTCCCAGTTCCTTTTTCTATCCTTGTACATTTTTCTCATTCATTTTATTTACAAAATATATTTTTCCAATATATGGTTGATATTATTTTGAAGAAATAGCTCTGTTAAATCAATTAAGAGTAAGACAAATTAAATATTTCATTTTACCATTCTTGCAAGGTAGACCTACGGGTGACAAATGCCCTCAGTTTTTTGTTTGAAAGAAAAAGTGTTTGTTTATCCTTCATTTTTTTATTAATTATTTTTATTAACATATAATGTATCCTTTGCACCAGGGGTACAGGTCTGTGAATCGTCAGGCTTACACACTTCATAGCATTCACCATATCACATATCCTCCCCAACGTCCATAACCCAGCCACCCTCTCCATACCCTACTCCCCCCAGCAACCCTCAGTTTGTTTTCTGAGATTAAGAGTCTCTTATGGTTTGTCTCCCTCTTGGTCGCATCTTGTTTCATTTTTTTCCTTCCCTATTCCCCAAACCCCCTACTTTGCCTCTCAAATTCCTCATATCAGAGAGATCATATGATAATTTTCCTCTGATTAACTTATTTCACTCAGCATAATACCCTCTAATTCTGCCCACTTCATTGAAAATGACAAGATTACATTTCTTTTCTTGGCTGCATAGTATTCCATTGTACATATATACCATCTCTTCTTTATCCATTCATCTGTTGGTGGACATCTAGGTTCTTTCCATAGTTTAGCTATTGTGGACATTGCTGCTATAAACATTAGGGTGCACGTGCCCCTTCAGATCACTATATTTGTATCTTTAGGGCAAATACCCAGTAGTACAATTTCTGGGTTGTAGGGTAGGTCTATTTTCAACTTTTTGAGGAACCTCCATGCTGTTTTCTAGAGTGGCTGTACCAACTTTCATTCCCACCAACAGTGTAGGAGGGTTCCTTTTTCTGGGGATCCTCTCCAACATCTGTCATTTCCTGACTTTTACTTTTAGCCATTCTGATTGGTATGAGGTGGTATCTCATGGTGGTTTTGATTTGTATTTCCCTTATACTGAGTGATGTGGAGCACTTTTTCATGTGTCTGTTGGCCATCTGGTTGTCTTCTTTGCAGAAATATCTGTTCATATCCTCTGCCCATTTCTTTTTTTTTTTTTTAAAGATTTATTTATTTATTTGACAGACAGAGATCACAAGTAGGCAGAGAGGCAGACAGAGAGAGAGGAGGAAGCAGGCTCCCTGCTGAGCAGAGAGCCCGATGTGGGGCACGATCCCAGGACCCTGGGATCATGACCTGAGCCGAAAGCAGAGGCTTTAACCCACTGAGCCACCCAGGCGCCCCCCTCTGCCCATTTCTTGATTGGATTATTTGTTCTTTGGATGTTGAGTTTGAGAAGTTCTTGATAGATTTTGGATACTAGCCCTTCATCTGATATGTCATTTGTGAATATCTCCTATTCTGTCAGGTGTCTTTTGGTTTTGATGACTATTTTCTTTGCTGTGCAAAAGCTTTTGATCTTGATGAAGTCCCAATAGTTCATTTTTGCCCTTGTTTCCCTTGCCTTTGGTGATCTTATTAGGAAGAAGGTTCTATGGCTGAGGTTGAAGAGGTTGCTCCTTTGTTCTCCTCAAGGATTTTGATGGATTCCTGTCTCAAATTGAAGTCTTTCATCCATTTTGAGTCTATTTTTGTGTGTGGTGTAAGGAAATGGTAGTTTCATTTTTCTGCATGTGCTGTCCAATTTTCCCAACACCATTTGTTGAAGAGACCTTAATTTCTCTTTCTTCTGTCTTGCTGTTGGTGTATAGAAATGCAACTGATTTCTGTGCATTGATTTTAAATCCTGACACTTTACTGAATTCCCATATGAGTTCTAGCAGTTTTGGAGTGGAGTCTTTTGGGTTTTCCACATAAAGTATCCTATCATCTCCAAAGAGTGAGAGTTTGACTTCTTCTTTGCCTTTTATTTCTTTTTGTTGTCTGATTCCTGAGGCTAGGGCTTCTAGTACTATGTTGAATAGCAGTGGTGATAGTGGACATCCCTGCCGTGTTCCTGACCTTAGGGGAAAAGCTCTCAGTTTTTCCCCATTAAGAATGATACTCGCTGTGGGTTTTTCATAGATGGTTTTGATGATATTGAGGTATGTACCCTCTATCCCTACACTTTGAAGAGTTTTGATCAAGAAAGGATGCTGTATATTGCCTCTTCAGCATCTACTAAGAGTATCATATGGTTCTTGTTCTTTCTTTTATTAATGTATTGTATCACATTGATTGATTTGCAGATGTTGAACCAACCTTGCAGCCCAGGAATAAATCCCACTTGGTCGTGGTGAATAATCCTTTTAATGTACTGTTGGATCCTATTGGCTATTATTTTGGTGAGAATTTTCGCATCTTTGTTCCTTCAAGGATATTAATCTGTAATTATCCTTTTGGTGGGGGCTTTGTCTGGTTTGGGGATCAAGTTAATGCTGGTCTCATAAAATGAGTTCAGAAGTTTTCCTTCCATTTCTATTTTTTGGAACAGTTTCAGGACAATAGGCATTAATTCTTCCTAAAATGTTTGGTAGAATTCCACTGGGAAGCTCTCTGGCGCTGGGCTCTTGTTTTTTGGGAGATATTTGATGACTGCTTCAATCTCCTTACTGGTTATGGGTCTGCTCAGATTTTCTGTTTCTTCCTGGTTCAGTTTTGGTAGTTTATATGTCTCTAGGAATGCATCCATTTCTTCCAGATTGCCAAATTTGCTGGCGTACAGTTGCTCATAATATGTTCTTGCTTGTATTTCTTTGGTGTTGGTTGTAATCTCTTCTGTTTCATTTGTGATTTTATTTATCTGAATCCTTTCTCTTTTCTTTTTGATAAGTCTGGACAGAGGCTTATCAATCTTATCAATCCTTTCAAAGAACCAGCTCCTAGTTTCGTTGATCTCTTCTACTATTCTTTTGGTGTCTATTTCATTGATTTATGCTCTGATCTTTATGATTACTCCTGCTGGGTTTAGGCTTTCTTTGTTGTTCTTTCTCCAGCTTGTTTAGGTGTAGGGTTAGGTTGTGTGCTTTCTTGAAAAAGTCTTGTATTGGTATATTTTCCTCTCAAGACCATCTCTGCTCTGTCTTATAGATTTTGAACAGTTGTGTTTTCATTTTCATTTGTTTCCATGAATTTTTTAAAAGTTCTTCTTTAATTTCCTGTTTGACCCATTCATTATTTAGTAGGATGCTCTTTAGCCTCCATGTATTTCAGTTCTTTCCAACTTTCCTCTTGTGATTGAGTTCTAGCTTCAGAGAATGTGTGTGTGTATAAAGACTGCTGAATTGAACAGAGCCACCCACTTGATTTGGGGTATATTTTGGTCTCTTAGAAGAAAGTATGTCCCAAAATTTTAAAGAAAGAAAAACATATATATATACACAAAAATAAGGCTTGACACCATGAAGAGATAGAATATGACCATAAAGATGAAAATTTAAAAATAATTCTGAAAAGGAGTTGATAAGTTTTTCGGGGGAAAAAAAAAAAAGAGGGAATGTGCTAGACTAGAACAAAGCCATATGCTAGATTAGGGTATGTTTTGATATGTTAGAAAAAATTCATATCCCAAAATTTTTAGAAAAATAAACTTGTATGTATACAAAAATTATGGTTAAATACAATGAAGGGAGAAAATATGACTATAACAATGAAGTTTTAAAAAGATTTTTTTAAGAAGTTAAACCAGTTTAACAACATTAAAAAGGACAAAGGAATTGTTAAAAAATAGTAAAAGAAATCAATAAAATTAACAAAATTTAACTTTGCAAGACTAAAGGATCATGGGGCAAAAGCCATGAATTCTATGCATTGCTTTCCCCTAGCTCTGGAGTTCTGCTGTTCTTGATAGGTGACCTTGGTCTTTGCAGGATGTTATTGCTGATCTGCAGGAGGAGTTTGTTGCAATGATTCTCAAATGTCTTTGCCCAAGGCAGATTTGAAGCACCCTTACCAAGGATCAGGCTAAGTAATCTGCTCAGGTTAGTTCTCAGAGCTTTTGTTCCCTGAACGCTCTCTGTAGTGCTTTGGGGTATGGGAATGTAAATGGTGGCCTCCCAATCTCCAGCCCAGAGGAGCCAAGAGCTCAGGGCCCTACTCCTCAGTGTGCCCCCAGAGATAAGCAGTCAGTCAGTCCTGTCTCCCTGGTCACCGGCTGCACTCCAAGCTCACCTGGCCTGTGACTGAGTGTTTCTCTCTCTGATCTCTTCAGATCTATCTGAAGGAGGACAGGAAAACACTCTAGGGATCCTCCCACATTTATTCTGGGCATTGGCCTCCATCTCCTAGAATTTTCTCACATGGCCCCTTTTGGAGTCTCCAAACCCAGCAGATTCCTGACATGCTGCTTCAAGCTCATTGATTTTTTCCCCTAATTTGTGTTAGTCTAATGATGAATCCATCAAAGGCATTCTTTGATTCCTTCATTCAGTCTTTGATTTCTTGGATTTTCTTTTAAATTTTTCTTAGAGTTTCCATCTCTTTGCTACAAAGAGATGTTTTCACTAGAGCCCTTAACATATTAAACATAGTCATTTTACATTTCCTATCTGATAATTCCAAAATACTCCCTTATCTCATTTTGGACACTTTTGTCCCTTTAGACTGTGCTTTTTCTTGCCTTTTGTACCATGTCTTATAATTTTTTGTTGAGAACTGAACATGCTGTGTCAAGAAATAAGAACCTGGAGCACCTGGGTGGCTCAGTGGGTTAAGCCTCTGCCTTCAGCTCAGGTCATGATCCCAGGGTCCTGGGATCAAATCCCACGTCGGGCTCTCTGCTCAGCAGGGAGCCTGCTTCCCTTCCTCTCTCTCTGCCTGCCTCTCTGCCTAGTTGTGATCTCTGTCAAATAAATAAATAAAATCTTAAAAAAAAAAAAAGAAAAAAGAACCAAGGTACATAGGCTTTTTCGTGAGAAGTGATATGTTCATCTGGCTAGAGTTTATGCTGCATTAATGTTTGCTGTAACTCAAAGGGTGAGAGGCTTCAGCTTCCTCTGTGCCCTTATTTTTGTCCCCATTTTCTCTGGGTTTCCCTAGAAACTCCTTAAATAGAGTCTGTCTTAGAGTTCTCTCAGTAATCCACTATCAATTTACTGGATCCCTATAGAATTGGTTAGAAAATATTGGGGAGAAAGAACATTCTGTAATTTTACAGTTAATTGTCCTTTTGGGGGTGTGCCAGTGTCTCTGAGTTGTGACATTTAGAAGCATTTCTTAGCCTTTTTCTTTTCCTCCCCCTGTGAGACCTGAAGACTAGTTGTTTATTTCTTCTTTGCCTTGGATAAGGCTCTGGTAAAGTATTTTCCTTTGAGGGCACTTTGTTATGGGGAACATAATGGTCTGGGACTATTTCAAAATTGTGATTCTCTAATTCTCCATGACTGGAAGTAGGAGGTAATTTTTCTTGAATCTTCAGCAAAAGCCTTCCTCCTTTCCTGAAGGAGCTCATGAAAGTACAGGTGTTGTCACCTTCATGAGGTGGGGATCCTGGTGATCGGAACTGAAGTGATGGGGGACTATGTACTGGTGATCAGTAGACATCTTTATTTCTTATAATCACTTCTTTTATACCTTCCACAAGATCTAATTACAAACAGGATATAGATTTATGTGCAGGGCATGGGCTTCCTGTGAGATGTGATTCACATGCAGGCAATCAAGTCAGACAAGTGCACAACAACAATTATCTCTTAGCTTTAAATGACGATATCTCTTTGCTTTAAATGACAAGAACAAGTTAAAGATTCTCCACACTTATCAGATCTATCTGAAGGAGGACAGGAAAACACTCTAGGGATCCTCCCACGTTTATTCTGGGCATTGGCCCAGGAAGATTCTTGCCCTCCATCTCCTAGAATTTTCTCACAGGATTCAACATGACCCCAGTCACACTGGCAAGGATCTGGTTTGTGTTCCAACAAGGTGTTCTTCCCAAGACTGGATCCTCGGGAATTTTTAACTCTCAACTCTCCCTATGAGCAAGTAATAGGTCTGTATACGTCTGTGTCTTCAGCTTTTGGGGCAGTGGTTTGCTATGTGACCTCAGTGCTCTGCTAGATCTAACAAGAGCTATTGCTTATTAATGTGTTTAGTTTGTTTCTTGTTGTGAATATGGGAGTGATCCTTTCCAAGATCTTTGCATATCAGAGTGGAAACTGTAATTGTCCCTTGGAGTTTTTTTTAAAACCTGCTATTTATACTAGTCTTGGAATGACTAGTTTATTATGGAGCAAAATATATTATGAAGCAAAATATATTTTGCTTCATACATCATGAAGCAAAATATATTTCCTACATATTACACTTTGTGACACTTGCCACATACCTCAATTAATTACAGCATACAGGGATATTTTTTCTACATCCTTACTCTTTAATAAATAAATCCTAAAGCTAAGACCATGTCTTCTGTGCAGAAACATTTCAATCTGTGTCATTTTTGCAGTAGATATTTATGGGAGGCCTGTTCCAATCATGCATGAATGTAAATATTTAATAAGCACCAGTTTTTCTAACTTGATACTTTTTTTTTAATTTTCAGAGGTAGTTTCAGATATTTAAGTTCTTATTAAGTTAAAAAGATGATTCAAGCTCAGTACTCAATACATTCTTACTGACAAATAATGTTTATTAGGTAAAAATTGTATGTAGTTTCTTATCTTTGGTCTTTAAGGTCAGCGTTGTTTTCAATTTGTTATGCATTTTTAAAAAATTTGGTCTTTCCCTTTTCTTGAACCAAATCTACCTTAACAGATAGGATTTTAAAAGAGTTCCCCTGGAGAATTATTTCAAGCTATTTAAGCTGCCATCAGTTCCTGATTTAGCATTTTTAATAAACTTCCTAGGGCAAAGGATTAATTTCCCTGGACCCTCTTTATCCTTGATGTAAAATATAATGTTTAATTGAGGATGGATCATTGTTTGCCTGCTGTCTTCCCTGTATGTTTATGAATAAATAGATACAAGTTTAGAGAATGGAAGAAAGCCAGGGCAAAATAAAAGTATTCCCAGTCCTTAAAATTTGTGGCTAAATAAAAACAGCAACTAATACATATGAATGTAAATAGGATTACTTTTACCACATTAAAGTGAACGCATTAAAGAAACATATGTCTACTGAGGCAGTTTATAGCCAAATAGTTGCATTAAATTGCCTACATGCTTATTGATCCTTATCTAAAACTCATCTAAAAACAGAAGTTCCATTATCTTAGCAAAACTGTGGTTCACATAGTGACCCAGAAATTTGGGGCTATAGCATTGTTATAGAGAATTAGATTAGTATGTCAATGCTCAGTAATTCCTCAACATTATAATGGGAAATAAGTCTAAGAAAATACATACAATTATTCCTACTGTTATTACATATATACATGTAAATATCCAGAACTCAGTGATTTCCCAGCATAACAAATTATCATGTGTAAGATTTCTGAGTCTCAAGGTTGAACCCACATAAAACCCTTTCAAGAAAATCAGAAACTAGATGAGAAGCCATATATTGGGTGGAAAGAGGTATAAGGATTGCTGGCAAACAGCACGTGAATGAAGAATACTCTTTGTTAAAATCAAACTTCCTCTCAGCATTTCTAATAAGATCTGGTAAAACTTATTTATAACAGAAATCCTACCATGGGGCCATGAGGAAAGCACAAGCTAGAGCCATCGACAATACTTTTCTTAAGGATAACCGAGGATGATATTCTCTCACCCGTTCACTCTTATTCTTATTGATGGTGACCATATAATATATTGTCAAATGAAACACATTTGAAAATAAAAGATGGCCCTTACTGGATAAGATGTTGAGATAACAGGCTCAAATTGAGACTATCTCAGGAAAACCGAGATATATTTGGTAAAGTAAAAAACATCAGCCTTATGGTTAGGTGACTTACTTTCCTTCTACCCAAAGAGAAGTGTTAAAAAATTACCAATGTTTTCTATGGTAGAACGTATATATTAGTAAATGGGTAATATAAAATATTTTTTTAATAAAAAAATTTAATCATTTTAAGGTCAGTTTTAAAAATAACAAGAAAGCAATCATTTTTCAAAATAAACTGATGCTAAACCAAAAGAATTTAGAACCAGAGCCTTGGAAATACATCTAACATGTATTTCACATAAAAAAAATTCCATCATCTATGTACTTCTACAAATTAGAAATTCACATCTAGACTCTTTAATAATTTCCAAAAGGAAAAGGTTTAATAGAATATTAATACATAATGGGATATGAATCCACTATGTACTTTTTTCTTTTTTATATATTTCTTAATTTTACTTTTAAATGTAGACATTTTGGGTACTGTCGTAGGGTTACAGACAAATTCAAAGAAAATTACAGAGAGTTCCCATATACACCTTCACACAGTTCCCTTCCTATTAATATTTTGTGCTAGTGTGGTACATTAATTACCTTTGGTGACAAAGAGTTGACATATTACTAACTAAAGCCTATAATTTACATTTGGATTTACTTTTCATGTTGTATATTCCATAATTTTTGATAAATGTACAATATGTATTCATCATTACAGTATTGTACTGCATATTTTGATTGCCCCCCCCCCAAAATATCTGTGGAAAATCAGTAAGGACAAAGTTGAACTGAACAACACCATGAATGAACTGGGTGTCATTGGCATATATAGACTACTTTATTGATTAGTAGCAGAATTCACATTTTTCACAAGTAACATGAAACACTCATTAAGATAAACCACATTTTAATGTATTTAGAAGAATAGAAATCATTCAGTGTCTACTGTTGGATTGATAGAATTGAACTAGAAATCAGTAACAGAAAGATAATTGGAAAATCACATAATATATGGAGATTAAAAAACACACTTCTAAATAATACCTGGAGTAAAAAAGAAATCTCAAGAGAAATTTAACAATAGTTTGAAGTAAATGAAAATGAAAACACAATCTACCAAAATGAAAACAATACATAAAGGGAAATGTATAGTTTCAATTGTATATATTAGAAAAGGAGAAAGATCTAAAAATCAGTCATGTAAGTTTACATCTTAGGAAAGTCTAAAAAGAAGAACAAATTAAATCCAAAGTAATAGAAGAAGAGAAGTAATACAATTAGAGCAGAAATGAAGACATTAAAAACAGAAAATCAATAAAGAAAATCAACAGAAGCAAAGATTAATAAAATTGATAAGCCTCTAGCCACACTAAGTAAAAAAAGAAAGGATACAAATTACTAATATCAGAAATGAAAGAGGGGACATCACTACAGACCTCGGGGAATTTAAAAGAATAAGTAAAAGCATATTATGAACAACTCTATGTCCACAAATTTGGTAACTCTAGAAGACCCAATCTGTCAAACTCACACAAGAAGAAATAGAAGATTTGAATAAGTCTGTGTCTACCGAAGAAATTGAGTTGATAGTTAATAAACTTTCAAAACAGAAAGCAACAGGCCTGGGCAGAGTACAGAGAATTTTTAGGGCAGTGAAAAATACTCTGAAAAAAAGGGGAGGGGGAGGAGGGGGAGGAGGAGGGAGGGGGAAGAGGGAAAGGGGAAGGAGGGAAAGGGGGAAGGAGGAGGGGGAGGGGGAGGAGGGGGAGGAGGAGGGAGGGGGAAGAGGGAAAGGGGAAGGAGGGAAAGGGGGAGGGAGGAGGGGGAGGGGGAGGAGGGGAAGGAGAGGGGGAGGTGGGGGGAGGAGAGGAAAGGGAGGGAAGGTTGAAGAAGAAGAAGAAGAAGAAAATACTCCGTATGATATTACAATGATGGATAAATGTCATTACACATTTTTCAAATTCACGGGATGCACTATACTTATACAGAACCCTTAAGTCAACTATGGACTTCAGGTAATTATGATGTGTCAATGTAGGTTCATCTTGGTAAAAAATGTATTTTTCTTGTGAATGCTGTTGATAATGGAAGAGGGGATATATGTGTGGAGACAGGTGGTATATAATAATAAATCTCTTTACCTTACTCTCAATTTTGTTGTGGACCTAAAACTAATCTAAAAAAAAGTAAATCTTTAAAAACTATCCTCTGTGGTCTACTTATTTATTCTTATCTACTTCACCCCAAACCTCAGGCAACCACTGATCTTTTTTTTTTTTTTTTTTTTTTTTTTTTTAAGATTTTATTTATTTATTTGTCAGAGAGAGAGCGAGCGAGAGCAAGCATAGGCAGACAGAGTGGAAGGCAGAGTCAGAGGGAGAAGCAGGCTCCCTGCGGAGCAAGGCGCTGGGATCATGACCTGAGCCGAAGGCAGCTGCTTAACCAACTGAGCCACCCAGGCGTCCCACTGATCTTTTTACCATCTTTATAGTTCTGCCTTTTTGAGAATATCTTATAGATGGAACCATGCAGTACATAGCCTCTAGAAATTGGTTATTTTCACTTAGCAGCATGCATTTAAAGTTCCTTGATGTCTTGCTATTAATTGACATCTCATTTATTTTTATCGTCATAATAATATTCCATTTTAAATATACCAGTTTACCTATTGATGTACATCTTGGTAGCTTCCAAACTTTAACAATTATGAAAAAGCTACTATAAGCACTCATGTATAGTTTTTGTGTGGACATAGTTTCATTTCCTTTGGGCAAGCACCAAGTAGTGCCATTGGTGGATAATAAGGTAAGAGTGTATCAGTTTTGTGAGAAACTGCCAAACTGACGACTGTCAAAGTGCAGTCCCACCAACAAAAATGAGAATTTTGTTGCTCCGAAACTTCATAAATAATTTGTTTCTCATGTGAAAATTCCATTGTCTGTAGGATTTCAAAAATTCAAAATTCATATATAAGCTCTTTAATATCCCAAAGTAAGAGTTTTAACAGTTATGAATCTATATAACTGATTTTGTTTAAGCAGGCATTTTTAAAGTTTTAGGGGCAATTTAATGTTCTCAAGAATGTTAGAAATTTCCTTGACAATTAAAGATAAGAACACAAAACAACAACAACAAAAATAATTCTGTGCATTCTTGATGGGTGGATTTGAAAATATCTATAAATATTTTAGTGAGCAAAACCCATGATTAAAACAATGAATACTGTTATGCTGAAAAAAATAAATAAATTTAAAAAAAAAACCTCATGATTAATTCACTCTGTTTTGATCTATATAAATTTTATTATGTCTTTACCTATGATCATTATTATAATTAATACATAAAACTAGAAAGATGGGAGTTATGATATATTGTATTAATTATATAAAACCAGAAAAAATATAAAACCAGGATTTTCTAAATAACTAAATTTATTTATTCTGCTATAATCACTTAAAATCTGTTACTATTATTATTGATATTTTGAGGGAGAGCCAGTAAATATTTTTACTAATGATAGATAAAATAATTTAGATTACTCTTTTATTCCATTTTTCCATCTTCTTAAAAATATTTTTGTTGTGTTTTGTTTTATAAAATGTTTGGAAAGATGTGATAAAAATAAGGTTTTTCCCTAGGAAGTAAATTTTTAGTGATGTTAATAATTTTAGAAAACTATATTTGAGACTTCTTAGACTTATACTGCTATGTGGCATTTTGTTTAACACTCTACAAATTAAGAGAGAGCCAAAGAAAAATAACATGGTATATGATTAAGATATTGTAAATAAGCACTATTAGGAAAGAATAAGGAATGAGAGAAGACGGAAGCAATGACTTAATTGTAGTTCCTAAGCATCATTAGAGATCTTGAATGAAATTCACTGAGCCTTTGTCCTTTCCCACTGAAGATTGCGGGGAATATAGTTTAAATTTGGCAGTGCTGGTATTAAGAGTCATGTTGTCAGTATGGACAATGAAAACCCACAATTAACATTGTATTCAATGATGAAAAATAGAGCTTTTGTCCTAAGATCAGGAATAAGACAAGGATGTTTGGGGTGCCTGGGTGGCTCAGTGGGTTAGGCCTCTGCCTTCGGCTCTGGTCATGATCCCAGGGTCCTGGGATCGAGCCCCACATTGGGCTCTCTGCTCAGCAGGGAACCTACTTCCCCTCCTCTCTCTGCCTGCCTCTCTGCCTGCTTGTGATCTCTCTCCCTCTGTCAAATAAGTAAATAAAATTAAAAAAGAAGAAGACAAGGATGTTTGCTCTCACCACTTTTATTCAACATAGTACTGGAAATCCTAACTACAGTAGTCGGACAACAAAAGGAATAAAAGGCATCCAAATTGGCAAGGAAGAAATAAAACATTCACTACTTGCAGATACTATGATACTATTCTATATAGAAAACCCTAAAGACTTTGTAGAAAAGGTACTAGAACTGATAAATGCATTCAGTAAGCTCACAGGATACAAAATCAATGTACAATATTCCATTGTATTTCTATACACTAATAATGAAGCAACAGAAAAATAAATTAAGAAAGTAATCCCATTTACAATTGCACCAAAAATTATAAAATACCTGGTAATAAACTAAACCAAGGAGTTGAAAGACTCATACTCTGAAATCTATAAAACACTGATAAAACAAATAGAAGACAACACAAACAAATGGAAAAGTATTCCACACTCACGGATTGGAAGAACAAGTATTGTTAAAATGTCTATACAACCCAAAACAATCTACATGTTTAATACAATCTTTATCAAAACACCAACAGCATTTTTCACAGAAGTGGAATAAACAATCCTAAAATTTGTATGGAACTTCAAAAGACCCCAAATAGTCAAAACAATCTTGAAAAAGAAAAATGAAACAGAGGTATCAGAATTCCAGATTTCAAATTCTACTACAAAGTTGTAGTAATCAAAAGAGTATGGTGCTGACACAAAAATGGACATACTAGTTAATGGAACAGGATAGAAAAGCCAGAAACAATCTCATGTTTATATGGCCAATTAATCTTCAACAAAAGAGGCAAGAATATGCAATGGAAAAAAGACATTTTTTTCTCAAAAATGATTTTGGGAAAACTGGACAGCTACACACATAAGAATGAAACTGGACAACTTTCTTTCACCATAAACAAAAATAAACTCAAAATGAGTTAAAGACTTAAATGTGATACTTGCAACCATAAAAATCCTAGAAGAGGTCATTCTTTGACATCAACTGTAGCAACTTTTTTCTAGATATGTCTCTTGAGACAAGAGAAATAAAAGCAAAAAATAAACTATTGGGACTACATCAAAATAAAAAGCTTCTGTACAGCAAAATAAATAACAAAACTCAAAGGCAATCTACTGAATGGGAGAAGATATTTGCAAGTGACATATCTGATGAAGTGTTAGTATCTGAAATATTATACAGAATTGATATAACTCAACACCCCCAAAAGAAATAATCCAATTAAAAATCGGCAGAAGACATGAATAGTCATTTCCCCAAAGAAGGTATCTGAATGGCCAACAGAGACATGAAAAGATGTACAATGTCACTCATCATCAGGGAAATGTAAATCAAAACTACAATGAGGTATCACCTCACCCCTGTCAGAATGGCTAAAATCAACAACAAAAGAAACAGCAGGTGTTGGTGAGGATGTGGAGAAAGGGGAAAACTCTTGTGTTATTGGTGGGAATGCAAACCGGTGCAGCCACTCTGGAAAATAGTACGGAGATTCTTCAAACCATTAAAAATAGAACTACCCTAGGATCCTGTAATTACAACTGCTGGATATTTACCTAAAGAGTACAAAAACACTAAACTAAAAGGATATATACAACATTATTTTATATATGGTATATTATAACAACATTATTTATAATACTCAGATTATGGAAGCAGCCCATTGATAGATGAATGAGTAAAGAAGATGTTGTATATACAAAATATACAATGGAATATATTCAGCCATAAGAAATAATGAAATCTTGCCATTTGCAAGAACATGGATACAGTTAGAGAGTATAATACTAAGTGAAGTAAGTCAGTCAGAGAAAGACAAATACCTCATGACTTCACTCACATATAGAATTCAAGAAACAAAAAAATGAAGAAAGAAGAAAAGACAACTACAGAGGGAAGACCTTTTTTTAAAGATTTTATTTATTTATTTGACAGAGAGAAATCACAAGTAGACAGAGAGGCAAGCAGAGAGAGAGAGAGAGAGGAGGAAGCAGACTCCCTGCCAAGCAGAGATCCCAATGTAGGACTTGATTCCAGACCCTCAGATCATGACCTGAGCCAAAGGCTTTAACCCACTGAGCCACCCAGGCACCTGGGAAGACTCTCACTATAGAGAACAAAATGATGATTAGCAGAGAGGAGATGGTGGGGTAATAGGTGAAAACGGTGATAGATTTAAGGTTATACTTGTCATGAGGTGCCCTGGAGTAATATATAGAATTGTTTAATTACTATATTGTACACCAGAAACTAATATCACACTAAATGTTAACTATACTGAAAAACACACACACACACAAACAAAAAAAAATTTCTTTAAAGAAAAATAGGAGATACGATTTAAAAAGAAATACTGGTGGTCTAACTAAGGAAACATTGTTATTTTCCTTCTAATTTGAAGCTTCTTTTCACAGCTGGGGAAAAAAAGGCATTTAAAAAAATTAGTCACTCTTTCTACTACTTTGTTAAAATTGCCCTCCCAATGTGAACCAACTTCCTACAGTAATATTTTTAAAGTGTTCTGGTGCTGTGAAGAATATTTAATTATGTGATTATCTTTCATGATGTGTGTAGTTAATTGTCCTTACGTCAAATGTAAATGATTTTGAACAATAAAAGTGAATGAGTAATGTTCCGGCTGTGAACAACAGATGTCATGTGGATTTTGATTTCCTAGTCATTTATAAATATTTCTTTTCAAGTATAGAAAAACAATTAGTTAGAATTACAGACTAATACCCATTCAAATCTAAGTTTAAGAATGAAAAGCAATATGAATCATGGAACTACAGAACACTACATAGGAAAAAAATTTGTTATATTCATGTTCTTAAAAAACACAAAGTATGATATTTATAAACTATGGATAGCCTAATTATAATTCTTTGGAACAATTAGTGCAATCTCATATAAAACAACATCTTTCTCTGCTTCTGACCAGTGCCTTATATAGTCTTGCCGACAACAATCTGAGTTTATTGAACGGTATAAGTAAGAGTAAGAAAAATAATAAAGGATACTTTTTAGTTTGCTGGCTATTTTCTGTTAACTGACAGGCATCTATTCCCCTTTTACTTGAAAACAGAACATATTTTCTTGGTGATCAGCTATCCATCTACTTTGAGCCCACGTAATTTAGGTAGAGTGATTATGATTCTGAGTCCAGGATTAGTCCAGGGTTAGTCATGTGACACAGATCCAGTCAACGACGACATCACATTCATCCCTCAGAGTATTTTGGCTTAGAGAGGGTAACATGATTCATGGAGTGTCAAACTCTTGGAACTTTTGCTTGAGTGATTAGGAGAAAGGCAAACATTCTTCTGCACTGGAATTACTGAAGTGACCAGAAAAGCTTCAAGCTCAGGGAATCACGAAGAGCAGTCGTTTTGCGAAGGAGAGAAGCCAAACAGAAGGAAACAGAGCTGTGAGGCAGAGAAAAATAAATATTGATGAAGTCATTTGAGCTGCTGGATTCAGCCATGTGCTACTTCTTTCTCTAATTTGTCAAAAAGAGTCTCTTCAGACCAAACTCTAGCCAGGTTACTCTGAGCCCTTTCTTGACTAGGCCTCCACTTTTTTTTATAAAGACCTGAGCAAACACGAACAGTTACTAATACATCAAGCCTACATCCCTAAGATGACCCTACGATCAGTTGAAATGCCTGCCTGAGAAAACACAAGGCTGCCAAATGGACCTACTGTTTGTTCCAGCCAACACCCAAACATAGCAGCCCCATCTCCCAGTGTCTGTGGGAGGGTAGGAGCCTACCTTCCGGAAATGTTAGTTAGCAAATGCAGATAGGTGGATCAATCCCTTCTTTGCTTTTTATAATTTTCCACTTCCCTGACTCTTTTGAGCTTTGCTCACCCTGCTCCCTACTCCTGCATTCTCCACTTAGGGCCCTCAGTCACCTCTGTATAGACTGAAGCTCAGCTCAGTTCGTGGTAGGCTCTTTTCCCTATTGCAATAACACATCATTGATGAAAATCTGTCCTTACCACTGTAACTGGTATACAGCTGTATCTTTGACGTTTGTGTATGGGAGCCAATAAGCTGACATGTAGCAAGTTGAGTTCAGTTTCTTTATCATCTGCAAGCAAAAATAATTAAAGTTAATTTACTGTATGTGTAACCTGGAGTTTGAGTTCTCCTCTCCATGTGCCCATATTTGTATTTTGAAAAGATGATCCTGATAATACCATTGTGAGACAGTTGTGCCACAGATTGCTCTTCATTTCTAAGAGGAAATAAGCATAAACCTTGTCTGATAGTTACACTGATATTGGCTTGATTGAAGGAAAAGTCTAAATTGTAGAAAAGAGCTTATAAACAAGACAATATTTTTCTAGAATGATTACTATTGACAATTACAATTTGTTTTTTCACAAGCACAGTTTTTAAAGTTCTTCCTCTTCTTATTAGTTTCCCAGTCAGTAAAGCCCTTAAGATCTTCCTCCACCTTCTTTCTCTTTTTCTCTCTCTTTGTTCATTTTTTTCTTTTTTTCTCCTTGTTCCCTCCCTTACTCCTTTACTCCTTTTTCCATACCTACAGGCTAAATCCAGTGTTTGTCTAAGTGAAAGTCCTGTGCTTCAGAGTGGTAGCAGCTATCCCAAGCTGAGTGAATTAACACTGACACATTTACACTCTAAATTATGGTTGGAGAGAGCCAATAAAGACTTTTTTCCCCCTAAATCTTTTTAAGTCAGATCCTTAGCAAAATATGATGTTCAGTGTGGCTTCAACTGTGGAGAACAAAGAAGAATCAGACATGGGCAATTGAGAGAGGTAAAGGAGTGTAGCTATTGACCTACAGGGAAATTTCCTTCAAATACTCAAACAATGACTGACCTGTGCCTACAAATATATACTGTATCATCACACCAGAGTGTGTCTGTATGAAAATCATGTGTTGAAAAAAATGGCACTAAGCTTCAGAAAAGCAGTAGTTTCTGCAAGGAAAGAGGGGTTTGGTGAAACAGGAATGCCTTTTTTTTTTTTTTTTCCCGTAAGATTTTATTTATTTGAAAGAGAGAGAGAGAGAGCATGAGCAAGAAAGGGTTGACGGAGAGGGAGAAGCAGACTTCCTGCTGAGGTGGGAGACCTATGTGGGTTTGGGACTCGATCCCAGGACTCTGGGATCATGACCTGAGCTGAAGTCAGATGACTAACTGACTGAGCCACCGAGTTTTAGAGTTGTTACTCTCCAAGTTGATTGCATATTGAAATAAAAAAGGATACTCTTTTGTTTCTTTTTTCAAATTTTTATTTAAATTCTAGTTAGTTAACATATAGTATAATATTGCTTTCAGGAGTGTAAAAATTTAGTGATTCATCTCTCTCTCTCTTCTAATGCTGATGTCTCATTTTTGCTCCACAGATTCTGATTTAATTCATCTGGGTTTAAAAAAAAATATATAGGGGCATCTGGGTGGCTTAGTGGGCTAAGCCTCTGCCTTTGGCTCGCGTCCTGGGATCGAGCCCCACATCAGGCTCTCTGCTCAGTGGGAAGCCTGCTTCCTCCTATCTCTCTCTGCCTGCCTCTCTGCCTACTTGTGATCTCTGTCTGTCAAATAAATCAACAAAATCTTAAAAAAAAAAAAAAAAGAAAGAAAAGAAAAAGAAAAAGAAAATGGGGGTGTAATATGAATCCAAGGTTGAAAATTATTCTTTTGAGATCCCAGGTCAAAGGCAGGCTTCTAGGCATTGTGGCGCATTTCTATAGTAGCCTCCAGTATAGCTGCTTGATACTAGGTTCTAGAGATTTATAATTGAATAAAGATTGAATATTCTTTTAATGTTAATGTAGCCCCCTGTTAAGGGGTGCGTGGGTTGCCCAGTCATTTAAGGATCTGACTCCCAGTTTGAGGTTAGGTCATGATCTCAGGGTCATGAGATCAAGCCCCATATAGGGCTCTGAGCTCAGCACACAGTCTGCATAGATTCTCTCCCTCTCCCTCTCACCCCACCTGCTCACTCTTTCTCTCAAATAAATAAGTATATCTTTAAAAAAATATAGCTCCGTGTTGAGCCAAATATGCTTTTCATTGGAACTTAAGCAATATCTATATTATTTACATAGGAAAAATGTGAATGAGTTCTTAATGAATTTTGAAAGAAAATATGCAACTATTGTGAGTTAAGGGACTCCTTGTACATTATTAATTTAATATAACAGAAACAGTCCCTTAATGGAAATTATTTTAAATATATTACACAGCTTAGAGTATGTTTCAAATTCTTAGATAAATTGCTTCAGTTGGGAAAATTATAATGTATGTTAAGCTGAATCCATTTGTAAATTTTTATAAAATGACTTTATAGTAATTATTTTTTGTAGATAAAATATAAACTGTTTCTCAGATTTGTGTATGATTCTGGGAATTATAGGTAGGTATGTTTTCATGATGTGCTTATAAGACTTTTTTTCATTTGTGCTTATAAAATATTTACATTACCTGTAAGATATGTTTAACTGTTACAATTTTTTGAGTGTGTCTTATATTCTCTGAGAAGAAATACATTTTATTGTCAAATACTTTGTAATTCTGTAAATCCCTTCATGAAACACAACCCTAAAATCATCACCTTATCAAAAAAAGTATTAGGTGTATTTTATAAGTATACAATGTTTATTACTGTTAGGAAAATAATTATTACTATAAAATAAAGGTAATATCTGGATCCTTCATTTGAGTATTTAAACTTTACATTTAAAAAAATATATATATAAGTTTTAAAAATAATGGATGCATACATCAAACATTCATAAGATTGTAAAGGATATTGTTCAGTTCTGAGTCCTTAGTTGTGAATAAAGACTAAATTCATAGAATTAGAATTGTTGACTCAGAGTGTGTTATTTTAATTTTGAAAGACATTATCAGGTTATCCTGCATAAAGTTTAACTAACATTCCAACCCAAAATAGGTGAGAATAATTCATCCCCAGCTCTTGTTAACATTGACATTAAACTGATAGGTATAAATACTTTTGTTAGACTTTTCATATTCATGTCTTAATCATATGTGTGTTGAGCATGTTTTCATATATTTACCAATTTGTTTATATGAAGGCTTTGAATTTTTTTAAAGGGTCATAGTTATGTATATGTATGCATGTGCACATGAGTGTTGCAAACATGTTGCAAATATGTTTTCCTGGCTCACTGTTTGACTTTGGGCTTCTTGGTATTTTGAGAAATGCAAACTTTAAAATATTATATCTTCAAAATTATCTATTATTTGTATTGCATTTTTTCCAATTTTGTCTGTTGCTTAGGAAAGCCTTCTGCATTCTGAGACTATGATAATAATAATATCCCATTATTAATTACTGTAATTACATATAGTGTAAATTATTAATTGCCCACTTTTTTCATTGAAATATAATGCTTAGCAGGAGAGAGAGAGGGGAAGAGACATGGAGAATAAGAAAGAAAGAGAGAGAGAGAGAAACAAAAATCAAAGAAACATTTAAGTTACTGCAACCTAAATAAAGACAATGTTATAAATAAAATCTTTAAAAAAAAAAAAGGGGGGGGCACCTGGGTGGCTCAGTGGGTAAAGCCACTGCCTTCGGCTCAAGTCATGATCTCAGGGTCCTGGGATCGAGTCCCGCATCGGGCTCTCTGCTCAGCAGGGAGCCTGTTTCCTCCTCTCTCTCTCTCTGCCTGCCTCTCTGCCTACTTGTGATCTCTCTCTATCAAATAAATAAATAAAATCTTTAAAAAAAAAAAAAAAGACAATGTTGCCAGAACTTCAGGAGTTCTATATTTGTTTTCTAGGGCTGTAATAACAAATTACCACAAATTAGATGGCTTATTCCCTCACGGTTCTGGAGGCCAGTAGTACAAAAGATTTTGGCTGGTTTCTTCCTTTTGTAAATTCACGGTGGAGTTATCTGGCTTTCCACTGGCCTTTGGAAAGTACTGAATCAGTTGTATTCAACAGATACAAAATCAATCAAAATTTCTATTTCTCTGTTTAAAAATTTTGTTAACTTGTGCTTTTAGGAATTTGTCCATATAAGTTAAATATTCAAATGTATAGTCATAAATTTCATCATATCATCTTACCACCTAATTTTATTTTTTTATTATTATTTTTAAAGATTTTTATTTATTTATTTATTTATTTATTTGAGAGAGAGAGAAAGCATGAGAGGGGGAGGGTCAGGGAGAGGAACAGACTCATCCTCAGCGGGGACCTCATGTGGGACTTTATTCTGGGACTCCAGGGATCATGACCTGAGCCAAAGGTAGATGGTTAGCCAACTGAGCCACTCAGGTCCCTTTTTTACCTAATTTTAATGTGCGTGGGGTCTGAGGCATGGTCCCATTTTCTTTCTTTTCAAAGTACTGTCTTTGGGCTTTGTAGAGGCTATGTTATGTTCATTTTCCATTTTATTATTTTCTCCTATGTTCTTCTTTTTTTAAAAGATTTTATTTATTTATTTGACAGAGAGAGATCACAAGTAGGCAGAGAGACAGGCAGAGAGAGAGGAAGGGAATCAGGTTCCCTGCTGAGCAGAGAGACCGATGTGGGACTCAATTCCCGGACACTGGGATCATGACCTGAGCTGAAGGCAGAGGCTTTATCCCACTAAGCCACCCAGGGGCCCCAATTTCCTCCTATATTCTTTATTTTTCTCTTTTCTTTAAGATTCTCTAGATTTAATTGGCTATTTTGTTCTAATTAGTAAACCATAAAATATGTACCAAAATAAATTTTCTCGTAAACATGATTTTAGTTTCCTCACATGTGTTTTTATTTGGAATGTTCTTATTATTCTACAATCAAAAAAATATTTTTTTGTATTTCATGTGTTTTTTCTTTGACCATAAGCTATTTGAGTGTTATTTCTTTCTTAGTTTCAAATATACAACTTTTCAAAATTTTGTTGTTTTTAATTAATTTTTATTAACTAAATTCTATACTTCGCATGAGGGTCACTTTTTGCATTCCACAGTTCTAAGGATTTTCACAAGTGTGTAACGTCATGTATTCATCATTATGGTATCATACAAAATTGTATCTCCATCCTAAAAATCTCAGTGTTTCATGACTCTTCCCCTCCACACAGCTGCAGACTCCACTAATGTTTTTACTCTCTATAATTCTGTCTGTTTTGAGAGTGCCAAATAGTTGGAATCATACAAGCTATAGCCTTCTTAGAGTAGGTAGGTTTTCTCTTATGTTACCTTCTAGGAATTTTATAATTTTGTGTCTTTAATTTAGGGCCATGAACCATTGTGAGTTAACTTTGTGAAAGTTTTAATGTCCGTGTCTACATTCTTCTTTTTCTTCTTTAGTGCACATGCTGAGAAGTTCTAGTACCATTTCTGGAAAAGATTATTTTTTCTCTATTAATTTCCTTTGTCCCTTTGTCCAAAATCAGTTGTCGGTATTAGTGTGGATTCCTCTATATCCCCTTCTTCCAGTATTTGACACTTTCTTCATAGGTATAGATGCATTAAGGGTTATTATATTGTCTTGGAGAATTGACTACTTTATCATTATTTAATGCCCCTCTTTGTCCCTGGTAACTTTCTTGCTCTGAAGTCTTTTCTGTCTAAAATGAATACAGTTATTCTAGCTATCTTTGGGTTAGTGAGAGCATGGAACATCATTCTCCAGCTTTTTAATTGTAATCTATGTCTTTATATGTAAATATAAAGTAGGTTTCTTATAGACAGCATAGAGTTGAGTTTTTTAAAATTATTCTCTCAATCTCTCTTTTAAATGGTATATTTAGACCATTCTCATTCATTCAATTATTGATATAGTTGGATTAGTATCTACCATATTTGTTTTATAGTTGTTGAACTTATTCTTGACTTCTTCTTAAATTTTTTCTTCCTCTTCTGCTTTCTCTGGGTTTATTGAGCATTTTATATGATTCCATTTATTCTCCTCTTTTAGTGTATCAATTACTTTTTTTAAAAATCAGTTGCCCTAGAGTTGTAATATACATTTGCAGTATACATTTATACATATTTGTAGTACACATTTACAGCTAATCTAAATACATTTTCAAAATACATTGTATCATTTCAAGGACAATGCAGTTAGATTATAATAGAATATTCCCAATTCTTCCTGCCCTTCAGGTATAACATTGCTGTTCATTCATTTTACCTACTCACATCATATAATCTTGCAGTACCTTGTTGTTGGTATTATTTGAAATAGAGTTATTTATTACCTCAGTTAAGAATACAAAAACCAAAATATTTTATTTGACTCAGTATTCCTTCTCTAATGTTCTTACTTATTTTCTATAAATCTGATTTTCTGACTATATCAATTTCATTTTCTCTGAAGAACTTCAACATTTCTTGCAATGGTAGGTTTACTGGAAATAAGTTTTCTCACTTTCATTTTTCTGGGAAAGTATTTTTCTTTCACTTTCAAAGAATAATTTTACATTTTAAATGTTTACAATTTAAATGTCTAAACGTTAAATGTAAATAATTTTACATTTTAATGTTTCCACTTTCTTATTTGTGGTGATTTCTGAGAAGGGTGATGTCATTCTTTGTTTCTGTGTAGGTAAGATGCTCTTGTCTTTGGCTCTTTCAAGTTATTTTTCCCACCTTTGGTTGCCTGAAGTTTAAATATGGTATGCCTATAGATTATATATACATATACATATTTATATTATATATATGTGTGTGTGTGTCATATATATATATATATATATATATATATATATATATATATATTTATCCTTCTTGGTGTTCTCTGACCTTCCTGAATGTAGATTTTGTGTATAATTTCAATTAAAAAATTGATCAGCCATTAAACTTGAAATAATATTTTAGTCCCTTTCTCTGTCCTCCTTCTGGTATTCTCATTTCTTGTATGCTGCATCTTTTGTGTTAGTCCCACAGTTCTCCAGTACTCCGTTCTGTTTTTCTCATTCAGTTTTCTTTTTGCATTTCAGTGTGAGAAGTTATTATTCATATACCTTCAAGCTCCCTTTCCCTTGGGCATGTTCAGTCTACTGATTAGCCAATCAAGAACATTATTTCTGTTATAGTGTTTTTTATTTCTAGCACTTCCTTTTGATTTTTTTCTTAGAGTGTCCATCTTTCCACTTGGACTACTCATCTGTTGTTGTCAACTTTTCTATTAGAACCATTAGCATAATTAATTATTTTAAATTCTTTGCCCAGTAATTCCAAATTCTCTGCCATATCTGATTCTCAATCCTTTTTTTTTTTTTTTATCTCTTTAGACTGTGTTTTTCTTGCTTTTTAATATGTCTTTTAATTTTCTGTTGGAAGTCAGATAGTAATAAGGCTTTGTGAAGTTTTTGTTTTTTGGGAAAGGGTTATACTGTGTTTAATGTTTTCTGTAGCTGTAGGTGTCAGGGCTTCATTTTCCTCTAATGACCTTATTTTTCTCCACTGTTGTCTTTGGGTTTCCCTAGAAACGGCTTTTTAAATAGAGTTTGTGTCATGCAGCTCTCTCAGGTTTCACCTACTATTCTTATACTATTATACTGGAGGCCTGTTGATGTGGTTGTAAGGTATACAATGATCAATAAAATCTTAAAATAAACAGTATTTTTTTATTTTTTGTTTTTGTTTTTGTGACCTTCAGAAGCCTGTTTTAGTCCCTTCTTTTTTGTGAGACAAGAAGGCTAATGTGGGATGGAGTTGACTAATTGGTCTTCTCTCAGGTTAGTTAAAGATCCAGTTAGATATTCCCTCTTGAGGGGTGGTCTTTGTTATGAAGAACAGAATGGACTGGATGTATTTCAGAATGGCTATTTTCCCCCTTTTTCATGCCAGAAGCAGTAGGGAATTTTTCTCTGATTTTCATTGCGAGTATCTGGTGAAGCTCCTGGAGGTAAAACTAACAAAAGTTTGCACATATGCTGGGGCAGGGGTCTTTCATGCCTGGGATGCAGGGTTTTCAGCTTGGAAGCTAGCCCACATTCAGCTTCAAGCAATTCACCAATTGCTTTTAAACATTTCTACTGGTGACTATCTTTAGCAGCTTCTGTTTCTGATAAGCTGAAATGTCTATATTCGCATGTTTCTCCAGATTTCAGAGCAGTGATTTCTGTCCTGTCACCTGACTTCTCTCATGTCTCTGAAAAGATTTATTGGCCATTTCTTCAGCAATTTTCCTGTTAAGAAATTGAAATTGACAACTTCCAAATTCTTTGTAGGCCTAAATGGAAATTGTAGACTGGTTTTGTCTAAATTGATTTTGGTTTTGATTTTTAACTTAATTTCCTATGTTCATGGAAAACAGAATTGTTTTTGGCCCAATATAATGCCAGTTTTTAGTAAATATTCCCTTTGCATTTGCAAAGAATATGTATCCCATAGCTTTTGGTGTAGTATTTTACGTATGTGAATATGATTGTGTGTTTTGTTCAAGTCATTTATATGCTTACAAAAATTCATGTTTTTAAAACAAAGAGAAGCTTTTCCTATAGATTTTAGGTATTCAGGGGCATTTGTTCTTCTACAAATAAATATTTGTTTTGTTTCATGTATTTTCAGACTATATCATAAGTTAGACATCACCTTTAGGAGTTGTCTTGTCTTTCCATCAAGTTGTTATCATTTTGTGTCTCTATCACTGGTAGCATTTTTTACCTTAAAGTCCATTTATGTAATATGAATGTGGCCTCCATGCTGTGTTTTGCTTACTGTTCATACAACATATTGTTTTCCATTCTTTCACATTTAATTTTTCTGTATTAATCTATATCCCTCAAAAAGATATATTATTGTGTATTTTATTTCTTTATTTCTAGCCTCACAATTTTTTCCTTTAAATTGAAGCATGCACATTATTTACATTAGATCTCATTACTGATATATTTCATTTTAAATTTGTTTACTGCTTCCTTTGTTTGAACTCATTTTATTATAGTTTTCTTTACTTTTTTTGGATTGATTTTAATTTAAAAATTAATTTCCTCTTTTATTTGCTTTAATACAATCCAGATTTACAACATGAATTCTTGACTTACCAAAATCTAAAATAAATTCGAAGGCATTATACATATACTCCTGAGTTATCTGTAAGATTATTGTATACTTTATTTTATATTTATAAATTTCACAACACATAATTTTTAAAGTTTTATAAATATTACTGTTATTCACTGAGCTTCATTTCTTCATAATTTTCTACAGCCAAAAGAGTATTCATGCTTATTCTGCTAGTATCGGAAGTACGTATTTTTGTTTCCCTTAATTGCCTTTTTAAAATATTTTTTCCTAACGTTATTTTCAATAGAATTCAACATATTCAAGAATTGAATTGTTTTCCAACTCCCATTGTTTTGGTTAACATGTTAAAATTGTGTATGTTTAATATTTTTAATTTAATCCATGTGAATTTCAAAATTTTTATGCAGATTTTTTCCAGAAGATTAACCAATTTTTTAAATTTTCTCCACTTTATTCTTTTCTGTATGGCTTTGATATCCCTTCTTCATCATGTATTAATGATTTTATCAGATATATATTCTTTTTTATATATTTGTATATTTTTCTGAATTTTCTTTATTTTTACATTGAACTGCTGTCTGTTCATGCATTGATTTTAATTTATGTAATATATCATTCAGAAAACTTTGAATTTGTATCACTGCTCCTGACAGTAGCACTCTTTTAAAAATATTTCCCAGGTTATTCTTACGTGGTATCCTTACCATGTGAATTTTATCATTTTTGCCTTTTTGAAAAATCTTGTTGGTATACTCAATGAAAAAAAAAAGTTTGTCATATTTTCTAACATTTTGAATTTATTTTATTTATTAAAAATTTCAAATTTTTTTTTAAATGAGGCATTTTATACTTTTCAGTAAAGAATACGATGACATTGACATGAAACTCAGGATTGGTATCTCCACCAATGTTCCTTAGTCATTCTTAAATCTTAGTATATAACTTAATTGTCACTCCCCTTGTCAATTCCTTTGTTAAGTTTTCCCCTCACACATATATTTTCATCTCATATTTCATTTTGTTGTTCTTGATATTGTTGCTCTTATTGCTGCTATTGTTTGGTTGTTTGCTGCTTGGCTCTGATCTCTTTTTATGGAGCATAACACCCGCATTTTTTAGTTCTCAGAGAAAGTGCATGGAAATAATTTTTTTTTGACCTTCAAAAACTGAAGAAAAAGGTTTTATTTTACTCTTACCTTTCTTTGATAGATAGCTTTCTGTGCATATCTCCCTAACTAAAAGTACCCCTTCCCCCAAGTATTTTCAAAAACATTGCTCCTTTGTAACATTTTCTTCTTACTATTCCTTGTGTAGATATTTATTTTGGTGCCATTCTTATCAGTACAACCCATTACTCGTTCTTCAGCCATGCTTGGTGTCATTAGGGCTATATTGTTTTGGGTTCGTTCTCTCCAGAGAGCAACTCCTAACCTTCTGCTTAAGTAAAGAAATTTACCTGATAGAGACCCAAAAGAACCTAAGGGCTTCATAAAATTGCTTTCAACCGCTTGTCTTCCCCTCAGTCCCACTCTGCTTTCAATTCAGCAATACACGTTTGCAGTGCCTGGCTTTGTTGCATTAATCAGCTTGCTTCATGGTGAGTCTCCCTTTGGGTATTTATGTTGTAGTCACTAATTTTATGTCTTTTCTGTTATTAATCATTATATTAAAAATGATCCATAAGGGGTGCCTGGGTGACTCAGTCGGGTTAAACATCTGCCTTTGTCTCAGGTCATAGTCCTGGAGTCCTAGTATCAAGCTCCACATTGGGCTCCCTGCTCCCTTGCCTTCTGTCCCTCTCCCTTGCTTGTGCTCTCTCTCTCTCAGGTAAATAAATAAAGTCTAAAAAAAAAAAAAAAAAAAAAAAGGATCCATGAAAAAGAGCTCTGATAATCAGGTGGATACACACAATTTTAAAACTGGATATTTTTAAATAGCATTGTACATTACATATTTGTACCAAAAAAATCATAATTTCTAAGTTTTAGGAGTTTTTTGTTTATTTGATTGTTTGATTGATGTTCTTTACTTTATAAGTGATTCGTCCTCATTTGTTCAAGTCTCCATTCAAATGACACCTTCTCAGCAAAGTCTTCCCTGACCATGTCACCAATGCCATCATTTGCTACCATTGTGCCTTTATATGTCATTAAATATTGTGCCTTTAATCCAATTTCCTAGAATTTACTTGAAATAACTCATTAAATTTCACACACTTCATCTTTCTGTCTTGTTTGATACTATATACCAATATTGGGGCACCTCTGTCTCTTGGTGAGTTAAGCATCTGCCTTTGGCCCACATTGGACTGTCTGCTCAGTGGGGAGTTCTGCTTCTCCCTCTGCTCCTCCAAATTGCTTTCTCTCTCTCAAATAAATAAATAAATAATGTGCTTTCACGCTCTTAAATAAATAAATAAATAATCTTTAAAAAAAATACTGTATGCCAATTTCTTTGAAAAGTACCTTTTGGGGATGCCTGGGTGGCTCAGTTGGTTAAGCAGCTGTCTTCAGCTCGGGTCATGATCCCAGCGTCCTGGGATCGAGTCCCACATCGGGTTCCTTGCTCAGCAGGGAGCCTGCTTCTCCCCCTGCCTCTGCCTGCCATTCTGTCTGCCTGTGCTCGCTCTCTCCCCCCTCTCTCTCCGATAAATAAATAAAATCTTAAAAAAAAAAAAAGAAAAGTATCTTTTTGAAGATACATAGTAGTGTGCCATAGATGTTTGATGAATGAAAAAAATGAATAAATGAATACGATGTTTTTTATATTCAAGATTTCGGTTTCTGAAAAGATGCAACAAAAGATTAGCATTGGCATAGGTCACATTACTTGTAAGCATCTTGGCACAAGTTAGGCACTTAATAAAATTTTTATTTAATAGAAATAGAAAGAATTTCAGTTGTCATTCCAGATGGAATTTTCTGTAATATACACCCATTTTTCTAATAAGCAAAGCCCCTGAGTATCAGAGATCGTGTTATTTTCAGAGCATTAACTATGTGATACTAATCCTTCAAGTGTTTTTCAAAACACCCCAGTTGAGTTATAAGTTATGAAAGTTATAAGTTATGAAAATAAGTATTATACTTATTTTCATTAGTAAATACAAAATCCTGAACTACGATCTTGTTACAACTTCAGGGTTTTGTTTGTTTGTTTGTTTGGTTGTTTTTTTTTAAACTTTTCTTTTTTTTTTTTTTTAAAGATTTTATTTATTTATTTGACAGAGAGAGATCACAAGTAGACAGAGAGGCAGGCGGAGAGAGAGAAGCAGACTCCCTGCTGAGCAGAGAGCCCGATGCAGGCTCGATCCCAGGACTGTGAGATCATGACCTGAGCCGAAGGCAGCAGCTTAACCCACTGAGCCACCCAGGTGCCCCTGTTTGTTTGTTTTTAAGGTTTATTTATTTGACAGAGAACAAGAGAGCACAAACAAGGGGAGCGGCAGGCAGAGGGAGAAGAAGAAGCAGGCTCCCCGCTGAGCAAGAAGCCTGATGTGGGGGCTTAACCCCAGGCCACTGAGATCATAACCTGAGCCAAAGGCAGAAGCTTAACATGATTTCCGTTTTTAATGTTTTGGTAGCTTGCTTGCTTTCTTTCTTAGAAAGAGTGTGTCCATCAGTGCACCTGAGTAGGGTGGAGGATGGGGAGACAGGCAGAGGAAGAGGGGGAGAGAGAATCTTAAGCAGGTTCTGTGCCCTGTGCAGAGCCCTGCAGGCAGCTTCATCTCTCAACCCTGAGATTGTGTCCTGAGCTGAATTAGTAGTCAGTTGCTTAATGGACTGAGCCACCTAGGTACCCCACTTTGTTTTTTTAAGTATCCTAGGTCAACATGAGTTCTTGCTATATGAGCCTAGATGCACAATTCGTTCTTAGATGACATTTTTCTTCTCTTTAGAAGAATTAATGTCCTGCTGTTTCACTATTTGTGAACTTTTACACATTGTTGTATATTTATGGTTAAAAAATACGCCAAAAGAAAAGTCCCTCAAAGGGCTAGAAAAGAAAAATTGAAAGCTTTAAAGCATCAGAGTAAAATGCATATTTCATGTCATAGTGGTAAGTGCTGCATTATATTAGCAATTTAGCTATAGGATCAGTGACTTTTCTGTCCTTTATTGAATTTCTAATATCATAAGAAAGTTACTAATGTGATAAAAGTCTTAAAGTATTACTGACTTTCTATCATGCTCTTGAAGTGAATTTTTATAGCATTAGCAAAAACAGAGTTTCAGAATACCATATAAACTGACCAAAATGATAATAAAAAAGCTTAAAAAATCAATAATACAGTTTATTCAGCTGATCTATTTGAAGCTTCTCATATTTCATTTTCAGATCTTTCTCTTTCAGTGGCTCCTGCACATTGATAAGAGTCAAGTTGCAAAATCCCAACTTCCTCTGAAACAACATCTAGCTTTTAATAGATTGTCTTTCTAAGAATAGACTCTGAAAATTGCTGGTAGTATTATTTACAGGAAAAAAAAATGGTAGCAAAGTACTTACAATACAATAAATGTTACTGTCAGCTTTAAAAAATCTTTAGCAAAAATAAATGCAGTGACTGAATCACACTCTAAATGTTATCAGTTGTCATTCTGAATAATTTTTCTATTTTAGGTCTTGTACATATAGTATGTTTCACTTCTGACAGATAGATTATCAGGTATAAGGAGAGTTACTTCAATTTTCTGTAAACATAATATTGAATATGCAAAATAAGAAAAAACAAGAAAAATTTTATTTTTCTCCACTTCTAAATATTTTTTTAAAAGATTTTATTTATTTATTTGACAGAGAGAGATCACAAGCAGGCGAGAGGCAGGCAGAGAGAGAGAGAGAGAGAGGGAAGCAGGCTCCCTGCTGAGCAGAAAGCCTGGTGCAGGACTCGACCCCAGTACTCTGAGATCATGACATGAACCAAAGGCAGCGGCTTAGCCCACTGAGCCACCCAGGCACCCCATTTTTCTTCACTTCTAAAGAGACTAGAGTAATTGTTATTCTTTAGCACCCATTCAGTTTTACTAATGTAAAGTCATTACAGTTGTTTTTATTTGAAATGCAATATAAACTGACAGCAAAAACAGATTTTAAAAATAGACACATATTAAAACTAGTTTATACCTGTTAACTCTTCCTTGGAAGCAATTCTATCTTATTTGACAAAAAGAAATCCTTAAAATTTGCTGGCTTATTGAGGATTTTTATACTCTCTTGTAAAATAGTTACTTTGGATTACCTACTGATTAGTGCTACTTGCTCAAACATTTTCTAGTATACTCCATGTGTAAGTAAATGCCAAAAATGCAATTTGGAAGATAAAATTTAAAAGGTGTTAATCATTAAATAAAACTTTTGGTTCTACTAATTTTGAAAAAAAGTCACAAAAATAGTTAATTCTCCCATATTTTGTTACTATAATAGATCACAAGTAGAAATTGGTGATGTTAGCAAAATAACTAAAAAGAGCTATTTTTCTAATCCTTGGTTATTTCATATTTCTTCCCAAATAAGTATATATCATTGACTGATTTTTTAACTTCCTCTGAAGTTGATTCTTAATATATTTATCTGTGTTCTATGTATATTCTCCTTGTACTGTGTATCTTTTAATGACTGTATTAGAACTTTATAGTTTCCCACAATTTTTTATTGTTTATTAGTTTGTTTTTGAGTAAAAGAATGAGGGCAATAAAGATTGCCAAAATGTATATTGTAACACTGTTGAATCAAAGACTCACACATCATTCCACTCTAGCTCCGTGTTCCTTTATTTATTTTTTTTTTAAGATTTTATTTATTTATTTGACAGAGAGAGAGAGAGAGATCACAAGTAGGCAGAGAGGCAGGCAGAGAGAGAGAGGAGGAAGCAGGCTCCCTGCTGAGCAGAGTCTGATACGGGGCTCGATCCCAGGACCCTGAGACCATGACCTAAGTCGAAGGCAGAGGCTTTAACCCACTGAGCCACCCAGGCGCCCCTCTGTGTTCCTTTAAACCTCCTTCATATATTGCTCATGATGTGCTTATAACCATAGTGCTATGCACATTTATTTTCCTGACTAGAATGTAAGTCTTATGTGGGGACATCATATGTAAGTCATATAGACCATTACACTTAGAGCATAACTCAATATGACCCAGGAAATACAGAACCAATTTAAAGCACATATCAAAGAAGCCACTTGAATTAATCTTATCATTTATTGCTTAAATGATCTTATTGCTTAAGTGATCTTAAGCAATCTTATTCAGAAAACTGATGCCTTACTGAATATAGTCTTCCATAATTTTGTTCATAGGTTTGTTTATTTGATGAGACAAAAGTTACAGTGGCACATAGGCATACTATTATAAAGATGAAGTTCCAAATAATAGCATGCCAATCACTTCCAGCCAAAGACCAGCTTGAGCACACTATAGTTTAACAAGTTGAATTTATCTTGTGTTGCAGCAAAGAAGATACTCCTTGGGAAACCATGAGAAGTCTCAGTAAGAACATGTTAGATGATTTGAGGGAGGGTTTAAGAAAGTAGGGACTTGTTACAAATTGTATGCTATCAAGAATTAGGGTCAATCTGTGCTTGGGTATTTTTAAATAATGATGATAAGACAGAGGGTAAGGGTGTAATTTATTAACAAGAAGCAATGGGAGATGTTTGTTACCTTGTGCTGGACAATGTTTCTTTTTGTTGTGTTCAGACATGATTACTGAGTGGTCTTGTTTTTGTTTTAATCCACCATGGTCAGAGTAAACCTTGTCTGATGTTGATTTTCTTTTAAATTCTTTACGTTCAAGAGGAGAACATTCAGACTTAACTGTGAGTGCCAGGCAGGTTCATGGTTAACACCAAAGTCTAGCTGACATTACCAGCAGGACTCCTGGATGTCAAAGATCACTTTTCTCTTTCTCAGTTATTAGTATACTATTTAAATATATGTACCAAGGACAGCTGGGTGGCTCAGTTGGTGAAGGGGCTGCCTTCAGCTCAGGTCCAGCGTCCTGGGATTGAGTCCCACATTGGGCTCCTTGCTCAGCAGGGAGCCTGCTTCTCCCTCTGCCTCTGCCTACCACTCTGTCTGCTTGTGGTCTCTCTCTAAAACAAATTAAAAAATTAAGAAAATAAATAAATAAATAAATAAATAAATAAATAAATGTATCAGCATGTAAAACATTCATTAAATTTATTTTGACTTTGTATTAGAAAATACGTATTGGAGAGACTGGCTTAAGTTTTTGTAATTGCTAATTGTTTTCCTCAAAATTATGTATAATACTCATTTATTCCAAAGTAGTCTAGTAAATCAGTAGAAGTAGAGAATCAAATATACATAATTATTTTGCATAGGAGCTTAGTCCCCATATATGTAGAACGAACCAACTTTGATCTCTATTTTAGTAGCAGTATGTCCTTGCTTCTAACAAAAAAACAAAATGCTAATATACAAAAACAGCTTTCCATATTCCTGAATGAAGTTGATTTATACTCTTTAATATTATCCCATGAATTGATGCCAGACACTTTGGGCAGTTTGAGGTTTATTTTGGATGTTCTTTTAATTGAATCTTCTAGAGGAGATATTTTAACTTCATCAATGTGTGGATCAACTGTTGCCCCTCTCAGAAAAATTGCATTATAGATACAGAAAAATCATTATGAGCTTGTAATTGTCAATTTAAATATTATTAGTTGCGTTAATTATAAGTAAATGTTTGACAAACCAAGTTCAGGCACGGACTCCCGTGTGGAGGCTTGGCAGTCTCTATATGAGTATTCCATCACTGCTGTCCTGTTTTGGAAAAATAGATTAAAGTTTCATGAATGTGAAATTTAAAACCATATTCTTGGAGCTCTCAGTGAAGGATCTTTAACTAATTTAATAAAAATGCTTCTTCTTATGGGCCTGAGGAGTAAAGTCCCAGAAAATGATAAGAGGCTCTGCCTAAGGGGAGAAGAAAAGGCTGAGCCTTAGTAAGATTATCATTTCCACAAGTTTAGCCTCACAACTGCATCAGAGAACCAATAGTAATTTTATTTGCTTTGTAAATCTACAAAGATGACTGAGCCATTGTACAGGGTAGAAGGCAATGATTACCATGCAGCCCAGGTGCCTTGGAGTATCTCATTCCATCTGAGCAAGAGTGTAGGCTTCTCAGTGATTTTTGTCATCCTTTTTGGCCAACCTCCCACCCTGTAATACTGCCAAGTAGGACTGAAACAAAAGTGTTCAGACACAAGAGAGGATTTATGGCTGATGTCGAATGGAAAAAGTTAATTGGATATTTTCTATGTAAGGGCACTGCTGCAATTGCTAACTGTATTCTGGTCACAGAAGAAGCCGTGTGCCTAGGAGCATGATGATATAGCCCCTATTACTGGTCAATTAAGAGATAACAACAGTGTGGCAGTAAATTGCCTTTCCATCTGCAGCAATCTGTCACTAACTTTAAAAGCCACTTATCCTAGGAAGACAACCCTAAAATAAACCTCAGAATTAAAGAATAATATATAAACAGCAAAGGAAGATTTTAGGCAAGAGTACAGGGTAGAAGACAATGATTTATATCAATCAATCTGACATCATTATACATTATTTTGTATGTTCTAAATATCTTTCCTATTTCATATAGAGGTTGAAGATAAATCTTTCCTTAAATCTATGGCAAAAAAGGGAAAATTATCTTTTTGCAAAAATAGAATATTTGAAATAATTTGTATTTTATTATTTCCAAGGAAAATTTCAGATTTGTAGAAAACATAAACATTTTAATTTCCCAGGTTTATTTTATGTTAAAACATATAGACAAACAAAAAAGAAACTGAGGCACAAATTTTCAGTGAGATTTATCCATGTCTTTCTATTATATCACCAGAAAATTTCTAGCTTTCTAGACGACATTACTGGGTGTCATTTTTCTCACATAATGAGTTCATAAAGTGAATTTTATACCAGTTTAATGATAAAAGAACCAACTGATATACATATATTGATCTACTTAAGCTTTATGGGAAGGTACTATGTTTGTTTCTATTTTACAAATAAGGAAACTCATCAATAACAATGGTTAAATTGCTTGCCAAGCACTATATAATCAGTATATACTTAAATATACTACAATCTTTGTACGCTACAATCCAGTAAAAATAGTACCAAAAATGTAGTAACTCAGAACACATGATAACTATGTAGCTAATCTCCTTTACAAATTTATATATGAATTGTAAATTACCAGTTGACACAGGATAATTATGTATTAATCTCCCTAACAAATGTGAATAATAAATATTGAAAAAGGTAGTCAATCAAAGTGAATTCTGAGGGACAACACAGATTTGTTTTTGGTGATTTTTCATTTATTTGGGTAAGGGGGAAGGGAGTAGTGTTAGTAAATAATAGGTTATCAGGAGGTTAACATTATAGTGTATAATAACAATAAGATCATAGTAGTATCATTTCTTCAGACTATGATACAGAAATGTGAAATGAAAGAATTACATTAGAAACTTATTTGAATTCAATGTAGTTGGGTTTTTTGGATGCAACAGAACAGAAGGCTTATCTTCTTTTCCCCTTGATCATCTTAAAAATCACTCTCCCCTTTAAAAAAAAATAGTTGACTTTATGTACTAGAACTGAGACCCTATATTTCGTAAGACATGCTGTGCGGTTATATGTTTTGTTGCTTCTCTCAATATAAATTTCCAAGTATGCCATAAATATAAAAACCATTTCAGAGTAGAAATTACTAGTCGTGATCTTCCATCTTTAAATGTCTTATGGATTCTGAAAGATTTTTTTTAAGGCTTAGTAAAGTTGCCATGTTCATTTCATTTCAATCAGAATATTAAAACCTTTTGAAGCTTGAAACCCCAAATTTCTTTGTTAAAAATATTTGTTTGAAAACTGACATCTGTTAAAAGGTAAGAGAAAAAAAAATTAATAACAGGAGCATATAATTCTATCAAAATCTTCAACAAAATAACATACTCTTCTCTTTTGCTATTTTCTGTCAGGTTTGTACATTTTATGTTCCTTTAATGGTTGACAAATACTCAGTAAATTTCTCTATAGGAAATTTATTTTCAACCTTCAAATTTACATTTGACACTTAAAACTATCGTTACAATTCTCACCATTGATGCATATCATAAGTTACTCTATTTAGTTTACTATAGCTTCATGCATATGAGAACACACTGTTAAATTTAAAATATCAAGTTTACAATTTTTCCATCTCATCAGGTGAACTATTTGAAGCAAAACTCCCCGTCAACAGTATGATACATAAATTTGAAGAAAATATTTTTCAATTAAATTACTGTGGGATTATATGTTTCAATTTAACATTTCAAAATACTTGCAATCTTTTCTAAAGTTCTGGTTTCATTTGAGACATCATTTTGGTTTTCATTTGAGATGAGAAACTTAGTAATTATTTTTGTTTGGAGGTAATTTCCTTTTGGAAGTAAATAACAGGTTTGCTAATGCTAAAAATTGCCTCCGGAAATGGACACGAAAAAACTTGAATAGCAACAGAAGGGATAGAGAGCTTGATATTAATGGCCAGTGGCAGTCATTTTTAAGGGATCTTCTTGTATATATAGGAAAGGAAGAAATAATCACTATACTATCAATGGTCAGAGTTTGACATGTGTTCTTTTAGCCAGTCCATAGTTAATTGTATGTACTAAATATTCTAACAACATTTGCAGAATTAAATTGATATTATTACCTAATCTGCACTCCACCCTCCCAAACTACTTTGTTAAGGTTGCCAAAATATATAAAGGGCTTCTTTCAGTAGATCAGGCATATTTTGAACAGACACGTTCAAGGTCTTGAGATATGCTTGGCATCTGTGGATACTTTGTCATCATTCAGACCGTTGTCTTTCTCCCAGAAGAGTCTGAGCTATACTGAAGATCATTTTTATGCATATAGCTTGAGGAATAACCTGTCACATCTCCCATGTCAGGATGTGATTAAATCTTAACCAAAAGAATGACAGGTCTGCTAAAAATATAAAACAACATTCAACCATCTTAATAAAATAATGTGGTACTAATAACACATTTTTATACAAGTAAATCAGTTGCTTAAAGTAGTCTGTGTAGGGGCTCCTGGGTGGCTCAGTGGGTTAAAGCCTCTGCCTTTGGCTGGGGTCATTGTCCCGGTGCCCTGGGTTTGAGCCCCTGCATCGGGCTCTGTTCAGCAGGGAGCCTGCTTCCTCCTCTCTCTCTGCCTGCCTCTCTTCCTACTTGTGATCTCTGTCTGTCAAATAAACAAATGAAATCTTAAAAAAAAAAAAAAAAAAGTAGTATGTGTATATCATGGCAAAAGAAAAGGGTGTGTGTGTGTGTGTGTGTGTGTGTGTGTGTATTTGTGTGTAACTTACTTGTGACTCAGGTAAGCAATTCCTAAGAATGCTAAGGTCAGTACAATATGTACTAAGATATGAATTAAAGAGAAATATCATATGTAGTTAAATTTATGTTTTCATTTGAAGAATAGATTACATTTGAGTTACTCAGTGTTGAATGTTAGGTCTGGTGCAAATTATTTCATCTAAGTTGTATCCAAAAATTTAAATTGACTACCTTTTTAAAAAATCACTATAGATGAGTGGAAGGGATAATTCCTTTAAAGGATGTTTTGTGAAATAACATGAAACATTGATTGCAGCAACAGGAAATCATATGGTGCTCTCATGGGGATAAACACCAAGTTCAATTTCACTGAAAAGTCATGAATCACAACTGAGGAAATTAATGTTCAACCATGAAACCTTTACCAAACTACCTACACATAAGATTCTCACAAGATATATTTGGACAAATATGGATGAGCATTTCTTGCCAAAGAACATTAATTGTTTCCCATCTGAAGGAAACACTTGATGAAGATAAGAGGAAGATCTTTTGAAATTCAGGATTAAAGGGAATGCTTTTTTAAAAATTTTTCTCAGAAATGGGTCTTTGAACACCGGCAATTACTACGTTTACTTACTATATCTGCTGAATTTATACTTTATTTTATATATATATGTACATATATATATATATACACCTTATATATTCAAAGATACAGATAATTGTGCAGGACTATATTTTAAAGTAAATACTACTATTTGTGTGTATCTAACATACATAAATGTGGTTATATGTGTGTGTATGTTTATTTGTGTGTGTGAGCGCATATACCCTGATTTCTTTGTAGAACTCAAGATAAGAAATAGTTTCTCCTGATAGTGACATACTTGCTACTAGTAAATAATAGGCTCTAAATATACGGAATTTCTTTTCTGCCTTGAATATCTGGATGCTTGGACAAAGGAAAGCCAAAAGCTACTATTTTATTCAACTTTTCAACTTCTGTGAAGGTCCTCAAAAGGATTTTAAAAAGATTTCTTTCCTTTTTGTTTTACTTCATGTTTTTAGTGTGTTTCTTTTGTCTTTTAAATTAATAACTTTCCATTTATTCAAAATGCTTGTACTGCCTTGATGCTTTTTGGTAGTTTATTATATTGGATATGATTATAAATCGATAAAATGTTTTTCTTAATTAAAATAAGATTCAGAAATGTGAGTTAAAGTGAGAACTAGGCTCAGACTTAAACTACTATTAAGTGTTTAGGATATACTATTAATTTAAAAATAGAATATAGAAATATAATATTTGAAATAATAAAAACAAAATACTAGAAATAACTTTTATCATTTTTACATTATGTAAGAACCCTAAGTCTACCAAAGGCAACACACATATTAGCAACAAAAAAGGTGAAATATTCAAAATGAAAAAGGAAACTTCTCAGGAGCATATGTTGAGTTTTCTCTTGGGTTTTCTGTCATTTTTATGCTTGAGTATTCCTTTCATACTTTAAATTTTGAATATTGATTCACTCCATAAAGGAAAGTTTCTAGACTTCAAAATATTTGAAAAGTTTAGAATTGGTATGTGAATATGTATTTTATATAGACATTAAAATTATTTTTTAAGTATTCTTTTTAGTTTTGAGCAATTTCTGTGTTCAATCTAGTTGTTTTTTGCTATCACCTCAAATTTGTAGCTTTATAAATTATTCTTTTGATCATGCCATGGTTTCATAGAAAAACTGTATCAAATGTCTTCGGAATATTTAGTGTAACCATTCTTTAGCTGTGGTCCTAAATGAAGTTTAATGCTTTTGTACATAAAAAATTCGCATGAACAGAAATTAACCTGTGTTTGAAAATTAAAGAAAGCAATGATGATTTAATATGCTGTGACTTAAAGAAAAGACAATGAAGAATAATCAAGGTCTTTTCCTAAATTTTTAGTAATTCATAACGTTTCTCTTTGCAGAAAACAGGCTATGTTACCCAACATTACCTTGTAAAACATGGGCCTAGGACTGAATATTTCCAATTTAGTATAGGGCAGTAATTTACTTTCCTTTATGACGAAATGAATTCTTGAAAATGAAACAGATTATAACCACTGGTTGTGAAGCCAAATGTTTAAACACGATTTGGAATAGTAAAATAATTCAGTCATATTATCATAATTAAATTAAATTTGCCAAAGAGACAAACATTTTGTTTCATATGTCATTGAACTGCCATGGTATTATTTAAAAAGGAAACTACAGAAAGGATACAGAGTATGATACTTTTAAAGTACTTCTAATGGAAATCAACATTCATCACAAAGTGAGCATCTCCATCTGATAAGCATCAATATATTTAAGAAGATTTTAGTTTTTGAACTTTGATCTCCAAAATGATCATAATGCTATCCTTAATCTAGACTGGATTAACCAACCTTTACTTTCAAATTATTTTTAGTCCTAGTATTTTTTAAAACTTCTTAATGCTTTTATTTTTAGAATCTGGGAGGAAAACGGATTTCCCTTGAAGAAATGGGAAAAAAAAAAAGTGTTAGGTGTTCCAACCCCTCTCCCGCCTACCACCACCCAAATTAAACTCAGGTGCAGGGCATTTCCCCTGGATCTGAGATCTTGATATCAGCATCGAAAGACACGGCCTCAAGCGCTAATGTAGGGCAATGGAACGGAGTGGGGCTCAGAAGCCCTCCAAGCAGAGCAAGACTGTGCTGGGCGTCTCCCTGCTCCTGCGAGGGGAACGCCAGGCCTTGTTGCTGGGCGGAGCCTCGGGTGGGCGGCCGCGGGGGCTGACGGGATGGCGTCTACAATGAGCTCCGGAAGTTGACGGCGCTGACTTCCCTTCCTTCAGGACTTTCAGCGTGTGTGTGTGTGTTTCCACCCGCGGCCACCTCATTAGGGTGGCTGGCCTCATCCAAGGGGTCGCCAGGCAGGATTCAGCAGTGGTCAGACGTGCACCCCGGAAAGCATGACTGCCCCTGTGGGACATGCACTCCTTCACGGGCAAGGTAGGCCTTCAAGGCAAACACGGGCGCGCCTGCCACCGGGAATCCTCGAAGACGTAGGCCTGCTTCCTTCAGGACGCATTAGATGTCCTTATGCCCTTGACCCTGACGCTGGATTTCCACAGGGTAGGTGGGCTCTACGAGCCTGGGCTGGGCGGTCAGCATGCAGGTGTGGAGACAGAGCAGGGTCGTGGGGATGATGACCAGTATGACATCAGCTTGCAGGGTCTCCTTATGGAAGAGTGTGCCGCGCTTGTTCTCCTTGTGCAGTGCTCATCTTTGTGTGATGTTCCTGCGAGGCATGACCTTGATGGGCTCCTATAAAAACCCATCATAAGGATTGTTCTTTGGATGGATTTCTAGTACAGGTCCTCCTTCCTGCTCATGTAGTTCAGGGCCTATATTGTGGTGATTGTTTTGCAATATATGCCAATATGGAATCATTATGAACTTCTGTCCAGCCTTGGGCAGCCATCTATAAGGGACATGCGAGTGATTTCACATTTGTGTGGGTCAGACAGACATTGTGGTCAGTCTGATCCCCAAAATGGGAAACTGAGATGTCCTGGTTATCCCACGGATGAAGGGTGTTTAGCCCTGTTTTATCAGTAGTACTAATTAAAATGCCCAAATCTAGGACTTCCAGAGCGTTCATGAAAACATGACTCAGAGAAGGGGGTCCTCTTCTACTTCCATTCATTTAACATGGGTTTTAGCCATTCTAGTAGGTGAATAGTAGTGACTCGTTGTTTTAATTTACGTTGTTTAATTTAATTTGCATTGTTGTTTTCATGTGCTTTTTTGCCCTCCATATATCATCTTTGGTAAGGTGTTTCTTAAGGACTTTGACCCATTTTTAAAAATCAGATTATTTGTTTTCTTATTGTTGAATTTTAAGAGTTATTTGTATATTTTGGATAATCGTGCTTTATCAGATGTGTCTTTTGAAAATGTGTTCTCCCAGTCTGTGGATATTGTCTCATTCTCTTGATATTATCTTTTACAGAAGTCTTTAATTTTAATGAAGTCCAGATTATCAGTTGTTTCTTTCATGGATTATCCCTTCTTTCTCTCAAAAATGGCATCATCATTATCAAGGTCATCTAAGTTTTCTCCTCTGTATTCTTCTAGAGGTTTTATAATTTTGCATTTTACACTTAGATTGATGGTAAGTGGTATTGTGTTTTTAATTTAAATTTCATTTTCTAAATGCTGGCAATAGGAAAGCAGTTCACTTTGTATATTAACCTTGTATCCTGTACCTTACTATAATCACTTAGAAGTTGCAAAAATTTGTTGTCAATTCTCCCAGATATTCTACACGAAGAATCATGTCTTCTGTGAACAGAAACAGTTTTCTTACTTCCCAATCCATATACTTGTTACAATAAATAAATTCAGCTAAGTTGTAGTTATAAGATCAACATACAAAAAGCAGTTACATTTTTTTTCACTTTTATTAAGATATAATTAGCATACAGCACCATATACATTTAAGGTATACAGCACAATGACTTAATATACGTTGTTGGATAATCAACACAATACATCTAGCAAAGAACAGTTTGAAAATGAAATTAATAAAACAGTTCAATTTACAATAGTGAAAGAACAGTAAATAATTTGTAATAAGTTTAACCAAAGAGGTGTAAGATTTGTACTCCAAAGTCAAAACATTGTTGATAGAAATTAAAGGTGGCCTAAATATATGGAACTACCAACCAGGTTTATGTATTAAAAGATTTAATATTGTTAAGAAGACAGTACTTCCCAGTGTAGTTCAGTGTAATCCTTATCAAAATTCTAACTGCCTTTTCGGAAGAAATGGATAAACTGATCTTAAAATTCATATGACATTTTAAGAGACCAGGAATAGTTAAAACAATCTTGTAAAAAAGAACAAAGTTGGAGGGAGAACACTTACCAATTTCAAAACTACTGTGGATCTGTAGTATCCAAAGTAATCTGATCCTGGCATAAGGATAGTATATAGAATAATAGATTAGACCTGAAAGTCCAGCAGTAAACCTGTACATCTTTGGTACATTGGTTTTTGCCGAAGATGCCAAGACCATTCATAGGATTGTGGGAAAACTACATATGAATGTGGTTACCCATATAAAAGAATGAAGTTGGGATACGGTAAATTTTCATGGCTTTGGATTTGGCAGTGGGATTTTACATACGATACCAAAAATATAAGCAGCAGCAGCAGCAAAAAAAAGAAATTAGATTTCAGTGAAAAAAAATTTACATCAATGTATGCTATCAAAAAAGTGAAAAATCAGTCCATGGAATTGGATAAAATATTTGCAAATTCGATAAGGGACTAATAACCAAAATATATTAAAAATAATTTTCTCTGCATAATAAAAAGACAAACAGCCCAATTTTAAAAATAGACAAAAGACTCGAATAGACATTTCTCCTAAGAGGATATATGTTTCTTGGCCAGTAAGTACAAGAAGGTTATACTTAACCTCTTTATTCATTAAGGAAATGCAAATCAGAATCATAATGAGATTCTACTTTACACCTGCTGAGATGGCTATAATAATTTAAAGTGCCAAATAAAAACAGAACTTGTGATGGTAAAGGTGTGGAGAAATTTGAAACCTCGTATGTTAGTCATAGTAACAAAGAATGGCTCAGCGTTTATGGAAACCAGTTTATCTGTTCCTCAAAAGTTAAACATAGAGTTACCATGTGACTCAGCAGTTTCACTGCCATCCTTAAACCCAAGAGAATCCGAAATTAGTGTCTAAACAAAAACTTGTACACTAATGTTTTTATCAGCACTATTCACAATAGCTAAAGGGTAGTAACAACCCAAATGTCCATCAGCTAACAGATAAACAATAGATGGTATATCATAAAATGGAATATTATTCTGGCATAGAAAGGACTGAAATAACTGATACATGCCACAACATGGATGAATCTTGAAAACATGCTGAGTAAAAAGTAAGACACAGAAGGCTAATATATGATTCCATTTATATAGAGTGCCTAGAACAGGCAAATACACATAGACAGAAAAGTGATGAATGGTTTTAGGGGCTGGAAGGAGAAGGGAATGTGGGGTGACTGATTAATGGATATTGAGTCTATTTCGGGTATAACAAAAATATTCTGCAATTAGATAATGTTGGCAGTTATACAATATTGTGATTATCCTACAAGGCAATTAGATGTATCTTTTAAAAATAGTTAAACTGGTGAATTTTATGTTATGTTGGTTGTATCTCAATAAAATAAACAAATAGGTTTCAATATCTAAAGAAAAAGAAATCTTATTAATTTGAAAATGACCAGTATTTAACCTGCAGTCAAATGGACGGAAGATAATTTGGATTTTAAGAAGTTGCATAAACAATGAATCTTGCAACACTGAAAAAAAATGTTAATGGACAATTTAACATTCTGTCAAGTAAAAACCAAATACAGGCAAGCCAGTAGAGACTTTATTTTAAAAAAAACAAAACAAAACAAAAAAAAACTATTGTAACAGGGAGAATGCTTCAACTATGAGATTGAAGGAGTAAATAAAGCTAGGAGAACTGGTCATGGTTGGAATTGGGTAAGCAGATGGTGTGACTGTGTTACTGAACAGGCAATATTTTTCTTTGAGGACTGCAAATCTTTAAAGGGTCTCTTGAGGTTGTTCTTTGTTCTAGTGTTTGCTTTAGCTCAAGTGTGGGCCAAAACCTGGGGCCTTTGGAAAGGATGGAGGCTTGATTTTGGTCAAGTTCATGGATTTTTCATCCAGATTAGTCAGTGCTAATTAGTAATATAAAATATTGCAGGGGAAATACCTAATCAACAACAAAAATGGACAATCTGTTATTTAATTTACTTGTAGGTGTCTAAAACCTATACAGAACAAGAATATGCTCTTTTAAAATATTCCCCCATCTCTTTGGTTTTATAATATGCACAAATAAGAGCTCTGTGCAAGAGTATTTGTTAGCTGTTTTCTGTTGCTGCAGCTATTGAAAGTCACTGAAGGTATACTTCTTTAGAAGAGACTCTGCAGTTCATATGATGCACCAATTCAAGAAAAACTTTCTTCCAGTTATTTTGAATTAATGAAGTTAGCTAAAATAGCACTTAAAAGGATCATAAAGTAATCAAAAGGTAGATAGCAGTTGAGATTAGTGAAGTTCACGCATGTGCTAATGATGAATGAGATTGTAGACATTCATACAGGTAGAAAATGATGAGGACTTCAAACCATGTGAGATTGTTTTTTTGTTTTTGTTTTAGTTTTTTGGGGGTGGGTCACTTAAGCTGTATTTATTATCAAATGATTTGTTAGTAGTATGCAGAAAGAAGTTCTTACAAGAAAAGGCAGCAGAATTCCTGTAAAGCCAAGTAGCTTGAGCTTCATGGCTTTCATTTAGTGGCCCCTTCTAAGACCCTGGGAGGAGCCCTGGCAGTGGGTTCACAGGGCCATATGTTTTTATAAATTTTGTTGAAGTAAGATATTTTAACCATAGTTATTTAAAACCACTCTTTCTTTCTACTCTGATTTCCCCTCATTTTTACTTCCCCTTGTGTCATGGTTCACTGATAGCACCAAGAGATTGCCCCCCCCCTTTTTTTTAGTCCAGCTAAGGGAAAGTTAATTTTGGAATATATTCAGTTTTAATTTAAAAGGGTATAATTACGTGGTTTACATTTCTTTTATATATGGCTTATTTGCTCCAGCTCTTTGAAAAATACCAGTGGAATTTTGATCGGAATGGCTAAGTTATTGTTAGCTGCCCAGTGTAGGGATTGGTTCTAGAAATACTTCTGCAGCTTACAGTGTTGACTGCACAGAATTGCACTAAGTCACAAAGGCGTAGGTGGTGTTAGGGTCTGTAATCAAAGGAGCGAGACTGATACAAGCCAAGGTCAAGCAAAGCTTTATTTCGCGCCAAGCATGGAGAAGCAAACTGATGGGTTAGGGCCGTCTCTTGCAAAGAGGCTACCCCTCCCAGCCTCGCAGACTAACTTTTATAGAGGTAGTTTAGCCGGGCTATACACAGGTGGCCAATTTAATTTCAATTCACCCTAGTGGATATAAGCACGCCCCACTGATTGGATGTCTTTTATCCGGCCTGCCCCGCCCCTGTATCTAGGCTTTGCAAGCAAATTCCTCTGGGAGGGGCAGGGTCAATACAAGTTCATGGCAACAAAATAGCTCCCTCTGGCCAACCAGGCCCTTACAGGTGGTATTGTGATAAGGATATGCCCTGTGGTACCTGGCATGGGAAGAGTGGGAGGAGAACTGAATGAAGCCGGAAACTGGTCTGTGCAAAAATCTTCCTTGCATCAATTGTATAAAATTTGGTTTACACTAAATTTATCAACATCCAGTCAAAAGAGAAGTTCCTTCTTAAATGTTTTAAGCATTTCAGCTATTGATAAAGAATAATAACTAACTGCTAGAGGAAAGAACCAGTCATCTTTCTCTTCTTTAAATAGAAAAAAAAAAAACAAACCTGTAAAATGTCGTCATATGAAGATTCAATCAAAAAGCATGCTGCTAAAAAAAAAAGCAGAGGAATATATTATGGTAGTGTGAAAGGGAATATATTATAGTAGTGTGAAAGGGAGTATACACACACACACACACACACACACACATAATGGTATTTATCAATATTTTGTGATGATTTTAGTTTATGATGGTTTGCTGAATATTGACCCTCAAAGATGTCTGGGTCCAAATACCTGGAACCTGTGAATATACTTTAGTTAGGGTCCGTAATCAAAGGAGCGAGACTGATACAAAGCAAAGGTCAAGCAAAGCTTTATTTCCCATCAAGCATCGAGAATCAAACTGACAGGTCAGGGCCGTCTCTTGCAAAGAGGCGACCCCTCCCGGCCTCACAGACTAACTTTTATAGAGATAGTTTAGCCGGGCTATACACAGGTGGCCAATGAGATTGCAATACACGGAGAAAACTGCACAGTCCTGCTAAGTCTGCCACACACAGAAAAAATTGCTAGGTAACACACGGGTGGCCAATTGAATTTTAATTTACCCTAGTAGATACATGTGTGCCCCACTGACTGGATGTCTTCACCTGGCCTGACCTGCCCTTGTATCTAGGCTTTGCAAGTAAGTTCCTCTGGGAGGGGCAGGGTCAATCAAAGTTCACTACATAAACACAGTCATAAGCATGACTCCCTCTGGCCAACCAGGCCCTTACACTTTAAAGGGTAGATGTGAATAGTTATGTAAATAGTTGTAATATTTACATAAATAGATGTATATAGTTATGTAAATAGATGTAGATGTAAATAGTTATGGATCTTCATATGGGGACGCTAGCCTAGATTATCCAGTGTGACCCAGTGCAATAAAGAATGTACTCAAAGAGAGAGACAGAGTAAGAATGACACTGAGACAGAAGGCAATGTGACCATTCAAACAAGTTGCAATGCTATTTGGCTTTGAAGAAGAAGGAAGGGGCCACAAGTCAAGGAATACAAGAATGCAGTTCAAGAAGCTGGAAAAGGAAAGGAAATAGATTTTTTCCCTAGAGCCTTTATAGGGTTCATGGCTCCCTTTATCATGAAATTAATTAATTCTGGACTTCTGGTCTCCAGAACTGTAAAATAATGAATGTAGCAAGTTGTTGCATTTGGCTTCACAAAATGTTTGACAAATTGATCTCACAAAATCTGGCTTCACAAAAGCTGGGTAGAGTTGCACATGTACTTTGAGAACATCCATTTATGTTCATCAATGTTGCCAATAAAGTCATTAATATAAATACATGCTCAATATGTTTTTAATGTCAGGAACGGTACTAGTAATGATAAGGAGCAACTCAGCCATAACTTAGACTGGTGCCTAGTGTTAAGTCTTGCAAAGGGTGCTAGGACCACAAATTGATCTGATTAGTAAATGAGTCTGGCATTAGGTGGCCCTGCACTATCTTGGGCAACTTTTAAGATTAATTCTGATCATGAAAATACAGAATTTTATTATAAGTAATAATATGATTACTTCTATGATCCCATTAAATGTTTCTTTGTTATGTTTAGACTCCTGAAAATACAGGAATATGAAAAAGATAATGTAATATTAATTGTTTAGAGAAGTTTTTAAAAATAACATGCTATTTTATTCCTTATAGGATAACAGAGAAAAAAAGATATAATATTGTAAAAACAATCTGAATTCTTTGGAATGTAGAATTCAAAATTGACAAGGGTTTTTATAGTTGGAGGAGGATATGAAAAATGTGCTTAATTCTGAGATGAGAGTAATACTTTTATTTCTTGCTTGTATACTATGTATTTAATTCTTAATCAAAATAAGAATTCCTTATTTTGTGTGCTTATCTTTCTGAAAAGAGATAGTCTATCTCTCTCACTATCATTCTTATCCTGTCTGTATTTCTCTCTGGTGTTCTCCAGGGAAATGGAAGAACAAGACCCCTTATGCATAGAGAAATAGCACAATTTCTAGTGGTCAGTAGAATTCAGCTTAGAATTTTTATTTTATCATATAATTAGAACTACTTGACATTTTCTTGATGAAAAAAGAAAGGAAATAAATTAAAGCTGATGACAGTAAGGGAGAATGGTGTTTCACAAGTTAGTTCTTAATTTCTCCTTTATCGGAAGTTCACTAATAAGCAAGCTTGAATAAGTTCTGTTATGATTGCTTTATCTCATATTTCTCTTCCTAGGGGTAGTAGTAGCAAAAGTATATTTGGTGAATTAAAAAAATTTAGAACATTTATTGTCATATATATACACACACATAAATAAAAACAATAGGGGCATCTGATTGGCTCAGTATAGCATGTGACTTTGATCTTAGGGTTTTAAGTTGGAGCCCCACACTGGGCATAGAGATTACTTTAAAAACACAAATAATGTTCTCAGTAAATATCTGTTTGTGTGTGTGTGCTTATGTATGTATGTAATTAATGCAGAAAATAGTTCAGAGGAAGAGCAGTTGCTGTATTCACCAAAATTTATTTCATCCTTTGTTTTCAATCTCTAAGTGTCCCGATCTTTGAACTGACAATAAATATTAAGTTATTTAAGATTTGATAAGCTTTTTTAAGGTATTGAAAGTATGATCAACATGCCTTTACTTTGTAATAGAAAAATATCTGCTGATTTAAAGAATTGCAAATGTTACCTTTTAAAAGCATTTTATAAATATTTCTACATGTTAAAGGTATGAACTTAGTTGAAATAAATAGCCTTAGATAATTTTAAACTCAATAGGAAACTTCAAGAGATTATGGCAATGTTTTGTTTTTCATGTTATGTGCATTTTAATAGTAACTTTTAGTGAGTTGGCTATTTCATTGATTTTTCCTAAAATATACCTGAGGTGTAGAGTACCTTATTTTTTTTTTTTATTCTAGACTTATGAAAATTGAACAACTACTAAAAGCACACCCATGCCAAAGGAAGAGGTCTATTTTATTTAAAAAAAAAAAATCAAATGGAGATTCACTTTAAAAGCTTCCGTTAAGAGAATGAATGTATGCATATAGTATATGAGTGTGTGTTGTGTCTATGTATATGTCTGTATAAACTTGAGGCACTAAATAGAAGGGGAATTTTTTCTTTTTTAAAAATTATCTCAATGAAGTTTCAGACATCAATATGAAAATTAGGTCAATAAAACATTTAGAAGAAATCAGCTTCTTAGTCTTTGAGTAGGCAATTTTTTTTGGCAATTATTTCTTTAACCACTTTTTAAAAAATTTCATTTATTTATTTGAGAGAGAGGAACACAAGCGGGGACGGTGGGTGGGAAAGGGGCTTCCTTGAGGCAATTATTTCTTAAATCGGTCACAAAACTCTTATTAGAAAATGTATATAAATTGGACTATAATAGTAAAAAAAAATGAAGAATTTCTGTTCTTTAAGGCACTCTATCATGAGAATGAAAAGGCAAAAGATGGGGTGCCTGGGTGGCTTAGTCGTTAACTGTCTGCCTGCCTCTGGCTCAGGTTATGATCCCAGGGTCCCTGGATCAAACCCCCCATTGGGCTCCCTGCTCAGTGGAGAGCCTGCTTCTCCTTCTCCCTCTGCCTGCTGCTCTGCCTACTTGTGCTCTGTCTCTTGCTCTGTCAAATAAATAAATAAAATCTTTTTAAAAAAGGCAAAATAAGGGGCGCCTGGGTGGTTTAGTGGGTTAAAGCCTCTGCCTTCAGCTCAGGTCTTGATCCCAGGGTCCTGATTTCGAGCCCCGCATCAGGCTCTCTGCTCAGCAGGGAGCCTGCTTCCTCCTCTCTGCCTGCTTCTCTGCCTTCTTGTGATCTCTCTGTCAAATAAATAAATAAAATCTTTAAAAAAAAAAAAAGGCAAAATAATGTAAATTCAGTTTATGGAAAGATACCCTACAAATCATTAAGAAAAAGACAGTTGAATAGAAATTGGACAAAAGTCTTGACCATACAGTTCACAAAAGAAAAATCAAAATGGGTAATTAACTTACATAAAGCTACTCAGCTTCATTATTTATCTTGGAGGTGCACATTGAAAATGTGCTAGCTATGGTATCACTGCATCCATAGCAGAACAGGAAAATTTTAAAAAATAGCATTTGGCATTAGTGAGGATTTGATACAGTGGAGGTGCAACTTGGTAAAATCAATCAGAACTTCTGAGAAGTTTCTTGTAAATTTAAACATACATCTGTCCTATTACACAGAGATTCAACTTCTAGGTATATTTCTAACAGTAGGTGTGCCCAAATGTTCACCAAAAGACATTGATCAGAATCTTTGTAACAACAAAGAATCTGAGATAGGTTCTTTTTTTTTTTTTTTTAAAGATTTATTTATTTACTTGAGAGAGAGACAGTGAGAGAGAGCATGAATGGGGAGAAGGTCAGAGAGAGAAGCAGACTCCCCATGGAGCAGGGAGCCCGATGCGGGATTCGATCCCGGGACTCCAGGATCATGACCTGAGCCGAAGGCAGTCGTCCAACCAACTGAGCCACCCAGGCCTCCCTGAGATAGGTTCTTAATTTGTGTGCAGGTTACAACTAATATGTTTGATTTGCAGATAAAGTCATCAGGATTTGTATGTATGTACATTTGATCACACGTATTTTTTACTTCAACTAAAAGTTTAAAAGTGTATTTCCTAAATCAGTCCTAGTTTCAGTAAAGTATAAGATTTCTGGAAACCACTAAAGGAGTAAAAACTAAGTTTTTCATTGCTCATTCCTATTATTCTTCTCTTTACTCCATATATTTAGATGTATTTAATTTATTTTTACACAAGTCTTCCAGATAGCATAATGATACATTGTAAAAAGTTCAACCAGACATGGAATTTCAAATTTGAAGAAAGAGAGAAAGAGAACTCCTAATCAAATACTTCTTCCTATTGAAGTTAAGTGTCGGCTTTTTTATTGGAACTCAACAAATGATGAGCACCTAGCACATGTAAAGTAAATTGAAAAAATACCAATTGTGAAAGTCAGACTTGATGTTACTTGAAGGCATTTTCTAGATTGAATTATCAGTTTTACATGACTTCTTCTGTCTTGTTTTTTGTTTTTTGTTTCTTCTTCATGCTGGGAAATGTGTATTGTTGTGAAACAAATGCTGAGCTCAGGAAACTCTTGCATGAACACTGTCTAACTTCTAACAAATGATTTTGACACTGTTTTCTGGTCCAGTTATTCTGAAAATGTCTGAGTATGCTTTGAATAGCTTATTATTTTGATTTTCCAAAAAGAATGTAATTATTCAAGTGGGGCATGGAGAAGGTCACAAGCAACTCTATTATATCAATTTATCAGTTTTTCTTTATTTTATGTTCTACAGAGTTCCAAATTTTACATGAGGGAAGATTCTCACGTATATTAATGCACAGTAGTAAAATACATTGGTTACTGGAGAGGAATAATTTATACCCATCCACAGTCACTTAGAGTTCAGAAAATTAGGCTGGCCTCTTCCCTTCCTCCCAACTAGATAAATATGGTAACTGTCTCTATATCCCAATCTGGCCCAGTTGGATTTTGGAGAATTGTCCCTCCCCTCCCCCCCCCCCCCCATAGAACAGGAGCAGGTTAGCTCTTCCTTTGGATTTAAACACTCATACACTTTTGACCTTTGATTAATTAGATGACAGCTAGGTGACCTGTAAGTTTTATGTACTGATATAAGTGCCTAAATGATCCAGAATGCTAAAATTCTTACTGCCAGCATCCATGGCACTCACCTGAGTATTGATCATTTCTACTGGAGATTTACAAATTTTTGAAAATGATCTCTCTACTAGTGAATTAAACTGTACTTCGAAAGTTGGATGTTGTGAACATTCAGCTATGTTTTGTCATTTTAAGTGCTTATGGGGTGCCCTGGAAAGTGCACATTATTTTTCTACCTAAGTTATTTTTATTTTATTTTGCTTTAAAGTTTCATCCTGTTACATGTCAGTGGAAAAGAAGTTAACACTTATTGGCCCCTCCACTAAATGTGTTTTGCCGCCTTACCCTCCCTCCCTAAAACTCCTGTGACAGCCCAACCAGAGTCCACAGTAGATTTAAAATGAGGAATACTAATTTGATTTCTGCTTCCTCTCTTTACCTGGAGGCCGTTCTCACCATCCAATCAAAACAAAGGTCATTTTGGAGTTGGGACATTCAATCCAGCTACTCAGTACTGTCACCTAAGAAAATTCAACGGGTCTTGCCTAAGGCTAGTAGAAGTGGCATTTTCTGTGTTTATTTGAGGACAGTCAGATCTAGAAAAAAGAAATTCTTCAGGAATTTCTATCACTTTTAATGCATTTACTCTTACTGAAACATTAGGCTTTTTTATGAAGTATATTTTTTGCAGCATTCTTTAAGTCTTTCTTTGCTTCTTAATCCCATATTTTTGGTCAGAACAATTACAGTTCATAAGCTTGACTCTCCTTCCATTTAGCCTTTACAATATGGAAACAGAGGTGAAAGTTCATGATAGGTGAATCAAATTTATCCTTTTATCTTAAAAATTAGATAGTCCATACTCTTAAAAGAGTCATTAATATATCCTAGTACTTGGGCAGAGCTTTTTAGTTAACAATGGACTTTATATACAATTACTTTCTCATTCTTACTCCCATAATAATTCTGGGAATTCTTCCAGGGAAGCTGTGATTATTTCTATTTTCAGTGAAAGAAAATGAACATCACATAATTGAAGTGCTCTCTGATTCCAGTAGGTGTTATTATTTTAGCCATACCATTATAGATAGATAGTATAGTTAACTGGCTGGCCCATCTTGCAGGCTCCTTAAGGGCTTTGACTGGGTCTTGTTGAGGCTAGCATAGGATGTGACACATGATAGGTGTTTATGAATAAGTTCTAAGTGTAATAAATGGAGTTGGTTAAAGGTACTGACTAGAAAATGGGATATTATGTAAATTTGGTCAATCAGCTATAAGTTTTGAGCTCTTTTCACTAAATATGTTGTTGCCTAACCCTATAATTAGGCAACAAGCCAATTAGTTAATACCGCTGCATGAAGTGGCAAATACTTTATATAACCTAGCCAAGTGTCAGTAGCAATGAAATAAAGAGCAGGAGGATCCTTTGTAAAAATCTGTTTGTCTTGATTTCTACTTCCCAGTTGAGCAGATCAACTATTCACTCCACCATTTTCATTTCTTTTAGTGGAAAATACTTGAAACTATTCCTATTATTATTGCCTTTTTAGATTTAAGTTTCATTGCATTTTAGCTTTTCAGAAAAGCATTCAAGAAAAAAGTACTCTTTCTTCTCATTAAAAATGAAAGATGTATACCAGATAACTTGTAGGAATTTGGGGGTGAAAGTTTGAATGGATTGAAGGAGAGGCTCTAAGTGAAACCAGAATTAAGTACCTTATTTTTGCCTATTTGTGAAGATAGTTCAATGGGTAAACTAATTTTCATCTCTCAAAAGAGTAGAAAAGAAAGGAAATGAGATTAAACAGTTATTGACTGGCTTGAAAGAATGAAATATTGGTTGAATTAACTTTTGAGATTAATGCTGAATTCATAAGAATTAAAAATTTTTCTCTCCATTCAAATCAAGAGTACCATCATAGTGTTATTCTTAAGTTTATAAAGTTTTGAAATAATGTGTTTTAAAACTGAATGCAGTTTGGAACTATAGAATCACATTTATGCTTATTATTTAGAAGATCTTTCAGTAGTTGAGTCAAGACAGTTACCTCCTTATGTTTTAAAATCATTGAAATCCAGAAGTTATACCACACAAATGTGTGAACAAATGTGTGAACCAAAGAACATTATATATCAAATACAAATTTAGTACTTTTGAGAGATATTGGGCAGGGGGAGAAAAATTATTTGATCAGGGCCATTTGATCAAGGCTATTTTCTATATTTTTATAACCATAGGGCTGAGGTGAACCTTGCACAGCCATGTGGTTCAGCCTTCTGCATTGAAGCAGAAGTATATCACTGAAACATGAGAATCGATATTGTTTCTTGAGAACCACCCCCCCACCCCGAGAAGATCATCCCCAAATTCCTTTATAAGCTTTGAATATTTCTCTTGTGGCTATTAAAAATCCATATGGTTTTCTGAAGCCCTGAGGTTCCTTTAAGAGAAATGAGCAAGAAGCTTCTGAGACAAATCACCCCCCCCCCAGGAGATCTTTGATTACATATGTGTCTAAAGATTAAAGTATTTAACCAGAAGAGAACCACACTATTTAAGTCAATTAAAACAAACAAACAAACAAACACCAAATACCAAATCATTAGCATACTTAAATAAGAACTGCTCAAATAGTGTTACTTCTAAAATAGTTTGTTCATTTAGTAAGAAGCCCACTGGTCTAATGCTTGGTTGAAAAATATAATGGTATATTATAATTGTCTTGGCGTTATAGGTGGAGGAGGTCTTTGAAAGAAAAGTCTACTCATTCTTTACTTCAATAAAGCCCTTTTCCATGTGGGGTAGGTTAGAGAAGAGAACTACTTACTAAACCAGGTAAAATCTTAAAACAACAACAACAACAAAATTACAAATAATATATAATTGCTATTGGTTAAAGCTTATTGGTAAAGAGCATTTTAAGGAGTTCATATTTACCTTGAGTTCTAATCTGAACTTAAGATTATCTTCATGCTCAGTATATCATATATTTACTAACTTCAAAATCCTTAAGTCTTAACTTCCTACTTTTCTTTTCTCAGTTGTGGCACTATCATTCTAATATTAATTCTATATCTACTCCTTACTTCTATCTGTTACTTTTCCCAGAACACATGCAGATGTGAAAATACTCGATGGCTTACGTATTTGCCAAATGATGTAATAAATGGATTGTATTATTTAAATGTGTTAATTTTTGTAGTATTTTGAGCTTTAACAGTCTTTATGATATTTGAAACCATCTTTGACAGGCATACTTTAGATACTTAAAATAAAAACTATAGATTTAGTATGTAGAATCCTGTATTTCATTTAGAGTTTACATTTACAATTAAATCCAGTAGTTTCATTGCTATTGAGATTTTTCCTACTCACTTTCTGTTTTTTTTTAATAAACTTCATATCCAATTGGATAACTTGCTTTGTTCTTTTTTAATGATGACATGATTCAGACATATAAAAGTAGAGAAAAGAGTATAAAGGACCTTACTGTATCCATTACTAATCATTAACCTCAACAGTTATCAACATGTTCTTATATTCTTTCACTTATACAAAATTATAATACTGATTATACAAGGGATTTTATTATCTCCCCTGTCATACTTTAATTAGATTTTAAATGACAATAAGGTTAATCACTCAAGTTTCAAAATGATCTTTCTGTGAAAACTAATAAATACCCTAAATTGATAAACACCCTAAATAATTCAGTTTTATTTAGAAAATATACTAGTCATAGAACTGAATATGTGATCATAAGGAAGAAATAGAAATTAAGGCGTCTGGACAGTTTTGAGAGAAAGATGTGTCAGGATCATATACTGTTGCAATTAGATTAGAAATATGGGTGGAATTTGTGGACCAAGGATATCTACTAACAAGTGGGAATACAATATAGGTTTGATTTTGGGGTGTATTGGGTCCATAGCACATCAGTGTCTTTTAGATAAAAATTAATAAGGAGGGGGCACCCGGTGGCTCAGTGGGTTAAAGCCTCTGCCTTCGGATCGGGTCATGATCCCAGGATCCTTCGATTGAGCCCCACATCGGGCTCTCTGCTCAGCCTGCTTCTCTGCGTACTTGTGATCTGTCTGCCAAATAAATACATAAAATCTTAAAAATATATACATATTAAAAAAATTAATAAGGAGTTGATATTTGATGAGCACTAGTATTTACTTATATAAATTTGGGGGAATATTCAGCAATTCATCAACAGGGAACTGAGAAAGGAAATTAAAATTTTATGACATAGAGAAATTAAAGCAAAACAACTTTCAAAAACTATCCTAGAGGAAAAACAAAGAATTTAAAAGAATAATTTGTTTATATAATTACTTTAGACAAAGACAACTAAACTAGAAAAAAATGAATCTATAAAATATATAGCTTGAATATTTGAGCCAACATAAAACAATTGAAAAAAATAACGATTTTGTACAGGAGTTGAAAACTACTCATTCGCAAAACTAGGTAAGTATTGAAAACTAATCACTCTCAATCTTTCCTGAGCATATACTCTAGTAGTCATTTGTTCTCATTTTGCTTTGACTCAGGTCTGCCATGGCAAATGTGATATCTTTCACTGTACCCAGTGATGCTCAAATATGATGGGAACTTGGGTCCATATTGGGCTCAGTATAGTGGAATCTCCTTTAGGGGATATATGTAGTTAGATATTCAAAACTCAGTCTCATGGTATAAAGGTGATGTTATAATACAAATTTTGAAGAAAGTGAAAACAAGACCTAATGAAGAGAATTGTCTCAATGTGTAAAGACACAGGTAACAATATATGTAATCATTGTAGTATAGTTTCACACAGTTGCTTATTACCAAATTATACAAATCTGGATCTTCAGTGCAGTGATATTGTAAAGAGAGGTATTTATGTGTGCTACAGCTGATGTCTTCAACTACTAAATCCAGTGTTCTGGACTCTAGTGCTTAAAATGTCTAAAAGATATTCTCAATGAAATGATCCATGCTTGTATGCTGGTTTGTAGGAAATTGAATCACACTGTTACCAAGCTTTCTTTCCCAAAGGAATTATGGAAAATGCTCTGCAACTTTGAAACAACCATTATCCTAAAGTTCATTGATTTTTGTAAGACTTTTGATAGACATCCCTCCCCTGTTTAATTAGGTTATTCAGGGAAGCTATAATCTCTTCCAATGAAGTCTTGTTTTGAGGATTGTAAGGGAAATCCATGGAGGAAATTAAATGCTGATTTAGTGAAAGGCTCTTTCATTACAGTGACATCTTTTTCTTTCCTCAGCTATCATGTTATTTGAGACATTTCTGGGAGAGCATTGTGCGAATTAGGGTGTACCTGGATACAATAGGAAACTTCTTATGAAAATGTTGATCCTGCCTTTATCATGTCATCTTTTGGCCCATGTTAAAATTGAAGCGACTTGTCTAAAGTCTAATCCTAATTAAGGGTAGGTGAGGTTTTTGTTTTGTTTTGTTTTATCTTTTAAGATTGTTTGATTGATTGATTTTAGAGAGGGCATGAGTGTGTGAGCATGCCTGAGCTGGTGTAGAACAGAGGGAGAGGGAGAAACTCAAGCCAACTCCTTGCTGAGTGGAGCCCAACATGGGGCTCAATCTCACGACTCTGAGATTGTGACATTAGCCAAAAATTCAGTCTATCCACTTAACGGACTGAATCACTCAGTCACCCTGTGAGGTTTTTAAAAAAATAAGAATATTGTGTCCACAATAGCCAAACTATGGAAAGAACCTAGATGTCCATCAACAGATGAATGGATCAAGAAGATGTGGTATATATACACAATGGAATACTTTGCAGCCATCAAAAGAAATGAAATCTTGCCATTTGCGACAACATGGATGGAACTAGAGCATATCATGCTTAGCGAAATAAGTCAAGCAGAGAAAGACAGCTATCATATGATCTCCCTGATATGAGGAAGTGGTGACGCAACATGGGGGCTTAAGTGGGTAGAAGAAGAATCAATGAAACAAAATGGGATTGGGAGGGAGACAAACCATAAGTGACTCTTAATCTCTAAAAGCAAACTGAGGGTTGCTGGGGGGAGGGGGGTTGGGAGAAGGGGGGTGGGGTTATGGACATTGGGGAGGGTATGTGCTTTGGTTAGTGCTGTGAAGTGTGTAAACCTGGTGATTCACAGACTTGTATCCCTGGGGATAAAAATAAATGTTTATAAAAAATAAAATAAAATAATAAAATAAAATAATAAAATAAAATAATAAGAATAATTATGATTTAACTAAGTCCAAATTCTAATGTATATAATACCTAAAGCATATATATGTTATATATATTCTATATACAATATACATAGAATACAGCATATGTGTGAAAAGACATGCATATATTATATAATATATATAGTGTCTATACTCATGGGTAAAATAGAGCACAACTGGCAATAAATAAATGAAACACCCACATCCATACCCATATATTTGTTGGCAGTTAATTAGATGTGAGTAAAGAGGATAAAGCAGATGCTGGCCACACCCTGGGAGCCACTCCCCGTTAACAGCCACTCCTTCAGAGCCAGCTCTAAGAGCTGACAGAATAGGAAAGGCCTACCACAGAAGTGGCTCAAAAGCTGCAATGGGACTTCAAGTGCTGAGCATGCGCACAAAAGGTGCAGCTTGCCCTTAAGGTCAATGCAAAACTCATTAGAAACTTATAAGTATATAATTGAAATAAATAAATACGATTATAACAGAATGCATCGTGGGTAGGCACATGCACAGAAGCTAAAATGTAGATAACCACCAGCTGTCAACCAAAAATGTCAGTCAAAGCCAAGCAAGCTTAGGAACAGAAAAGTGCAGACCCATACACGGTCTTAAAACAGTGTAGCTAGAGCTTGTCTGTGCTTTTGCCATTCTTACTCAGCAACGGCCCACTTTCACTCTTGAAAGAGTACTATAGTTACCTACTCAGTAAACTCTCTCTCCCCATTCTGGTCTTGGGTCTCCCAATCTTTGGTGCATCTGGGATAAAAACCAGATGATCTAGCAATAAATTTATAAGAATACTTAAAAAACTATTATGATCCTTACTTTCCAGATACAAACAGTAAAGCTTATGAACTCACATAACTTTCTCAACATCATGTCCCATTTAAGTGGTAGAGATTAATAAAATCCTATTTTGCTTGACTCATTGCCAAAACTTCCCTCCGTAAGTGGTTTAATCATGATTGTATTAATCCTTAGGACAGAGGAAATTCACAGGTTTCAAGTTGTCTTATCATTTTTCTTCCTTCCTTTTTTTCCCCCCAGGAATGAAAAGAGCCTATAGGAAAACAGTCTATCAGCTTGCTCTAAAAGGATTTTTCTGTAATATTAGTTCATATCCCCAAAATATAACAATATACCCGGTCATGGGGAGAACAAACAAACAAACAAAAAACAGAAAACACACACACACACATAAAATAGCAGTAGCAACAACAAAATCCTTAAGAACTAATAATAGGATAAACTGAGTTTTTTACTTCACTGATTAAAATGAAAATAAGAATGGATTGTTTGATCAGATTATTTGAAGTGAAGAATCTTTTACTTCATGGAAAGTACAAATGCAGTGAGAACTTCACCTCTCATATGATGTTGATAGTCTGCTGAAGAGCACCAGTACTATCATTCAGTTAAAATACCTAAATCTTTTATGCACCTGATTTTATAGACTCTTCCTTGAGCCCCGTAAGGGGGGATTCTGCCTCCAGCCAGCCCTGGAGGCTCTTTCCTAACTCACTACGGAAAGATAGGTGTATATTTGGCAGGAGCAGAGCTCTCTGGGACCTTTTTCATTCTATTGTCCATGTTTATTTTAATAAAATAAACAGTGTGCCCAAGCACACTGGTGGTTATGTGATTTTCAGTACAGATAACATTATTTCAGAAGAAATAGTTAAAAAATGAAATATTTAACTGATCATCAGATGAAAGGAGATTGAGCATAGAAGCAGTGGGTGAAATTATAAAGAGAAGACTCAGTAGCTTTTACACAGGTTCTACATATAAAATTAATGTTACATTGGAAAATATTAAAAAACAAAAATATTAATACACACATTTCTATAGTTTTAGATATAAAAGTGATTGAGCCTTAAATAGGTAAAAGAAAACTGAAAAAATATATGACAGTTTACTAGAAAACCCAAATTAAAAAGAAATACAATTTTTCATAGTATGACTTTGTAGTTACTCAAGGAAATAAAAATTACAACAATATAAGAATTTATCATAATTGATCTAAGAATTTATCATAATTGATCTCTTAAGGAGTAAAATCCTCAATTTGAAACATTTCAAGTATTTTTCTCAAAAATTCTGTAAGATATGCAATTGCCTCTTGGCAGTAACACTGAAAAACTATAGTTTCTAAAGAGATTTGTATATTTCTGATTGTTGAGGAATACTTGTTATGTTTACTAATGCTATACCACATAAATCATTATTTAAGATGTTACTATCTATATAAGATCCATAGACTGTACAAGTGAACTAACTGAAAAATCTCAATTCCTGGATAAGATATGGTTCTTAATATCCTTTCCAAAATCAAGGTATATTCTCAAGACTAATTGATAATTCTAATAATTGTATTAAATATGGATAGAAAATTTTCTTTCTTTGAAATTTCACACTGAAATTATGTTATACCAGTTTTATTATGTATGTATATATATTTTTTAAGAAGTATGGTACATATTTAAACAAATGAATTAACTTAGGATAAGTTTGACATATTCTGCTTCTGATTTTTTATGAACAATTAGGTAGTTAAAACAGTTTTTGCTTTTAGGTTATTCTGAAGTAGTTTTTAATGAAACCTTCTTAAGGGGACCTTCTGCCATATGTCCTCTACTATTTTCCAGTGGAGTGTCACTGTATAAATGTGCTGTTTTAAAATTATAGTTTCATTTTTGTTAGCAGTAGAGGTGTGAATCATTCATATCTGAACCACAATGCGTACAACACTTCCTAAAAGCACATTTTAAAAAATTATGCTTCTAAAAAGGTTGTTAATGGAAATATGCATCACTTTATAATTAACCAAACCTACAACAAATTAAAGTGCTGATTGTGAAGGCAAAATAACACTAATCTATAATTATAATCAAGAATAGCAGCAATTGAAAACCATAGCCAACACTAGACAAAATTTTTATGAAATACAAGAGCCACAGGAGATTTTTTGGTGAAATCTAAAGTAAACTATAAGAAAAATACATTCACATAATATACTTTTAAAACTTTTGTAGATCTTAATCACTTATTTAGTAGTGTACTGGTTGTACATAAAAGCAAAACTACAGGGAGTTTTCTGTCATGTTTTCTACAAAAAAAAAAAAAAAGATCAAAAAACCACAGAATTTGAATGTTTAACTCAATAACTCCCATTAGAGAATCTGTTACTTTAGGCTGCCATTATGCCATAAAAATCACTGTTAAAAGACAAAACTAACAAACCAATTAACAAAACAAAATAAAACAACATGCTTCAGTACTCCTATTGTCAGCATATCCTGGCACTTTAAACTTAATTCCTATACATTGATTGTATTGATTGAATTTTTTTCTTCCTAGAGAGAAAAATGTGATTGCACAGATACCTGTGTTTACTAGATGACACTGACTTATAATTTTTAGTGGTAAAGTGCAGACATTTAGAGGATCCCATATCAATTTATGCTAGTAATTGTCCATTCCTCTAGGTAGAAGTTAATTAATATAATGGTTAAATGATCTAGATAGCTTAGATTCAAATGTAATGTCCTCAGATTACTAATTGTTGCTTTATTTCTCTAAATCTCCATTTCCTCATCTTTAGGGAATAATGGTAGTATCCATTTCTTAAAAGTCGTGTCAATTTTCATTGGGGTAACAAACATGTACTATTTTACATGGTATATGGTGCACAACAGACTCAGTAATTTTTTCAGTATTATTATTTTATATGGCACTGTAAATATTTTCTACTGTTGCATGAAAACAACCATAGAAAACTCTCTAAAGTTTCCACATTAAAATACTGAATTCATCTTCGTGCTCAATCCAAATCTTTTTGTTTAAAACATTGTGACACATTAGAGAATTAACATATTTCATAAATTGGTTTGACTCTGCCCTTATTTTGAATTAGAGTTCATAAAAGGGTTGTTACCATGTTTCTTCAATGAGAAAGAAATGCTAATGATTCATAGAATTATTGAATATTCCAAAAGCATTTCTAGTGGTTTTACATGATCTGTGAACAAGATTTAGAGTACAAACATGTCAGCCAGCTATAAATTTTGTCACTTTTTCTTTTTCTCATTCACTCACACATTGCACATATACATGTCCTTAATTTTTTTTATAGAAAATTCTATATCTAGTCCAAGAAATGAAAGTAAGGAAATCTAATCCTATAATAATAACTTGTTCCCAGATGAGATAATTTCTTGTAGAATGAATGAATTGATGTTTCCTATATAAATTAAATGCTTAGAAGTTTGTGTTTGGAATAGTGCCCTAATGCCAAGGCAATATATTGGCACATCTTTTCCTGTGGGTCCATAAATAGCATTTTCTTTCAAATTCATGGTTAGCATTTAGTTTGGGGAAACCTTTGTATTCATAATGGTTCTTTTTAAAAGGTGAGAACATTCAATGATGATAAAGCCATTAGCACAATGATTTATATATAATAGATTTTGTATTGGACTGACTCATGAATGACTAAAAGAGTAGGTGTAAATTTATAAGATTAACCATGAGAAAAATCAACCTTTCTTGGAAAGAAATCAATAAATTTATTTAATGTAGAAACTATATATTATTAAAGTTATAATTAAAGGTTATTTGTACAAAAATTGCTTTGTTATTAGAATGGAGGGCTGCCTGGGTTGCTCAGTGGGTTAAGCCTCTGCTTTCAGCTCAGGTCATGATCTCAGGATCCTGGGATCGAGTTCTGCATCAGGCTCTCTGCTAGGCAGCGAGCCTCCTTCCTCCTCCCTCTCTCTCTCTCTCTCCCTCTCTGCCTACTTGTGATCTCCCTCTGTCAAATAAATAAAATTAAAAAAAAAAAGAATGGAAAATTACTTATTTAGTTATGTTTTGTTTATATCCAACCTTCATGAGCTATTTGGTTTACTAATTATAAATTTAGCTATAAATATCAATCTTTTGAAAATAACATACAAAGTTAGAAACACAATTTTAAAACAGAGGGTAAATTTTATATAATTACATAATCTTCAAATCCCAGGAGATTGCATTTGTTCCTTAACTTATGGGTAATGGATGTGATTTAGGTATACATAATTGGTGGTCCTTTACTCCAGATGTTCCCAAATGATGGTCAAATGGACTGTTACAGGATTAATTGTACAGTTATCACCTCACAAAATTTTTTTAGGGATACTCAATCATAGAGAATACTTAGTAACTCTAATGTGGAATCTAGAAATCTATGTATTTTACTCTTACCTGATTCTTCTAAAAAAAAAGTAAACAATCCAACAACTCTTTTTTTTTTTTTTAACTTGCAAGAAACCTGGAACCCCAAGACATTAAGAAACTTGTTCAAGATCACAAAACTATTGATGAGAAGAATCATAACTAGGAATAACTGACCTAATTCATAATCTTACTCGACCATTTCCATAACATTATCATTATATTTCTCCCAAAGTTAAAATTTATATTATGTTCTGATGTCTGCATCTTTCTAGAGCAAGTACACTGCAAAGAAAAAGAGGTTTCTTCTTCAGTGTTTCTTCCCCCATCCCTGGATTGAAATGGATTGACATACAACACTGTGTAGGTTAAGTTCTACAACCTGTTGGTTTGATATATACATAGATATCACATTTTCTTTATTCATCTGTCCATGGACACTTAGGCTGTTTTTATATGTGTTTACTATTGTGAATAGCTCTTTGAGATACTGATTTTATTTCCTTTCTATATATAACTGGAAATGGGATTTCTATTATATGGTATTTTCATTTTTTGAGAAAACTCATCACTGTTTTTCGCAGTGGCTGTACCAATTTACGTTCTTACCAATAATACAGAAATTTTCCTTTTTCTCCATATTCTCACCAACACTTGTCATCTCATATCTTTTTGATAATAGCCATTCCAACAAGTGTGAACTGAAATCTCATTGTGGTTTTGACTTGCATTTCCTTGATAATTAGTGATGTTGAACATCTTTTTGTGTATCTGTTGGCCATTTGTACACATTCATCGAAAAAAATGTCTATTCAGTTTCTTCGCCCACTTTTTTTTTTTAAGATTTTGTTTATTTGAGAGAGACATAGAGAGAGGGAGAGGATGAGTGGGAGAGAGGGAGAACAGGCTCCCTGGCAGGGCTCCATCCCAGGACCCAGGATCATGACCTGAGCCCAAGGCAGATGCTTAACCGACTGAGCCATCCTGGCGCCTCTCTTTTCCCATTTTTTAATCACGTTGTGTTATTTTCTCTTTCTTCCCAACCCCCACCTCCCCACTCTCCCAGCTACTGAGTTCTATGAGCTTAACAAGGTATGTTTCTTACTCCTCTCATATTCCAGGTGCTGAGGACAAGAAAAAATAAATAATAAAATAAAATATAATAAGATTTTCACACTGAATTAAATTGCTATATATAAGTCCAGTATTACCACAACGTACCTTTGTAGTTAGCATGTCAGAATTTAATGGTTTGTGGGTGCCTAGAGTGTAGGGAATTAGTTGTAGTTAGCATGCTATGTTTGAAAATCCCCAAGTGATTTTGACAGGTTCCCCCAAATGAAGCTTTTCTTTTCTCCTTGAAAAACATTGATTTAAAAACAGATGCTTTATTTTGGAATCATGTTGAGAAGAGGCAACAGTGGTGGAGTTTTCTAGACTCTTTCTTTTAATGTAATCAAGGTTAATGATATTTTATGTTGCTATTTGTTCCAGAAAGTGAGTGCACCTCCACTTTATGGATGCTGTCCTAAGATGCATTTTTATGAAGTTTTTAATAAAGTGTTTCTTTTCTGTACCCTGGAAGTATTTTACTTAGGTACTATCTGTGTAGAAACTATATTACCTTAAAATAGAAAGTACTGCAACCTTCAAGGCTCTTTGTCCAACTTTTCGTCTTCTCAGACCTCTTTCTCTTTTTACTGTATGCACTCTTCCTTGGTAATGTCTTCTATTTTCTTAGCCCATTTAAATTGATAATATTTATCACTGTAACTCGAGGTTAAATGTCTCTTAAGCTTTAGTCATATACTTTAGACTGAATTTACACATCTCAACTTGGATATCCCAGAGGTGTTTCTAACTCAGCCTGTTTAAAACTAAATTTATTGTCTTCCTTCTATGAATGGTTTCCTTTGAATTTTCTGTTCAAGTCACTGGAACTATTATTCATTTTGTTGATCAAAACAGAGATGTGGTCTTTCCTAGAAATGCCACATAGAACCCCATATTCACTACAGTGAATAGCCATATATTATGTCACTCCATCTTTAAAGTTCTCCTTTGACCTAAGGACAAATCCAAACTTCAAAACAGGGCCAGTGAGAACTTTTGCAAATTTGGTCTTTGTAATTTCTTCAGTCCTCTCTTCTGAATATCTATACAAGGTATTTCCTATAAGCAGAAAACTGTACTTTTCTTTACCTGCCAATATATCTTTTTTTCCTAATTCCATGTAAACTTTAGCATTTGTATTAGCTATCACTTGGTTAGATTCCCTTGGCTGCAAATGTCTGGGTTAGGTGTTTATTATTACATTCTACTATAATTGAAAGTTCATTGGTCAGCATCCTCATCTGTCCTGAAATTTGAGATGTTTCATAAAATAGTCTTACTCTAACTGTAATCCATGGCCTGTTGCCAGTCCACAAATTCTTACTAATCTGAGATGAAATAAGTAAAGAAATTGAAGTTAAGTGTTTAGAAACTCTTGGCCATATGACAGAGTAATCTTACGTTTGATGGGTGTAATAATAAAGAATTTGGCCATGTATTTCTATTTCAGTTCTCTGGTAATATGTTTTTACTGTATCACACAAAAATATCAGTCAGTGATAGTTTGGGAATCACTGAAATTGAGGCAGAGGCTTTGTAGCCTATGTCTGTCAGTTGCACAATTACATCACAAGAAACCAATGCAGAGCTTTACTCAAAATACATTATTTTTGTTGATTTATTAAGTAAATAAAAATGCTAATGAATATATATATTCAAACCTCATTTAAATTTGGTAACCAGTGCTTAAATGAAGCAAACTTGTCAAATATTGGAAAGCCATAAATATTGTGAAACAAAACATTCTCAAAAAAGCATCCTCTATATTTGGAGCAGCCAGCAACTTTTCTCAGTTACAACCATTACTTTCAAAATATTTGTTTGGAGTAAAATCAGATTTGGAAATACCTGTTTTCCCTGAAAAGATATTATTTACAATTCTTTTGATTTTCTAATGTTTTGTCAAAAATTATTATAAACTCTTAAGAATGTTAAACACTTTAACTGATAGAAATATTATACACTGCCTTCATGATGGGCCAAAGAAGAGCCTAGATAAGTTTTATAACTTCTGTGAGTCTTTCTCTTCTAGACTCTTTTTCTCTAAAATACGTTTTATTTTCTAAATACTCTTCCTTCCTCCCATCTTTAAATTTTTTATTTTCTTAAGCAGAACTTTAGAAAGGAATTTCTTGAGCAGTACTTTCATAATAAATGAATGTGTCTACAAAGATGAAGAGTTGACAGATCTACTTTTGCTGTTTTTTGTTTTTGTTTTGGTTTTTTAAGATTTGATTTATTTATTTGACAGAGAGATAGAGAGCACAAGTAGACGAAGCAGCAGGCAGAGAGAGAGGAAGAAGCAGGATTTCTGCTGAGCAGGGAGCCTGATGTGGGTCTCCATGCCAGGACCTAGGGATCATGACCTGAGCCAAAGGCAGACTCTTAAGCAGCTGAACCACCCAGGCACCCCTCAACTTTTACTGATAATTCTGTAGTAGATTATATAACTATCTGTTCAGACTCTGCCGTTAGGACCAAGGCACTCATTTTTAGCTACTGCTGGGGTTTTTAGCATGATTCATAGCATATTCACTTCCCAGGGATTGGCTTTTGCTGATAATGTCTATCTTACCTGAGGTTATACTCCTCCTGGGAATTTCCCAAATCTAATGACTAGTGATGGAGGGGTGGGGGCAGGTACAACTGACCATTACCATTGCTTCAGTTTGGAACAACTGCAAGTCTCTCCTAGTTCCTTTGCATCTCACGGGATGGGCTAGGGTCTTTGTTATCATTTTATTACATTTCAATTTCTCCCTCTGCTCAAACCTGTTTTCTCCTTCCCATACAGGAATAGTTTCTGAGAGCATTTTCTAATAAACCACATAAATGAATATATACATCTCAGATTCCATTTTCTAGGGGGAACCAACTTAAAAGAATGAATAAAACATGTTTGGTATCATATGGTCAAAAGACATATAAACTGAAATAAGTTTAAAAATATGGTAGAAGTCAGAAGTTACAGAGGAGAAGCTTATAAACTAGTGGTTCAAATCTAAACCAAGTCTACTCACAAAGTATTAAAATGTAAATAGAAAGTGAGTAGAAATACAACAGTGACTCTCTGGAGCAGTGATTCTGAAACTTCATTAAATAAAAGCATTATGTTGAAAACTATCAACAAAAAGATTCTGGGTAGAAGATACACATTAACAGGCTTCAGAGAGGAACTGCTCATGTCACCTATAGCATTTTTGTGTCCCTGGTGTTGAAACAAAAGAAGAAAAAAGAAACAGGGTATAAAAAACAAAAAAAGAAAGCAGGAACAAAATGAGGAAAATTTTTTTTGTTAGTTTTTTAAAAAGAATCATAAAATTTTGCATATAAAAATTTATATTGGCCCACTTAGGGAAAAAAAAGCCATTTTTCCTCCTCCTTGAATAGGAATTAAATTAGAATGATTTGTAGAAATTCATCTCATGTTGTAGACTTTTTGACGACATGCTCTTTGGGCTATATAAAAATCAATTCTGGTATTTTAGAGTGAAAACAGTTATTGTTTTTCTTTTTAAAGAGCATATATGTTGGTATTGTGTGGAGTTTTGACCTCAATGTTTTTCTTAATCTACAAATTTCCCCTTGGTAATCTTAATCACTTCCATGCCTGTGACTGCTACTTTTTCCTAATGACTTCTAATTGCTTGCTTCCAAATGCAGATCTCCCCTTGGGATAAGATACAAATATATATTTGCCTGCTTTACTTTTATGATTGTCTCATAGTCTTTTCAAGTTCATCATAATCAAAAGCTTGCTCTATTTAGTCACCCAAATATGACCCCATCTTGTATTTTACCTTTGAGATGATATGATCTCCATCTACTCAATTGATCAAACTCTTCACCAAATGCTTTTCTTCCCCATTAACTGTATACAATTTGGTGTTAAATCATTCCTGAAGATATTATTTCATAAATATCCCTTGCATATAATCCTTCTTTCTTTCCTTGCTGATACTGACTTCATCCAGGCCTCAGCAATCTCTTATCTAGATTCTTAGTCATTTACTTGTCTTCCTGCTGCCAGTGTCTTTTTTTTCAGTGTCTCAAGTGGCCAAGTGAGTTACATTTCTGAAATTTCTCAATATATCACTTCTTTGTGTAAGAAATTAAATTTCTTAGTATATTATAACAGTATCTTTGTGACGTTTATCCTACTAGCTTTTCTGCCTACATCTTATACCAAGTTCTAACAACTCCAGTGCTCTGGATTTGCAGTTCTGTCTTGCCAATGGCCATGGGTAGATACAATATTTAATTTGTATTAAAAAAGTACAATAATTTGTATTGTAGATACAATATTTAATTTTTATTAAAAAATAGAGCTGAATAACTTAAAAATATTTTAATCAGTTTCCTTAAATATTATGATAAACTATTATGTGGTAACATAAACGGTGTTGTATATTTTATGAAAAGTAACCATAGTTTCAAAAATATGTAAGAAAAGATAGCATGGATTTTACAAATTTCTTCCATGTCTTATTTTATAGGGAGCCAATAACTAGATTCTTTTATTTGTTTCTGTATTCAGCCTATTGAAATATTTTGTTTTGGTTAAAGTGTGTGATAAAAACATAGCCTCATACAGATATATAACTGGAGAAGGGAAGGGTTTTTAATAACATTTTTGGATAATCGTGGACATTTTTTTTGATAGTATATCCAAATTGTCCAAATAGCAGTCTTTCAAAGACTAGTTACAATGTGGAATCTGAAACCATATGAATAAACTTTGTGTACTCTATTATATTAAAATTATTTGGTCTGTCTTATACTTTGAGCAGATATTCAAATCTCTCTTTCAGAAAATATTGGCTCATTGATACACAAGTTTTCCAATTTTTGATGGGATCTATTATAAAATTGTGTTAGATAAAATTTTCCAAAATGCTATTTGTTTGGAGGCTCAAATTGTATCATTGGAAAAAAATCTTGTCATTTTTTGGTCTCCTTAATATGACTGACTCATTTATTTTCAAGAAATTCTCTGCCAAAAAAGAAAAATTTTCTGCCAAATACTCAACTCTGAATAATTCTACTTTTTTGATTAGCCACCCTTTTGAGTTAAAATGGAACTTAATGAGTGAGAAAAGTGGCTAGTTCAACTTACAACTCAAACAACTATAAAACTTTTTTCCTCTTGGATACATCAGTGGTACTGTGGTATGCATTCTTCAAGTTTGTTATGCAGAATATCAAAAACGTGTATTCAAGAACCAAGATTTACTCTGCCCATTAAAGATACTGATTTTTAATAAAAGTTTATCCATTTGGTACAAGTACTTGATGGTGAAAAATGAAATGGCTACTAATACAATTTTGTGCCACTGCCTTGATTCATGTTAAGACACGCAGAAATTTTGATCACCAGTGCCTTGACATGCTGTATTGGAACCTGACACAAAATGAAGTACGTTTGTGTTTTTGAGTTGTGTTTAATATATGTTTTATATATTTGAATTGTATATGTATATATTTATATGTATTTTTATGTATTTTTTTTATTTTATTTTTTTATAAACATATATTTTTATCCCCAGGGGTACAGGTCTGTGAATCACCACAGCACTCACCAAAGCACATACCCTCCCCAATGTCCATAATCCCACCCCCTTCTCCCAAACCCCCTCCCCCCAGCAACCCTCAGTTTGTTTTGAGTTGTGTTTAATATATGTTTTATATATTTGAATTGTATATGTATATATTTATATGTATTTTTATGTATTTTTAATTGTTGATTTTTTTCCAGAATTTTAATGTAGTTTAAAAACATTGAAACTTTTTACCCAGACCCCAGTGTAGATCAGCATGGCATTGTTCTTTATTTAAAATTTTATTTTTTATCATCAATTTTTGCATAAATTTTGATTTTTTAAAATACTGAACTAAAATATTATTTATCTTGATTACTGAACATTTTGGTTTTCCTTTAAATTTTGCACCCAGGGCGAGTGTATTTCTTGCCCCACCCAAATTTTTACCCTACTAAATCACTATTACTTTGGTAATATCAGTGCAAAGTTAACACAATAAAAAAGGCAGACGACGTCTTAGTAGTGTTAGAAGCTTAATTTTGACCTTATAAACCTCCTGAAAGAGTCTCAGTGGCCATCTGTGGGTCTCATTTTAAATACTGCTTCAAGGTGCCTGGGTGGCTTAGTTGGTTAAGTGTCTTCTTCGGCTCAGGTCATGATCTCAGGGGAACCTGCTTCTCCCTCTCCCTCTGCCTGCAGCTCCCCCTATTTGTGCTCACCCTCTCTCTGTGTCAAATAAATAAATAAAATCTAAAACAAAACAAAGCAAAACAAAACCCCACTGCTTCAGACTAAAATAAGAAGTCTTTAACAAATAGTTTATATATATATATTTTTTTCTTTTTTAAATTTTTTATTTTTTATAAACATATATTTTTATCCCCAGGGGTACAGGTCTGTGAATCACCAGGTTTACACACTTCACAGCACTCACCATAGCACATACCCTCCCCAGTGTCCATAACCCCACCCCCTTCTCCCAACCCCCTCCCCCCAGCAACCCTCAGTTTGTTTTGTGAGATTAAGAGTCACTTATGGTTTGTCTCCCTCCCAATCCCATCTTGTTTCATTGATTCTTCTACCCACTTAAGCCCCCATGTTGCGTCACCACTTCCTCATATCAGGGAGATCATATGATAGTTGTCTTTCTCTGCTTGACTTATTTTGCTAAGCATGATGCGCTCTAGCTTATATTTTTAATAATTATTAAATAATTAACCCCCTCACTGCCTCAAGTCCACAAAAAAAAAAAGCAAAGCATATTGGCTTTGTCACGATTCAGTATAAGAAAATATATCAGTTCTTTAAAAGACCCTCAAAAAAAGTGATATTGAATGGGAATATTGAACAAGGTAAGTGGCAATACTCTGAACATAGGGGGAAAATTCTTCCTCTTTCTATTTCTTATAATGAAATAAAATCTGTAAGCCTATATACTATTCATATGTAACTCAATGAAGGCCCTTTTCAGAATAACTTTCTAAATTTTGGCCATGACATAGTTGATTATGTATCAGGTGATTTTGTGGTTGTTCGAATTAACAGTCTCTGTTACTTATGATCATTATCATTAGACTGAGACATTTCTAATTATTTTCAAGATTATAAGTGCCTTGAAATTAGGATCATACTTTTTACACCTTGAGATTCCCTACATCATTAACTATCATGATCTAAACATAAATGTTTATTAAATTGAATTGACTCCATAAATTGAAGGTTTACTAGCCAGGGTGATGTGATTTTACTTTCAAGCCCTAAGAAGATAAAATTTGTTAAACTAAAAAGACTGTTTATTTCTCATGTAGCAGTAAATTCACATGAAACTGTAGAAGCTTGAAAAATTATTTTCAAAAATCTATCATGATTAACAAAAAAAAGCTCTTAGCAAGAAAAACAAATTTACATAGCTACTAAAGTTATCTCTTAATCTTCACCTTAGCTGATTAATGTTGTATGTACATGAAATATATATTACCATCTTTTTAAAAATAGAGAACTTAAAAAATAAAGAACTTGTATGAATTAAATTTTTAGAGCAGGACAATTAGAGATACCCTTCAAAATTCTGAATTTTGTCATTAGAAATTTTTGATTAATGGTTAACCCTTTATTCATCCCATTAGAGGAAGGAAAGAGTTTACATGATAATTCTCTCCTTATGTACTGTAGCTTTGTGTGATACATGAAATTATGAAGTTGAATTAGGCCACAGTACTAGAGTAGATAAAAAAAACAATTTGCCTAATTAAAGTTAAAGTAGGGGCGCCTGGGTGGCTCAGTGGGTTAAGCCGCTGCCTTCGGCTCAGGTCATGATCTCAGGGTCCTGGGATCGAGTCCCGCATCGGGCTCTCTGCTCAGCAGGGAGCCTGCTTCCCCCTCTCTCTCTCTGCCTGCCTCTCCATCTACTTGTGATTTCTCTCTGTCAAATAAACAAATAAAATCTTTAAAAAAAAAAAAAAAAAGTTAAAGTAGAAGTCATTATTAGACTGATTTTGTAGGCCATGTGTTAAGCAAGAAATATCAGTGAATAGTAAGGTCAATGCCAGAATCTAGGAATCATATGACTATAGCATATAATGTAAATAAGAATTTGCATTTATTAGGTATCATAGGTGTGCAGTGTTGACACTAAAAGCAAGACAGTATTTTAGTAACTGTGATAAGGTGTAGGGATGAACAGTTTTAATCACTCTGTGATTACCAACTATGACAACAATAAAAGCATGGTTTTATGCTAGGAAATGTTTTCTAGTAATTTATTCTGTTCATCCTACCTCAAGAGGTAACAATCTTACTGCTGGATGGAAACAGAAAGACTAAGAGCTTCACATAAACTAGAAGCCAGAGGATTTATAAACTGACATTTTATTCCACAGAGGTTTTTATATAGACTCACTGCATTGCTTAGTAAGGAAAATTCTTTCAGCTCACAAAAAGATTTAGAAAAGTTCAAAAACTGGGCATTTTTTAAGTGTTTCTACTTCCTTAAGTGCTCAGCTTTATGAAACTAAATCAGGGTTAGGGTGGAATGAAAGTTCCTCTTTAACAAGATAAATGCAATCAGTTTAATGACTCTTCTTGGAGACAAGGATGAGATGGAAGAAGTTATTTGTTCATTATGCTAATTAAAAAAGGGGATCTAAACTCTATGAAAACAAAACTGATTAAAGCATATCCAGTTTGTCTGCTTAGAGTTGGGAAGCACAGAATCCACACACAGTGTGCAAGCCATGGATATCAATTGGAGTCTGCACATAATTTTTTCTTTTTTTACATGTGGTGAATATGGTTTTTGGTTCTTACCTATGACTGTTTGACATATTAAACACATATGGAAAATAGAAATTCAAGAAGAGGGAAATCACTGAGCAAGCCAGAAGGAAACTCTTACTATTTCATTACAATTAAGCAGCACATAAACTAAGGTATATAGAAAAAAATTCCTAATGGCTTTCTTTTATGAAACTGCTAAGAAGTCCAGTTGAAACAGTGTTCATAAAATATAATGCTGGCTTGACAACAGAGAAAAATGTTTTTCACCAGCTTTTTTCCATTAGCCAGTCAGAGGGAGCTTACAGGAATATAAGAGTTTAATCATTTAACAGCTCTTTTTGATCCACCCCATATCCTTGGTGAGGGCTGGAAAGTGTTTCTCTTGCACTCATAGTTTCAGTTGATAACAAAAGTTCTGGTATGAATGAATATGCATGACCTTGAACTCTGAGCTGCTGAAAAGAAAATAGAAAGTTTATTTCTGAATGGGGTTAAAATGTAGATCAACTTCTTTCCTAAGAGTCAAGAGATCAAATGGACTAAATTTGGAATTAATTCCTTGTGAAACTTAATATGCCATATTGGACTAAAATGACTACATTTTCCAAACATTTTTATATGATGAAGTGTATTTTAAGTCATAAATACAGAACTGATGAAAACTGTGAAAATTTTGCAAGCCCTCCCCCTTTTTAATAGTCTGATAGAAGTGATGTGTACTTATTAAGTAAATTTAATACTTCCCACTGGTTTTTACCAGATTTCATATAACTTAAATTTTTTTTCTGAATGGATGGGAAATAGTTCACATTTCATGCTATTTTAATAAGTTCTTTTAAAAGAGTGTTAAGACTTTGCTTAACCATGTCTTTCTTTTTGCAGTTTTGTTCAGCATGTATAGACAGAATCAGTTACATTCTACATGAACTTAAGATGCTCTTTCCTTTTTTGATCACAAGCCTAGTGGGAAGAGCACCGATGTCTGGGATTCCAAATGATATCAACAAAGTAACAACAAATAAATAATAATGCTTTACCAATATTGATTAGATTTCTTTATACCCTTGAACATGATGAATACTAGTTTAACCCATATTTTTAAGATAATGTGATACAGTAATGAGAAAAGAAGATATAAGATATAGTAGGAGGAGACATGGATTTCTGAGGAGATTGAAACTTGAATTGTATAGAATAACATTAAACAAGATTTTTGAAAATGAAGTTACAATAGTACAGTATCTTAGCACCTTGCAATTTTAAATCTCTGGAGACTGCACACTCCCTGTTTAAGACTCCAAAAGGGAAAATAAGAAATCCATTTAGAAAAAAAAAGATAATGTGATATGTGAGTAGAAGCATGGAAATCGAAGTCAAAAGATGTGAGAGGTCTCAAAATAATACCAACCTTGGGACATTGATTAAGTCATTATTTCTCTGACCATATTTCTATATCAGTAAAACAGAACAATAACCAGACCTTTTCTGTCTAATGTATAGTGTTATCTAGGGACAATTTGTTGCAGGATATGGTCTGCTAACTCGTTGCATAGGAGTCCCTTGGATGCCTATTAAATAAATAGATTCTAGGACCCAGACATGACTCATATAATTAACATTTAGGGGGACACACCAAGAATCTAATTTTTAACAAGTTCCCTACCGGAAGTTTGAATTGTGATTTGCTATAATATCCAAGGAATATGCAAATTAATAGCTCTATATATTGTTCGTATTTTTGTGTTAGTAGAGATGCAACATCTGTGCTTTTAGACCTCTTATTTTTCTTCAAAAAAGGTGTAGCTGTTAAAATATTAGTCCTTTACCAACCTTAGTGCAAAAGCAACACTTTTCAATCTTTATCTATCTACATAAGGAGTAGCCCTACTCCATTATTATTATTGTTGTTTTTGTTCTTATAATTCCTATTTGGCTTTGCCACATGAGGGAAGTAGCACACACTATGAATCTTGAAAAACAGATCTTTTAATATTTGAGCCACTCAAGAGCATCTTGCTTTTAGTATAATTATTCTCAAAGTGTGGACCCAGAACCAGTATCATCATCTTCACCTGGGTACTTGTTAGAATCAGAAAACATGGAGCAGCACCTAGCAAGCTCTGTTTTTATAAACCTTCAAAGTGGTTGGGATGCATGCTAAATTATGGGAGCCACTGTTCTAGGATAATTGGACTAAAGACTAGTGTTCTAGGGTAATTTCACTCATCCCTCAGGATATATCCTACATTAAGCCTGGGTGATCTTCAGTGGGAAAAAGAAGCATATGCTATTTAACACCGGTTCACTCATTGTATTTATCTTTTCTTAATTCAGGGTAATTGTGGTAGGGCCAGTACTGTTTTTCACAACTTACCCTATTGTCAGGCTTCTCCATTTATGTCTCCTCAAAGGCAGCCCAGAGAGTCCTCTAATTTTATAGTTGAGGTTAGACTTTAAGACAACTCTTGATAACCCTTAAAGATAAAATTTCTGGCAGGAGGTATCTGGTTCTTTTAGAACAAGCCTTGATCTTTTCTCCATACCTAATTGTACTGAAAGATTAGCTATCTTTTCTCTGCTACTGGGAACAGAGATAAGGAAACTGACTAGAATTTATTTTCAGCTGGAAGCCCACAGGGGAATGAAAGTTATGCTAATAGTATGCTGAGAATTCTATTCTAACACCATTTGAGATCTACATCTAAAACATAAAGCCAATTCTATGGGGCTAATTTTTATCCAGTCTCATATTCATAATTTGGGAGAGGTAATCTATGAGAAATTAATTTTCTTCCATCTGTTTTTCTACTAGGTTTATAATGGGAAAACATCTATGCTCTTATGAAAATTTATAAAAAAAACAATTTGATTTTTTATAGGATGACATATTCTAGGCCTCTGTTCACTTTGGTACACATACTGAAGAGCAGAGCTTGTAACACTGATTTTATTTAGTACCCTGAGCAAACGTTGTCTGAAATGCACAAGTGAGAGGCTGACATTCTGTAACCCTTCTAACTTTCCTTTTTTCCTTTTTCCTTTTCCTTTCCTTCTTTTCCCTTCCCTTCCATTCCCTTTCCTCTTTTTATCTGCCACTGGTTCTGTTTTTCTAAATTCTCCTGTTCTTGATGGAGCCACTGTTTCAAAATACCTGGTTTCTCATCACCAGTATCCACCTCTCGAGACTCTTTCTGGTTGGCTTGACTAGGTATTCAGAAAACTTCACAGTTCTAATCCCTTTCACAAGCATCACCATCAGCTCTGGAATCTCCAAACATGTAGTTAAGATAGGATAAAATATGATATTGCTCTCATGGGTACAACTGACTAGTCCAGGATAAACCCATTATCATCCAGGACCAATACAGTTTTCTGTTTGGGAAATTAAAGAACAAAGATACTCAAATCATAATCTAGTATATCTAGTATTAATAAAATTAATACTATCAAAGTCAGAAAGAAGAAAAACAATGTTTCATTCAGTGTAAACTGAATGCCTCATAAATTTAACATTCAGAATTAAAAAAATAATAATGTTAAAAATTAAAAGCAGGCAAAGACACATTTTGAATTTTGCTGCAATTTCCAGAATAAAATAAAACTTTCAAGTCCTATAATGTTGTGGATAACAAATAATGTATTAAGTAAATCCACATAGAATTTTTGTTCTTAAGATAATCGTAGATCTGAGATTATGTGAATTTATAACAGAAGAAATTATAATTAAAAAAACAAACAAACAAACAAACCTGGAAGTTTTGTTAGGCATTGGTTCCAAGACACTTTTCTGAGATCACATTTTCCTTCTCGAATAGCACTTTTTATGGTTCTTTCTCCAAATTGTAGTCATGTGGTTTATTAAACTAGGCACAAAACTTGTTACTTGTCTGCATCTCGTTTCCCTGATTATTTTTATCATCAAATATAGTCTTGGATTTCTAGATTTACCATGTGTTTCTGGATAAAGACATTGTTTTAGATAGATTTCTTATAATTTCTACCTAGGAATTTCTGATTAGGAAAGGCGGGGAATCAGCATTTAGTGATGCCTTATTGAGTACCAGTCAACTTGTATGGATTATTCAATTATGTTAGCCATATAACACATTCTCACACATTTACCTTTTAAGATGGAGATTTTCCTCTAAGTAAATGAAACTCAGAGCAGCTGGAAAACTTGCCGAAGAATTCAGAGCTTTGAGAATTAAAGCCTGAATTTCAATCACAAACCTGTGCTTTTTCTAATACATCTGTCACCTGTTTCAAGTAAACAGTAATGTGTGAATACATGGAACTGAATTTCATATCACTGAGTGAATAGTTTGATACAGATGTTTGTTTGGTAGTATAGGACTAACTTTTATATTTTGAAACCTTTTTTATTTTGGCCATGTCAAAGTTTGTACATTTGTTGAAGTCAAAGGGGGATTTGTGACAGAAGAGATGGCTCTGCCTCTTTAATATATATATGAGTGTTAATTATAGAACTTTTGATTCCATAGCAAATTGTTTAGGTAGATTTTTAAAGATGCTTTAAGATATATATTTACTTTTCTCTTACAAACACAAGGAATAGGTCTAAGGCCTAGAAGTAGCCTTAACTCATTTCTTTTGCCCTTCAGCAGGCATTTTACTTTCCTATTTGAGAGTTGCATTGTTCAGTATATATAATCTGCATCTAGAAAAGATAGACTTTGGTGTCATATGGTTCACATTTCCCTCAATTTGATTTTCTGAGAGAAAAATAATCACAATTATTATAAGGAGATCATTAAAATTTAGTTAGGTTTGAGCTAAGATATGAATTACATATATATTTTGTATATTAACAAATACAAAGTAATGAATTCTACACTGTTGAATAAACATACTTTTATTCAGAACAAGGTAACCACAATAGCCAGAGTTTGCTGACATCTAGTTTCTCAACAATGTCACAACAAAAAAGATATGCAAAAAAGGCAATTTTTAGTTTGGAATTTCCTAAGACAAAGTAATAGCTCCCTTCTGAGACTTTATTTGGGTGTCCCAGAAGACCTATTTTTGTGTTGGCTGCTTGCCAGCTGTATGGGAAATTTCTTCCTGTATGCTCAAGTCTTACAAGGGCATGGAGTCCAGGAATGCATCACGCCATGAAAGTGCTGTAGTCCACTGAAAATTGAGGGTCAATGAGAGATTAATACATCTTGGCAAATGTTTTGAAAGAATATTTTTTTGATTCTTTGACCTTTCTGATCTAAATGATTTTGGGGGAGAACTAAGCACAAAGCACATAATATGGATGAAAATGGCTCCCTCGTTAAACTCCAGATAACAGAAAGGAAAGGAGAACAAAGGGAAAAGGAAAAGGAAAAGGAAGATAGTAAGAAAGAGAATACACAGGTCAGTTGGTAAGTTCAGAATAACTAGAAAATTTTGTGTCTTGACATATATTGCTAACTTTCATTACTAGCAGCAGTCCAAGGAATCCTTTGTACCTTAACTTTCAAATAATTTTCATCTATTGTGATACCTTTGGTTCCCTTTCAACTTTCATTCTCAGTCTTTGTTTTCTTCTTATGACAGAGGCAGGTATGATTCTGGTACAACTTTGTTTCAGATTTTTATTCTCGGTAAGTTTTAGTGCACTGAGAATCTTGCACTGAACAACTAGAAGTTTGAAGGAACAAAAATGTCAGCATTTCTTTTCTATACAGTGCCAGGCAGTTGGCTCCCCATGCTCACACTCTATAACAGATCACCTACATAGGTGTCCCTAAATTTCAATAAAAGCTACACATTTTGTTGAACAGTTGAAACTTACTCTGTGGAAAGTAGAATGATACCTATGCATTTTCTATTCATAATATCTAAAAATATTATAGTATTTTTATCTCATGCCATCTTTTAAGGCATCTCTTGCTGCTTCATGTAACTACACAGAATAGAAAGTATTATTGATTATTTTGAGTTACTATAAGAGCAAAAGCAAATTCTCTTTATGTGTTGTATCACTTTGTTTTGTTTTGTTTTGTTTTCTGGATGACTTACAGATTTTTTTTTTCCTAGTTAGGCTAACTTTTAGTGACATTCCACCTTTGTATGTAGTACAAGCCTTTCAAAAAACATATATTTTCACAATCGCTTTTGTCAAATGCAACACAAGCCTATGTCTTTGACTCATGTCTTTGCACCCAAGCCTCATATCTTTCACTCATAGCTTTCTCATTGCAGTGGTATCCAAAAGTTAACAAGGACTAGACAATGTCTTTTGGCTTTAAGATCAATGATCTATTTTGGTAAAATCTAAAACTTAACATGAGTCATTGAAACATCAGTTTCTCTTTGAAGAAGGTGAGTGGAACTATTTCTGTTTAGTCAGGAATAGCAATAGCAATGAGATCAATCAGTTTCTATCTTAGGAGGGAGCACAAGGGCCACTTGGCCTACACTGATGGAAGCTATATGTAAATGCTCATGTTTAGATTGAAACCTAGATATTTATCTGTATCTTTACTATGAACAGTTATATTCTGCCACCTCAGGGTAGCTCATGTAAGCACTCTAGGCCATATTTTTTTGCTTTGGATTCTGCATGACTAGTGGTGTTTGTAAATTTTCGTTGTCTGGTTTTTGAAAACTGATGCTAATTCAAGAAGTGATGTACCATTTATCTGAGAGAGGGGAAGCAATACCATAGGATTATATTGTTATAATAGTGCTATATAATAATACCACCTCAAAATTCAGTGGCTTAACAATAAAAATTTGTAATTTTACATGCGAGCATATAAGCCTGTTAGCCATGAAGCTTTGCTGAAATTTGCTAGGCTCTTTCCTGTTTCTGGATTTTCAGCTGGGACAACTAGACTGGATTGGATCTGCTCCATATATTCCTTCTGGTGGTGTAGATCAGGTAGGAATCCACAAGAAGAAAAAGACAGAAAGCAATGAAGCTTATTAGACAGGAACATCATCACTTTCACCACTCTATTAACAAAGCAAGTCAGAAGTCTCTCTCTGAGTCATTGTGTAGAGAAATAGATTCCTCATGTAGAATCAGTTCATTGTGGATATAACAAGAGACGTGGAGAACTGGACTATTTTTTCAGTAAATACACTGGAAAGAATTCTGCATATACTTTAAAAGATGAAAAAGTTTCTTATAAATGTTCAATCCTCATTTATAATCTTTGCAGTTTTTTTCTATAATCTTTTCAGTAGACTGGGAAATTGCTTGAAATTAATTCCAGTTATCTAAATAAGAAATTTCAACTAAATTTTATATTGCTCTTAAAAATAGAATATTTGTATGCTAATGTCACCAGGTTAATAACATTAAAGTTACATCCTTGTGTTTTAAATCCAACATAAAACTGTATAACTACTGATCTCCTAAAACAGTGAACTCAGCAACTTGTTATGCTCTAGGAATCCCTCTTTGGAACACACATCAGTGTAGCAAAACATTGTTTTTAATTAACAAAATGCCAGGTCCATATGTTGCCCACATCCTCATTGAAACTCCTGTTGACATCAACAGGAATATTTTACACAGCATATGATTTTAATAGGTAACAATTTTTATTTTGAATAATTATTTTAACTCCCAAGTAATAGAAGCTTTTGATTATAATTTTGCTTTTTCTTTTAGTAACCGTTCTTTTAAGGGATCTTAGGTTTATTAGCTAAAACATTGGAAGACATTTTAAAAGCCCATTAATTTAGACAGAAGACGGTTTTGCAATGCTGATATGTATTAAAATATTATTATGCGAAGGTAATAGTTAATAAAACATTTGCATTAATTATAGAAGTAAAATCAATTCCCTGTAATTTAAGTCATTCACTCTTAACTTTTCTGATTTTTATACATGCTTGCTATTTGAGGAAGAAAAACATAGCTGAAACTTGAACAACTGAGTTTTATCTGAAAGTAAAATAGACAAATACTTACATCATAAGCAATTTATGCTTTATTTTACTAAAATAAGTTTTAGTGGACTAACATCATCCAAGAATGAACCACAAAAAAAATAGAGTTCAAGAGCACAAACATTAGAGTCTGACCAAAATAGGTATTAATTCAAACTCTGCAATCAAATGAGCCAGGTAGCTGTAAGATTTCTTTCTTTTTTTTTTTTTTTAATTTTTTAAATTTTTTATTTTTTATAAACATATTTTTATCCCCAGGGGTACAGGTCTGTGAATCACCAGGTTTACACACTTCACAGCACTCACCAAAGCACATACCCTCCCCAATGTCCATAATCCCACCCCCTTCTCCCAAACCCCCTCCCCCCAGCAACCCTCGGTTTGTTTTGTGAGATTAAGATTTCTTACCAAAGTCACAGCATTCTTATCTGTAAAACAGGAATAATAGTGATTCCATAGATAGATGACATGGGGATTAAATGAGCGCTTGTATAAAAAAGATTTTACTTAGTACCTGAGGAAAAAAAAATCACCCAAAAGTAAGAAAATATATAGTAAATAAACTGAAGTTTTTGTGTCTTCTACTGTTTTTGTCATTATTGGTGGTAACATTCTCATACACTTTTACTTTCTTTTTCATCTTTTTGGCTTTCTCCTTTCCTCCTCCTTTGCTTCTTTCTTCTGATATTAATATTAGAAAATATGATTACTACAGATATAATAAAACTAAGTTTATTCACTGCTTATTTTAAATTTTTTCCCTTCAAGTAAACAGAAATGCGTAAGATTATAGATCTAGTTAGCATTGCATTTGCTAACTTGAGATGTTTTGTTCTTATTTTCTTCATTTTGGTTGTAGATCTTCACATAAGGCTTTTCATAAACCATAAGCATCAACTCACTCCAGAGAATCACATAAATGAACTAGCAAGAAATTCACTCTTACTTTTGCAAATTACAAGGGCCCTTTAGTGAGGTGGGAAATGAGGATGACATTTAAGGCTGATTTCCTATTAAGTTTTCCTCAGTAAAATATTAGACTACTGAAAATTTAGTAATACATGGTTCATGATAATAAAGAGGATAGCAAGTGAGTTAATTAAATATATACATTAAAATTTCCTTTTTCCAAAAGAAATCTATAAAGAAATATTAGAAATAATTTTGTTATATATGTATTATTTCCATTGCCCTAAAATAATACATTTCTTTAAAATATATTTTTTAAACTATCACAGGTAAAACACTTCAGAATAATTTAGGAAAAAAAGGACTTTCATTTTCACTGGTCATCAGTTTTCTTTTTCAGCATATGTAAGAGGGAAAAAAAAGATAAATGCTACATCACACATTTTGTGGTAACAAGTATTTATAAATATATGTTTATGGACTGAATCCACGAAGTAGATAATACTGGTCATCTGGAAAAAAAGTTTGACTCATAAAAATATATTTCTAATTCTGTTATCATATGATATTAGACTTTGGTTGAAATTTGAGTTTAGCTAATTGACTTTTTTGTTTGTTTTTTTAGCTAATCGGCTTTTTAAGTCTGCTGTGGAAATGGGTTTCAAAGCAGTTTGTCATTCTTGTTTTATGCAAATATGCCAATTGGTAATTGCTTCCTTACCAGTTGGTGAGTTTGAAGTTCCCTTTGGTATTTGGAAGCAGTCATGGTATGCTATGTGTTCCTGGGCATAGTTGTATAATACAGTGGGGAGTGATGGAGGAAGGGAAGTGAATAAGGGAAGTGCCAGTTTCCAGTTCAGTTAAATGGAGTGGACTGGAGAGATTTCAGACAAATATCCTACTAGTACTCTCTCTGCATGCCTAATGATTTGGGAATGTATTTCTCATGGCACAAAACTATGTGGGGAACCAAAAAATCTACTTATTTTTCCCCAAATCACTAATATTTTTGAATATTAACTTTATATCATACTGTGATTTTTAACCTCTGGAAAATTGTGAACAAGACCTTTTGTGGTTCTTTTAAACATACTGGTTTTTTTTTTTTCCTAAGTTATGACTAGAAGAATTTTAAAATAAATGTCAGGACTTTGTTGTGTTTATTATGAAGGTTTAAAGTATATAGATGTATATTTATACATCACATAATTACAGATCCCCTCCTACAGCTAATCATGCATGCATTTCCATTACACTCAAAGCTTCTATTCCTTAATCAAGCATTCTGTGATTATGCAAATTTGAAAGATAATGAGGTACACCCTATAACAGATAGCAAATCAGTGTCGTTAAATAAGTCCTGAAATATGAGAAAATTGACTCTTTTGGTTCTGAAAATCTTAGGGAACTTTCATAATTCATGGATTATTCACCTGAGGAAGGTGGCACATTGTCATATGTTATATTGGTTTTCTCTTTGCATTTATTTGGTTGTTTTCTTTGCTTATTCTCAGTGACTAAATATTCCCAAAATTTCTGATCACATACAGCAATCAAAAAAACTGTGAAGTACTTAAAAGAGGACTTCAATCCAGATACACACTTGGCATGTCTCTTCCCTGTTGCTAGTTCAGAATTGTTTTAAGGGTTCACTTTCCATGGATCATTTGCCTAATGAAAATGTGGTACTTTTAAGTCAATGGTACAATTTTAGGTTGTAGTATTTTCTCACCTAGGGCGTATTTGACAGCAGAATGTTTTTTAGACATGAAACAAATAACTACCTTTTTTCATAATTGGCAATTTCTTATACCACTGTTGATCCATTTCATGTAACTTTGCTTTAATCATTGCAATGGACTATGCAGTGGTTATTTGAAAATTGAAGTGCATTTTTGTTGAAAATTTTAATTTCTTTCCCTTTTCAGAAAGGAACACATAGCTTGGGAGGAGTTGAAAGAAAATGTTAATGCTTTGCTTTATTCAGCTGTTTCTGTCAATTGATCTTCATTAAGGGTGGGTTAGTAAATATTTTGTCTTCAAAAGCCAGGAAACCATCACAATATAAACCTTATTTTCTGGAAGATATAGGAAGAGAAGAATGATTACAGATTATTTTAAGAGCATAGTAGGTATTCAACAATGTAGTGTGGCTTAGAATTAATAAGAGGCCTTTCCATCCTAGGACATTTTCTCTAGCAGTATGTGATGGAGCCTGAAATATTAGTTACTCTTTCAGTTAACATAGGAATAGAGACAGACCAAATGGGCAGACCATGCTTGTTAAGCATCCAAGTCTTGGTTTTCACTCAGGTCATGATCTCAGGATCATAAGACCAAGCCCCATGTGTGCTCTATGCTTAGTGTGGAGCTGCCTTGAGATTTTCTGTCTCTGCCACTGCCTCCAGATTCCCCCCCCCCTCCATGCCTCCCCATACTTGCACTCTCTCTCTAAAATAAATAAAATCTTTAAAAAAAATTGTACGGTGTACCTGGGTGGTATAGTTGGTTAAATGTCCAACTCTTGATTTCACCTCAGATCATGATCTCAGGGTCCTGGGATCGAGCCTCCTGCCCTCCAGTCTGTCTCCATGCTCAGCCCATTCTATCCCCTTCCCACACTCTATCTCCTCCTCTCTCAGATAAATAAATCTTGAAAAAAAATTAATTTGTAACACATTTGATTTCATTATATATACATTTTAAATAATAAAAAAATAACACTCTTCTTCAAAGTAATATTAAATGAGATATAGGACTTGTTGTTAAAAGGGAAGAGAAAAAACAACCTGCAGCTGTCCATGAGGGATACAGTGTTTTGGAAAATAAAATCAGATTCTCTCAAAAGTCTATTTCATTGGCCTCAAGATGCTAATTGGAAAAACTAATATTAGAAGAAATTGTGTGTTTTTTTAATGCCATTTAATGAAATGGCATATTTCAGAGAATGGAAAGTTGAAAGTATAAGAATTATATCCAAGTGCTGGCAGTGTGGTATTTATTTGTTAGGTTGAATTCTTTCAAATATATTACACTTTGTTGATTATTTGCATCAGATACTTGCATTTTAAGAGGGCCACGAGTTTCACTCCTCTAAAATTCTCAGTCATTTTCTCTCTTCAGCAGTCTCTGCATCTCTTTGTCATTAGAAAGTTTAATTTATATTTCATAGTCTTTTTGATCACTGCTACAATGTTCCATTACATTTTATCATGGGGTAATATTTGAAGATTTTTATTTAAGGTATTTTTATTTCTCCAGATTTTTCTTGCCATTGAACAGGAGGTAGTAGATAGAATCTAGAGTAAAGAAGTTAAAGTGATGAAGAGATGTTTTAGCTTATAGTTGATACTTTGATTTGAGATAAAACATTTTTGAGATGAACACTGCATATAGACATACATGTATTGGATTTCCAAAAACTCAATTTGGAATATTCAGATAGGCTCTATAATGCTAGAATCTGGATTACTGGAAGATGGATTTAATGCTGACAAATTGTAGACTAGGAATAATGCAAGTTAAGCCTGGGGCATGAGGATGGTGGAGAATATAATTCTAGATATGTTGAGGGTAAAGCCAGTATCAGATGCTTGTTCCCCGTTGCTTTTTAGAAGCCTGGAAGGAGACCATCTTCAAAATGGGAAAGCCACAGTTTAAAGCTTACATTTTAATGAATATGTACTTAAAGCAGAAATGAATTCTTATCTACTAGTAAGGATTGTTGCAAAATGGCAAATTTTAATGCTTTTAATACAGTTCTTTATTGAGCATCTACTATAATATGTTGAAACAAAACAGTGTCTCTGCTGTCCTAGAACTTACTTATAGAGAGGATGAAGGACCGAGGGTAAGAGTTTTTAGATTAGAGAATTAGGTGCTTCTCAGCTAAATTGAATTTTTTATAGGAGATTAATGTTACATTTCTGTACATCTTAACAGTGAATGTACATATTATCTTAGATCTCATATACAGAGTTCAGCTATTTTAATCCTTTACAGGACCTTTAAAATTTAGAGAAGTAGAGACTCAGAAGCAGAAACAGTTATATTTTTAAAAGAGTCACTACTGCATGCTATTTGTCAAAGTCAACATTTTTTCATTAGCACCAATGGTGTTTTGATTACTCCTGGGTTTTTTTTTTCTGCATTTGTGGTATGGGGGTATCAAAAAATCGTATCTATTAAAACTTATGAAACATCCCTACATATTTTAGAAAAAAAGAGATTATTTTTAGACAGCCATTGTTTCGTTCTCTTAATAGCACCTCCTCAAAAATGGATTTGGTATCTATTTAATTGTTAATGACTTTTATAGTTACTGGTTCTTTGTAGATGCTCATGTTATATTTTAAATGTGTTAGCTATCTATCAGCAGTTACTAGATGTACTGCACTATGGGTAGGTTTACAATATTTACTAATTTAGTGATTATTATGTATGTATTTTCATATTAGCTGCATACTTCCTCAGAAACTATAACTAAAGTCAGGAAAATTACCATTGTTCTGTAGGGCCTTGTTCGTCAGTAGCACTATACTCAAGGAAAGCCAGAGTTGTGTCCCTGTTCTATTAAAAAGAACAATGAGATCCCTAAACTTTACACAGAATCCCAGAAATAGACATACTAACAAAGTTGGGGGAGTGACAAAGACACACTTCCCTCTATTATGCAATTTTGCCCAGGGTTTTCTTTGTTTTCTGGTTATGATTTATGACTGCGGGAGATCCCCAAGCACTTACATGATTTCACATTATCATCTTTCTGCTTTCTGGAAAGATTTAAGTACATTTGAACAGCTGACATTGACCCAAAGTTTTGTTTAGCATGGAAGTGCTCCAGGAATTTTAGTTCATATGTGGGAGACTCCTTGTCACCTAATGCTACTATACATGAAACTTATGTGAAGAAGTTTATAATACTTAACCATCTGCAAGTATGTATGGAATAACAGGATAAGTGAAGACACACAACAATGCTTTAATTATCCGTTTCTTCCTTAAAGTGGAAGAAGTTTATCTTCCCTGTCTCTACCACACAGGAGGCCACGGCTGCTAAATGGCAACACTGTCACCAACACAGTGTTCATCAATGATTTAGTCTTTATCATAAATGAGCCAAGGCAGGAAATTCTTGTTTCAACTTTAGCAGTGATTTCTGACCTGTCCTCCTCCAAGTTGAACACTTGAAGTAAATGAAAGCTTTCATTTTATCAACAAAAGACCTCGCCATAAAAACAGAGTGCCTTAAACAACTTAGACCTAATTGGGAGAAATGGTTCAGAGAAAAGTTGCCAAAGGAGGTTTTTTCTCTCCTTCTTCATTCATAAATGATTGTATATTAAAAAGTAACAGAGCTGATAACTAGTGAAAGCTAGATAAACCATTACTCAACTTTCAGTTAGTTTAGTATCTCTAACTATAATATAAAACATATTTTATGTGTTGAACATACCACAAAAGATACTCACTAAAAGCATATCAGATTTACTTACAAATCTGTGAATAGTTTTGCATGGCCCATTTTTAGGTTTGTCACAACATCACTATTATCATTATTGTTAACAATATAAATTTTATTATAAGACTAAATATCAAAAGTCCTTGACTGCACAATGCTATATCCAAATTAAGAAGAAGTATTGTTAGATAAAAATAAAAGCATAGAAAGTGATAACAAAGATAAATATTTGGTTTGCCCTGTCAGTTGCAATAGGAACTCGCAGTGATTTTGAGACAACTTGATTGGGAATTAAATTATTTTCAATAAATTTAAATCTTAAATATTTGTTTTTTGACATTTATAATGGCATTTAGCATTGGCGTGCTAAGGAAGCAAAATCATACGGTCATATCAGTTGACACAGACAAATAATTTTTTTAAAATTAAAATTAAAATATCTACATGAACAGACATTTCTGCAAAGAAGACATCCAGATGGCCAACAGACACATGAAAAAGTGCTCCATATCACTCGGCATCAGGGAAATACAAATCAAAACCACAATGAGATATCACCTCACACCAGTCAGAATGGCTAAAATCAACAAGTCAGGAAATGACAGATGCGGCGAGGATGCGGAGAAAGGGGAACCCTCCTACACTGTTGGTGGGAATGCAAGCTGGTGCAACCACTCTGGAAACAGCATGGAGGTTCCTCAAAATGTTGAAAATAGAACTGCCCTATGACCCAGCAATTGCACTACTGGGTATTTACCCTAAAGATACAAACGTAGTGATCCAAAGGGGCACGTGCACCCGAATGTTTATAGCAGAAATGTCCACAATAGCCAAACTATGGAAAGAACCTAGATGTCCATCAACAGATGAATGGATCAAGAAGATGTGGTATATATACACAATGGAATACTATGCAGCCATCAAAAGAAATGAAATCTTGCCATTTGCGACAACATGGATGGAACTAGAGCGTATCATGCTTAGTGAAATAAGTCAAGCAGAGAAAGACAACTATCATATGATCTCCCTGATATGAGGAAGTGGTGATGCAACATGGGGGCTTAAGTGGGTAGGAGAAGAATCAATGAAACAAGATGGGATTGGGAGGGAGACAAACCATAAGTGACTCTTAATCTCACAAAACAAACTGAGGGTTGCTGGGGGGAGGAGGTTTGGGAGAAGGGGTGGGATTATGGACACTGGGGAGGGTATGTGCTTTGGTGAGTGCTGTGAAGTGTGTAAACCTGATGATTCACAGACCTGTACCCCTGGGGATAAAAATATATGTTTATAAAAAATAAAAAATTAATTAAAAAAATTAAAAAAAAGAAAAAAAACTTTCTAAATTCAAAAAAAAAAGAATATAAATTTGATATATCACTGCATACCTTTTAAAAAGGAATATAAATTTGATATATCACTGCATACCTTTTAAAACAGGGGAAATAGAAAATATTGATAGTATCAGGTACTGGTGAGGATGGAGAGAGACTTGATCTTTGATACATTCTTTATGGGAATGAAAATGGTACTGCTACTCTGGAAAATTATTTGGAAATTTGTTATAAAACAAAACATATATTTTTCATATACTTTAGCAATCACTTACTCCTGGGGTATTTATTAGAGGGTAATGAAAATTTACGCCCACAGGTTTACAAAAACTTGTAAACATACCAATTTAGTTATAAAGCCTTATATGTAAAATTGTCAAAACATGGAAATAATCCAAATGCCTTCAGTAGGGAAATAGTTAAAAAAAAAAAGACTATGGCAAATCTGTACAACAGAATACTACTCAAAATAATAAAGGAATAAACTATTGATGTACTATAAAAAAAATTAAAATATCTACCTAACATCATATTAAGTGATGAAAAAAGTGAATATTGCTCCCCTAGGAGATTGGGAGAAAGAGTTTTTCAATATAACCTTTGAAGGTCTAGCCATTACAAAGAAGTCAAGACCAATAAAGGTATATAGAATGGAAAGGAAAAAGTAAACTGCTGCAGGTGACATGGTTGTAAATATAGAATAGCTTAAGGATCTAAAAAACACTTGTGGAACTAATAAGTGAAAATATCAAAGTTACATGATTACAAGAATGTAATGAGGTGTCTGGATTCATTATTGATGTGAGGCCTTTTTTTTATGGGGGGGAGGGGCAAAAGGAGCGGACCAGAGAGAATCTTAAGCGTGCTCCAGGACTACCATGGAGCCCTGGGTGGGGCTCTGTCTCACAACCCTGAGATCAAGAACTGAGCTAAAATCGAGAATTGGGTGCTTAACCAGCTAAGCCACCCAGATGCCCTGACAGTGAGAGCTTTTAAGTGTCACTCATCTTTTATTCCCTTATAACCCACGTTTGGACTAGCTGATGAAAAAGCCATTCTTTTGTGTAAGTGGGGAATTCACACCATGCAAGTGCCTTTCACTGTACTGGGATGCTTATCCTGGTCCCACCTTCTAACCATGATTAAAACTAAGCCAGTCTTCTTTCCTTGCTGTCTTAAGCCACTTCAGATACACTTGAGAGGTCTGCCCTATACCCTCAAAGACTTCAGTCATGTTACAAAACTTTCGTACCTTCTTGATGTATGTTTTGTATTGTCAGTCTCAACATCTGAGCTATACTTTTTGTGGGGTCTGTCTGCCTCTGCAGGTAAATATAAAAAAGACCACTACATTAAAAATTAATTGCATTTCTATATATTAACAATGAAAACAACAATGAAGAATGAACACCAAAACTAAAACCACAAAACCATTTGCAACTACATCAAAGAAAATGAAATACTTCAGTATACACTTAATAAGCTATGTACAGGAGCCATATGCTTAAAATTAGAGAAGAGCCAAATAAATAGACATACCATGTTTATGGAGTAGAAGACTCATGATAGCAAATGTTATTTGTTCCCAATTTAATGCATATAAAAATTCCTGCAAAGTTTTTTGTAAACATAGACAAAATTATTTTAAAATTTAATTAGAAAGATAACAAAACTGTAACAGAGCAATCTTGACTAAAAGTGAAGTGGGAATAGTCACTCTACTGAATATTAAGTTTTGTTGTATAGCTGCAGTAAATAAGAGTTGTATTGGTGATGTTGTAGACACATAGATAAATGGAACTAATGTATAACCACACAAATATGCCCAGCTGATTTCTGACAAGGTGCAAAAGCATTTTAATATAAGGAATCCTATTCAATAAATGGTGCTGAAACATTTGGTTATTTGTAAGCAAAAAATGAACCTCAACTTCAACATGGTAAAAGAATTAACTCAAAATGGATTACAGATGAAAATGTAAAATACAAAGCTATACAACATTTAAGGGAAAAAAGAAACATATATGGAGCCTATCACTAGTCAGAGTTCATAGTCTTAGCATGAAAGCACAATTCATAAAAAGAAACATATAGATTGGAGCTCAATAAAATTAATAACATTTGCTCTACAAAGGCCAATGTGAAAGTCTTGCAACTTAATAGCAAAACAAACAAACAAAAAACCCCCAAAACCCAACAAACAAAACAAACAAAACCCCAATTAAAAATGGGCAAAGGACTTAGATATTTCTCCAGAGAGGACATATAAATGGCAAATATGTATAGGAAAGTATGTTCAACACCATTAATTATCAGGAAATGCAAATTAGAACTGCAATGATATAGCACTTCACCTTAGGATGGCTATTATCAAAATAAAAGAAGTGTTGGCAAGGATGCAGAGAAAGGGGAACCCTTAAACATTGTTGGTGGGAATGGAAAGTGGTGTAGCAGCTATAAAAAAACAATATGGAGATTCCTTTAAAAATTAGAAAAATAGAACTACTGTGTGATCCAGCAATCCCATTTCTGGGTATATATGAAGATATATATATATATCTATATATATATATAGATATATATATATATCTATCTATCTCCAAAAGAAATGAAATGAGGATCTCTAAACAGTATCTTCATTGCAGCATTATTCATAATCACCAAGATAGGGAAACTATCCATGTGTCCACTGCCAGATGGATGGATAAAGGAAATGTGATATATTTATAAATGTAATATTATTCAGCCTTAAAGAAGAAGGAAAACCTGGGAGCCTGGGTGGCTCAGTTGGTTAAGCATCCAGCTCTTGATTTTGGCTCAGGTCATGTTCTCAGAGTTGTGAGATTGAGCTCTGTGCATTGGACTCTGTGCTAGGAATGAAGCCTGCCTAAGATTTTCTCTCTCCCTCTGCTCCTCCCCAACCTCTCTTAAAAAAAAAAAAGGAAATCCTGCCATTTACAACAAGATGGATAAATACAAGACATTATGCTAAGTGAAATAAACTGGTCACAGAAGGACAAATATTGCATGATTCTACTTCTATGAGATATCCAAAGTAAATACATATAAACAGAGAGCACAGTAGTGATTGCCAGGAATTGAGGGATGAGGGTTGTTCCATGGATATAAAACTTTATTTATCCTAAATAAATAAATTTTAGAGGTATGTTATACAGTATAATGCAATAGTTAACAATATGGTTAACTTCATTTATTTATTGAGGGAAGATTTTACATTAAGTGCTCTTATCTTCAAAATTCAAAATTTATTTCATACTTCAAAATTTATTGAGGGAAGAGTTCACATTAAGTACTCTTATCCCCCCAAAAAACAAAACAAACAAGAAACAAGAAAAGAAGAAACAAAAGCAAAGGCAAATAAGGATAATTTAGCAGGTATTGGCTATGTTTATTACATTGATTGTGGTGATAGTATCACAGGTGTTTTCATGTGGCAAAACTAATCAAATTATAGACATTAAATATATTTCTTTATATATAAATTAAACTTCAATAAGCTGCATAAAAATGTCCATGTGAAGAATCTGAAAGAAAAGCTACATTCTAGGCAAAAATTTTGCAAATATCTACCATAGGATCAATATCTATAATACACAAAGGATTCTCAAAATTCAGCAGTAGAAATTAAGTAAACAAAAAGTATAATTTGGAAATAGACTAAAGACATGAACAGACATTTCACTGAAGAAGATATTCAGCATCATTAGCCAGCAAGGGAAGGAAAATTAAAATCACAATGAGATGTCACTACATACTTCCCAGAATAACTTTTTAAAAAATGATGATAACAAATGGGTGAGAACAGGGAGAAATTGGATCACTCATACATTGCTCATGGGAATGTAAATGGTGCAGGCAATCTGTAAAACAGTTTATCACTTTATTATAAAACCAAACACACAACTACCATACAGCACAACAACTGCACTCTTGGGTATTTATTCCAGAGAAATAAAATTTGTGTTCACACAAAAACTGATGTATAAATGTTTGTTGCAACTTTATTTGTAATAGCCAAAAAGCTGTAATGTTCCCAGATGTTCAATAGGTGAATGGTTAAACAAACTGTGTGTATGCGCTCATACACCATGTAATAAAACTCAGCAATAAAAAGGAACGAACTAGATATATTAGCAACTTGGATGAATCTCTGTGGCATTCTGTTAAGTGAAAAATACCAGTCTCAAAGGGAATATATAATGCATGATTCCACTTATCTAACATTTTTAAGATGAAAAACTTTTAGAAGTGGAGGACAGTTTAGTGGTTGCCAGTGGACGGGAATAGGCAGGAAGGGCATGGGAGAAGCGGAATTAAAGAAGAGTAAGTAATAATAATTTGTGATATTGCAGCTGTTCAACATTTTGCTTTTATAACTTCAGTTTAGAAATAAATACCATACACAAATGAGTACAAGTAAAACTGGAGAAATCAGAATCAGATTGGAAGGCTGTATTGATGTAAATACCCTTGTTTTAATATTAAATTATGGTTTTGTAAAATATTACCATTGGTGGAAACTGAATAAAATGTATGTGGGTTCTCTATTTCTTATAATTGTGTAAAATTATGTCAATACAAATTTCAACTTAAAAAATGAAACCAAAGACCAAAAAATGAAAATGCATTGTTATATTTAAAAAAATCTATTAATTACTTATAACAACTGTTTTACTATCTTTCCTGCACAGTTCATTTTATTTATTTTAGAGAGGGAGAGAAAGTGCATGCACAACAGTGGGGGGAGAGGCAGTGGAAGAGAGAGGGAGAGAACCCCAAGCGGACTCTAGCTGGGTGCAGAGCCTGATGTGAGGTGCGCTCTCACAACCCTGAGATCATGACCTGAGCCAAAATCAAGAGTTGGTTGCTCAACCGGCTGAGCCACCCAGGCACCCCCATCAAAATTTTATTTGTTAAACTTCAACTGTTATCTTCTGTTTATACTGTTTAAACTGTAAACTGTTAAACTTTTTCAACTGTAAATCAAGTTATTCCCTGTGGAGTTCTAATCGTATGTCTTTAGTCCAGTTAGTGCTTTTCTTTGTACTTTCTCTTGCACATACGGGATTTAGTGAAAAGTATAGGCAATCTAAAATCCATTAAATCTAAAGATATAAAAATTAGCTTATGCTCTGTAAGGGGAAATGTAAATTATCTGCCTTTAGTCACTTTTTAGGTTTTCCAGAAATTGTTTTTTGTTTTTTTTTTGCTTTTTGGCAATTACATTTTTGAAAAGTATAGAGCAGTTATTTTGTTGAATAGCCTAATTTGTTTTTCTCATGTCTCATCTGATCTGATCCACAATCTGATCCAGATTATGTGATTTTTGCAGGAATGTCAGTTATGATTTTTCAGTGTCTCCGAGATTCAGGAGGCCTTTGAAATTTTTCTGATGCAACATTGATAAGGTTGTCTTTGATGACTTTGGTAAATATCCACTAGATTCTCCACATATAGTTATAATAAATTCTCTTATAAATGGTAAGTGATTTGTGGAAAGATATTTATAGAAAATATATATATTTTGTTCTTTATCAACTTTTCACCCCACCTACTCTCCATTAATGATGGTTTAATGTCATCTTTAGAAGAAATTTTCTTTGATTTATATCAGAAAGAAATTGTTTCTATCATCATAGGAATTAAAATATATATATATACTTACATATAAATTCATATATTTAAATATTAAATGCATATTTACAAAGTTTCAAGTAGATAGACCTTGAAACATTTTTTGTTAGTTTCTATTTTTATTGCACATTGATTTGATTATTTTTTGTGAAATTTCTTTATAGAATTTATTTATTTTTCTGTCAGCTAATGAAGTATCAATTTTGAGTATTTTAAATTATGAATGTTTTGCTGTATTGGAAAGAGGATTTATTTTCTATTATTAGGATATAAAGTTCAGTGTGTATCCATATGATCTACCTACTTTTTTTGTACAACCAATACTAATGTATCGTGTTTAAAGTCAGGTTAGTGGATACCTTTGGACGGGTAATTTACTGGCTTTTACATTTGCTATTTGTGCATTTTCTAAAACTCAAAAATAGAAAGAGATTGTTCACATAGGCTATTGATATGAGCTCTGGAAAAGGAAAAAACAACTGTCCTCTACAATGTGCATGGCTTATTTCTATTGCATAAGTAGGGTTATGCAATTTCATTAGTATTTGAGTAAAATGTCTGGAAATATATTAGATAATGTTAAAATAAAGTGGAATTTAATGAAATATTCATCAGGAAACTTTTTTTTGCTAAGCTTTAAGGCAACTGGGGCATTTTACAAAGGGATATAATAATAAATATGACATTACTTCAAAGTATACACAGTTTAGTGGGAGAGACAGAAAAGAGAAAAATTTTCCTGCAACTCTTTATGATAAATACTACTTCATATGAGGGTATTACTCAAGTTGTGATGTTAACACAGCAATGGATGCTGACAAGAAATGCTCAGAAAATTGTAGAAGTGACCTTGGGGAGGAAACTCACAAGTGAAACTGATGAGCTAAAATAATGTAAGAGGTCATTGGGTACTTTGAGGAAGAAAATTTTTAGTGGCTTTTGGGGTAGAAGAAATATTAGGTAAAGATGAAGCATACTCTTTTGTTGAGTTTGAATAGAAGAAGAAATAAATAAACTGTATATTTAAATATGATAATTATGATAAGAGAACTTGAGCTAGTTGGTGGCTTGAGGGTAGAGATTGCCCCCCCCAAAAAGAATAAAAGTTATTAAAAAAAATGTTGAATACTTGAACTGTAATATTTCTAGAAAGGTTGTAGAGTAGGATCAATATCACAAAAAATATCTTTTCTCAGCATTTCAAATACAGTGACAAACAGATGCAGTTAAATTGAAGAGACTTGCATTAAAAATTACTTCCTGATATTCTTAATTTTGCCTTTACCTGTGAATTGTTGACCACAATTGCCATTTTTTGTGCCATTATTCCCACATATTTATTCTTTCTACCTCTGTTCTTCATTTCTTTAGTACCTCCAGTCCCTGACTCCTCACTTTTTTACACCCTATTCTAATCTGACTGACTCTTCTACTTATCAAGTACCTGATCAGTCACTTCTCCTTCAAATTCCATACTATCCCATCAATCTTAACATACAAATCCTTTGTTTTATCCTCTCTACTACACATTGATTTCTGTATTCCTGCACTAGAAAACTGTAACTTTCATGTCTCTTGGACCAGGAAAGGTCCAGGTTGAAGTCACAAAAAAGATGGCTGAGTAGACTGAAGGGGGGACCATTACTGTAAAATCAGTCTCCCACAACAGCAGAGACATTATTTCAGATGGTGCCAAAAGTTGAATTTAGAAGGAAGGAAAATTATAAACCAAATGTTAATAAATATGAGTATATCGTCTAAAGGTTATAGTCACAAGTAGGGGTTTGGATAATTATACCAAATCATATGAGATTCAGTAGGAGAAGATTTGTTTGTTTAGTAGGAGATGGAGGATTGTGAGCAGGGACTTGGACCTGCAACCTGACTGTTGGGATTGCATGAGGGAAGGAATGAACTGTTTTTCAGAGAGCTCTAAGAAATAGTGTTTTGGTGGGAGGGGGGTACGTAGAACTTTCTGTTAGCACAAAGAGGGCATGAAAAATAGGGGTACCTCTAAGTTCCCAGTATTTCTCCCCTAAAGATGTCTCTGCAAAATTGGCAGAGATTCTCCTGAGCTGGCCATGACTTATCTTCAACTTCCAAAGCAGTTGGAAGCTATCATACATCTCAGCATGGGAATCTGTGGGAGAGTTTTTCTTTTTTTGTTTGTTTTTTTGTTTTTTCTTTTTCCTTTCCTAGCATTCAACAACAGAGGGTATCCTTCTATATCACTCTACAGTCATGGCCTGTAAACTGTGTGAATGAAGAGAAAATTTATTCTTAATGAAGGATCAGGGTATAGTGCAAAAGGATTAGACCAGAACTTAGACCCACCCTTCTGTACTTTTCTTAACCAGGGTAACAGAAACTTAACGGGAAGTAGAAGGTAGTAATGAAAAGTTTTAAAATTGAAACTGCTGAAGAAGCACAGAGAACCTAGATTATGAAATCCCTTCCTTCCTTTATATCTAGTTCTTTCCCTTAGGCCCCATTTAGAGCTAGCTGTCTTCACAGGAGACAATTAGACTCCTTTGCCTTGCCCACTCAAATGCTTGTTCTAACATATGGCAGTTTAGATGCTGTAGCTTGTCTCCTTAAATGTCTCTCTAAGACCATTTACTGTTTTTATGGCCAGTTTTAATGTGCTGCCATGTTTTTGGTACTTGGCTGCCAAACACTATTTTAATTCCAGCATATATCTTGCAAAGAAGCAACCTGATTCATTATTATTAAGTTATCTTTTTTGGCAGTAAGTTCTGCATGGCTCAAAGATTATGTAGAAGAAGAAGAATGTCCTTTCACAATCATGGTTGCTTCCTTGACGTTTCTCTGATAAACTTGTTTTGTATTATCTTCTGTTTTCTTTGTACAGCTTTTCTTCCAAGATTTCATTACAGTCAGGGTGACAAAGATTTTGTTGTTGTTGTTTAAGTGAGGTGGCATGTGCTAAATTGCCTGTGATAGAAGAAGAACTCAATCAAAACTGACATTGTCTGTCTAGTGCTTTACTAAAAGTCCACTAGGTTGTGATATGTTTTAATGTTTAGACTTCAGTTCTGCAATGAATATTAAATCAACAATTCTGGTTCGCATACCAATTCAGGGAATTAACACAGAGTTTGGAAACTCTTGAAAATAAGGTGTGACCCTGCTGAAGATAATTCTGGCTTCCAGGCTTTCATGGAGGATATATTAATTCATTAAATTATTCAAGCATGCTGCATACAAATGCTGACAGGGACTAAAAGGTTTGTTGTCTCCTATTAATCATTTTATTATTCATATCATTCTTTCACTAGAGGCATTAGAATATGTTTGATTAATATCTCATTTCTATTGTTTTTGCGAGCAATGTTCATTGGCTCTGCTCTAAAGAACTTCATTTCCTTTCAAGTAAATGTGAATAGAACAATAGGTAATTATCAAATCTTGGTGTTGTTTTCTATGATTGCATGGTGTCTTCTAGCTAACATAGCTATTATAGCTGGTGTTTAGGTTGGATGATGGTGATATGTGATGTCTCATCTTAACCTGATAAGAAATAAGGAGTCCCTGAAGATCAGTTGACTTAAGACAAATCTTAGTGACCTCTTAGTGTTCCCTGACTTTCTCATTGTTCTCTCACTTCTTTGCTTTTATACTGAGATCATATCCATTTGGTCTGAATGTCAGGGCAAGAGAAACTTTCTTTCATCCATTCTACTAAACATAAAGAGAGGTGAGGGAAATTTTAGAAGACTCTTGATGCTCCAAACGTTGAACTCAGAATTACATATATGCTTTGCTCTAATCTTGAAGGCAAAACCATTATGTAAATCTTAATGATTTATATGCTAGGTAATTTGCTTTGCTTTAAGAAGCATAAATTATTCTAGAGCATGTTTTGAATTGGTTTAAGAAAAACCCAGATTTGGATGTGTTTCTTGTACAAATGTTATAAAATCAGGTTTTTGAATATTATTAATGATTTAACAAGAAGAACATTTACTATAAGAAAGAAGGTAAGCAAACCAAACCTGGAGACTAATGGAAACAGTATACACGAAGTGTGTTTCATAGCCAAAAATACCTATTCTCAGTTGCTGATTTTTTTCTGTAGTACCTAGATTCAACATCTATTTTTTTTTCAGCACCTATTTTTTAATATAAGTAGTTGTCCTTGACATTAGGGTTCTGCTGTCTCTGAACTGCCTTGCCTTTTATTCTCTGGGCCGGGGAGCTCACCACAGGAAGCTCCAAGAACATGATGCTTAGAGCTAATGCCTCAACATCCATATGGCTGAATCCAGGTCCTTTACAAGCTTGAATGCATGCACATTGTACCTGGAATTTATTGAACCTGCTGCTTTCCTTCTGTTTATGGCATTGCCATTGTATGCCTGTTCTTTTTCTGCCTTCCTAAAATTAATAAATCAACCAATTGGTCAGAAGATTGTCCCAAAGAAGTTAATGCCATCTCACTTACCCAGATACCAGTTTTCTTTCTGTCTTAATTCTACATGATCTGGCTATGAACAACCCCAAATGTGGAAGAAAAAGTCATTGGATAAGTTGAGATTTATAAGTGAGGGCAGGTCAGCGTAGTGCTATAAGGGAAAGAAGTAAAGATAGACTGTCAGAAGCATTGCTGCTTTGAGCAGATTATCCTATCACTTAGGACCACTTTTCATACTCTTGTGTGTGTTATTGGAAGGGAAGTGGGGAGAAAAAGGAAGAGAAATGGAGAGGATTTGTATAAGAAAAAGTTCATAGGTTTTAAGTTCAGAGACATAAAGTTTCGCATCTTGGCTCTGCCGTTTATGACACTGGTAAGTTACTTAAACTCAAGTTTTATTCCCTTCATCTGTTAAATAGAAAAATATTACTTTATGTTCGTTTGAAGTTTTTTGTGATTTCATCTGAAGCTCTTGATCCATAATATAACCTTAATATTGAAATTTTGTATTTCCTTTCCTTTAATTTTATTAGTACGGGTTCCCCTTTCTTGAGGATATGTCATTTTCCTTTTTTTATCTTTCACATCTGGAAGGGGGAAGAATACAATAAATATACATAACCCATGATCTTCCTTTAAAGAAATACTGTGCGTTTGTTAAGATATCTTCATAGCTCCTTTTCTAATAAGGCTAATTATTTAATTTCCCAAGATTCAGCAAAAATGGAAAAAGTAAATTGGACTCGAGCTTGGAGATTGCTAGTTAGACACATAAGCTATAGTAAAAGTTATAGCTGACATGTCAAGGATACAGAAAAACTGAAAAATGCTTGACTATGACCTGTTATGTAGCTCTCCAAGACACACTGATCCAGTCCACTATCCTATTCAAGAACAGATTGGCATTCATGTAGGTAGAAACTTTGAGCTGTAATGGAAGGGTAAAATTATATTAAATTTGTCCTGCTTTAGAAAGCATAAATGTTTATAATATGTTTTAGAAATATTTCTATTAAAATGGTTACTTTCAGTGTTTGAAAAGTTAAGTTTCAATTATCTGTAAAATTAGCGTATGTGTACAGATCATTCCCCATCAGCATCACATTAATAGAGAGTTCTGCCTATTGCCATTACGAGTCATTCTTCCACCACCCTTTAGTATTTTTCCCTACCAAAATATGATAGGGTGATGAGTAGATTTTTTTTTTTTAAATTCATTTTTTTTTAAAGATTTTATTTATTTATTTGACAGACAGAGATCACAAGTAGGGAGAGAGGCAGGCAGAGAGAGAGGGAAGCAGGCTCCCTGCTGAGCAGAGAGCCTGATGTGGGACTCGATCCCAGGACCCTGAGATCATGACCTGAGCCGAAGGCAGCAGCTTAATCCACTGAGCCACCCAGGGGCCCCTAGATTTTTTTTTTTAAAGAAAGATTCCTTTTAAGAAAGGTAAGATCTACTTTAAAATTAGCAAAAGCCATCCTAGACCTGTTTCATGTGATCATTCAAACTTTTATATTTCACTATGAGGTCAAGGAAATTCCCAGGCTTAGCCTGGCATCAGTGCCATTGTATGTATTTGTAATCTGAGCCAGACATCTGTGAGTGAACTCAACAAAGCCCCAGGGCAGGAAGGCTGGCATTTTTCCACCTGAATGACTATTTAAGTAAAAGCAGGACAAGGGAGAAAGACAGGGTAGTCTGTTCTCTTTGTACTGGTGTTGGCTTCAGTGTATGCAGTTTTTAAACTGGCTCAAAAACTGTTCATTTTCAAGACAGTGCTTTTACATAATATACCAATAATCAAAGAGCTGGAAGATACGGTAAAAATTGAACTGTATGAATAATTTTAAACTTTTCCTTATAGCTTTTCATTCATACTATAGCTCTCCCCTTACCAAATATACCACTACATGATTCACCACATACATACACACAAGTACCTAAAGTTTGTCTAAAGTATGTGGCAGTTTCCTTACTTTCTTGGCTTATTTAAGTAATAAATAAATAAATAAATAAATAAAATATATTCCTGTAAGAGCAAGTCCTAAGTTCCTTTTGGTGGCTTACTGAGTTAAATTATAAATGGCTTTATTAATATTGAATATGGCTGAATAATTATTAAAAAGCATTAGACAAATATTTTGATATTACTATGTAAGTTAGAATGTAGAGATTTGTAAGAAAGTAAAAAGTGATTAATAGTGTGTAAAAGTAGAAAGTAAACAGGAGGCTAGTTTCAGTAATAATTTCTGAGAGCAACTTTAGTATATTGCTGTAAATAGTAGTAGAGGTTATTTGGTAGAAGTGCCAGACATAAGGATCGACTAGTGGCAGATTGTTGGGGAGCATTCATTGTTGACTACAGAGATAACATATTATGTGGGACTTTATTTGGGACTGTATCCGAGCTATGGGACTTTCCTTCTTTGTTACTCTCACTTTTTTGGGGTGGGGAGAGGCAAGAGTAAAATCAGGTTTGTTTTCAGAGAATAAATATTTTGGGCTTTAATCCAGGTTAGCCTAGTTGCCAGTTTTGAGAAGACTGTAAGGAAATGCCATCTGCCTGATACTTGCAGACATTAGGGGTCTTTAGCTCCTGTGGACAGGCTGAATATGGGCAGATCCTTTCCCCTCAAAGGGGAAATACAAGTTCCTAGTCCCAGTTAGGTTATTGCCAGATAACCTATAATGAATCTCTGCGGTTCTCCTCTGATTTTCCTAATTGTTTGTTTTCCTAAAGGGTTATAATATTATTGAATATCAAATTTAAATCAGAGGTTTTATTATGGCTATTTTAAAGAAAATATGAATTTGATTAAATTTATTTAGAAAGCATAGAATTAGGAGGATACTATAATTTTCATCAAACCCTTCATTTTGTATGTGAAAAAAGAGAGTTTAAGGCTTAAGTATTTGTTGGGAGTTTTAACCTTTCTTGGTTTGTGCTTTTAGTTCAAAACCATCTTCTCAATATCTATCAATTTTCCTAAAATAAAGTAGTTGCACGTGTCTTAGGCTTTGCCAGCTAGAGGTCACCTTTTTCCTCCTAATTTTTGTACTTTCTTCTTACACTAATTCTATAGTGAAACAAGCCCCCATTAGCTTCACTGACACAAATTAACTTCTGTTAACACATTCTCAGTTACTAGGAGTTTCAAGAGAGGTCCCCAAATCACACACACAAATTAGTCTGTCAGTTGAAGTTACTGTGTGGCATGTGCCCTCTTTTTCTCCACTACTTTGACATTTTCTTTTTAATATCTGATCTTGTGAGTCCTCATTCTTGGCTTTGCTGAGGATTTGATCTACAGAAAAAAGCCACTAGCAGTTTGAGTTAGTCCAAATATTCCAATCATAAGGTTACAAAATCATTTCTGTGTTTTCTGAAAAGGCTAAGAGAATGACCTCCAACATGCCACAAGAGCCCTATCTAATAAGTTTATTTCAGCTTCAAAACAAACAAATAGTAACCAAACCAATCTAAAAATCCATCAAAGGAGATGACTAAATAAACCATGGTAATGTATATGTATACTACAGCAAGCTACTCAGATAAGGAAGTGGGTCTGTGGAAAAATCCCCAAGATATTACAGTAAATAAATAGATGGCCTCAAAATAGTATTTTTACTTTAACATTAGTAATGAAATTCTCCTATAAGTACAATGTTTGTGATTTGGGTACTAAATGAACCAAATGCATACAACAGAAAGGACAGAAAAATTACAGAGCAAGCTCAGAAAAATGCTTTCCTCTGAGGAGTAAGGAAGGGAATCAGACTGGGTATGCTGATCAAAAGGGCATTTATCTAATGATTTTTTTTTTTTTTACAGAAATTTATTTAAGTATCTCTTGTATAAATCAAATTACTTTTCTACCTATCTTGCTGAACCCATGAGAATTTAAGAGGTAATTATAAGTGGCCATATGAAGGGGCCAGGGCTGTTCAGGAGACTTTTTAAAAAAAATCTTTACTTATTATTACATAATTACAGATTATCTTCTAAAGCAGTACACAAACAGTAGGCCTTCTTGCTCAATATATCTCTTTTTTCTATAAACTTCCCTCGGAAAGCTCAAGTTGCAATATCAGTTCCATGGGCCAGTGTTACAGGAGGGCTGCTTGATTCGAATGTGCCCTCTGTTGGGCAAGGTGCAGAGATTGATTGCACCTTTAGGTGTCATCTGGAGTAAAGTGGGGGTAAATAAATTTCTTTCTTTCTTTTTTTTTTTTAAGATTTTATTTGACAGACAGATCACAAGTAGGCAGAGAGGTAGGCAGAGAGAAATAGGAGGAAGCAGGCTCCCCACTGAGCAGAGAGCCTGATGTGGGGCTTGATCCCGGGATCCTGGGATCATGAAATGAGATGAAGGCAGAGGCTTTAACCCACTGAGCCACCCAGGTGCCCCAGTAAATGAATTTCTTATCTGACCAGAGAATCTCTGGCTCAAGGACTGCAAGTGTCGATGGCCTGAATAAACAATGCATTTATATTCAGGCAAGCTCGGTCTTGGACAAGTTTCTCCTTAGTCTCCCCAGAACTGCATTTTGAATCAGAACTCCAAAGCCCTTGGTGATACAACCAAAGTAACACTTCTTGTTAAGTCCCCAGTGAATTTTCTCTTGTTCTGCCTTCTGGTTCTGGATCTCCCTGTCTCCCCAGTCATAGTCTATAGGGGCAAGATCCCTACTGAATACAAGATGAATCTAAAGATCAGCTCCTACTTGATGAAAATGTAATTGCTTTTGTTTGTTTGGTTGGTTTTGCTCTTTTGGTAACCTGAAGTAAGTATTTCACAGTTATTGATGAAAGTATCTGAAAATTAAGAGTTGAATTCTTCTTCAGAGCCCTAAGCAAATAATTCAAATAAAGATTCAAAAACTTCACTACGAAATGTCAAATGAGTCCTGTTCCTTCAGATGAAAACATTAAATTCATGATTGTTCCTTCTCTTACCCTCTCTGAAGCTTTTCTTCCTTGAATTTTTTTCTTTTTAATTTCTTTGTACTTCTCTCTCTTGTCTCTCTACAGTGAGTCTTGTCCCTCAACTTCTAAACATGTTCACTTCCTCTCTCATATAAAACTAATGGCCGATTTAACAAAGGAAATGTTCCTTAGCTATTATTTACTCTCTTTTGCTTCTTGGAGTTTTTATTTTCTTATCTGCCATGCATTTCACTCTTCAGTTGACTGTAATTTGTTTTTGACTCCAACTTCTCTCACTGAAGCAGGGGATTTTTTTAGGTAGTAAAGTAACACTTTTCTCTGGGATCTATTTAAAGATGTAAGGTCTAGGTCCCAGGGGAAAAATGCATGTACCCACAGTATACTTATAAATAAAATCTGGCAGAGGGCTATATTTGTGTCTGCCCTGACATGAATTAATCCTCAATTAAATATATCAAAAGTAAAATCTATAAATTCAGGAGCTGCAACTATATTTTTCTGTAGCATATCTTTAACAACAAGCATAGTTTCCAGAAGCTAATTGACATTATTAAGCCAAATATATATGTGTATATATATAGATATACACACACTAATAGGCAGTGACACTTACTAATAGGCAGCTGTTAAATGAATGATCGGCGCCCTTGTTGCCATGGAATATGATGAGTATTTTTTACCATATTAATAACTAGAATTTATTGAATAGTAATAGTAGACCATGCAATGTACTAGGCTTTTTATATATTTGTGTGTGTAACTTGCATGCATTTAGAGTCAGTATCTGTTCATTATTACCTGGTCAGTATTCAAACCAGGTCAGTTCAAACAGCTACAAAGAAAAAGACAGTCATTCCAGTCCTTACTCAGAACACTTAAAAAACAGTGCAATTCATAACTTCCAGCAACATTTCTCAGTACCTTAATTTTCACAATTTGAACTTCTCCAAAACTTTTTATTCACTGATAACATCTTAATTTCTCTCCCCTAGAACTGCCCTCTACTTACTCTATTTACTTTCATCTTTTTTTGTCCTCAGAATTTAGTAATTTAGATTGGCTTAATCTCTTTATCTAAGTAATTTTCTTTCTCTTCAAGTGTTAATGACTCTGACTTTTTGTGCTGGTCATATTATATTGCACAAAAATTCATGATTTGTCTGAGGAAGATCAGTTTTCTATACAAGTTGGAAGAGAGAGGAGGGAGTATGTGGAAAGAGGCAGCATTCTGTTTCTGAACCCTAAATAATGATAGGCTTTCTTAGTATCCTTCTGTAACTTAGCACAAACAAAAGCTAAATATATAGGGCTGCTTGCCCATAGACTCACTAAAGGTCTATACCAAGACTCATCCAGATCCATTTGATTAAAAAAAAATTATCTTTAGCACCTTATTTCACTGCCTGCCTGCTTTAAATAGTATTCATTCATTCAGTACATATTGGGAGTGATCTACTATGTACCAAGGATACAGGAATTAACAGAAAACTATGTAAAAATTCCAGACCTTATAGGTCAGGTTTTCAATTAGGGAATACAAAATAAAGAGTAAAAATAACATGTCTCATATGTTAATAATACAATAAAATGTATAATATTTACATAGTGCTATAAAATATAGAACAAAATATGGGTGTCTTTCGAGAGTGGGGGATGGTGAAAAGAATAAAGTTTTAAATAGATCTTTTGAGGCCATTCGTATGAGAAGGGGCCATTTGAGCAAGGACTTGAAGGAGGTAAGAGGGCAAGCCAGAAAGATAACTCCATGAGGATCATTACTGGCAGTGGAATTGTCACTGCAAAGTCACTAGGTGGTTCTGGTTGTTCAGAAAATAGCAAAGAGGCTGCCATGGCTAGAGTGAAGTACGCCAAGGTAAGCATAAGGTATCAAAGTGTTTGAAATATTTCATATGTTTGTGTATTTTCCTAAGTTAATGGCATATTATTTTATTAAGTTCTCCAAAGAGTCTTTGAGTCCTAAAAGCTAAATTTTACTGCCTTGAGGAAGAGTGTTGGTAGATGGTTGGGGTACGTATCTTATGTACATTAGTGACTAAATTTGTGTATTATTTACTCCTTGAAATTCTTTACTCTTACGTCTAAGAGTACATCCTCCTGGATCTCCTCATAGCTCTTGGAATTTACAATTTATTTCCATCATGTGCTCATATTTCTCCGCTTAAGTGGTTGGCAAATGTTCATTGAAAATCTAAATGCAATAAGAATAAATGAATCAAATATCTGGAACCTTTGTATACAGCAACAAAATAGAACATTGTGTTAAATGAGCCCAGCAAAGAATTGATCGATACATTGACTTGAAACACTTGTCACAAGTTTTCTGAGACTGACATTTAAGAGAGGCAGGCTTTCTATATTCTGAAAGTTCTGTCCTTGTCAAGAGTTAACTCACCAAAATGATATCTCTGAGTGAAGTTGTTAGTTGTCCTTGACTTAATTTATAATGAAATGTTTTTGAAAAATATCTACCTGAAAGATGTCTTTTATCTTGGGAAGTTATAATTAAATATATTGTTTGTTAAGTTCTGTTCCCTCTTACATGAGTACCTATTTGACATAGTTTTTTAGAACTCAGTGAGGAAAATACGTGTTTTACACATTAACTTTGATGCTATTATTGTTGTTGTTTTTAATGAGAACAACGTAAGCCCATCTTTTCTTTTTCTTCCCTACTTGTCTTACATGCCTCCTTGTCTTCTGTATAGCTTTCCTTTTTTTACTGCCTGTCTTTTCTTACCTGCCTATCTTCTGTAGAGCTTAAAACTATATTGAATATTTGTGAAAAGTCTGTAATATAGAGGATAGAGACTGGGTACAGAGATTGTGAAGGGTACAGAGATTGAATAGATAATGATCCTGTTTTCACAGAGTTTGCAGGGGAGTGTCAAACTTACGTGTAAATGCTAGTGGCATGAGAATAGTGATAATGACTTAAGTGAGGTTAAGGAAAGGTTTTACTCTCAGTAGTGGAGAACTATAGCAATTAACTCTTAATAATAAGTATCATCTTTAAAAAATGTTTTTCCTTTTAGTCATTTTATTTTGTATGCCAAAGCTAATTTATATTCTTTCCACAGATAGACAATTGCTTATAGACATTGCTTATAAAAATTGCAAACTCTTCTTTTTTTTTAAACTGCAAACTCTTATCATACTTGCAAACCCGTATCATGATGTTTTTATCAGGATATCACACATCCTGATAATCTTCTATGTAATTTTTGAGTTTGTTCTAAATTGGATGCAAACAAGGATAAAGTTCAGTATTTATGAATGATGAAATAAGAAAAAAAAGATTTAAGGACCTTGTGAAGATAGTCTGGAAAGACAAAGTAGTGATTTATCCTGGATTATATAATTACTTACTTCTCTGAAATTGAAGAAATGAACCAGGAAATTATGGGGTCAGTTGTTTTCAAAGGTCTCTTTGTTATGCTATTGATTTTCCATATTTTAATAGGAGAAATCATTGTCTGTGCCTAAATCTGTATGCAAATGGACAAAGAAAGTGTTCTGTACTGTGTCTCCTTGTGTCAGTGTGTTTCTTTGAGTCTGACTTCTATGTTCATTGCGCCACAGAGCCAGGCTGACTTCTATGTCTATATAGGAATATTTGCCTTCACTGTAGTCTGGAGTTTTATCTAAGATTTGGTTGGCATTTGAGTAAGATTTGACTTAGTATGAAATAAGGAAAATAAGCAACAAGACAAAAATAGTAAGAGCATGCTTTGGGAAATAAGAGAAAATAAAATAAAATGTTTGAGGAGGTATGTGGTTTCTCGTGAAATAGCTGTCTTCAGATCTTGTATGCAGAATGGAATTCTGGTGATTTCTGCATTTAATATTCAGTTTTTACATTAAAAGGAAGTGTGTATTTTTCACAAGAGTATTACTTGTTTAATACCTCATTTAATATCAGGAAGTATAGTTTGCTGGGCATCAACCACAGTATTTACATGAAACCCCTATGAAGGTATATTCTCTTACTTCCTATCATAGATAACAGCTAGATATTGTTGATGAAATCATAATTACTGGTCAGAGCCTGACTTAATTGACTTTCAGCACTATGACATCATCTCAGTTCCATGATAAATGAATTTAAACCTCATAGACTAAACAGTTTTTATGATTTTATGTATATATTTAATATGTTTATGTTAAATTATACATCTATACATTAAATATATTTAATATATATTAAATACATTATATATATTATATGAAAGTGTAGTTGCTAACAATTTCTAAGTCAGTCAGTTTATCTAGAGACTTCTTGGCCCACATTTGCCATTTGCCAATACTGTAGTCAAGGCTCAGCTTCCCGTTATGATTTAGAAAGCCTGTTAAAATGGCATGATTCCATAAATGTGATAACCACTGCTAAAGAAGCCTTGGCTAGCTAATTCATCTCATTTCACAGTTTGGGGAGGGGGGGAGGGTAGCTATGTTTAGAAGTCCTTTAAAATAAGGGTTCCATAGCCCTCTTTTTTGTCTACACAATAAGCTCTTCGAGATGAAAGAGGATCTTACATAAAATACATTTATGATTTGAAGAGTACATTCTCATTACATTTTTAGATCTCCATTTCAAAGATATCAGGCTTACTTTCCTCTCATGAAGTAAGACCTCTCTAAAGAGTATCACAAATGGGCTGTCATGCACTGGGTCATAAACTGCATATTGGTTGATTAGAGAAAAATAAAAGGTAACATTGGGATTTGCTCCCCTGGATGTTGGTATTCTTACCACTGACTTTTGCCCTTACCTGCCTTTGGGAGCTCTCTCAGCACCCCATCTCATTTCTTTGAGATCAAACTGGTATAAAACATCCCTGTAGGTGGCTTTATTCTCATGGTAAGGCTTGTGAATTTGAGTTCTTTGTTTCACAAAAGCCTGACAAATTCGGCTTTAGCTCAGCCTCTGAACACGGTTGTTAACCAACTATACAAGAATAGTAAAAAGCTGACAGCTGACAGGCTTTGCATAGATTTTATCTGCAAGTAGATGTTTCAAAGAATCTGAGCCTGATGATTTAGATGAAAACTGAATTAATTTATAACATATATTGTTATATCAGCTGTAGCTTAATACTTTAAGGTTGGGGAGATTTAGGGCTAGGTCAAATGAACGTGAACAGTAAAATTTCTTTGTGTTAAAGGAAAGTAATTTGAAAATATCATATCTCAGTCATTTGTTGACTTCCTCCAGAACTCAGTAACATCTCAAAATGCCTGTCCCATCTACCAACAGCACTGGTCTCTGACTCCTCTGGTTCTAGCCATCCTTAAAGAAAAGGACAAAACAAAGTAAACATAAGTTGCTAGGTGAAGATGGAGTACAGAAATGAGAGACTTGTGACAAGGGTTTAAGAAAGAATACACAGTGGACTTTTTAAGAACAAATATATTGCTGGAAAAGAATAACCAAAGCTTGAACATGGAAGCATAAAAGTTAACTACTCATGAAAACACAGTAATTAAACAAAATGTTGTGAGATATTATTGGCATGACAATTGTAAAAAAAAATGTCATCAGTTGTGGAAAACATCTATAAGTTATAGATTAAAAAACAAATTAGAAGAAAATTTCACCAACACCAAAAATATAGATTAAAAGACAAGGCATAAATTTAAATTGTTCTTCCATGAAATTGTATTTCTCATAAATTATGGCAAGTTTTAAGTGTGTGTATGTGTGTGTGTGAGTGTGTGTGTGTGCATACTTTTCTGGATTACTTATAAGTAGTGGGGAGAGAAATGGAATGGAAGCAGGTGGTTGGCAATATTTTGGGAAATAAGTTAATTTTGAAGCAGCTGCTGGCAATTTTCCTACAGTATTATTCATCATTTTAAAAAATTAAAATGATTATAATTACCCTGATATGTCACATCATATGTGACTGAAAAGAGGAAATGATAGAGATGGAGAAAATGTCCATATCCCTCAAGTAGATGTTCATTACTTTATAAATTCCTGAATGACAGGCTTTCATGGGATGTTATCCCATCGGACGAAGCTCAGGTGAGTAATAAAATTGAGCAGAAGGCCTGCAAGTGCCAGTGGCCACCTAATCGGAGCTCATTTAGTGATTGTCATCACTTTGTAGCAACCATGCAGTTAATACCCAGTGTATTTGACACCTGCTATGTTAAATTAGTACTTGCAGAATTAACACCTGCTGTCAGCCACCCAGCAGGAATGTTGCTTTCTTCAGAATAAAAGGGAAATGAATTATTTCCCTAGAAATTTGTGTAAATTATTTTTGTGGATGGAGAATTACTTGGAAAGATCTTGGGACTGGCAGTCAAGATTCCTCATTTTTTTATAGAGTTGGCACTGTTAGTACCTCAGTCTTTCTCTGACATTTAGGATAGCGGTCTCAAGGATGAACTTACTATCACTAAAATGCATTTTCTCGAGTATAAAAATCTATACAAATGTGAAGTGGTATGTTAAGTCCATTAATAATAATAAAATTTTATTTTAAATTTTCATCGACTATTTCAAATAGTCTAAATATTTAATATTTAATTATTAAATTAAATTAAAATAAGTTAGATTGTATTAATATAAATTTTAATATTTAATATTTAAATAGTCTAAATAGTTAAATAGTTAAATATATCTTCTGCAGTACATTTTCTTATAGCAGGGGATAGAATAGTTTTTATTGGTATTTCTACCTCTCTGGTTATAGTGTATATAATATTACATTAATGTCTTTTCAGAAAATATTTTATCTATTATCATTAATATTAATATTACACAGTTACATATTATAAAATATATACATACCTGTATATACAATAGGCAAATTACTTAACTTCTTTAACATGTCTTTCTATACATAAACACAGTAATAACAGTAGTATTATATAATAAAAAGCACCTTAGCACAATTGTCTAATATTGTACAGTACCACTTTCCTGAATAAATCAATAAGCAAAATAAGCAACATAAAACAGAACAAACCCCAGACACCATTATATTGCAAAAACTTATACTATGAAATTATAGAAAGTAATGAATGTATAAAACTTGAAAGTTACTTTTTGATTTGCTTATTCATTTTGATTCAGTAAAACTGAATTAAATGTTGTGGGAAATACTACTAAGTATAAGATACAGTTTCTGATTTCATGTGCTTAAAATACCATTGGAGTAGGAGTTTTATTATTTCCTATAATTCAAGGAAAATTAAGTAAGTACTGTGAAGGAGCAAAGTAATAAGTACAAGTTAAGAAAGTTTTATTTTGAGGAATAATAGAACATTTATTAAGAGCTTGGAATTGAAGCAGAAAAGTTGCATTATCTTTAAGCAAGTAACTTAACTTTTTTGTATCTGAGTCTCTTTGTCTATAAAATGGGGAGTTGACAGTATCTGTGACATATTAGCAGGAGGATTAAGTGTTTGAAACAATGAGTAGCACATAGTAAATATCCTAAAGGTCTTCATCACATAATTGAAATATGAGGAATTTGAGAAAGCCTTTATCAACAATTTTAATTTGGGGTGAGCCTTGGGGAAATTATACTTTCAATCAACAGAATCTATGGAAAACAGTATGAAGGTAAGCAGAAGACTTGGAAATGGCTGACCATCTGTATATTTGTGGTAAACCATATGGGAGATAAATCTGGAAGGCAGAATGTGGGTCTATGCGTGGAGTCCCTGAAAACCATAATGAGAAAGATGATGTATACTTTATAATCCATAGGTGATAACAGCCATTGAAGGTTCTAGAACAAAGTACTTGTTTTCAAGGGGAACAGAAGTGAAGTACATTTAGAAAATTCAGGAAAAGAAGGTGTTATAGAAAAAGAGTTAGAGAACTAGCTCAACAATTATAATTAGAGAACTAGCTCAACAATTATATTATAATCATGAACACAGAACTAGCTCAACAATTAAAAATAATTATAATTATTTTGACCTGTCAAAATCTAAGCTCCTTAGTAATTATTACTGCGATGACATATAAACAAGCCAGTTCAAACCCATTTGCCTTTTTTTTTTTTTTGGTCTGACATGCAGGCCATGGTCATGACCAATGAATACCTCCTGAATGTTGGCTATGTGGAGAATTCTCTGTCAGAAACTCACTGGTACTATGATGTGATGGCTGCAAAGTATTAATATCTGAAACTTGAAGAAACAACAGTTTTGGAGATTAAATTGCCCCCAACTTAACACTTTAGGTAGTTTCTAGAAGTCTTCTTGATTGGATCTACAAGGATCTAGTTTAAAGACATTCTACTCTGAAAGCTAGTTGCAAGAATGAAGAGAAACAAGCTTTTTTAATTCAACCAAATTCAATTACTTTACATCTGAGATCAATAATATTTTTATAAAGCCATCGGAAATCTAGAATTAAGGACCAGAATGGGCAACTTCTCTTTGCTAAAGCCTGACTGAGAAAGAAAGGAATTGCTCGAGCTAATTTTAATAGAAATGTTCATCCCTTCAGAAAATGACAAAAAAATCATGTCCAAGTTTGCTTCAAGAGCTGCTTTAGAGGGAATATATCATGTAGGATGATTGTAACAAAGGAATAGGGTTATGAGTATAATGTAATACTAATTTTTCAAATCTAACCCTTCTTTTGCTTCCTACATGTGGGTTTTAGTTCTGTGGAGAGTTAGAACACAAATTTTTAAAAAATGCAGGAGTGATTTTATTAAACTCTGAAGTACACTGGGGCATAGTCAGTATTGTATTGGGAACCCTCACTTACAGATTTCTGCATAGCTCGAGATTCCTGAAATGGTATTTATGAATCGCCATGACTAGAAAAAAAAAATTAGAAGTGTCAAAATGACCTCGTGGAACACCAGAAATTTCTATAAGCACAAAATATGGGAAGAATACCCTGTTGGCCTCCAAAATAACTGAGGTATTTTGCAGAAAGCTAAATTGCTAAAGTTTCAGCAAATAGAAGTGTCAGTAAATGTTGATGTAACATATCAGTACGACCACTCTGCCCATTAGACTCTAGAGTGGATTTCAGTCTCATTTTGGGTAAATCCAAAATCTTATAATGGCTTATAAGGCCCAACTCAACTGGCCCCTTCATTCTCTTTCAGTTTTCACTACTCCTGCCAGGGCAAGCTTCATGGGCATCTGACTTATGTAGCCACACATAGCCTGTGTTTGATATAACATTCTACTGCCATCTTAAAGTTCTTAATAATTTTATCCTTGAACATGAAATTTATAAGTGAAGTCCAATGGATTAGGAAGCAAGTGAGGAGATTTGCACAATATGTACACTGTTCCTTGCAGCACCACCTCTTCCCTTGGTATTCTCGTATAGCCTTTGCAGTGGTCCATGAACACAGAATTCCAGTGGTTCCATGGTGCATGGATCTTCACAGGATCCAAAATGGGGACAAGGTAACACTTGTGTTACACAGTGTTCTATCTGTGACTGAGCAAGCAGTATTGTGCTGACATCCCTAAGAAGCTACTCTTCTCTTTGAACAGGAACTTACTTTGAAAGGGAAAAAAAGGCAAGGGTGTTACATTTAGGAAACACACATGATTAAGGAAACTTATCATTCCTGTGCCCTCATGTTCAAATTCAAATAAAGCACTCCTGTATTAACTAACTTACGCTAAAAATGATGGGTGTAGAATAGGTTAGATAGGGCAACTCAGAGTTTCTTTCCTTTTTAGTCCATCTATATTTGTCATTAAGCTGAAGGTAGAGAGGACTGGGAGAACTTTTGTATATCAGGAAGTGAAATAACAGTTGAGTTTGTTACACTGTCTTCATTGTTCTGGTATAATCCACATCAAAATCTACATTAAAATATGAATATATATGCATGTTTGAGATACAAATTATACATTGTGTAACTTCAGTGATTCCACATAAAAGTTCAATATCCTTTTATTTGCATTTAAAACTGCTGTTGCACAATATAGTCTGTAAAATTAGTGGTAATTTAGAAGTTTAATTTTTCTTTACCTAGGTCAATATTAAAAAGTAAATAAGAAATATCATGACAAATCAAGCGAGATCATGGGAAGAAAGGAAAAGTTTTAAATTGCAGGATCCTTTTCAGTACTTTTTTCAGGCTTTTATTTATTTTATTTTTTAAAAATTATATTTATTAGAGAGAAAGAAATAGCAAGAGAGATAGCAAGAGAGAGCACGAGTGGGGAGGGAAGGGAGAAGCAGGCTCCCCACTGAGCAGGGAGCCCAGTGTAGGCTCAGTCCCCTGGGTCCTGGGATCATGACCTGAGCCGAAGGCAGACGCTTAACCTCCTGAGCCACCTAGGCACCCCTCTTCAGGTTTTTAAACAAGGGACCTCACATTTTTCATTTTGCAATGGGCCATGCAGATTTTGTAACCAGGCCTACCAGTTCCTTTCCAACTACCTCACCCTTATGCAGCCTCACTTGGTGTCTTGCTTTTCCTCAAACATGCCAGGATTTCTATCATAAGGCATTTAAATTTACTCTTGCCTCTACCTAGCCTGCTACCTTTCCAAATGTCCATGGCAGGCTTCCTCATGTTGGCCCCATTGTTTCTTCTAATAAAACTTTCCTATAAACCCATCCCTGTCCACTCTGTTTAAAGTGTAATCTTTCTTAACAAAGGAACACTCAATTACTTTTTCTTAGAAATTTATGGTACTTATCTTCTACCATATTACATCTTTTCTTAATTAGTTTATGGTCTGTCTACCCCATAATTATTTATTGAGAGAAGGACTGAATTACCCTCTAGAAACAAAGTCTAGGGAGATACAGGGTAAATTATTCATGATTTTTTTCTATAGGAAATATCATTTTAGCCAAATGGCAAGTTTTAGGCCTCTAACCTTTTAAGTTAATATTCAAAATAAGATCAAAGCTGGTGGTCAAATGAGATCTTAGCTTTAATGTAAAACTTTAATACTTTTGTATGCTACTTGTGGAATAAGATTTAATTAAGGCAAACAAAAGTTCAGATTATAGTTTATTTAACTTTAAACCTTCAACCAATTTAAAGTATAACTTCTTAGTTTTTACTTGAAATTAGTGAGCGGTAAGCATTCTGAGTGGCAAATGGCAGGTGTTCATTGTAATTTAACAAAGCAGGTGTCAAATATTGTTTACTGGGGCTAGCTGCTATTCTTTCTGGAAAGCTCTCTACTTTGGGGTTTCTTCTAATTAAAAATATCTAGCCATCACCTGTCAACTTCGTCTCCATGGAACAGTGAAATCTTCAGGGAACACGACTTGAGCAATCTTTCAGATAAAGAAAGAAAGGGGGAAAATGCCATTAATTATTTACAAATAATTCTTTCTCTACTGTCAGAATTATAGCTGCATAATATAATTTACTCCTTCTGGAATAATATTGTTCAGACTCTGATTTGGTACCATCTGATAAGTAAATGAAATCCCAAAGATGATGCATAAAGGAGAGCCAAAAATGCAATGTTAGATTGTAAATTTCACATGTCTTGCACTATTCTGTTTTCTGTAAAACTTCAAAACTACATACAACAAATATATTCTGAGAATAACCCAAGAGACATATAAAGGTCAAGTGTATAACTTAATAATGAATTTTATTTTCTAATAATAGAGGTTTTCCTTCTGTTCTAACTATAAGATGATACTAATTTCGAAGTAACTGACTTTTTTGGATCAAAGCTGTACTCACTGCACTGTGATTATGGTGTTTCTAGAGATTTTGTATATGCTGTGATTTATGTTGCAAAGATAGAGCATGGAACTTCATCTTTATAAAATATAATTTGGCTAATGGGACCATTTTCTTAGAGAATGGTGTTGTGAAGTTAAGGAGGATTTTTGTTTTTAGTAGCTAAGGAAGGTTTATTTAAAAGTTTACATCTATTTATTAGGTATAAGGTCAAATTTTTATTAATTTTTATCTTGTCTTTGAATTCCACCCAAATTCACAGCTATATTGTGCTGTAGTTTCTCAAATATATAGACCTCAGTTGTTGAGTTCCTTCAGTTTTATGAAATACGCATATTAGGTTTAACCATAAAAACCTGTTGGGATAACCACTGGATATTTGATATTTTTTTAAATTAAATTTATTTATTTTCAGCATAACAGTATTCATTATTTTTTCACCACACCCAGTGCTCCATGCAATCCGTGCCCTCTAAATACCCACCACCTGGGACCCCAACCTCCCACCCTCCCGCCACTTCAGACCCCTCAGATTGTTTTTCAGAGTCCATAGTCTCTCATGATTCACCTCCCCTTCCAATTTGGATATTTGATATTTAACCTAATACATCCTTGCAGGATTAACTGAATATTGATTTTCAAGTAAGCTTGTTTCCTCATTTGTTCTTGAGAGGTGTATCTGTAATAACATATACAGGGAAATGAACAGAATGTAGTGTTCTAAAGCAAACCAAATAAAACTAATAGAAATTATTTTCTTTTAAATCAATCCGTATTTGAACAATAAAAATATATTTAGTCATCTCACTGTATATTTTTCTATGAAATTGTAGAATTCATACTTAATTTTTCTGCACATGCATTCAGAAATTGCCATTCATTGAAGTTAAGCTCTTGAGAAACATGAATTATATATCTTCAGCAACAGGTGTAATATCTATACATAGTAAATCTCACAAGGTATTTGAATTGACTTTTGAATTAATTCAAACACTTTTTAGAAATTAGCAAAAGCATTTTCCCCCAAATCCCACTAACCCAAAAGGAAGTGTATGAGTGAAATAGCATCCAAAAAAGTAATCATTTTGGTCCTATAAACATATTAAATATAATCTGAAAAGGAAAGTTCCAGAGTATTAGAATAATAGAGTAGGTTATTAATTTATTTGGATGTTTAAAGTACATATTATTTTTTGTTATCTTGGGCTTTTTGTTTATGTAGTTGGATATAAACTTGATATTTTATGGATAATATTATTTTCCTGTTACAGAAGTTAGTTTTTTCAAACCTCCTCTGCTCTGTGAGAAGCAGTGAGTATCCTTGATTTCAGGTAGTCAAACACATCAAATATAATAGGTTTTCTCCAGTTCAAGCTCACTTAGAATTAAAATATATATACAGATCTGAGAACAAAAGATGATATACATTAATAGCATAATAAATATCTTGTGACTTCTAGGAATAGCTTCTGGTGTCCCTGTCATGCTGAACACATGTCACAAGGATGAGGCTAACTGGGTATGCACTAGCCCATGTCAGTGAAGCTATCATCTTGGGATTCTTTCAGCTGTCACCCCTAGTTGGTCATGCAACCTCTAATGGGATGTACTAGCTCCCATTATCCAGTGCAGCTAGACCCTTTTCAGACAGGTCACTCATTACATGATAAATGGTATTTACAGTGAAGTATAGATACTTGGTCCTATACATAATCTTTGGTGGGCTTTTTGTCCATCTTGGATCTGGTGAATTTCTAGCAATCCTGCGAGTTAATGTTACAAGAATAAATGACAGAATAATACATCCAAAGAAGCCCCTGATGCCTCAGCATGTACCCCAAATCATTTGCTGACCCTTCTCTTATGTATGTAAAATGTGTACTGTGTGAAATGGGACTAGAGTGTCCACTAAGATTTGAAAAAATTAAAATAGATAAAGCTCACCAAGTTACATTGTTGGCATTCATTGATGGAACATTCAGGTCAGAGAAAGACTCTATATATTCAGGCAAGTCATGAAACAGTTTTCCTAATTGAATAAAAAATATAGGGCATTTAACATTGTCGTCTCACACATGAAAGTCTCCAGTGTTACTCTCTTGTATTACTCTGTGACTGAAGATTTTAGTAGCATTGGAAACTATAGGTCTCTGTTAGTTAGTTTCATTCAGATTACAAATCAATGAGATTCCACTTAACTGCTCAACTGACAGGATCATTTCTATAGAGTATCATATTAAAAGAGAACCAAGCCGTAAATAGAAATTCAAGAAGAAAATAAGAAATTGGGTTTTATCAGATCTGCATCTAATTTAATCTGCTATAAATTAAAATCAGTTAGTGCTTCAAGTGTAAGTAAGGGTTAACTAATATTGTAGTCAAAGAGAATGTGCTCTAAATGTCAGTAATATTTATCAGATTGCAAAAAACCACGAAATTGATCAAAGTATACTATCAGGTAAATAAACATTCTAGCCTTTTGGATGCATGAAGCAACAACTGTACAATCCTATATAATTGGTTCCAGAAAAACCATAAATCACAGAATTCATAATTATGAAAAAACAGATTGATATATGAGATTATTATCTTTTATCTTAAATATTTATAAAGATTACATAACCCTGAAATTTCTAGACTATAAATTTGAATGTTTTAGAGAATAAGAGGTTGAGTGAATTGGTGCATCAATCCAAATGATGTTAAGATAGATGATCAAAAAGAATCCTTATTACTAAAACTATAGTCTAAAAAAAGTCATAATAGTAACCGAAAGCTGCATTTACCTTACATAAAGTTACTTAATTTTAACAAATTCAGAATGAATTTAATAAATTATTCTAGGAAATTATGTGTTATAAGTCACTTTATGATCCAATAACCTGTTGAACAGTACAATCAATAACCATATATTGTTCTTTCTAGTAAAATCACAGAGCGTTTCAATTTGGTGAAAGTAGTTCAGTACTTAAGTTTATAAAGGTATAATTTTATCTGATTTTATCTTCTTACTGCCCACAATAATGGCCTAGTTATTTTATTCACTTAAATATTAGAACTACTCACTTGAATCAGCTGATTTTAATAAGATTGAGTACTTGGTATTTGACATTAAATAGCCAATCCATTTTATTATAAAGATCCTGCCTTAGGTTCCCCTTATAGCTATTAAAATTTAACTTGTCTTGTAATTTAGGCAATGAGGGATCTGTTTAATCAGTTGTAATAATTTTAAGTGACTGTGTTTGACAAGCAGTCCTTTCTGCTTTCAATTAGTCCCTAATGTAGACAGCCAGATCTGATAATTCAGAAGAGTGTGTGTGTGTGTGTGTGTGTGTGTGTGTGTGTGTGTGTGTGTGTTTAACCTGAATTATCTGGTTTGGTTTACTGCATTGGCTGAGTTAATTGAAAAGTTGCCAAATATCCACTTCGTGCTGTGCTGTGCTGACAGAGCAATAATATATTTGATACACCAAATGATTTCATGGATAAATATGATGAAAACAAGATATTTCATTGCCATATTTATCTTCAGTCCTTCAAACAAAACATGGCCTCACAAATTTGGTCTCTCATTTTGGTTATCATTATTACCATTTGCCAAGACCTAACTGATGAGTTGACAATTTACAATAATTATCCAGGCCAATAATTTATAATTTTTATAAAAGGATAATTTAGAGAAATTACTGCCTTAGAAATGTATCCCTAATCATTTAGAATAAATTTATTCATTTAACTGATTATATTCTTACTTTGGAAATTTGGTTATTAGATGGTCCTTCCAGATTATTTATGTTTCTATAGATACTTCCTTCACAGTATTATTTTATCACATTTGTTTCAACTGCTAATACAAATGCTATTCACTGCTCAGAAATTTTTTAAAAAATATATTACATAGTAATATGGCATTTTTTGATAAGGCTTTGTAGCTAAATTAGAGTTGACTTTTTGTCCCTAATTGATCTTTTCATGAAGCTTCTCAACACATAAATATACTTATATTGGCATTGAGAAGCTCTACATGTATTTTAAAAATAGTATATGTCATAATAACAAATTGTTGAAAAATACAAAATCGAACTTGTTGAAAGGATTCTGGCTTTCATGATTTTATAATAATACTGATTCTCGTTTCAACTCACTGCAGCTAAATTTTGTCATTACTTTATTTTCCTAAAATAAAACACAATTTGGTACTCTTATGAAAAAGCCAGGAAACCTGAATCTTACAGATGTATTCCCATTTGATGAGATTGTGTGGCAACTCTGGAGTTATGGAGTCTAGAAAAATGGGCATTTTGATCACTGTTCAAGATGTCCTTAACTTTAACCAATGTAATCCTGGCTGATTCCTAACAATTATTCTCTTCCATTTTACTGTGAAAGTGATGTACTAGCTCACTCTCAGAGATTAGGTTTTCCATGCAGGAGTCAGACTACAGTCTGATTTTCTAGCTTACTTCAGGGCATCTACATCACATTCTTAGATGAGTTCTCTTAAAGAGAGCTTTCCATGATATATCAACTGAGATGTGGTTTCCCTGGTTGAGATTGGGGGAATGAAGGTAAGGTGGAACTCAACAACCCACCAGCAACTTTTGTAAGCACAGTTCTCTACAAATGAACATCCTTGCATCAAATTCTTACTATGCTTCTTCATGAGAATCAATCACCTAATTGGGTCTTGGCCTTATTTTGAAAATACCCAATGGTGAGTTTCTTCTATTTCGCTTGGTATTTGCTAAATATCTCAGCTGAAACTCCCATTTTGAGAATCTGTGCTTCAGTTCTTTCATATGAACAATTAATATATTTTAAACATCCTTGGTGGAAAAGAACTTTTTAGGGTTATTATGAAAATTAAACAGGTTATTTTATGCTTAGAAAATAGAACTTTTTAAAAAGTTTGGATTTATTTTTCCTCTAAAGCTTTGAAGTCTGCCTGATATAAGCACATGTGATTAAATGACTGGAAATGGAGATTGGACATATCCTCATTGTAGACAGTTACTCTGAGTTATAAATCTGAAACTTAATCTGTATTTAATTTCTGTCTTTCAGTTATTCTACTGTAGGTACTGATTTCTATGTTTTGGCACAAATTTTTGACTTGATTGTTAATTTGTAACTGTGCCTTAGCAAAAAACCTGATTCTTATCTCTGATTTCTTAAGTTTTAAGGTGGTACTAAAGAGAATGTAAACATTTGGACTATTTTGTCTGATAGGCTTTTAATTTGGATCCACCTTTAATTTAATTATCTTATTATTTCGTATATATATATAATATTATGTGGTAATAGCGTGTGTGTGTGTTTGTGTGTGTGTATAAAATTATGTGGTATAGCAGGCATTATACTTCCTTGTACAAGTGGTGTCAAACTAACTTTAGCAAAAGAAATGTGGCCAAAAGTGATATATCTTACTCAAGTATAATAAAACTAAATTACTAATTTTTTAGTCTATACATTGGTTAACTTTTTACACACACATACAATCACATGGATTACATGATAAATTCTGTTTTGTGTGTGTGTGTGTGTGTGTGTTTTAATGACTAGTTGTTTCCGGATTCAAATAGAGAAATGAAACCAGTTTATAAAAACCCCTTCATATAAAATCTGATGAAATTAAAATATGAACAAAAAGAATAAAACTAGATCAAAGAAAATACTAGAAACTCTCAAGCTAAGGAAAGAATAATTACCACAAAATACACTTAGACATGTTCTTTATTGAGAAAAAAGGGATGACTTCAGAATCAAGATAATTCTTAAAGCACCTTTCCTTGGTACGGTGGATAAAGTAGGAAGCCCCACAGAGGAATAGAATTCTCATCAAAAACCACTGACTTAGGGGTGCCTGGGTGGCTCAGTGGGTTAAGCCGCTGCCTTCGAATCAGGTCGTGATCTCAGGGTCCTGGGATGGAGTCCCGCATTGGGCTCTCTGCTCAGCAGGGAGCCTGCTTCCTCCTCTCTCTCTCTCTGCCTGCCTCTCTGCCTACTTGTGATCTCTCTCTGTCAAATAAATAAATAAAATCTTAAAAAAAAAAAAAAACCACTGACTTAAAAGAAAAAAAAATTAAATGACATTTGTTTTTCCTATTTTATTAGGACAACAGAAGGAGGGATCAGAAAATAATGACAATTACACTAACCTGTTTATTTAACAGAAGAAGGAGGTGGATGAATTGTTAAATTCTGAATAGTATGTAGAAAGTTATGAAAGCCTTGTCCTCAATGTAAAACAAAGAACAAGACAGATATACTACAAAATCATAAGTATTATGAGCTTATTAGAGAGCATAAGATTAAAATAAAACCAAAAATCCAAAGAACTAAAATGCAGAGAGTAACTTTCCAGGATAGAGATGAACTACAACTCTTTTCAGCCATTAGAATGACGGGACAAGGTGGAATCTGTAGTACGTGGGTCTCTACAACATATGAGTCTGATTAGATTGTTAAATAATTTTCAGGCACTAAAATCAAGTATGGTGTTGGAATTAACTGTCCAATAATCACATCCTAAAGAGAAACAAATACAGCTATAAGTTTAAAAGAAAAATGGGATATTAGGAAAATAACAGTAGCTAATCACAAGGAAAAGATGGCCAGATCATTAATGTTTGAATTGGCTTGATAAAAAAGATGGACTTAATAGTGAACTGATACATAAAATGAATGAATCTGTGTGGATGAGTGTAGAGTCAATTGAAATTATAAAAGTGAAATATCAGTAGAAAGATGTGAAGAATATAAAACTGTATATTTGAGATATATGGTCAATAACAGTTGATATAATGTATCTGCAATTGAGTCAAATAACAGAAGAGACAGAATAAGATATTTTTGAAAAAACTGTGAAAGGGATTTTCCAAAACTGCGGAAATATTTTAAACAGAAAACAAACAAACAAGTAAGCAACAAACCACAGCAAGCATACACAGAATAAATATAAAGAAAGACACGTATAGGCTCCCCAAATCACATCACAGAAAACCAGCTGAAGAGAAAAATTTTTAAGTATTCAGCAGAGAGAAAACAGAAAGACACATGATATGTAAGGGAAAAACAATACAAATCCAAATCAGAAGGAAAGAAAACAAAAAACATTGTTTCTATTTGCAGGTGACATGATCTTACATGTTGAAAACCATGTAGACTCCAATAAAACACACACACCTCTTAGAACAAATAAAAACTTCCTTTAGGCTCAGGTCATGATCCCAGGGTTCTGGGACAGAGCCCGGCACCAGGCTCCCTGCTCAGTGGGAAGCCTGCTTCTCCCTCTCCCACTCTCCCTGCTGTTCCCTCTCTCACTGTCTCTCTCTGTCAAAAAAATAAATAAAATCTTTTTAAAAAAATTCCTAAAGTTGCAGTATACAAAATTAATATACATATTATTTGTTTTTACCTAGTAATAGTAAGCTATCTAAAAGAGCAACAAGAAAATCCATTAAGATTTATAAATTAAGAAAATCCCATTTATAATAGTATTGAAAATGATAAAATCTTTATGAATAAATTTAACCACAGAGGTTGGAAGATCTATATACTGAAAACTGGAAGACACCGATGAAAGAAATTAAAGAAGATGTAAATAAATGGAAACATATCTTGTGTCTTTAATTGGAAGAATTAATATTAAAATGTCCATTTATCAATTAAAATTCATATTAAAATGTCCATTTACTCAAAGTGACCTACCGAGTAGTGCAGTCCCCATCAATATTTTTTTCTTGTCTTTACTGGTGCAGTCATCTCTTCATTGGTGTCCTTCTTTCATTCTGTCCACATAAAACCTTTTCTCTTTAGAACAGCCATACTGATTTTTGTAAAGCTACAATCAAATCACACTTTTCCCTTGTTTAAAGCTTCAAATGGCTTTCTGTTACAATCGGAATATAATCCTGATTTTCAAACATGGCTCACAAGGCACTTCATATTTTTGCCCCACCTGACTTTCTAATCTCCTCTCATGCTCCTTCACTTCATGCTATGTTCCAGCTATACTGGCCTTTTTTTTACTCCTCAGGCCCATTGGTCTTGCTTCCATCACAAGTGTTTGCACACCTGCTGGGTTTTGTTATGATATTTTTTACACAAATAGAAAAAAGAATTCTGAAATTTGTATGGAACCACAAAAGACTCCAAATAGCAAAAGCAGTCTTGAGCAAGAACAAAACTGCAGCTGTCATACTTACTGATTTGATACTATATTACAGACTTCTAGTTTTTGTAGTATTATGGTTAAAAAAGAAAACATATGCCAGTGGAACAAAATAAAAAGCACAGAAATAAACCACGCATGTATAGTCAGATAATCTTTGACAAAGGTGCCAAGAACATGCAATGGGGAAAGAATAATCTTTTCTATAAATGGTGCTGAGAAAACTGGATATACACATGCAGAATAAAATCAGACCCCTATCTTACACTGCTTATAAAAATTTACTTGAAATATATTAAAGACTTAAGTGTAAGACCTGAATTATAAAACCATAAGACACCTTGAAGAAAACCGAGATAAAACCTCCTTGACATTGGTCTTGGCAATGCAGGTTGTGTTTTGTTTGTTTTGTTTTGGATATGACACAAAAAGCACAAGCAACAAAAGCAAAAACAAAGTGCAACTACATTAAGCTAAAAAGCTTCTGCACTGTAAAGGGAACCAACAATAAGTGAAAATGCGACCTACAGAATAGGAGCAAATATTTGCCAACCACATACCAGATAAAGGGTTAATATCCAAAATATGTAAGGAACTCAAACAGTTCAGTAGCAAAAAACTAAATACCCAATTAAAAAATGAGCAAAAGGCTAGTATAGACCTTTTTCCAAAGATGTTTAATAAGTGGTAAACAGGTACACATAAAGGTGCTCAACAATACCAATCACCATGTAAATGCAGATTAAAACCATAATGAGATAGCACTTCATGCCATTCAGGATGGAGATTATAAAAAAGACCAGAGATTTCAAATTTCCGTGAAGGTGGGAGTAAAGGGAACTTTTGGATGCTGTTGGTGGGAATGTAGGTTGGTATAGCTATTACAGAAAACAGTATGGAGTTTTCTCAAAAAAATTAAAAATACAACTACCATATGATCCAGCAGTCCCTCTTTGGGTATATTTCCAAGGGAAACAAAATCAGTACCTCAGAGAGATACGCACTGCTATGTTCATTGCGGCCTTATTCCCAATAGCCAAGATAGGAAGAAAACCTTTAGGTCCAACAGATGAATGGATTAAGATGTGATAAATACATATATGTACAGAGATATAACATTGCTTAGAATACAGCATACCTGAAGTGACCCCATTATATGTTGCCCTCTCAGACCACCATCACTCCTTACTTTAGTCTCCTTCATGATGCAAATCCATGAACTCAATGTTATTTTTTCCATTATTCTGGATTCCTGGCCAGATTTTTTTCACTGTAAACATCCAAACAGGATAGGTCTGATTGGTTCACATGTCATCATATAATGCATAATTATTAAATATTAAATAAAATGTCAGCATCCCATTATCCTTCTGACTGGGTTGGTGTTCACTTTTTTAACAAATAATATTTACACAGGTAATTGGAATATGTGATGAAAGTACAGTGAACTTTGTGGGGGGAAAAAAAACTTTCAAGAAGGGATTGAGTGTGGCAGGTAGTCTAAAATTTCCCAGGCAAAATTATCTTAATTGGCAGGCACCTTATATTTTTAAAAATAAATATTTCTTAAGTTTGCCTGGAATGCAGTGAACCCTTTTAGGCTTCATAAATGTCTTTCAATAATGATTTTATTATTCCTTCTGTTCCAATCAATTTTTGTCATCCATGGCAAACTTACCACTTTATACTGTCAATAGCAATGCATGTGAATTCTTTTTTCCTACAAACTTGCCTGCATTTGGGATTCTCTCACCTCTTGCTGAATTGTTATTCTTAATGCACTGATTTGAGATGCTAACATATTTATATAGCAAGTCTTTATATCTGTTTCAGTTTCCAGGCTTTCTATTCTGTTCAGTTAATCAATTTTCCCAATACTGCTGAGGTAACTGCACAAATTACATGTTGGCTTAACACTGTGTCTTCACAGTATAATTTGATATTTGTTAGATTTTGTTCCTTTATGGAAGAGACTCTTAGAATCCCCAAATAAATGTTTTCTTCTGTTTCTCAAATAAATAATTATGTTTATGAGAAATCATTTCTTTTCTTGGGCATTGTCATGCATTGGGTAAGCTCTCAAAAACACTGTTGAATAGTACTGATAATGAACACCTTGCCTTGTTACTAATTTTAGTTTTATGTTTGGAAAGTTACACCATTTAGTATGATGTTTGTGCTAAGGTTTTGGTAGATACCTCTTGACAGATTAGTATGATGTTGTGCTAAGTATTTGGCAGATATTTCTTGCCTAATTTTTATTATAATTTTTACTAAATTTTATCAAAATACTCCTTAAATTTAGTAAGGGTGTCTAAGTAAATGAGAGGGAAGATTATTCAAAAGTTAATTTGTACCATGAACTTTCCTAATATTGAACTGTTTCCCCTTTTTCCTTTTTCATGTTATTTAATAGTTTGGATCAGACCCAATTTTATTTTTCAGCTATGTATTCAAATTTTTCTTCATGTGCTATAGTGAATTGGTTGGATTTTTCTCTTATAAATTTCCTGAACCAGTTCATATAATATAGAGAGTCTAGTTCATGAATTTTTGGTATATTGTGCATATAGAACTGTGTAAGCATGTTGTTTTTCGGGATACAGGATGTTTTTTACCTATTCTGTTTCTATAATCTTTACTGGTTGTGCCATCATCCTAAATTCTGCAAATACATTCTATCATGTGTACTGTATTTTAATTATTATTATTGCTGAAAAAAATTTGTGGTTTATAATTTTAAGGATTTATAAAAATTGTTATTCTGAATATTCAGCTGAATAAAATAATTGTTCTATTCAGAACGGTTACTTTAGGATAATTTCTAGGAATTAAATGGTGGTTCAGAGATTTTACGGTATTTTAGGATTTTCAATTTATATTACCAAATCACCCTTCATAATTTTGCATTATGGATCCCAAATTTTTTTTGCGTACTCAATTCCTGAAGCAGCTGAGCTGAAAAAAATGGTATTTCCTTGCTAATTCTGTGCTTGGAATTTAGAAGAGTTCATGATGTTTGAGCAAGTTAGTAATAATACACATTTTGACACTAAATACAGAAATTTAGAATTGCTCAGTTAAGAAATGATCTAAGTGAACAAGCAGAAAACAGTCATTAGTTGTTCCATAGACCTGAAAGCAGTGCCTACTAAACTCTTTGTGACAGTCCTCAGTGACTCTGTCTAAAACCCTGGAAGAACAGAGCATGGGATATTTGAAGGGCTTTAGATTACACATATACACAATGGGAGTTCTGAAAAGTATTTGTGTCGAACCTTTTCCATGAGGGCAGGACTGCCACTCAGTCAAGCACACAGGAATCTAAGGTACGATTTTTTTTAAATTTTTTAAAAATACTTTATTTATTTAGTTGACAGAGATCATAAGTAGGCAGAGAGGGAGGCGGGGGGGTGGGGAAGCAGGCTCCCTGCTGAGCAGAGAGCCTGATGTGGGGCTCGATCCCAGGACCCTGGGATCATGACCTGGGCCGAAGGCAGAGACCCAACCCACTGAGCCACCTAGGTGCCCCTAAGGTATGATTTTTAAGATATCGCCTAAAAGGTGTCTTTATTTTATTCATTGTATACCAACTTTATAACATATTTAATGTGCTTTTATAATTGTTTTATATATAATACATCTTTTGATTAAGATAGTTGATCAATGTTATATAATCAATTTATTTATCATAATCAGGAACTGGCAAATTACATTTTATTAGTCAAATTAAACAGATCCACAGCCTGTTTTTATAAGCTGAGTGTTTTTTTACATTTTTTTGAATGCTCATAGCAACTTTTTTTTTTTACATTTTTATGTGATTGAAAAAATCAAAAGATTATTCTTTTCTTTTCTTTTCTTTTCTTTTCTTTTCTTTTTTAAAAGATTTTATTTATTTGACAGACAGAGATCACAGGTAGGCAGAGAGGCAGGCAGAGAGAGAGGAGGAAGCAGGCTCCCTGTGGAGCAGAGAGCCCGATGTGGGGCTCGATCCCAGGACCCTGGGATCACGACCCGAGCTGAAGGCAGAGGCTTTAACCCACTGAGCCACCCAGGCGCCCAAAAGATTACTATTTTCTGCCATGTAAAATTGTATGAAGTCTAAATTTAGTGTGCATAAGGAAAGCTTTATTGGAATACAGTCATTCTTTGGTTTACATACTCTTTGTTATTCTAATGCTAGAAGAGTGGAGTTGAATAGTTGGGATAGAAACCATATAGTTCATAAAGCTCAACATATTTACAATTTGAACCCTTAGAGAAAAAGTTGCAGACCCCCCCACACACAATCTAAACCACAGGAAGAATTTGGGCTGTTTTCATGGTTGGTAAAATGTTTTCCTCTTTTTGACATTTCTCTTTTCTTTTCTTTTTTTTTTTTTAAAGATTTATTTATTTATTTGACAGAGATTACAACTAGGCAGAGAGGCAGGCAGAGAGAGAGGAGGAAGCAGGCTCCCTGCTGAGCAGAGAGCCCAATGCGGGACTCGATCCCAGGACCCTGAGATCATGACCTGAGCCGAAGGCAGCGGCTTAAGCCACTGAGCCACCCAGGTGCCCCAACATTTCTCTTTTCTTGATACCACATTCTGACTTGCTCTTCATTACTTAACCGATCCCAAATTCTGACTTGCTCTTCATTACTTAACCATCAGTGTTATCCCTCATTGTGCTTTCTTTTGGGCCCATCAGTTCATCAACTAATATCTAGGTATTTGCAGTGAACTATAAAGTGAAAATTCCTTTTCTGATGTTTGAATTTATTTTTGACCTGTTTAAAACACTTCTATAATGTTATTTCATTACTATTAATTACCTTTAAAATATATAACTGCTTTTATAAGTAATCATACCTATTTAGATCGTAATACCTTTGATTAAGAATACATTTCATGTTTGCATGCATTTGTGTTTCTACATTTATTTATTACTTACCAATTTTTCTGTTTTACTCGATTCTCTAACATTCCTTCCATTGCTTTTAGCAGAGTGCATGTTTGTGAAGTTTGATTGCTCATTTTAAAATTTTGCTTGCAAATAATTAATTAAATAATTAATTAATTTTGCATTCCTGAGAATGACTTTCTGTTATATTCACAAGTAAATGTCAGTTTGGTCTGGGAAATATTTTTGCATCATATCCTACATTTTTAAGGTATACTGTGTTGTCTTAGGTTGATATAATTAATAAATTTGAGATAACAGATTTCGAAGGCAACCAAACTTCTTTTGTAAGTTTGGATAATTCTTTACTTTTCCTTATAAAATAATAGGACATACTTTGGTAATAGTTTCTCTTTGTTCCTCTTACATGGGATAGGTGCAAATATCTATGATTTGTAATAATTTGCTTAAATTTTTACGAAGTATTTTTTAGTTTACTCTATATTGGTTTTCTTCATTTTTGTTCTGTCTCCTAGCTCCATAACAAAATGACTTGAATGTTGAGAATTAATATTCTGTACCTTTGCCTTTGATCTTTCCTTCCAATCTATTCAGCATTCCATTAGTTTCTTTTGAATTATGTGTATTTCCCACTTTGTTTGCATATTTTATTATTATATGTGTTTTATATATTTATTATATATTTTATTATTATGTGTTTTAATAAGTGATTATTTTTATATTGATTATACCAGATAAGACCACCAGTGTCACTTTAAATTTTAGTATGGTAGAATTTAATTCATTTTAATCTTGTTTCATAGCTTCAACACATTTTCTTTTAATCCTCTTGAAAAGAGAAGAAAGTCATTTTCCATACTACATGTGAATTTTCTGTGGAAGATTTATATTTGAAACATCTTTGAGTAATACAATATATAGAGAGTTCTGCTTCAGTATCTGCAGAACATTTTAAAGTATAGGTGAATCAGTTCAATGTTTGCATTTCTTAAGTAACCTCTTTCCTGCTACATTTTGTTATGTGAACTCATGGCCTTGGCTTCCTGTGTTGCATTTGCTGCATTTGCTTTCCATTTTCCATAAATTTCTTCCATAAATTCTTTCTGTGTTTTGTACCACATTTGTTTTCTCTATAAATGACCTGAAATTCTATATTTGCTAATGATTTTCCTTTATTTGTCTTCATTCTTTAGGATTATCTATTTTCCATTTTCTTTCCTATCCTTTCTTGGGATATCATGAGCTCATGTCTCATAATAATCAACAGTTTTAATGACAGCCTCTATTCATTATAATTATTTAATTTTAGTACTTAATATATATATATATATATGCATAGTTTTTTTTTTATAACTGTTGGTCATAAGGATCAAACTATAAGAAATTGTGTTTGATGCTTGGAAATTGAATGAGGTGGGGAGAAGATTGCTGTTTATAATACCAACACTCCTTCTCCAAGCAGTAAGTATCTGGGGCTAACCTCTGGTGATCTGGAGATCTTTCCACAAACTCCTTTCATTTGCCTTCCTATTCATCACTTAGCTTGGAGGCCAAAGGCAGTCCTTGAAAGAATCAGTTTCTCAGTAGAAAGCAGTTGCATACTTTTGATTTGATTTGATTTGACATTGGTACTGTTCTTCAGAAGCCAATCCCTTCTACCTTGTTCTTATTTAGTCAACAATTATGGTGTTTGTGTTGGGGAAGTGATTCAGATCAACTGATCTTGTCTCCTAGGGTGACTTCTGTTAAACAGTGATCAGCTAATTGTTACATTTCCTGTCTTATAGTTGTTTTAATGTAAAAAAATAGAACCAGGAAGTTGCTAGCTTTCATTTTTCTCTCCTGTCCCATAAGCTCTTGTGAAGTTATTTTCCTTTTTAAAATATTTTGCTATTTTATAATTGTAGTTGATTTTTATTGGAGAGAATATTTTCACATCAGTAATTGAGCTATGTTCTTTACATGTATTTCTCAAAAAAATTCCTCATTTCTCATAAAAAAATCTGTACATTATTATTTTTTTTTACATTATTATTAATGTATCTACTTTACAGAAGGAAATTGAGACTCTTAGGTTATATAAATTGCCAACATGGACACAACTGGTAAATGACAGAGGGAGAAATCAAATCCAAATTTTTCTGACTGTGGGTATGAATGGATGCTATGTTAAGCAAACTTGGCCAGGAGGTTGTAGTGAATAGAGAGTAGATACTTTAGCTTAAGTTTTTTCCTTTATCTTTTCTTCAAAGCCTAATAAATTGTTATATATACTCAGTGTTCATTTGTTTTCTTAACTGGGTTATACTTTTAAAAACTCAAAAATTGGTTTATTCCTTCTTTTTTTTCCATTTTAATAATAAAAATCAGGATGGTCCCTCTCACTATAACAAGATATGTATAAATCTAGAATAACTTTAAAGTCTAGTGCTTAGTACAAGAAAAAAGTAAATAAATAAAATTGTTTGCTGAAATTCCTTTGTGTCCTCTCATGTTGGAAGATTGCTGACATAAGAAATACTATCATATTTGCATAGCATGACATCTGCAAAGAGGGGTTCTAGGAATACTTTTTTTTTTTAAAAAAGATTTTATTTATTTATGACAGAGAGAGATAGCGAGAGAAGGAACACAAGCATGGGGGAGTTAGAGAGGGAGAAGGAGGCTCCCGCTGAGTGGGGAGCCCACTATGGGGCTCACCCCCTGAACACTGGGATTATGACCTGAGCTGAAGGCAGACTCTTAATGATTGAGCCACCCAGGTGCCCCTAGGAATATATTTCATCTCATATTTCCATTTAAATTGAGTTATATGCATAGATTTTAGATTGCAGAAGTTTATGGGTAATCATCTCCTTTATGTTGAATTTTATTTTATGAGAATATAAGTATGTAAAATATGTAAAAAATTATTGCTAATCCATTCGCATGGAATTTATCAGGGAGATTTAGAGAAAAAAAATTAAATCATAATATCAAAACAAACCTCTATTATAGCACCGTTAATACTTACATGTTGCGATCTTCCAGTCTGTGAGAAAAGGTTTTTGGGTAGTTTTAATGCAGGCAGGCCAGGTTCAAGGATCTAGAGTGGATCCCGGAGGACTAGCCAAGAGGGTCCTTAGCTTCTTGCAGAATGGAAATAAACACCGTGAGCTTAGATGAAGTAAGAGCAGAGTTTATTGAAGACATAGAACTGTTACAGACAGAGTGTCTGGGAGACTCACAAAGGAAAAGGTACAAGAGCCTCATCTTTGCTTGGGATCTGCAAATTTTTTTGGGAACAGTGATCTGGTGTAGATGTCCTCTAGGGATCCAGGAACTGATCCAACAAGAATGAGTGCTCAAGTGTCCTCCATAAGTCATTTATGCCTGGAGCCAGGGGTCTTGGTGTCAAGATATGTGGAGTCAGTCAGTGGTCTTGAAAAATGTTCATGGTAATCTCACCCAAACACTCCTTACATGTTATCGTTTGTGTTGGAAGACTCCAAAGAAATCATTAACTCCTTGACCTTTGTAAAGTGATCATTCACAGAGGCATGTGTTAAGCTGGGGGTACTGGTCCTAGTAAGAATAGAAGCACCAAAAGAAGCAAAGGGAAAAAATAGCTTTTTCCTTTCATGAGGTCCCTTTGGTTTCCCTGTCCCTTTCACACATTTATCCTCATTCTTGTAGACTTCTTTGCAACATGAATTTATCTCTGATGTTACTGGAATCAGTAACCTTGTGAGTATACTGAGTCCAAAGATAAATTGGCTTATTTGACAGTATCTGAAGTTAGTATATATAAAATTCCACTGAAGACTTACTGCCATGACAAAATACCACAGATTTGGGGGGGCCTCAGCAAAAGAAATTATTGTCACATAGCTCTAGAGTTTAGAAGTGTAAAATCAGTGTGTTGTCAGGCCATACCTTCTCTGATACCTATAGGAAAGAATTCTTCCTTGTCTCTACTAGCTTCAGAGGGTGGCTGTGCATGGTGTTCCTTGGCTTACAGCCACATCATTTCTGTCTCTGCCTATATTTTCAGATGGTATTCTCCCTGTATGTCTGCATTTTCACATGCCATCTTTTCCTTGTATCTCTAATAATGACAACAGTCACGTATTGGATTAAGGGCCTATCTTACTCCGTTGTGACCAATGTTGACTTAACTAATTACATCTATGAAGGTTTTTTTCCCAAATAAAGTCACATTCTGAGGTACTGGGAATTATTATGTCAACGTATCTTTCTGAGGGACACAGTTCAATCTGTAATACTTTTTTTTTACAGCATGTATAGTGCCTAAAAAGACTCTACTTATGGTTGGCCCTGATGAGTTGAGTTCTCTGAATATGAGATTAGGACAGTTACATTTAAGTTAACAAAGAATCTGATGTCAAGACACTAAAAGTCACCTGCAGTTATACAAAACTAATAAAAAAAATCATCTAAGACAGTTTCCGGCATTTTCATTTCTAATAGCTACAAAAATTATGAAAATTTTTCTTTTACCTTGCATATAGTTACTATGTAGCTTTTTTGTTATTTGAAAATATTTTATTTCTGAAAATATTTTAATAAAATCTTTGATTTCTTTAAATGGCACATGTGAACCATCTGACCTCTTGTTCAACTCTGCCTGCTCTCCACTGTTACTATTAGATAACCATATTCAATTTATTTTAACAGAGAGAAAGTTATATATCAGATTTTTTATACCTTATATGTAGATAATGAGTGTTTTTATTTTACTGTCAGTGTAATCATATCATTTTATCACAGTTAAGCTGAGAGGAACAATCAAAAAAACATATTGAAATGAAAAAATAAAATTGATTGTTAAGTCATAAAGGAATAGTATGCGTGGTTGGTAGGGTAATATTTCCAAAATGAGTTTTCTTAAGTTTAATGGCCTAATAACCAGCTCTTAAAATTATGGTAAGGGTATAAAATTTCAATATCCAAATATAAATTCCAAAGGTAAAAGCCATACTTTTAAAATCTCATTGTTATCTAGATGCATAATTCTATAGTTATTATATTAAATCACCCTTTTGGACATTATGGTGAAATCCCTTAATACCTTTCATCAGACTTCAAAGATCTCAGTGGAATATTTGCATATTCAATAATTATCTTGGGAAGATTCACACAAAGAGTATCTTTCTTAGGCCAAATTAATAATTACTTTGATATTTAAGTGGTTTCATCATCATAGAGTGAAAGAATTTCTGAATGGCAAAAGGTAGTGAATATCACCTTGTCACCCAGTTTAGTAGCTGTTGCATAAATTCCATTTCCAAATTAATATGTATTGAGAATAAATAGTATTCAAAATACTATTCTGAAGAGGCAAATAAAGTATCAGAGTAGCTCAATAGTTGAATAATCATTGATAATTCTCTGATGACCCTATTTGCTTACTAAGTTTTTCCTCTTGAACTTCAAAATCATACTACTCTATACTTCCTTTTTCACTGTTGCCCTCTATATTAAAATAGTGGAGAGAAGGGAGTTTATGATTAATAATCAGCCAAAGTAGGCATAGATGGGACCTTAGTCAATGTGACTGACAAAGAAACCAAATTAGAATTACCAAAAGGAAATTAGACAATCCCTCTGATAGATTATTTTACAGTTTATCCTAATTTTGAATAACATAAAATCTACACTGAAGATGTAGAGAGGCTCTCTTAGAATTTAAAACATTTGCAAAAATAAAATAAATGAAATATGTGGCATATGTATTTGAGCCTAAGTATTCATTTATGTCTGTTAAAAGTGGCCTACTGAGGAGCTATCAAACTTTTCATCATATTGAACACCAAATTCACTTTAAGATTTGAAATTTATATGTGGTACACCCACATCCAAATTCTGAATTGAGATCAAAATGAGGATATGGTCATTTATAAGTCCCCTTAAGGTCAGACAAAAGAAGTCATAAGGAAATCATGCCTAAATTGAGAAACAAAGGAAGGGAAGGGGTGTTTCTTTTTTATACCTTCATAGAAATAGGATTTAGTTCTAACCAAAGTTGTCCTTTAAGCCTTTTATAGTTAAAGTTGGCAAATAAGAAAACAACTTTAATGAATTATCTTACTGTCCTTTCACAAACCAATCAATAACAACTCTTTCCTTCTAGAGATAATTAAAGTTGATCTAATTAGATTGTCTTCACTTACAAACATGTCATGTAAATAAAGTTAATTTATTATCACACCTAGTTTACCTCTTGGCATTATTATAGTGTAATAATGGAACTATTGTTGCAAATCTTACAACAAACTATATATAGATGCCTAATATTTTTGCTTGAAGCAGGATTCCTTCTTTACTATGAGTTATAATTAACAAATATAACTCATTGTAACACCATGTAAACTTAGATAAGCACAATCAACTACATATCCTTAATTCAAGTTTAAATGTTGAATACTTTTTATACCAGGAAGCTGTAGGTATGTATGTATTATTTACCATCTTGTACAATGTTTTATGTTTATATAGTGAAATATGAAGAAATACTTTGAACATAATCTTTTATAAGCAAGAGGAAAGAAATATACTTAAAATTGAAATATTTTATGTTGTTATTTGAAGCTTTCAGTCATTCAGCAAACATTTCTTGAGATTTTATTCTGCATTGCAATATGCAGGTTAACAGTTTATGGTAGTAAACTGTAATTATGATGCCACAATATGTAGGATTTTGAATTCAGAGCTTAATTGGTATGTGTGCAGATTGTAACCTATAGAGTAGAGGAATTCTTTGATGTTGTTTCATGAAACAGAGCCTTGAAGTAGAGAGTGCCCCAAATTAGCCATTATTTAACTGCTATTCTGATATATGCCGTGTGCATGTGTCACCTGAGTTGATATTTATTTTTTTAAATGTCCTTCAAATTGATCTGTATATAACATATATTTAAAATTTTTTTCAGTGTACCTACATATTTTTTATTTTCTTTGTTCAACATTTCTGTTTGTACCTAAGAACTGCCTTCTGGAATAATTTTCTTTTTCTTGAAATAAAGAGTTTAACAGTACTTTTAGTAAGGGAATTTTGATACAAAGTTCTTGTAAGCTTTTTTACTTTTATTCCACCTTCATTTGGAAACTAGAGTCAGCTGTAGTTGTTATGTAATTGTTCACTCCCTAATGAAAATTTTGTCCTGTTTCTATCTTATTTTGTTGGTTTTGAGAAGTCTTACTATCCTACTTTGCATTCCTTTATAAGAAATCTGTCATTAGCTTTAAAAAAACTTTTTTAGAAGATTGTTTTTAAGTATTCTTTGTTTTTTTTTTTTTTTTTTTTTTTTTTTTAGATTTTATTTATTTATTTGACAGAGAGAAATCACAAGTACACTGAGAGGCAGGCAGAGAGAGAGAGAGAGAGAAGGAAGCAGGCTCCCTGCTGAGCAGAGAGCCCGATGCGGGACTCAATCCCAGGACCCTGAGATCATGACCTGAGCCGAAGGCAGCGGCTTAACCCACTGAGCCACCCAGGCGCCCAAGTATTCTTTGTTTTTAAGGTATTCTTTTTATATTTATTATTTGAGTAGATTTTTTTGTTTATCTGCATAAGATCTAAGTCTAAGGATAATTATGTTTAATTATTTATGAGAAACTCATAATCTTAATCTCATTGATTACTGTCTTTTCCCATTTCTCTCTCTTCGGTACTTCTGGAGTTAGCATTCTGAAATCTCCTTCCTGAGACCAGACCTTTTCTTCATTATACCAACCTTTTTTTTTTTTTTGAACCACTGTGATTCTTTCTGGCTAATTTCTTCAACTCTATTTTCTATTCCACTGTGTCTAGTCTAATACTTTACTTAACCTATCACTTGAGAGATGATTTTTAATTCTTCATTTCCAGAAATATAGGGTTTTTCTTTAAATTTGTTTAATCATGTTTTACCATTTCTTATTCCTTACTAATTTCATTTCATATTTTATTTTATTTTTTTTTCAATGATTTTATTTATTTATTTGACATAGAGAGACACAGCAAGAAAGGAAACACAAGCAGGGAGAGTAGGAGATGGAGAAGAAGAGTTCTGCCGAGCAGGGAGCTGGATGGGGGCTTGATCCCAGGACCGTGGAATGATGTCCTGAACTGAAGGCACACACTTAATGACTGAGCCACCCAGGCGCCCCTCATTTCATATGTTTTATATAAAATATTAATATTTGTATTTTTGGAATCTTATTTTACAAGTTATTTCTTGAGTGTAATGTCTTTATTGATTGGTATTTTCTTTCTTGAGATTATAAAACTTTGACTTTTATCTGAGAGTAATCTTTAATCCATAGATTTTAAATGTGTTTTCCAGTTAGGGTTTGCCTTTGCCTATATCAGGCTTCCAGGGACATTACAAACCAAGATCACTTCAATGAAATTTTAAGCTCTCATTTTTCAGACCTCACAAGTAGAATAAATTCCTGCCTGAGAACCATGTTGTTGGGAGCTCTCAGAGGATGCTTTTTTATTTCTATTTAATTTAAAGCTAAAGTCAAAATTGGCAGACTTCTCATAGCTTCATCTGCAGGGTAGATTTCTTACTTATTCCCCACTGGAGAGTCATGTGTAGATGAGGAACTTCAACGCGTATCTTGCCATATGGCATGGATCCCAACTTGATCTCTAATCCTACATGGAAACCCAACCTCTAGGCTGTCAGGAATTAGTATATGTCTATAGTGCACTGCCTATTACCTTTCATTTACCTTTCTGTATTTTATTTGCCATCCCTTCTGGGCTCCAAAATTTCTCTTACTCTCAGTTAGTTCATTCAGGTATTGTTTTTTTTTTTTGTTTTGTTTTTTATTTTATTTTATTTTATTTTATTTTTAATTTTTTATTTTTTATAAACATATATTTTTATCCCCAGGGGTACAGGTCTGTGAATCACCAGGTTTACACACTTCACAGCACTCACCAAAGCACATACCCACCCCAATGTCCATAATCCCACCCCCTTCTCCCAAACCCCCACCCCCAGCAACCCTCAGTTTCTTTTGTGAGATTAAGAGTCACTTAGGTTTGTCTCCCTCCCAATCCCATCTTGTTTCATTGATTCTTCTCCTACCCACTTAAGCCTCCATGTTGCATCACCACTTCCTCATATCAGGGAGATCATATGATAGTTGTCTTTCTCTGCTTGACTTATTTCGCTAAGCATGATACGCTCTAGTTCCATCCATGTTGTCGCAAATGGCAAGATTTCATTTCTTTTGATGGCTGCATAGTATTCCATTGTGTATATATACCACATCTTCTTGATCCATTCATCTGTTGATGGACATCTAGGTTCTTTCCATAGTTTGGCTATTGTGGACATTGCTGCTATAAACATTCGGGTGCACGTGCCCCTTTGGATCACTACATTTGTATCTTTAGGGTAAATACCCAGTAGTGCAATTGCTGGGTCATAGGGCAGTTCTATTTTCAACATTTTGAGGAACCTCCATGCTGTTTTCCAGAGTGGCTGCACCAGCTTGCATTCCCACCAACAGTGTAGGAGGGTTCCCCTTTCTCCGCATCCTCGCCAGCATCTGTCATTTCCTGACTTGTTGATTTTAGCCATTCTGACTGGTGTGAGGTGATATCTCATTGTGGTTTTGATTTGTATTTCCCTGATACCGAGTGATATGGAGCACTTTCTCATGTGTCTGTTGGCCATCTGGATGTCTTCTTTGCAGAAATGTCTGTTCATGTCCTCTGCCCATTTCTTGATTGGATTATTTGTTCTTTGGGTGTTGAGTTTGCTAAGTTCTTTATAGATTCTGGACACTAGTCCTTTATCTGATATGTCGTTTGCAAATATCTTCTCCCATTCTGTCAGTTGTCTTTTGATTTTAACTGTTTCCTTTGCTGTGCAAAAGCTTTTGATCTTGATGAAATCCCAATAGTTCATTTTTGCCCTTGCTTCCCTTGCCTTTGGCGTTGTTCCTAGGAAGATGTTGCTGCGGCTGAGGTCGAAGAGGTTGCTGCCTGTGTTCTCCTCAAGGATTCTGATGGATTCCTTTCTCACATTGAGGTCCTTCATCCATTTTGAGTCTATTTTTTTTGTGTGTGGTGTAAGGAAATGGTCCAGTTTCATTTTTCTGCATGTGGCTGTCCAATTTTCCCAGCAACATTTATTGAAGAGGCTGTCTTTTTTTCCATTGGACACTCTTTCCTGCTTTGTCGAAGATTAGTTGACTGTAGAGTTGAGGGTCTATTTCTGGGCTCTCTATTCTGTTCCATTGATCTATGTGTCTGTTTTTGTGCCAGTAGCATGCTGTCTTGAGGATGACAGCTTTGTAATAGAGCTTGAAGTCCGGAATTGTGATGCCATCAACGTTGGCTTTCTTTTTCAATATCCCTTTGGCTATTCGAGGTCTTTTCTGGTTTCATATAAATTTTTGAATTATTTGTTCCATTTCTTTGAAAAAGATGGATGGTACTTTGATAGGAATTGCATTAACTGTTTAGATTGCTTTAGGTAGCAAAGACATTTTCACAATATTTATTCTTCCAATCCAGGAGCATGGAACATTTTTCCATTTCTTTGTGTCTTCCTCAATTTCTTTCATGAGTACTTTATAGTTTTCTGAGTATAGATTCTGTGCCTCTTTGGTTAGGTTTATTCCTAGGTATCTTATGGTTTTGGGTGCAATTGTAAATGGGATTGACTCCTTAATTTCTCTTTCTTTTGTCTTGCTGTTGGTGTAGAGAAATGCAACTGATTTCTGTGCATTGATTTTATATCCTGACACTTTACTGAATTCCTATATAAGTTCTAGCAGTTTTGGAGTGGAGTCTTTTGGGTTTTCCACATATAGTATCATATCATCTGCGAAGAGTGATAATTTGACTTCTTCTTTGCCGATTTGGATGCCTTTAATTTCCTTTCCTTGTCTGATTGCTGAGGCTAGGACCTCTAGTACTATGTTGAATAGCAGTGGTCATAATGGACATCCCTGCCGTGTTCCTGACCTTAGCGGAAAAGCTTTCAGTTTTTCTCCATTGAGAATGATATTTGCGGTGGGTTTTTCATTGATGGCTTTGATGATATTGAGGTATGTGCCCTCTATCCCTACACTTTGAAGAGTTTTGATCAGGAAGGGATGCTGTACTTTGTCAAATGCTTTTTCAGCATCTATTGAGAGTATCATATGGTTCTTGTTCTTTCTTTTATTGATGTGTTGTATCACATTGACTGATTTGCGGATGTTGAACCAACCTTGCAGCCCAGGAATAAATCCCACTTGGTCGTGGTGAATAATCTTTTTAATGTACTGTTGAATCCTATTGGCTAGTATTTTGTTGAGTATTTTCGCATCTGTGTTCATCAAGGATATTGGTCTATAGCTCTCTTTTTTGATGGGATCCTTGTCTGGTTTTGGGATCAAGGTGATGCTGGCCTCATAAAATGAGTTTGGAAGTTTTCCTTCCATTTCTATTTTTTGGAACAGTTTCAGGAGAATAGGGATTAGTTCTTCTTTAAATGTTTGGTAGAATTCCCCTGGGAAGCTGTCTGGCCCTGGGCTTTTGTTTGTTTGGAGATTTTTAATGACTGTTTCAATCTCCTTACTGGTTATGGGTCTGTTCAGGCTTTCTACTTCTTCCTGGTTCAGTTGTGGTAGTTTATATGTTTCTAGGAATGCATCCATTTCTTCCAGGTTGTCAAATTTGTTGGCGTAGAGTTGCTCATAGTATGTTCTTATAATAGTTTGTATTTCTTTGGTGTTAGTTGTGATCTCTCCTCTTTCATTCATGATTTTATTTATTTAGGTCCTTTCTCTTTTCTTTTTGATAAGTCTGGCCAGGGGTTTATCAATTTTATTAATTCTTTCAAAGAACCATCTCCTAGTTTTGTTGATTTGCTCTATTGTCTTTTTGGTTTCTATTTCATTGATTTCTGCACTGATCTTTATGATTTCTCTTCTCCTGCTTGGCTTAGGGTTTCTTTCTTGTTCTTTCTCGAGCTCCTTTAGGTGTAGGGTTAGGTTGTGTACCTGAGACCTTTCTTGTTTCTTGAGAAAGGCTTGTACCGCTATATATTTTCCTCTCAGGACTGCCTTTGTTGTGTCCCACAGATTTTGAACCATTGTATTTTCATTATCATTTGTTTCCATGATTTTTTTCAATTCTTCTTTAATTTCCCGGTTGACCCATTCATTCTTTAGAAGGATGCTGTTTAGTCTCCATGTATTTGGGTTCTTCTCAAACTTCCTTTTGTGGTTGAGTTCTAGCTTTAGAGCATTGTGGTCTGTAAATATGCAGGGAATGATCCCATTCTTTTGATACCGGTTGAGTCCTGATTTAGGACCGAGGATGTGATCTATTCTGGAGAATGTTCCATGTGCACTAGAGAAGAATGTGTATTCTGTTGCTTTGGGATGTAATGTTGTGAATATATCTGTGATGTCCATCTGGTCCAGTGTGTCTTTTAAGGCCTTTATTTCCTTGCTTATCTTTTGCTTGGATGATCTGTCCATTTCAGTGAGGGGAGTGTTAAAGTCCCCTACTATTATTGTATTATTGTTGATGTGTTTCTTTGATTTTGTTATTAATTGGTTTATATAGTTGGCTGCTCCCACGTTGGGGGCACAGATATTTAAAATTGTTAGATCTTCTTGTTGGGCAGACCCTTTGAGTATTATATAGTGTCCTTCCTCATCTCTTATTATAGTCTTTGGCTTAAAATCTAATTGATCTGATATAAGGATTGCCACTCCTGCTTTCTTCTGATGTCCATTAGCATGGTAAATTCTTTTCCACCCCCTCACTTTAAATCTGGAGATGTCTTCGGGTTTTCAATGAGTTTCTTGGAGGCAACATATAGATGGGCTTTGTTTTTTTTATCCATTCTGACACCCTGTGTCTTTTGACAGGGGCATTTAGCCCATTAACATTCAGGGTAACTATTGAGAGATATGAATTTAGTACCATTGTATTGCCTGTAAGATGACTGTTACTGTATATGGTCTCTGTTCCTTTCTCATCTACCACTTGTAGGCTCTCTCTTTGCTTAGAGGACCCCTTTCAATATTTCCTGTAGAGCTGGTTTGGTGTTTGCAAATTCTTTCAGTTTTTTTTTTGTCCTGGAAGCTTTTAATCTCTCCTTCTATTTTCAATGATAGCCTAGCTGGATATAGTATTCTGGGCTGCATGTTTTTCTCGTTTAGTGCTCTGAAAATATCATGCCAGCTCTTTCTGGCCTGCCAGGTCTCTGTGGATAAATCATCTGCCAATCTAATATTTTTACCATTGTATGTTACAGACTTCTTTTCCCGGGCTGCTTTCAGGATTTTCTCTTTGTCACTGAGACTTGTAAATTTTACTATTAGGTGACGGGGTGTGGGCCTATTCTTACTGATTTTGAGGGGTGTTCTCTGAACCGCCTGAATTTTGATGCTCATTCCCTTTGCCATATTGGGGAAATTCTCCCCAATAATTCTCTCCAGTATACCTTCTGGTCCCCTCTCTCTTTCTTCTTCTTCTGGAATCCCAATTATTCTAATGTTGTTTCGTCTTATGGTGTCACTTATCTCTCGAATTCTCCCCTTGTGGTCCAGTAGCTGTTTGTCCCTCTTTTGCTCAGCTTCTTTATTCTCTGTCATTTGGTCTTCTATATCACTAATTCTTTCTTCTGCCTCATTTATCCTAGCAGTTAGAGCCTCCATTTTTGATTGCACCTCATTAATAGCTTTTTTGATTTCAACTTGGTTAGATTTTAGTTCTTTTATTTCTCCAGAAAGGGCTTTTATATCTCTCGAGAGGGTTTCTCTAATACCTTCCATGCCTTTTTCGAGCCCGGGTAGAACCTTGAGAATTGTCATTCTGAACTCTAGATCTGACATATTACCAATGTCTGTATTGATTAGGTCCCTAGCCTTTGGTACTGCCTCTTGTTCTTTTTTTTGCGTTTAATTTTTCCGTCTTGTCATTTTGTTCAGATAAGAGTATATGAAGGAGCAAGTAAAATACTAAAAGGGTGGCAACAACCCCAGGAAAAAATGCTTCAACCAAATTAGAAGAGATCCCAAATCGTGTGGGGGTAAAAAGGGGATAAAAAGAGGTTCAAAAAGGAAGAAAGAAAAAAAAAAAAAGAAAAAAGAAAAAAAAAAGTAAAAAGAATTAAAAAAAGAAAACAAATAAAAATATAAAAAAGAAAAAATATGTATATTGGATAAACTAGTTAAAAAACGTTAAAAAAGAAAAAGGTAAAAGTAAAATAAAAAATTACCAGAAGGCGAGGAAAAAAAAACAAAAAATGAAAAAGAAAAAAATCAAATTAACTGTAAGACTAAAAAAAAATCACAGGGAAAAAGCCATGAGTTTCGTGCTTGGCTTTCTCCTCCTCTGGAATTCTGCTGCTCTCCTTGGTATTGAAACCGCACTCCTTGGTAGGTGAAACTTGGTCTCGGCTGGATTTCTTGTTGATCTTCTGGGGGAGGGGCCTGGTGTAGTGATTCTCAAGTGTCTTTGCCCCAGGCAGAATTACACCGCGCTTACCATGGGCCGGGGTGAGTAATCCGCTCGGGTTTGCTTTCAGGAGCTTTTGTTCCCTGAGCGCTTTCCGTACAGTTCCGGAGGACGGGAATACAAATGGCGGCCTCTGGTCTCCGGCCCGGAGGAGCCGAGAGCCCAGGGCCCCACTCCTCAGTGCGCCTTCAGAGAACAGTGCCCAGTTACTCCCGTCTGCCTGACCTCCGGCCATGCTCCGAGCTCACCGATTCTGCCACCGGTTCAAGGTAACACCGAGCTGCGAGTTTACTGTCGGTTCTGTCTCTGTAGCCGGCTTTCCCGTTCCAATACCCGCAAGCTCTGCGACACTCAGACACCCCCGATCCTTCTGTGACCCTGCGGGACCTGAGGCCACGCTGACCCCGCGTCACTTCGCCCCGGTTTAGCCTCTGGAGCGATGTCCCTCAGCGGAACAGACTTTAAAAAAAATTTTTTTTTTTAAAGATTTTATTTATTTATTTGACAGAGATCGTAAGTAGGCAGAGAGGCAGGCAGAGAGAGAGAGGAGGAAGCAGGCTCCCTGCTGAGCAGAGAGCCCGATGCGGGGCTCGATCCCAGGACCCTGGGATCATGACTTGAGCTGAAGGCAGCGGCTTAACCACTGAGCCACCCAGGCGCCCCCGGAACAGACTTTTAAAAGTCCTGATTTTGTGCGCCGTTGCTCCGCTGCTTGCCAGGACCCAGCCCCTCCCCCCGGGGTCTATCTTCCCGTCTCTTTGGATTCACTTCTCCGCTGGTCCTACCTTTCAGAAAGTGGTTGTTTTTCTGTTTCCAGAATTGCTGTTCTTCTTCTCTTCGATCTGCCGATGGATTTGCAGGTGTTTGCAATCTTTAGATAAGCTATCTAGCTGATATCCGGCTAGCTGAAGTAGTCTCAGCCTGCTACTTCTCCGCCATCTTGACTCCGCCCCCCTCATTCAGGTATTTAAAAACATTTTAAAAGATCTTATGAAACAATTTTAAGTATTTGATAGTGAAAATTTTTCCTGCAGATAACTAGACATCCTACTCCTGAAAGGGGTTCCCCATATTTTATGCTGAAATGAATTTAGTCTTGTCTTAAGCAGTAATATCTGTGAAATCACCAGTTGGCTATTCTAGTAAATATGTTATTTTAAAGTACACTTAAGAAAAATACATGTACTTACAAAGGCATGTACCTGTGTGTTTCATAAAATCCTCCTTTTAATAGTTTGGATATGTGTACCACATTTGTTGAAATGTAGGAATAATGAAGATGTCTAGACTGAATCCTATTTTTGTCACTAGCTCGCTGTTTGAACTTTAGGAAAATACGAAAAATTTTGTATTTATAGTTTATTTATTATAAAACAAAAATTACATTTACTTTAAAATATTCATGTGATGGTCAAATAGGGTTATTTATGTTATTTCTTAGTGTAACTCTTGAAACATAGTAAGTGAATACTTACAGCACATTCATTTATTCAAAGCATGCTTATTCAGTTCTATGTTTAGGTATTCTTTTAGATGTGGTGAATACACAGATGCACAATACAGGCACATTCCCCATCCTCATGAAAAGACAGATAGTGAACTAATAAATATGTGATACGTGTTGGGAGTATCCCATGTTATATTATGAAGAAAAATAGAAAAATGATGCTGGATAGGAGAGTTGACTAGGGAAGGAACATTATCCTACATAAAGTAGTTATGAGAAGCCTTTCTAAGAGAGTAAAAGAGGCCAGCCAGGTCATTCACTGTCTTGTAGATGATGTTATGGAGTTTCTATTTCATTCTATTTTGTCATGGAGAAACTATAGGAAAATATTGAGCATAAGGGTGACAGAATCCAATTGAAGTTTTATACAGATCAATCTGGCTGTTACAGAGAAAATAAAATGTAGAAGAATTACAATAGTGAAAGTTAGAGCAGTTATAAAGCTATTTTAGTAATGGAGGTGAGAACTTATAGCAGCTTGGATTAAGAGAGGTTGTGGAGATAATGAGAAGCATTTGGATATTTTCATTATATTCTCATGTTAGAACTAATAGAACTTAATGATATATTGGATATAGGGTGTGAAGGGAAGATGTGAAAGTGAGCCATAGGTTTTTAGCATGAGTACTAGGTAAATTATGTGACATTTATTAAGGTAGAATATGGAAGTCATATATATGAGTCATGGGAGAGATAGCCATATATGTCATCTCAGTTTGCCTAAGAAGGTCCTGTATTCCAACTGCTTGAGTATCCTTTCTAGATTTTAATTTTTTAATGATGTTTGTTTTTATCATGTTTTCATTCAAATAAACTCAGTTGGTTTGATAGACCTTTGTTTTGTATGTGCAGCATCTGCCATTGTCTTGTCTAATAGTGTGTAATTGTCTTGTCTAAACCCTCATGCATTTTCCTTGTTATATCAGTTATTGCTTCACATACTATGAAGCTCTGTGAGCTGCATACACATTCATGATTGTTCATTTTCATAACTGAGCCATTTAAGATTATGAAATTATTTGATTTCATCTTTTAATATTCTTTGTTCTAAGTATACTCTGATATTCATATAGCCTCCTCCTTTGTTTTGATCAGTGTTCACATACCATAACCTTTCTATTATTAACTTTTAACCTATTTATATTATTATAATTAAAGCGGGTTTCTGTAGGCAGCATAAAATTGGTTGCAATTTTCTAAAAATCCAATTTGAGAATCTCAGTCTTTGAGTTGGTGTGCTTGCACCATTTGTATTTAATATCATTATTGATATGGCATGATATAGGTCTACCATTTTATTATTTGTCTTGTTTATATTTTATCCCCTGCTCCTTGTTTAACTTAGATTTTTTTTAATATTTATATTTTATTATCTGATTTTAATATATTTACTGGCTTTTTGGCTATATTTTGTATTTCTGGTGGTCATTTGTAAGGGATAAATACACATACTTTAGTCTAATTAGAGTTAATACTATACAATCACAAGTAAAACATAGAACTTGATATATATACCTTGAGAATCACCTGCACAATTTTATTTTGTTTTTATCAGCCATACATACTAGAAAACTTAAAAGGTGAACTATAGACTCATATTTACTGAGATATTTACCATTTCCTGTTGCTTTCTTACTCATAAAGTTCAATATTTCTCTTTGGAATCATTTTCCTTCAACTTCAAGATATAAACAAATTAGCATTTATTTTAGAGCAGTTTTGCTTATTATAGATCCTCTTAGTTTTCTGTCATCTTTATTTCAGTTTATATCTAAAGCATATTTTCATTTGATATAAAAATTTAGGTTGACATTTCATCTAACACTTTATAGACACTCTCCTTCTTTTTTCTTTAAGATTTTGTTTATTTATTTGACAAACAGAGATCACAGGTAGGCAGAGAGAGAGGAGGGAAGCAGGCTCCCCGCTGAGCAGAGAGCCCGATATGGGGCTTGATCACGCCCTGAGCTGAAGGCAGAGGCTTTAATCCACTGAGCCACCCAGGAGCCCCTAGATGCTATTCTTCTAATGCTACCATGGTTTCTATCGAAAATCTACTGCCTTTTAGGTCATAACACCTTTATATACAGTATGCCAATTTTCTTTCATTGCTTCAACATTTTTTAATTTATATTTTATTTTCTGCAATTTGATTATATTATGGCTGAATAGGTATGTGTATATATATATATTTGTGTATATAATAAATATAAAAATAAAAAATATTTATATATATAATAAATCCATATATGGATAAAATCCATATATTTTATCCTCTGTGGGATCTGCTGAGCTTCTTGAATCATTCAGTATATAATTTTTATCCAATTTATAAGATGTATGGAATGTATTTCTTCAACTGCTTATGATATGCCAGTCACCTTCTCCTGTCTCTCTAGGACTTCAGTGACAAGAGTATTAGACCTTTTCATATTGTCCTAAGGTCTTTGTAAATCTGATCATTCTTCTTTTGTTTGTTTCACTCTGTTTGTTATGTATGTATTAGTTTCTTAGGGCTTCTGTAACAAAGTACCACAAACTATCTGACTTAAAATAGCAGAAACATATTCTTTCATGGTTTTAGAGGCTAGGAGTAAAAAATCAGGATGGCAGCAGGGTAATGCTCCCTCTGAGACTCTGGGTAGCATCCTTCCTTGCTTCTTTATATTTTGTGGTGGTAGCAATCAGTCATTGGCATCCTTGATTTACAGCTACATCACTCCAAGCTCTGCCTCTGTCATCACATGGTAGTCTTCCTGTGTCTGTCTATCCTTTTTATAAGGACACGTCCTATTGGGTTAGGGGCTCACTCTATCCTAGTATGACTCATCTTGACTAATAACATCTGCAATGACTCTATCTCCAATAAAGTCACATCCTATGGTTCTGAGAAAGACATGAATTTTGGGGGGAATATTATTTAGCCTAGGAAAAAATTGTGTAATTTCTACTAATATATGGAAAATTCCTCTGGTCCACTGAATCTTTCTTTTGTCATTTCCATTCTGATATTGAGCCCATTACAGTGAATTTTTTATTTCAGATATTATAACTTTCAGTTAAAAATCTCAATTATTGGGCGCCTGGGTGGCTCAGTGGGTTAAGCCGCTGCCTTCGGCTCAGGTCATGATCTCAGAGTCCTGGGATTGAGTCCCGCATTGGGCTCTCTGCTGAGCGGAGAGCCTGCTTCCCTCTCTCTCTCTCTCTGCCTGCCTCTCCATCTACTTGTGATTTCTCTCTGTCAAATAAATAAATAAAATCTTAAAAAAAAAAAAATCTCAATTATTCCTTTTATTTTCTAATTTTCTTCTGAAAGTTTTCCACTTTACATTCATGTTAATATTGTTCAGTTTTGTATTATAAAGGATAATTATGATAGCTGATTTAAAGATTTTTTTTTAATAATTCTACCTCTGAGTCATCTCAGATGATCCATCATAATGCTCCAAGTTAAATGCTAAAGGATGGTATTCAAGTTAAAGAGAAATGACATAAACTAGGTGTTAGTATCTTTTGATTGCCCTTTCTCTTAAATATGTTCATATTTTCACAATTCTTTGTATTTCAGAAATTTTGGATTCTCTTTTAGAAATTCTGACCATTATTTCTTGGTAACCTGAACCCTTTTCTATCCTACAGAAAATTTTATTTTTATTTTATGAGATGCTATGACTGAATTGTGTCTTCCCAAATTTCTTTTTTTTTAAGATTTTATTTATTTATTTGACAGAGATACTATGGCTAAAGAGATGTATGTCTGTGAGTGCTAATTTGAGGATACTAGCAAGCTGTAGATTATCACGTTTGAAGGAAAATATATGTTCAATAAAGGAAATTTACTTTGTTTTTAATAGTCATAGGAAAGTAAAACCTAGTATTTTATGCAGATAAATGACTGGATTAGATGTGTTCAAAAAGATCCTCCATTCTCCACAACTACTATTTTTAGAAGCAGTTGGTAGTTCTATAAAAAAGCAGTAAAATTAATTATTTAAGTGTATGCAGGAAATGATGTGAGTTTAAACAAAATGATAGCTATGGAAATGGAAAGAGGAATTTCAGGGATTAAGAGATGATCGGATGTGCAGGGATGAGAAAGATAAAAGAGACTAGGAAATTTCCTAAATTTTTTCTTGGAAAAATTTATGGACCTTAATGAAATTCACTCAGGTGAGAGCTATAGAAAGGGGAGCATAATAACATAAACAGATAATGATTATGCTTTCAACATGCTGAATTTGAGTACCTATGAAATTTCTCAGGACCTATTTAAAGTAGGCAGATATACACATTTTAAGCCCACAAGAGAGACCTGTACTAAATATAATTTGCTAATTATCATTGTTTTCTGAAACTTAGAATATAAGCTTAATGAGAGGCAAAGACTATGTCTGCTTTGTTTACTACTGTCTTTTCAGCACTTAGTAAAGTATCTTCCCTAATTAGGCATTCAGTAAAAATATATGTTGAATGAATAAATCAGTTTGTATTTTGGTATTTAGTTTATAGGTGTTGATGAGATCACTTGAGAAGATTATATAGAATGAGAAGAATGGAGGGCCAAGAGCACAGCCATCAGGAAAATGAACATTTATGTAATGTCAATCCCATTATATACAAATGAAATTTGAAGAGAAATAGACTGAGATAAATGGGAATCCAGAAATTGGATTTTTTTTTTTTTTAACCAGAGGTAAAGAAAAAGAAAGTTTCATAAAATTCATCAGAATTAAGTCAATGGCTACCAAGAGACCCCATAAGGAAAAGAGGAAAAAAGGGTCTTGCTGATCCTGGTGTCACTACAAAGATCAGAATGGCCATATTGAGAATAGCAATTGGAATGATTAGACAGAAATTAGATCAAAGTATGTTGAGGAGTGAAGGAGAAAGGAGCTAGTGAAAAATGTTAAGTTACTTGCAACGAAAGGAAGGCAAAATGTGAGTTTTAGTAAAAGCAAAGTATAGAATTAGCTTTTGTGTGTGTGGGGTGTGTGTGTATGTGTGTATGTGTATGCTAAATGGGATGATGGAATAATGTGGGAAAATTGAAGGGCACAAGAAAAAGTAGGCATCAAAGAAGGGCAGATTTATAAAATTTAAGTTCAAATGCTGTATCTTTGTTGATTTAATAGGGCATTTCTGAACACATATACACATTGTTGAATGGGCAGCTATACATAGGAGGATTAGACAAAGTTTTAATTAAGAGGGTTTTTGGTCAGTGTCTTGCAGTGAATGCTAATGAGGTATATTGCATACACTGAGACTGATTTTCATTTGTGCCTCAACCCTGTTAATAAGAGTATCTAATTAAGACATTCATTAAAAGTCTATAATGTTAACTTAATGGGAAAAAATTCAATAGAACTCCATTAGGTTCTCCTTGTTACCTTAAAATTATACAAGTTTAACAAATGCCTTAATTAGTTAGTAAAGGAAAGGAATATTAAACAATTTAATTTAGGATTATTTAATGCAGGGAATAGCATTTTCTCATGCTGATGCTTTATTTTATTGAAATATAACATAGACATTTTTAAATATCTAATAACTGACTTCATTATATGTAAGTAGTACACATTTCTGTACAGGACGTAGAAATGTGATGTATAAAATAAAATTCTAGAGAGATTATAAAACCTTTATGTAGTTCTTGTGTAGATAAAATTCTCATTGTTTTGTTTCCTTCAAAGCTGGAGGTTCAAGTTGATAATAGATACTTGCTCAGTTTTCAAAGACTGTTGACATCATGTTGTAGTAGAACAAAGAGGAAAGAACAAAGCAAAAATTTTGTTGAGATAAAAGACTTTTGGTTTTCATGCAGTGATGCCTTCATGATGCCTTCAGTTCCAGTTGCAGCTGTGGTTGCATTTTTTTCCTCTTATTTTTAATTTTAATTTTAATCCAGTGTTTTTATGCTTTTTCTCTTGCTTTTTTTTGGTTAATAACATTTTATGTTTAATAACAACATTAGTAACAATATTCATCTTCATATTGCCTGTAATAAAAGACCTGACACAGTTGTAGAACTAAAAATAAAAAAAATTTGGAGGCTTACTTCAAGGAAACTGATATTTAAATGTGTACTGAAGGTCAGTAATATTCCTTCTCAGTAAGTTCTGAATGCTAAAAATGAATCAAAACTAAAGATTTTAGGAACCACCTCTTACTTTTGGATTCTGTTGGTATAAAAAGTCTTAGAGCAGATACTACATGAATTATCTGTTCCAAACCCACTGTTCCTGTAATTTGATAACAGTCTGGATATCAAAGAATTATGTCATGTCAGGGAATTTTGACTGGGTTACTATAAAGTGTTTGCCAAAGATTTACAACAAGTAAGGTTCCCTAGAAGTAGAGCCTGAGATGGGGAATCTTGATCAAGTGCTGTACTGGGGGGTAATTCCCAGTAGCAGGGGAATGAGGGAAGCAGGTGGAAGAAGGAAAAAAAAGCAAAGCAAGAATGCTTTTTTAGCTGGAAACTAGCTGAAGATTGATCATACAGGAATGTGCTGAAGTCTAAATTGCACCATGGAGTTAGTACCACCTTGAAACAAGAGGCAGACTTTTTATACCTTTGCATCAGTTAGTTGGCTCAAGGCTGCTTCAGGACAGGAAAAGGAAGCCGAATCCCAAAACATGTAGCGCTCATTTGTCTAAGGGCAATTTGCTGGACAGGGGAGTAACTTGGAGTTATTAGCTAACACAGCAGCAGGTAAAGGGTTTCTGCATGTTCATTCTTTGAATAGCAATTCTCCATTAGTTAAATATTCCCTTATTCTTGGCTTTACCTAGACTTTCTGAATTATTAGAACTTATATTTGAGTGTTTATAAGTGCTGCTAGTTGATTTTCAAACTACTCCACATGCATTTTATTTTTCCTATTAATGAAATTAGAAACATGGTAGTGTCAGATTCATTATTTTATGATTTTTGTACCTCAAGATGCCTAACTCAGAGTTTACTGGCCAAAGAAAGAAACATGTGAACAGAGACTGAAACATAATTTCTGAGTAAAATATCCAAACATTTTTACAGACTGGAAATAATAAAACTGCCTAACACATTGTGATAGCTATTCCATTTTGTTAAGTTTTTATTTTAATACATGCCAAAGAGTACAAATGTAGCAGAAGAGCTAAATCAAAAAAAGCTAAACCAAAAATATATTATAACATATTTTTTCTCTAAATCAATGAAATATTTTATATAAAATAGCTGATTATACTCCAGAACATTTTCTTTCATTTTTTGCATAAATATGTGGTAGTAGTCTTATTTCATCATGATATCTAGAAAAGCTTTCTGCAGTAGGATTTGTAGGACAAACTGCAGACCCTGCTGTAGTATTTTTCATGAGTGCATACATAGGTGATACCCATTACCTTTATTTTGGAGAGAATACTCAAGCCATTGAAAGCAACACTAATCTCTGTCCTTCACCTCAGAGATGTGGTGGTATTGTTGATTTATTGTCTTGGGGAGCAGTTGTATGTGGAAGAGAATGGTTTCAGCATGCATAAGGTAACATACAAAATAATTCAGAACCTAACAAATTTGTTTAAACATATGTGAATTGAAACAAATATACCAACAACTACAAAGACAAACAGGCATAGGATACTTTTTAAAAAAAATTAATACAAAAGTTAAGTATTATCAGTGTATGATAGCAGAGATGTGAAACGCATGTGCAGTGAACAATAGGCCAGGTTAGACTGGAGTTGGGTACTGTTGTGTAGAAAAAAACCAAGCAAACAAACAGTAGAAAGGAAATTATAGAAGCTTTTGCATAATAGGCTCAAGAATTATTGTCTTTTATTTGATAGACTTTTGAATTACAGAATTGATATGAACAGAACTGGACTTATAAAGATGGGGCATGGCCACAGCGTTACTAAATGGTATTTACATGGTAAAGAAATAGTTCAGAGAAGAAAGTTAAGTAACAATTTTAGTGTGGTCCTGAAGTGGACACCCTAAAAATATTAAAGATTTACTTTTTTTAATTGTTATTGAAAAGGAGTCACAGATGTTTCGGTCACATTGCATACAGATTTCTTTTCATTGCAACCACATCACAGAGGTCACTGACGGGCTAAATCCCACCACTTCCTTCAAGGAACAAAGAAAAAAGGGTCTACATATGTGTTGCATTCATTTCTGCTCCTTCTTAGACTGACATCAAAAAACATGTGTGCATATATGATATCAGTAAGATTACTGTTCCTGTATTTCAGAATTACTTTAAGGTCATAAAGGTCATTGCTGTGATAACAAATCTGAACCATCTTGACATTTAGGGTATATGTTTAGTATACAGAATCAACGAATTACTATAGACTAGTGCCAGAAAACTGAAAATAGAATTTCATACAATGCCATCACAGGAAACACAGCAATCAATTGGCTGTGTCAAGGAGGATGTAGAATAAAGGAGCTTCAATAGGAATTAAATTGTTTTAAGTCAATGTGTCCTTTTATTTATAAGTCCTATTTCTTTGGCACATAAATGACATTGTGAACACTAAGGTCAAGAATGGTGTCTTTGGAACCATAATATACACTCTGTGCAGAATTTTCAAATAGCATGTTCTAAATTGAATTATTAATATTTAATTGAAAAAGTTAAAGAAAAGAACAAGAGGAGGCTTACAAAGGGGTTGGGTTTCTAAAAGCCACATAAACCGGTGACATAAGCTAGATACATGTTTCTCATTAAAATAACAAAAATTGAATTTATTCCCTATTCATTTAAACCTTTGTTGAGTATATACTTAGTGACTTTGTTAAATATTACTAATAAAAAAATTGAAAAGATATTATCCCTCCTCTGAAAAATACCATTTTATAGTTTAAGTGGAGGAGAAAACACATGATAGCAAATCCATCAACCTAGTCTGTCAAATTCATAATATAATATAATATAATATATGTATAATTGAAGTGCAATGGAAATAGAGAGGCCAGTGCTTTTCTCTACTGAGGTAGACACAAAAGTCTATACTAAACAGTCAATGGTAATGCCACTCTTCAAAGTTTGTGGACTATTACAGGTAGACTTAGATAGGAAAGGACTGAGAAAGAGCGTATCAGATGGAGGACAGAGCCCATGCAATAGTCTCGGTGATTTGACAATGACATATTTGTGCAAAAAGAATTTGTTGTGATTGAGGGAAAGGAAAATTGGCAGAAACTTAGGCCAGATAATAATTCATTGGGGAGTCACTGAAAAGTTTTATGCACTGGAGGAATATGATACCAAAGGATCAGTGTTCCTATGGGGAAAAGATTATAAAAGCATAGGAAGCTGTTAAGAGGCTTTCTCAATCGCCACGAACAAAAAAATGGTGAGAACATGAATTAAGGCAGTATCATGGAGTAAAAGGAATGTTTTGTTTTTGCTTTTGTTTGTGAAAGAAATTAGGGCAGTGGGATGTTTTAAAGAGAGAGGATGAAATCCAGGAAAATATTCACCTGTCTCTATTAAATGGCCAGTTGGCTGAATGGCAGTGTTTTATGCCAGCATTTAAGTTCTAGTTAGTTCACAATATTGCCAAAATATTGAGTCTTCATATCTATACTCTGGTGTTAGTGCTGTCTTCCTTGGAACAATGGAATATAGGGCCAAAGAGAGATTTCCCTGATTTTCCATATTTCTCTCCCAGTACTTAAGATAGCATGATAAAGCTGTGGTAGTGAAATGAGATATGGACAGTCTTCTTTCTTTCATTTCCGTGATTGGAAAATATTTGAGCTGGAGCCCATTCGTTTCCAGAGTGCCTCTATTCTCATTCTTTGTGTGATCATAGAAGACTTAACCTGCAGGAGCTATTTTGTAACTGATGGCAAGCTTCCAAGTTTAAGTAGCATTGCATATATAACAAAGTTTGGTTCTGCATAAGAACATCTTCAAAATTTTGAAATTGATACACATTCTCCCAGAGAGAGTGAATGCTGTATAATCAGGAGCTATAGAGAGTGGAGTTAAACCCAAGGTTCTGGCTTCTGTGGTTTCATGGGTGAAAGTAGGTGAAACAATGGAAGATGTAATCCAGGTCAAATGGGCATAATGGAAATAAAATATGCCAGTATACTCCTTTTACAAGATCAGTGCTCTAACCACTGAGCTATGGAGCCTATACTCCTTTTTAAACCCCTTGTCACTTCATATTCCCATTTTCTGTAGCCAGTTCTGTTTTTCTTTGATAAACCTTATATTTAGGACATGTTGTGTAAGCACACCAGATAAACAAGTGGTAAAATATGAAATGCCTATGTAACGTATTCATAAGAGGGTCACATTTTAGTGTCAAATACCAAGTTAAATTTTATGTGCAGGTTAAAAAGTATTCCAATCAAATCATGGCCTATCTGCCCAACCCTTCTGGGTGATACTAAAGGGAAAATGAGAGCACATAAGCAACAGATTAAGAGTTTTTAGCAGGGAAAGAAAATAATCTTCCACCATTTTTCAATTCATGGATGCTTCCCGGTAGTAGGGAACATTGGTAAATCAAATGAAACATATGGATATGCAACTTATAGTAACTGACATCTTGGGTGACTTCAACCAAGTTAAGTGGAAGAAATCTGAAATAAAACAAAAGCAATAACAATGAATAGATATATAATTTATTTAAGTATCTTTAATTATGAAGTTTTTATTTTTCCATATGTAGTTTAGATTTTATTCTTAATTGAATCATATTGTATTTTGTTGTACAAACTCCACCCAAATATCTTTCCAGTTCTTTTTAACCAAGGTAGAACTAACTAAACCATGTGTTATTCTACCTCTAATTACTATCTAATTATATTTTTTATGATTTTTCAGTCATAAAGCCATTATCATAGATAGGTGCCTCATTCCCAGGGTACAGAGTTAGTGTATGCATGGATCAGACTCAGCAGATACTCTGTTACATATAGTTAAATTTCTTGTTTTAGTACAGCTTATTTTCTCCTCTGAATTATTTTATGATGAGAACTGTCCACTCAACAGAAAAAAAAGATATTATTTAATGTGTTGTAAACCATTTAAATATGTTCACAGACTTATTCATCCTACTGCAGTGCTCATCCAAAAATACCATTTCTTCATTTCCCTGAAACTATTCTAATTTATTTCAGTACAAGATAATATAAGTTTTAGTCGACTACAATAATTTTAGTTTGATCCTGCAGTTTGAGTGTTCTTTTTAAGTAACTCTTTCTCTTTTAAATTAATGTTCAGTCTTTAAAAACCCCTCTTTTCTCCAAGTTAAGCTCTCTCTTGGGTCCCATTGGTTGAGGGAGAGAAAGTGCCTCTGATACGTTCTTAATATTGGTGCAAAGTTCTCAGTCCTGGTGCCTATTGTGACTGCTTTCTTTCCTGAGAATTAGGTCAAAATTAGCTTCTAAAAGTTGAAGCAGAAGGATTTCATGGTCTGTGCTCTCTCTTTCTGCTAAGTATGACACTATAGCCTCTTAAGAAAGGCTTTGTTTTTGCTTCTGCTACTAGTGCTGCGGATTTTTTTTTTTTTTTTTTAATTCACATAGTACCCAGCTCAGGTTTTCTGCTCCGCTGCCCTCCATTACACCACCACTTTATACCTGATGGTGGAAATTCCCTTATGGAAAATTTTCTGGCTGGAGACCTTCAGCTAAATACCATGCCTCCCACAGGGACAATCAGGAACATCTTGGTCTCTTCTATGAATCCTGGGAACTAGGGGAAAAGGAAATCTCAAGATCTAGACCTGGCATAGTGTATCAATTATTTTATTTTGCTGTCCCACCATCCAAGCTGCTCTGGAGAGCCTGTAACATGATCTCTTTCAAGAGTCTCAAACAAAAGTCTGAATTCAAGCAAAAGCCCTTGTACTTATCATTTTTCTTAAAGTAACCTAACATACCTTGGTCACATTGCATTGAAGACCAATGAAGAGAGATCACTTACATGTGTATCTTTCCTTCCCTCTTGAATTTCTTTCTTATATAGCATAATCACCCTTGCTGTAAGATACTCTGTTGTTGGGGTGCCTGGGTGTCTCAGTGGGTTGAGGCCTCTGCTTTCAGCTCAGGTTGTGATCCCAGGGTCCTGGGATCAAGTGCCACATCGAGCTCTCTGCTCTGTGGGGGGCCTGCTTCCTCCTCTCTCTCTCTCTGCCTCTCTGCCTACTTGTGATCTCTGTTAAATTAAAAAAAAAAAAAAAAAAGATACTCTGTTGTTCCTCCTGCCATTCTTAATTGGGACTGATTGATTTTGTATCCTCTTCCCCTAGGACAGAGGCCCTCATGGCTTATACAATGGGCATAAGATCTGTCCTTTCTACATTGAGGCTGAAAGTTGAAGTGAGCCATGCAGTGTTGAATTGATAGGATAAGGAAATACAGAATCATTTCTCTCTATATATGCATGACTTTAAAGCATATAGTGGTACTGTAAAATAGGACTTTAGATACAAGAATTTCTGTATTTAAAATTTTAACTAGGGTGCCTGGATGACTCAGTCCATTAAACATCTAACTCTTGATTTTTGGCTGAGATCATGATCTCAGGGTTGTAAGGTGGAGCCCTGCATCAGGCTCCGTGCTGGGTATGGAGCCTGCTTAAGATTCTGTCTCTTCCTCTCCTCTCCTGTCCCAGCCCCCTCCCCAAACCTGCTTACATGCATGTTCTCTCTCTGTCCAAAAAAAAAAAAAAAAAAGAAAAGAAAAGAAATAAAATTTTAACCATATTAAGGGATTAAAAATCCTCTTGTGTTAGAATTTGAATATTTTTTCTATTCATTACTATTAAAATAACTCTAAAGCCTTCCCTTTTTCTCTGCCCTACCTGTCTTATCAAAAACAAACTAAACAAAAAGACAGAAATCTCCAAAAATTGAATGCCTCAGGCTAACTAGCAGAAAAGTATATCAGCAAAGATCCATTAATATTTCTCAAATTATTACCCATATATTTTTTACATTTTGTATATTGTATATTTATATCCCTGATTCAGATTATTTTTATGATATGAGTGTTAAAACAGTAATATAAACCTGATTCTACTTACTAGTGAGAGTATTTACCAGACCTATTCTCTTGTGTTTCATATATTATTTGCTTATGACTATATGAATGGATTTTGGCTGAGTCTTCTAAATCTAAATGGAGAAGTTTTTGTGTATGTGCATTCATTAATCATTTTCTGAGCAACAATATTTTCATCAGTTTCTCACAGGGAACTATGACACACAAAACACCAAGAATCTTTGCATTGAAGTGATAGGAAAAATTAAGTATAAAGAAAGCCAATTAAAATTAACAAAAAAAAAATGAGGGGGAAATGGTCATTAAAACATTAAAATGAGGGGTACCTGGGTGGCTCAGTGGGTTAAGCCTCTGCCTCCGGCTTGGGTCATGATCCCAGGGTCCTGGGATTGAGCCCCACCCACATCAGGCTTTCTGCTCAGCAGGGAGCCTGCTTCCCCCTCTCTCTCTGCCTGCCTCTCTGCCTACTTGTGATCTCTGTCAGATAAATAAAGAAAAAATCTTAAAAAAAAAAAAACAAAACAAAACATTAAAATGACCAAGCTATAGTTGGTTAATGTAAGGATTATGTCATAATCTCCCCCTGTCCAGATGTACTGGTCTTCTCTCTGCACGTCCATTCTTTGCTTTCTCTGTCCACTTCTAATACAGCTGTCAGAGGCATCAAAAATGCAAATCTGATCACATCATTCCTCCCTTCATAATGAAAGCAAGAAATCTATAAATTTTATTATTATAGTCTTATTCTCTTATTTAGTATTTTACAAATATTTATATATTAATTTATTAAGACAATGAAAGGGTAAAATATGAAAGCTAAATGGAGGAACTAGAGATATTTGTATTTTAATGTAAATAACTGGTTTGTCATGATGTTTTTTTTTTTATTACATCTTCACTCTATATTGCCATTGTCAACTTAGGTTAAACAGCAAATTCATGCCATTTAATTATTTTGTGTGTCAGCATCCCAGAAGATAATGGACTGGCAGAATAAAAGGGGGAAAAAGATGGATGATAAAATTTTAATAAAATGATTACAAAGGTGTGGGACAGGTTGACAGAAATCAAGAATCATGGAGTACTTTTAGGCTAACAGAGAGAAACTAATGGCCACATTGACTCATGAGGAAAAAAAAAAAAAAAAAGGAGAAGCAGGAGCTACCAAAACTCAGGGAAAACTGGTAGCTGTTAGGAGAGAGCCATGAATATAGAACCTGCAGTCTTAAGTAAAGGAATGCAGACAGTGCCAACCCACAGTGGGCCATTGGGAAGGAACTAAGACAAGAATATCTTGGACCTTTGGACCTTTGGTTCTCCTTTTGGTGCATCTTATTAGTCATACCCACTCAAAAGCCAGAGAGCAAAGGGATCATCCTAATGATGTAGTGTGACAAGCTTCAAAACTCTGGACCACAGGGCTTGGTGGAAAAGGGTCAAGAGTGAATCTAAAATAAATAAACAAATAAAAGAGGAGAAAAAGTGTGACTAGATAGTAAGTATAGGACCAAAGAGGATGAAGCATCAGTTTGAGGTTGTTATAATATCTTAACTTGGCCAAGTTGTTAGTTCTCAATACTCGTTAACAAATGTTCTCAATTAGTGACTACTGTCTTTGTTTATTTTTTCAATTCAGTGTTTCAGTGTCTCCTTATATTATTTGCAGAATAGAGAGATTATATCTCTTGTTTCTATGTAGTCCAAAGAAATCTATTTAACTTTTTTTTTTTTTTAAGATTTTATTTATGTATTTGACAGACAGAGATCACAAGCAGGCAGAGAGGCAGGCAGAGAGAGGAAGAAGCAGGCTCCCCACTGAGCAGAGAGCTCGATGTGGGGCTTGATCCCAGGACCCTGGGATCATGACCTGAGCCGAAGGCAGAGGCTTTAACCCACTGAACCACCCAGGTGCCCCTCTATTTAACTTTTTGAAAGTAACATTTTAATCAAATGGTATGCACGTGGTTTGTGCATGTGTATCTATTTAGCATTGAATCTTTTTTTTTTTTTTAAAGATTTTTTCTTTATTTATCTGACAGAGATCACAAGTAGGCAGAGAGGCAGGCAGAGAGAGAGGAGGAAGCAGGCTACCTGCAGAGCAGAAAGCTTGATGTGGGGCTCGATCCCAGGACCCTGGGATCATGACCTGAGCCGAAGGCAGAGGCTTAACCCACTGAGCCACCCAGGTGCCCCAGCATTGAATCTTTTGTTGATATTGTTTAATCATTTAGTGATTGTGCATAGCAAATAAAATGATTCAATTATTAAGACAGATGCAAATGTTAACTTAGGCCATCATTTGATATTGTTACGTGTTACTGTGGCCAAATATGAGGCCATCTGTAGCTTGATTACATATTTTTATATAGCAGTCGAATTTTCATTTAAAATTATGTATTTATAAATATTCTCACTTAACAAAAGTATAAAGAAGGAATTAATTATAGAAAAAGAATAAAATCTATGTTGGAATTAATTTCTTTCATGCTTTGATCCATTTACTAAATTTTTTCTGTATTTATCATTGAAAAATTAAGTATAAACTAACCATAGGATTTTTATTTATATACATTCTATAAAATATAATTATACTGCATTATTTCTATTTATGTATTTTGCTTAATAAATACCTTACTTAGGATTAAGTTTAGCTCAGGATGATAGAGAAAAGCTATTGTTTTAGTTTTTATTTGCAACAGAAGTTAAGCATTTTTTGCAATATCTATGTAAAGAAAGCAGTACACACAAATTACCAGATTTATAAGTGGAAGATTTCCAGCTTTTTTTCCTAGGTGGAAAAGCGAGGAAATAAAAATTGTTACGGCATTGCACAGTTATATTAAAATGTGTGGTACATATCAGTTCAGAGTATAACGTGGGTGTCTCATAAATGAATTAATGGCTTCATTATCTACTGCTTAAAGAGGTAACAATACCATAGGGGCTCCTACATGCTGACACTTATTTTAGACACTGCAGAAAACTCATTCCAGGCTGGTGATATCTTCAGGAATTAGATGCAAAGTCTAATAAGAAAGTCCGTATTCTCTTACTATGTATTTGAAAAGTGGCACAGAGATGATTGAGTAAGCAACAACAGTAGATTTGTCAAAAGAATGAACAGAGATAGAGACTATTGCATTTGTTAGAAGGAAGAAAAGAAATTTTTAACATTTAAGATTCTTATAAATATTAACCTTTCCACATTCTCATAATTTTTTTTCTGAAATACTCTATTTGTGTCTTAACAAAACTTTTATTTTGCTTCATCCAGCTTAGTTATTTATATATTTATTCACTTTTTGCTGTTCCCAGAGTGACTTACTGAAATATAATCAGATAACATTATTTGTCTGGTAAAAAAATGTAGGAGTGAATCTCCAGAACTCAATATAACCCAGGAATAAATATAAACTCAGGATTCAGGATTAAATATTGACTCATCAAATTGATAATGGAGGCATTCATGTAGGCATCATTGCTTACAATATTGTGTACTACTTTAGAAAAAATTGTAATTACACAAATAGTTATTTTATGGATAAATTACTGACTTGTTAAAAAGGCATAAATAAAATTAAACAGATTACAGAAGTTAAATTTGATAGTGATATGCTGACTGGTTTGGAGGAGAAGTGGACCATGTCATTGACCGTATTTGAATGAAGTGTTAATTAAATTTAGAGTGAATAAAGGGGCATTCTAGGAAGATGAAGAAAACATTAGCGTTTCAAGAAATATTTCTAAGAAGACTTCAAAAACCTTATTGTTTAACTGGATAGAATGGTCATCTTGAAAGAGAAGTAAAAGATAATCTTAATTTTTCAGTTCCAGGAATGAGAAAACAGTGTTAGGAGAAGAGATTTAGAATGATGATAGATGATCTTTGTTATGGAGTAACATGATCAGTCATATTTTAGATGCTTTTATTTTAAGATAAAAATGAAACTTTCAAGTGCAAATTTCCTCTAGAGAGCTGAAATTATAAAATAAGAGCTTGAGGCTAGAGTTAAGAATATAGATGTTATTAGCATAGAGGCAATAGCAATTCAACTAAAATAACAAAAGCAGAATATTTCTGACCTGGTAAGAATACAGAGAGAGGAACTGAGTCATAGCTTAATTGTTTTTTATACTATTCTTCTTTTGAAGCTTCAAGATCCACATCAAATAGCATGAAATCTTTGTGCTTTTTTTTCCTATAATTTCCCAATATATAATGGATAGATGATAGAAAAATTATAGATAGACTTTCTCATTTATGTTTCCATAAAATTGTTTCTTCAGTTAAATGCTTCAAGTTCATATATAGTATTTTCCCACCTTATCTGTTTCTGATCGTATAGTAGACCCCATAGATCTCCTTGAGATTTTACTCTTAATTTCAGATTGACCACACTTGGTGGATGCTAGACCTTATCTTTTACCTATATATGCCACCATTCAAACATTAGTTTAGTTCCTTAAATAAGAAAATAAGAAAAATGCTTTTTAAAACTTGAGCATACTGAACCATGAAAATCAGAATAACAAGACTCTCCAACACACACACATAAGTATATGTTAATGGGAATTTCTGACAATGGCTCACCGTGAGTCATTCATATTCACTCAAAATTACCCGGTTATCATATCACTTACCAAATATGTTGATTTCCTATGATTTTAAATAACACTGCTGAATTCTTAAGCCTATACACATTCTCCTTAACTGCAGCTGATGAACTTAATCTAAAATAGGGCCATCTAAAATAATAAATAAATAAGTAAACAAACAAACAAACAAATTAATTAATTAATGAAAAAATAGGGCCATGTTTCAAAACCTGTCTAATATTTCCACCAAAAAATTTGCTAGCCTGTTTTCCTAATTTCTCCCTTTCCTTAGGTGCTAATAGATTGTCTTTGATCCTGTATAAGGCTAGCCTTTCTGGGGATCCACCAATTTAACCTTAAGCACTTCTCCCTTTGTCTAACTCATTAATTAGGCACTTCCCTCTTTATTGGATCATTCCCATTAGCAAACAAACATGCTATTTCTTGTCTTAAAAATTAATACTCTCTACTAATTCTATATCCTCCCATAGCTACCATACCATATCTTTATTCCACAATTCAGATTCTTAAAATACTTGAATAAATTCTTACCTTTTCCTGCATCCTTTACATGAATTCTAATCTAACCTAATAAACTTTAGATGAATTCTAATCTAATAAACCAGTGACAATTATTATAGTAGATATATCAGTGGATATCTCTCTTATTTAATCCTTCAGGAGAAATCAGTATAATTGACCTCTTGTTCCTTCTTGAAATTTATCCTTTTAAAACCCTCTGGGATGCCACATTCTTCTGAATTTCATTCTACCTCACAGTACACACTTATTCATGCTTTCTTGCTTGCCTCTCTTTTGGGTTTGACCTCTAAAAGTCAGAGTACCCTAGATTCTTTGTCCTGTGCCCTCTTCCTGATTTCTCTATCATCATCATTTGATTTGAAGGTATTAGGTGAAATCTACTTGTCATGCATCTGAAACAATAAAATCCAGACTGGTATCTCTAACTACCAACTGACTTGCCCATTATGATTAGAAAAGCATCTCAAACTTACTAAGACTTTCTTCTACAGTCTACCAATCTCAGCCAATGTTACCATCATTCACCAAATTTTGTTAAAGGCTACAATCTAGAAGATATTCCTGATCTTTGATTTTTCCCTAAATGCCTATATTTGACTCAATTCCCATTGATTTTTTTTCCCAAAACATATAATAAATCTGTCCAAGCTATTTGTCCTAGTTTTATAGACATTGCCTACCTCATTCTCTTTGGTCCAGTTGTATAGATTTTTTTACTTTCTTTATTAAGCCAAACTAGTTTTAAAGGAGGCTTTATTGTAGTTGCTCTCTTTGTAATGTTCTTATCCTTGTTATTTGCTTAACTGGCCCTTAACTGATATTCAGATCTCAAATTAAGCACTACCCTTACTTAACTAATTTCATTTAAATTGAACCAGAAAGAGCCTGACAAGGACATTCTCCTTGATCAAACTTTAGAAAGACTTTTTAAAGCTCTCCTCTCAACTAGTCTTGCATTTTGGCTCCAGTCCTTGCCTGGCCTGCCTGCCTCAATTGTAGCAACAATCCTATTAAGCCAGCAGAGACAGAATCCCTTATCCTTGATATCTGATCACCTTGTCCTGCCTTCAGCAAGAATTTTATCAAGTCAGTTTAGCAAAAATCCTCCAACCCTTGGTGTCTCCTCTTAGAATTTCCTACCCACTGATCCCTTCAACTCTGCTCATTAGCCATAAATCCCCAGCTGTCTTTTCTGGTTCACAGTTGAGCCAAATCTGTCTTCCCTATTACAGTATTCTTATTGAATAATCTTGAGTAAAGTCTTACTTATTTCAGAAAGTGTCAGGATATATATTTTTAACAAGGTATAACTACATCATTCAATCTAGTCACCCAGTTCCTATCATTGCCTTCAGATTAATTTACTTATCTATGTAAAACTTACATTGCCAGGCAGCTTTAATAATCTTTTCTACATTTCTTTTTTTAAATTAATTATTTTTATTAACATATAATGTATTATTTGCACCAGGGGTATAGGTCTGTGAATCGTCAGGCTTATATTCTTCACAGCACTCACCATATCACATACCCTCCCCAGTGTTTGTAACACAGTTACCCTTTGCACACCCTCCCTACCCCCAGCAACCTGCTTAGTTTGTTTTGTGAGATTAAGAGTCTCTTATGGTTTGTCTCCCTCCTGATCCAATCTTGTTTCATTTTTTTCCTTCCCTACACCGCAGACCTCCCACTCTGCCTCTCAAATTCCTCGTATCAGGGAGATCGTATGACAGTTATTTTCCTATGATTGACTTATTTTGCTCCACATAATACCCTCTAGTTCCATCCATATCATTGCAAATGGCAGGATTTCATTTCTTTTGATGGCTGCATAGGATTCCATTGTGTGTGTGTGTGTGTGTGTGTGTGTGTGTGTGTGTACCACATCTTCTTTATCCATTCATCTGTTGATGGACATCTAGGTTCTTCCCATAGTTTGGCTGTTTGGACATTGCTGGCTATAAACATTTGGGAGCACGTGCCCCTTTGGATCACTATATTTGTATCTTTATAGTAAATACCCAGTAGTGCAATTGCTGAGTTGTAGGGTAGTTCTATTTTCAACTTTTTTAGGAAACTCCATGCTGTTTTTCAGAGTGGCTATCCCAGCTTGCATTCCCAACAATAGTGTAGGAGGGTTCCCCTTTCTGGGCATCCTCTCCAACATCTATCGTTTCCTGACTTGTTAATTTTAGCCATTCTGACTGGTGTGAGGTGGTTTTGATTTGTATTTCCCTGATGCCTAGTGATGTGGAGCACTTTTTCTTGTGTCTGTTGGCCATCTGGATGTCTTCTTTGCAGAAATGTCTGTTCATGTCCTCTCCCCATTTCTTGATTGGATTATTTGTTCTTTGGGTGTTGAGTTTGAGAATTTCTTTATAGATTTTATCTGATATGACATTTGTGAATATCTTCTCCTGTTCTGACAGTTTCCTTTGGTTTTGATGACTGTTTCCTTTGCTGTGCAAAAGCTTTTAATCTTGATGATGTCCCAATAGTTCATTTTTGCCCTTGTTTCCCTTGTCTTTGGCAATGTTATTAGGAAGAAGGTGCTATGGCTGAGGTCGAAGAGTTTGCTGCCTGTGTTCTCCTCAAGGATTTTCATGGATTCCTGCCTCACATTGAGGTCTTTCATCCATCTGGAGACTGTTTTTGTGTGTGGTGTAAGGAAATGGTCCACTTTCATTCTTCTGCCTATGACTATCCAATTTTCCCAACACCATTTGTTGAAGAGACTTTTTTCCATTAGACATTCTTTCCTGCTTTGTCAAAGATTAGTTGACCATAGAGTTGAGGGTCTATTTCTGGGCTCTCTATTCTGTTCCATTGATCTATGTGTCTGTTTTTGTGCTAGTACCATACTGTCTTGATGATGACAGCTTTGTAATAGAGCTTGAAGTCTGGAATTGTGATGCCACCAACTTTGACTTTCTTTTTCAGTATTCCTCTGGCTATTCGAGTTCTTTTCTGGTTCCATATAAATTTTAGGATTATTTGTTCCATTTCTTTAAAACAATTGATGGTATTTTGATAGGGATTGCATTAAATATATAGATTACTTTAGGTAGCCTAGACATTTTCACAATATTTGTTCTTCCAATCCATGAACATGGAACATTTTTTCCATTTCTTTGTGTCTTCCTCATTTCTTTTGTGAGTACTTTATAGTTTTCTGAGTACAGATTCTTTGCCTCTTTGGTTAGGTTTATTCCTAGCTCTCTTATGGTTTTGGGTGTAGTTGTAAGTAGGAATGACTCCTTAATTTCTCTTTCTTCTGTCTTGCTATTGGTATATAGAAATGCAACAGATTTTTGTGCATTGATTTTATATCCTTACACCTTAACTGAAATCCCATATGAGTTCTAACAATTTTGGAATGGAGTCTCTTGGGTTTTCCACATCAAGTATCCTATCATCTGCAAAGAGTGAGAGTTTGACTTCTTCTTTGCTGATTCGGATGCCTTTTATTTCTTTTTGTTGTCTGATTGCTAAGGCTAGTTCTTCTAGTACCATGTTGAATAGCAGTGGTGGTAGTGGACATCCTTTTCATGTTCCTGATCTTAGGGGAAAAGCTCTTGGTTTTTCTCCATTGAGAATTATATTCGCTGTGGGTTTTTCATAGATGGCTTTGATGATATTGAGGTATGTTCCCTCTATCCCTACACTTCAAAGGGTTTTGATCAAAAAACATGCTGTACTTGGTCAAATGGTTTTTCAGCATCTATTGAGAGTATCATGTGGTTTTTGTTCTTTCTTTTATTAATGTATTGTATCACATTGATTGATTTGTGGATGTTGAACCAACCTTGCAGCCCAGGAATAAATCCCACTTGGTCGTGGTGAATAATCCTTTTAATGCACTGTTGGATCCTATTGGCTAGTGTTTTGGTGAGAATTTTTACATCTGTATTTATCAAGGATATTGGTCTGTAATTCTCCTTTTTGGTGGGGTCTTTGTTTGGTTTTGGGATCAAGGTGATGCTGGCCTCATAAAATGAGTTTGGAAGTTTCCCATCCATTTCTATTTTTTTGGATCAGTTTCAGGACAATAGGTATTAATTCTTCCTTAAATGTTTGGTAGAATTCACCTAGGAAGCTGTCTGGCCCTGGGCTCTTGTTTGTTGGTAGATATTTGATGACTGCTTTAATCTCCTTCATGGTTATGGTTCTTTTCAGGTTTTCTGTTTCTTCCTGGTTCAGTTTTGGTAGTTTATACGTCTGTAGGAATGCATCCATTTCTTCTGGATTGTCAAATTTGCTGGCATAGAGTTGCTCATAATATGTTCTTATAATTGTTTGTATTTCTTTGATGTTGGCTGTGATCTCTCCTCTTTCATTCATGATTTTATTTGTTTGGGTCCTTTCTCTTTTCTTTTTGATAAGTCTGGCCAGGGGTTTATCAATCTTATTAATTTTTTCAAAGAACCAACTCCTAGTTTCATTGATCTCTTCTACTGTTCTTTTCATTTCTATTTCATTGACTTCTGCTCTGATTTTTATGATTTCTCTTCTCCTACTGGTTTTATGCTTTCTTTGCTGTTCTTTCTCCAGCTCCTTTAGGTGCATGGTTAGGTTGTGTGCTTGAGACCTTTCTTGTTTCTTGAGAAAGTCTTTTATCACTATATACTTTCCTCTTAGGACCACCTTTGCTGTGTTCCACATTTTTAAACATTTTTGTTTTCATTTTCATTTGTTTCTATGATTTCTTTAAAAATTCTTCAATTTCCTGGTTGACCCATTCATTCTTTAGTAGGATGCTCTTTAGCCTCCATGTATTTGAGTTCTTTTTAGCTTTCCTCTTGTGATTGAGTTCTAGCTTCAGAGCATTGTGGTCTGAAAATATGCAGTGAATGATCCCAATCTTTTGGTACCAGTTGAGACCTGATTTGTGACCCAGGATGTGATCTATTCTGGAGAATGTTCCATATGCACTAGAGGAGAAAGTGTGCTCTGTTGCTTTGGGATAGAATGTTCTGAATATATCTGTGATGTCCATGTGGTCAAGTGTGTCATTTAAGGCCTTTATTTCCTTGTTGATCTTTTGCTTGGATGATCTGTCCATTTCAGTGAGGGGGGTGTTAATGTCCCCTACTATTATTGTATCATTGTCCATGTGTTTCTTTGATTTTGTTATTAATTGGTTTATATAGTTGGCTGCTTCCATCGTAGGGGCATAGATACTTAAAATTGTTACATCTTCTTGTTGGGCAGACCCTTAAGTATGATAAAGTGTCCTTTCTCATCTCTTATTATAGCCTTTGGCTTTAAGTCTAATTGATTTGATATAAGGACTACCATTCCAGGTGTCTTTTTATGTCCGTCAGCATGGTTAATGGTTTTCTAGCCCCTCACTTTAAATCTGGAGGTGTCTTTGGGTCTAAAAGGACTTTCTTGCAGACATCATACTAATGGGTTTTGGGTGATTATCCATTCTGATGCCCTGTGTCTTTTGATTGGGGCCTTTAACCCATTTACATTCAGGATAACTATTAAAAGATATGAATTTAGTGCCATTGTATTGCCTATAAAGTGACTGTTACTGTACATTGCCTCTATTCCTTTCTGGTCTACTACTTTTAGGCTCTCTCTTTGCTTAGAGGACCCCCTTTCAGTATTTCCTGTAGGGCTGGTTTAGTGTTTGCAAATTCTTTTAGTTTTTGTTTGTCTTGGAAGCTTTTTATCTCTCCTTCTATTTTCAATGATAGCCTAGCTGGATATCGTATTCTTGGCTGCATATTTTTCTCATATAGTGCTCTGAATGAATCATGCCAGTTCTTTCTGGCCTGCCAGGTCTCTCTGGATAAGTCTGCTGTCAATCTAATATTCTACCATTGTATGTTACAGACTTTTTGTCCTGAGCTGCTTTCAGTATTTTCTCTTTGTCAATAAGACTTGTAAGTTTTACTATTAGATGACGGGATGTGGACCTATTTTTATTGATTTTGAGGGGGGCTCTCTGTGCCCCCTGGATTTTGATGCTTGTTCCCATTGCCATATTAGGGAAATTCTCTACTATAATTCACTCCAATATATGTTCTGCCCCCCTCTCTTTCTTCTTGTTCTGGAATGCCAGTTATTCTAATAATGTTTTGTCTCATTGAATTCTCCCATCATGGTCCAGTAGTTGTTTGTCTCTCTTTTGCTCAGCTTCTTTATTCTCCATCATTTGGTCTTCTATATCACTAATTCTCTTTTCTGCCTCATTTATCCTAGCAGTAAGAGCCTCCATTTTTTATTGCACCTCATTAATAGCTTTTTTGATTTCAACTTGGTTAGTTCTTTTATTTCACGAGAAAGGAATTTTATTTCCTCCAGAAGTGTTTCTTTAATCTCTCCCATGCTTTTTCAAGCCCAGTTAGCACTTTGAGAATTGTTCTGAACTCTAGTTCTGACATATTACTAATGTCTGTATTGATTAGTTCCCCAGCCGTTGGTACTGCCTCCTGTTCTTTTTTTTTTTTTTTTTGTGGTGATTTTTTTCCACCTTATCATTTTATCCAGATAAGAATATATGAATGAGAGAATAAAATACTAAAAGGGGGGATGCCTGGATGGCTCAGTTGTTTATGCCACTGCCTTTGGCTCAGGTCATAATCCCGGAGTTCTGGGATCGAGTCCCACATCAGGCTCCCAGCTCCGCAGGGAGTCTGTTTCTCCCTCTGACCTTCACCCCTCTCATGCTCTCTCTCTCTCTCTCTCTCAAATAAAAAAAATACTAAAAGGGTGGCAGAGACCCCAGAAAAATGTATGCTAAGCAAGTCAAAAGAGATCCAAAACCAGGGGGAGAAGAAAGTAGAAAAAAGAAATAAAAATTAAAAAAATAATAAATGAATTTATTTATTTATTTATTTGTTTATTTATTTATTTCTCCCATCATGGTCCAGTAGTTGTTTGTCTCTCTTTTGCTCAGTCTAATATATATATATATTAGACTGGTGAATAGAACAGAGCCACCCACTTGATTGATTTTGGTATATTTTGGTCTCTTAGAAGAAACTACCTCCCAAAATTTTAAAGAACGAAAAACTTAAATATATAAAAGTAAGGATAAACATGTTAAAGGAATGGAATATGACTGCAAAGATGAAAATTTTTAAAAATTCTATAAAAGGGAATTGATAAGGTAACTTGGTTGGAAAAAAAAAAAAAAAAGGACGGAATGTGCTGAGGCTGTAGGCCAGAACAAAGGCATGTGCTAGATTACGGTATATTTTGATCTATTAGAAGAAATTGTATCACAAAATTTGTAAGGAAAAAAACCCCCTATATGTATCCAAAAAATAAGGTTAAATACAATGAAGGGATAAAATATGACTAGGACAATGAAGGCTTAAAAAGATGTTTTTTAACAGAAAAGTATTGTTGAGATAAACTAGTTAAACAACATTATAAGAGAAAAGAGGAACCATTTAGAAAATAGAGTAAGAAAAAAATAAAATTAAAAAAAAATTTAACTTTGCAAGACTGAAGGATTGTGGGGAAAAGCCATAAATTCTATGCATTGCTTTTCCCTAGCTTTGGAGTTTCGCTGTTCTCCTTGATAGGTGAGCTTGGTCTTGGCTGGATGTTCTTGCTGACCTTCTGCAGGAGGGGTCTGTTGCAGTGATTTTCAGATGTCTTTGCCTAAGACATATTGCACTACCCTTGCCAGGGACCAGGCTAAGTAATCTGTTGGGGTTAGTTCTCGGAGCTTTTGTTTCCTGAACGCTTCTAAACCACCATGAAAATGGTGGCCTCCCAATCTCTGGCCTGGAGGTGCCGAGAGCTCGGGGCCCCACTCCTCAGTGTGCCCTCAGAGATAAGCAGTCAATCACTCCTATCTCCCTGGTCTCCCACCGCACTCTGAGCTCACCCGGTCTGTGACCAAGCATTCCTATCTCTGGTGCTAGCCCCATTTGTAGTCTCCAAGCTCAGCAGATTCCTGCTGCGCTGCTCCTCCTGAGGAGGAAGGTGAGTTTCCCTGGATCTGCCCCTTGTGGGGTTTCTGCTCGAAGGTAAGTGATCTGACTGTGCTTTGGATCACAGTTTAAGGTAACCCTGAGCTGAAAGCTCACTCTTTGGCTCTGTCTCTGTTGTCGGCTTCCCTGCTCTTGATACCTGGCAGCTCTGCTACTCTCAGACACCCCCATATTTCTGTGGCCCCACGGGACCTGAGATCACACTGTCCCTGGAGGGCTCCACCCCTGCTTTGCATCTGGAATGATGTCCCTCAGTGGAGCAGACTTCTAAATGTTCAGATTTTCTCCACTGCTCCAGTGTTTGCTGGGAGCCGGCTCCTCCCCACCGTGGTCTATCTTCCTGTCACTTTGGATTGACTTCTCTGTATGCCCTACCTTTCAGAAAGTGGTTGATTTTCTGTTCCTAGAATTGCTGCCCTTCTTCTCCTCTATCTCCTGTTTAGTTGGTAGGTTTTCAGAATGGTTTGATACCTATCTAGCTGAACTTCTGGTATCTGATGTCATTTCAGTCTGCTACTCGTCTGCCATCTTGCCTCGAACTCTTTCCTACATATCTGTTCTTTCTTTTATTCTTTCTTTTTTTGCCTTCCTATCTCTTTTTTTCTCTTTATAAGTTCTTTTTAATTTTATTCTTCTTTCTTTTCTTCTTTGCCTTTCCCCACTGTAATATATACTTCATGTAAGCAGACATATTATCTCTTTTAACCACTGTATTCTCAGTGGTTGAAGAGCTATTGCCATAGACCAGACTCATAAAAACTTGTAAAGACACTCACTGAATCATTAGAAAATCCAGGTACATACTATGATAGGAATGGTGGTGAAAGAACTAGAAATTAGAATAAAGATAGGGAACTATTTCTCCGCAATGGAAAAGTACTACACAGGACATTATAAATGGTATGATGGACAGGAAGGTGGGTATATTACAGATTTAGGGTAGATGTTAACTGAATAAAAACAAGTAAGATCACATAATAAAGAGTAGAAATCATTAAACACTCTCCAAATTAATAACTTATTCTAATACTATTTAAAATTAACCTTAATATTTAATAATAATAGGACTTAAATATGCTTGTTTCTCTCCTCACCTCTTACAAATAGAATTAATATAAAGAATGTCAAGGATTTTTGACATGTCTGTATCATATTTATTTTTAAACAATTTTATTAAATGAGTCTGTTAGGTACTGGTACAGATTAAATAGTACAGAGAGATAGAGTGACTAGGTGATTGATCAGACATAAGCTCAGTGTTATCTACTTCTTATTGGAGTCACCCCAAGTCCGTGGTTCTATTTTCAATTTTTTTTTTTTTTTGTCCATGAGTACAATTTTACATGTTCTCCTGGATGACTAGACTCAGGGAGAGTAAATGATGCATGGATCTATTATGATAACCTGTATGGCAATTTATTGATTTAAAATGAAAGTGTGGAACACTGGATGGCTCAGTTGGTTGAGCGTCTGCTTTTGCCTCAGGTTGTGATCTCAGGGTCCTGGGATCAATTCCTACATTAGGCTCCCTGCTCAGGGGGGAGTCTGCTTCTCCCTCTCACTCTCCCTCTCTGTTTTCTTACTCTCTCTCTCTCTCTTTCTCAGAGAAATAAATAAATAAATAAACAAATAAATATAAAATCTTTAAAATTAAAATGAAAGTGTAACTACTGAGGGCATCCAAATGTGTCTTCTTTATCCCTAAATAAAATGTATTTAGGAAAGTACTATTTTGGAACTTTTTTATTAAAGTCAGATTCAGAAAAAATGACAATAGACTATGATAATTTGATGTACCTAGCTAGCTCCATGGTAAGCCAAAAAATTTTAGAAGTTAAAGAAATAAATAAAAATCAGTAACCCTATTGACCAGAATGTTGTTTTCATGAATAAAATTTTATTTATGTTTAAACGTGGTAAGAGGAAAAACAATTGTTAAGCATATGTTATGTAAAGTTACACTTGCTAGTCAGTCTGTGTCTAGAACTTAAGTGCAATTATAGTTACTGAGTGAGTTTGGTTTAATGTACTGACATCTACACATCTGAATAACTGCTCAAAATGAGATCAATCTTGTAGGGTAAATATGTACTTTAAGTGCTCTTGTGGCCTCGTCAGAATTAGGTCAGGTTTGAAATACATGTTGGCGATTTGTTTTTCTGAGGCTAAACTCTGCCTTTCAAAAAGTAACAAGGAATGGAAGAGAATAGTTGTCAGATGTCCTATGGAGTTCCAGACAGATTTCCCTTGTGAAAAGAAAGAAAAATCAGAGAGATCTTCAAAGTGTTCCTCTTGATTTCCTAAACTTTGGACTCTGGTGATTTTTTTCATTTTTATGCTGTAAAGGATTTAGTTTCTTTTCCTGTTTTCAGGACATTCTGAGGCCATGTGTTTGCAAAACGTGTATCACAAAGTAATAGTGGTGAGTTTTGTTTCCTTTGCTTCAGCAAAATATTTTGTATCTATTTGTTAAAGAAGAAAGTTTTATTCAAAATCTTTTCCCAAAGAAACCATGACTAATTCAAAAAATAGAAGTTTCTTGTCTTCTGTGACAGCAAATTGTAATGCAAAAGTCTCTCTGTCCTTCTCTTCTGTCATCTTCCCTTTGCTGCTACAATGAAGCTATCCATAAGCAATGCCATACAGTAAAGTCAGTAGCCCAACAGCATCATCATTTTATGTCAAGATGCACTGAAGTCTGTGGCAAGTTTTAATGGAGACTTTAATGAGACACTAATCTTTTTAGGGCTATCTTACTGAACTGGTAGATTCCTAAGTCAGTCTGTTAAGAGTAATTCCCCTCAGGTTTGAATGAACATTGCTGAATCTGAGCCTTCCACATTTGTGGGACCATACAATGGACTGAGTCTCAACAAAAATGACCATAATTTCCATTGAAAATATGTGACCACTTCATACATATCTGTGATTATTTTTTCAAACTACTTGTTGAGTGCCTACTACATTTGAGGTTGAGGGATATTAGGATGGTAAAGGCAAGGTATGTGTTCACATGGTGCTTAAAATGCAACATGGAAGAGAGAAAAATTAATTATTTAGCGAATATGATAATCTTCAATGTCATTAAATATTATGAAGGTAATCAAACAGAGCTGACATGGGGAAAAAGGATGAATAAATAGGGTTAAATACTTTAGATAGGGTGACATAATTTTAGGCAAGATAACATCTCTGAAGAAGTAACATTTGATCAGATCTGAATAAAAATAACTGACCATGTGAAAGCTTGGTTATCAGAAAATTCATGCAACGGGAACAGTGAGTGTAAAGATCATAATGCATGAAAGACCTGGAAATTTTATAGATTCAGAGGGAAAAGGCCAGTGTTTTTACTATACTATAGTATACCAAGGGAAGTGTAGCAGTTGATGAGGTTTCAAAGGAAGTCAGGACCCAAGTCATGTGGCATTATGCTGGCTATGTCAGGGAACTGGAATTTTATTCTGTGCACAGTGAACATTCATTAAGGAACTGTAAGTAATAGAATAAGATGATCTAAGGTAAGTTTTTAAGAAGCACACTTTTATTTTTCTCTTTTTCATTTCCTCTCTTTTATTCTTTCTATTTCTCTTTCTCAGTCCTTGATTAATGTGTGTGTGTGGGTTTTATGTGTGTGTTCACATATATAAAATCAGTCTGAAATGATCCATGGACCTATGAAGTTCAGCCATATTGAGCACTCAGGGACTCATCAATGTTTTCTTTTGACTAATGATGTGATGTGTCCCAGATGTTAAGTGAACCCATTCCCAGATGTCCTCTATATTAAGCAATCTCAGATTTAATGAATTGTAACTTTATAAAGTGTGTTTTTAAGATTAGTGAAGTAAATGGAGTGTCAGAGAGATTTAGTTAGGAGGTGAGAAACACATGTTTGTTTTAGGGTCATTTTGAATATGTGTGGGGGCAATAGAGCCTCTAAACATATTTTTTAAGTCTGTTTTCATTAATGGGGTTGTGTGAGTAACCATGGGATTTTTTCATAGGCTCTTTACAAGTGTAGTTTGCCACATTGCAACTTTTGATAAGTTAACATGCAGTTTAAAACCTTCCTTAATAAGCTTTCAGAAGTTTATCAACTCTCATTATTAATGTTTCATTTTCACAGACCTCTGAATGCAGCAAATTAATGTTTATATGTGTATGTATGCACATTTTAACCATTGTGATTCAATTAAATAAAAGCAGAAGAACTAAAATTACACAGATGTTGTGCTTCATTAAAAGATGAAGTGCCTGAGGATACCTGCTTAGTTTCTGGTGAAAAGTTACAGTGGCTCCAGACCTCACTCAGAGAAGACCCATAGGGAGATCTGGACCATCACTTACCTAGTGAGATGATCCTCCCTCAGAGAATCCAAGGCCTTTCTTTTTTATCTACCTCATCCATCACATTTGGGAAAACACCCAAGGGTCCAGTAACAAACAGGGATTACTAACATTGCTTAAACTCTCTTGTTCTGCTTCTCTAGTTATAGACATTAGATACACAGACAAAATATTGAAGTAAAACACAGAATTCTTAAGACCATTAATTGTGAGTAAACCCAATCTTTCATTGAAATCCTTAACTATTTTCATACATCAAAAAGAAAGGTATTTATTGTGAAATTATAAGTACAGTTTGTAGTTTCTGAGGCAAATAAGATAAAAAAATTACAGGAAAGTTAAATAACATTAAACAACGAAAAGTCAACTTATAAAGCCCGTTGCTTATTTGAGTTTTGGGGCATTCTGGTTCTGTTATAAAAATATATGACATGTGTCTTAATAATAATCTCTAAGCGACTCCAGAATTGTTTCTTAAAATACTATTCAATACAAAATGAATAATTTGATTCACAACAGGGATTTATCTGGAAAGAAAATTCTAATAAATCTTCCATCCCACTGGGATATTTTGACAAGTGCAATAACAAAAACTGCAGTTGGCAGTCTACAACTGATATCTTGGCCTGTCACCATAACTCTGACCATAGGACTTGAATTAGCTTCCACACAGTTTAATAATAAAAGCTTCTGCCTTTGACCCTTGCGGAGATGCTCATGAATAGGTAAGCACTTTTGGTTGGTTGAATTAGAACTGTTTTTTAAAAAAACAATTTCATCATTTTAGGCATTCATATAATTGAATTTGTGGTATTTAATGAAAGTCTATTGAATGATAGCAAAATGAGTTAATTCCTTATTTTCTTGAGAAGGTGTATATAATTTAGGATTAAAAAAAATCTACATCTTTTCCTTCTTCTTTATTCTTCTGAGTATAAGCAGGGTAGAGTGCCTGAGTATAAGCAGTGCAGTGTGCTTCAAACTGTTTCCAAAAATTTCTGAGGGAGGCATATAGGGAGAATATAGCAAGTCCTAACAGTATTGACCATCTACTGGGGGAAATGTGAAGCAGCCGAAACTTCCAGTCACACTGCCTAATGCCCATGCTATATTCAGCAATGCACAATAGAGATATCACCCCTAGGTGTCATTGTGAAATGTAGGGTGCAGTGTTGCTTGCTGTAATATTTGGGTGTTCTACTGGCATGTAGTGAGCAAAGGCAGAGGATGTTAGATGCAGAGGCTGAAGATGTTACATGCATTGTAACATCTGTAACTGGAACAATTACAATATTCAAGTAGATGCAAAGTAATAAGTCAAAAGTATATGCAATAGTAATATTCAAGATGCAAAGTAATAAGTAAAAAATAGATGCAATACTAATATTCAAGTAGATGCAAAGCCTATTTGTAACTACAAAGTAAAGTTAGCTGAATATTGATCTACAGTAAATTTTTTCTGAATACAACTAGTATTATATTGCATTTATATTCAAAACCCAATATATATTAGAAAATTTTACTGTGTTATGTTTGGAATTTTACATATTTATTCACCGTTGAGATCTTGGGAGATCTTGGGAGTGTTCAGCTTTGTAAATTTGTTTCAGTCAGCATTCATAGTGACCCTACATATTGGTGAATGTATCTGATTCCTTCAGTATATGTTCTAGAGTTGTCATGTTGAGCATATACATACAGAAATATACTATTAGTTCATTATAACTTCATTTTCTTCTATATAATGAGGAGCATTTTATAAATTATTTTGAAATTATGTAAGTTTGTTCTTTTTTTTGGTATAAACTTCATTTCAGTAGAGTAGAGAAAGACTTTTGAGACAGCATCTATGTGTATGATAGGGTTGAGAAAGAAGGTACTTGAGTTGAGTCAGATGACCTGGGTTACAGTGTAGGCTCTGCTTTGTATAAGTTTCTGTCTCAGGGGAGGTTTGAAATTTTGAGCATAGAGTTAGTCATCTGTAATTTAAGAATGAATATATATAGTATACATACCTCGTTTAATTTATGAGACATACAAAATCTGTATGTGAAATTTGCTTTCTGTGAATTTTAAAGAAAGATATAAAGAGAAACCATTCTTACTATTACTCAATAAATTCTGCAAGTGCATTTTTCCCTCTATAGGCTTATTTAATTCCTAAGATGATTAATCTCTTTATCACAGACATTGGGGTTAACCATAATGAAAATAACAGAACTTTCTTTATTCCTAAACAATCATTTTTAAGCCCATATTTAGTACAAGATATTCTCCTAAGTCCAGAGGATGAAAAGAATGAGTATGTCAAATGTGTTTTCCAGTTCAGTTATTTTTATCACGTGTACATAGTTAAATTTAGATTTTCTACAGAAAAATTCACATATAAATTATGACTTAAAGTACCTCTTTTAAGGTGAAATCTTTGATCTTTAAGTAATCTACACATTATGGTGAAAAATTTGACTTTTGAATAAATAATTTGGCTATGTGGATAGTTGATGATGCACAAAGATATAGATACAGAATCAGATACAAGTAGAGATAGATGGCTTTATCACAGTCTTTGGGAATGATTTTACTACATTTACCTTTTAGGCTGAACTGTTCCACACATTCACAGAACAATATGATCCAAATAAAATACTACTTACCAAATCTATACGTCCTTTTAAAAGTGTGCTTATGTTATACCTTTGTAAATGGAAACTTGTTATTAATTGCTATTTTTGTTTTTATTTATTTTATTTTTTAAATATTTTATTTATATATTTGACAGAGACAAAGAGAAAGAGAGAGAGAGAGAACATAAGTAGACAGAGAGGCAGTCAGAGAAAGAAGGGGAAGCAGGCTCCCTGTTGAGCAGAAAGCCCAATGCAGGGCTTAATCCCAGGACCCTGAGATCATGACCTGAGCCAAAGGCAGAGGCTTTAACCCACTGAGCCACCCAGGAGCCCCTAATATTCATGTTTTCAAATAACACAGTTTAGATGACAGATAATGCAAGTAACTGGGCATTTTATATAGTGATCAGGGAAAAACAACAACAACAACAATAACAAACAAATAAACCCAAACCAAACCTGAGCCCTTTACAGAGGATATGCGGGGTCATTTTGGAACTTTGAAGTCTAGAATGATGCTGGTCTAATTTCTTCAAAAATCACAATGTAAGCAATGTTTCAGAAAATTTATGCTTGGATTCTGTCAATGATAATGATCAGAACTTCTGGTATTACATTGTTCCGTATGATTTCTGAAGTGTTTATATCTGTGTTTTTATTTCATTCTATTCTATTCTATTCTATTCTATTCTATTCTATTTATTTAAATTGCCAGTGACTCAGACATACCAGTATAGGAATGCAGTTTTTAGGACAACACTGCTAGCCTTCTTTACACCAATGTCAACTAGTCTCCAAAATGGAGGCGTTTTCTCTTTTTCCATTGTTTCAATATTACCCATTGGATTTCCAAGAGAAAATATAAACTTAAAGTGTATGCTGTGTCCTTACTAGTGAAAATGGTACAATCCCATTTTGACATTCAATTTATGAATTCAGAAAATAATTACTGAGAACCACTTTGTTTAAGATAACGTAAAGAACATTGTATGAGTTGAATTGTGTCCCCCGGAAAATGTATGATGTTAGTCCTTACTTTCATTACATCAGGATGTGACCGTATTTGGAAACAGAGTAATGTAATTAGTTAAGATAGAGTCATTAGGGTGAGTCATAACCCATAAGCCTTAGAAAAAGTGAGAAACTTGAGCATAGAGACACAGGAAGATGCCATGTAATGATGGAGGATGAAATCAATGTGATGCCTCTACAAGCCAAGGAATAGCAAAGGTTTCCCTTCATCACCAGAAGCTAAGAATGAGGCTTAGAAGAAACTTCTTCTGAGTTCTCAGAAGGAAGCAATCCTGCCAGCACCTTGATTTGGTAATTTTAACCTTCAGAAGTGTGAGACAAGACATTTCTATTATTTTAAACATCAGTTTGTGGTACTTTGTTATCATGGTCCTAGGAAACTAATAAGAATTCGGATACCTATATAAAAAATAAAAATTAAAAAAAAAAAAAAAAAGAATTCGGATACCTAAAAGCAAGTTATTTGTTGTAACAAATAACTAAAAACATAGAAGTGGGTTTGGAATTGGGTGTTGGGCAAAGGCTAGAAGAGTTTTGAAGTATGTGATAGAAAATGTTTAGATGCTTTGAAGAGACTGTGGTTAAAAATATGAATGTTAATGTGAATTCTGCTCAGGGCTCAGAGACAAGTGTTGAGATCTCTGGAGGAAGCTTATCATCTCTAATATATAAACATACATATACCATTGTTTAGATGCATATATCACCATGAACAGATTGTTACTAGACATTTAAATGTTAAAAGATGCTTCTGGTAAAATCTCAGGTGGAAATAATGAAAATATTATTGGACATTGGAGGAAAGGTGATCTTTGTTATAAAGGAACAGAGACTGGACTTGGGCTCTGATGTTCAGTGGTAAAAACCAGAACTTTAAGAGAACCCTTATATGTAGTAATGTGAATTCCTTTGACATTACACAGATGACCTACAAGGTTTTTGAAACTTTTATACCAGGGGCGCCTGGGTGGCTCAGTTGTTAAGCGTCTGCCTTCAGCTCAGGTCATGATCCCAGGGTCCTGGAATCGAGCCCCATATCAGGTTTCCTGCTCAGTGCTCAGTGGGGAGACTATTTCTCTATCTCCCACTCCCCCTGCTTGTGTTCCCTCTCTCACTCTCTCTCTCTGTTAAATAAAATATTAAAAAAAAAAGAAAATTTTATACCAGCAGAAACAGTGCCATCCTGATTTGAAAAAATCAGAGACTTGGCAAAATGGAAGAAGAGTGACTCCCCAGGCAGAGCCCTAGAATAGAGACCTAGGCCAACTGTATCTTTGGGCTTCCAGAGGGTGAGGCCAGGGCCCAGGACTAAGGAATTAAGGCCACACCTTTAGGCTCAGAGGATAGAACACCAAGCAACAGAAAATTATTCTCAGGCCTTGAAATCTAATGGAATTTGATCTGCTCAGTTTTGGACTTTCTGGAAAATTTTGGTCCCTTTTATCTTATGTTCCTTTTAGAATTTCTTTTCTTTCTCTCTCTCTCTTTTTTCTCTTTTAGAATGAGAGTGTTCATCCTTTGCTTTTTCTACCATTGCATTTAGAAAGTACATAACTTGTCTGGTTTCAAGGATTCACAGACATAGAAGAATTTTGCTCCAGAATAAATTGTACGCTGTTTCTTCCATGACTGAGTCAGGTGAAATAGAGCATGAGATTTGGAACTTTGAGTTGATATTTAGAAGAGATTTTGGATTTAAGGTTGACAATAGAATGGGCACTTCTGGAGGTATTAGGATGAAAGAATCTATTTTGCATGTAGAAGGACATGAATTTTGGGAAACCGGAAGAAAGATTCTCATGGATTGACTTGTGTTGCCTAAGGATGGATATATGTTGAAGTCCTAACCCCCAGTACTGCAGTATGTGACCTTATTTGGCAGATATAATTAAATTAAAATGGGGCTATTATGGTAGGTCCTAATCCAACATGACTGGTGTCCTTATAAGAAGTGAGAAATTTGGATATAGACAAAGGGAGAATGCCATGTGAAGATAGAGGCAGGAATCAGAGTGATGCATTACAAACCAAGGAACTGCAAAGACTTTTGGCCCTCACCAGGAGCTAGAGAAGGGCATGGAAGAGATTCTTTCTCAGAGGAGTCAGAAAGAACCAACTCTAGCAACACTTGATTTCAAACTTCTAGTTTCTAGAACTATGAGACAATAAATTTCTGTTGTTTTATGCATCTAGTGCGTGGTACTTTGTTACTGTAGACCTAGGAAATAATAAAAGCACAGTGGGAGAATTGGTTTTTGTAAAAGTTACACTTAATAACCTGATTAATAATTTTAGTAGAATTTAACATGTATATTAGTAACAATAGCATAAATTAGAATTAACAGTTATTGTCCAAAAAAGAAGAAATGAACACTTAAGCAGATGTTGGATCACTCACATAAGACTAAAATGATCAAGAAAATTAATCTGAAAAAAAGGCTATCTGAGATCTGCAGGATGTGTCTTTCATTTCATTTTTAAAATATATTTAATTGTCATATATATATATATATATATATAAAATCAGAGTATGCTGATTTTAAGTATGGAGTCTAATAAATATTTTAAATAAAGGTTTATTGAAATTGTTGTAGATTCATATGCAGTTCCAAAATACAATACAAAGAGATACCTTTGTACACTTCATCCAGTTTTGCCTGAATGTAGCATTTTACAAAACTATAATATCATAACCAGGTTATTGACAGAATCCAATGATCATATTCACTTTTCACCAGTTTTAATTATGCTTGTATATGTGTTTGTGGTGTGTGTATTAAGCTCTGTACAATTTATCATTTAGGTAGTTATGATCCTGAACAGTTCCAAAACACAAAATCCCTCATGTTACCCATTAATCATAAGCACCACTTTCCTATTCACCCCATCCCTAATCTATCACTAATCTGTCATTCATATCTAAATTTTGTCTTTTGAAATGCTACTTAGATGGAATCCTATTCAATATAAATTGTTGGGATTTATATATATTTTTTCTCAGAACAGTTCTCTGAAGATTTAGGTATCACCTGGCATATGTAGATGTGTCTACATGATTCCTTTGGATTAGTCAGCAGTATTCCATAATGTCTTTATATATAGCTATCAATCTCTCAGCCTGTTTATCTACCACAGTTTGTTTATTGACCTGTTTAAGGATATCTGGAATGTTTCCAGTTTGGGAATATAACAAATGGAGCAACTATAAACATTAGCATACAGGTATTTTTATAAACATAACTTTTTATCTCTCTGGAATAAATACCCAAGTATGCAGTTGCTAGATCACGTGGCAGTTCCATTTCAGAGTCAGCTATTAGCAACTATAATAACATCCATAACTTTAATTTCCTTATGCCTTTTAATTCAACATATTCACCAATTCTGGGGATTATGATATAAGCATCTTTGAGGGGCACTAGTCTGCTTGACACAATTGTTTTATTTCTTCTAGGACTTGTGGCTTAACCTAAATTTTACAGAAAAGCTTGTCTGTTTCTACAAAAAAACTTTGCTACAATTTTTTAAAAATATATTTATTTGTTAATTTTAGAGAGAGAGTGTGAGAGTAAGCCCAAGCCAGAGGGACAGAGGGAGAGGGAGAGAAAATCTCAAGCTGATTGCACACTGAGCATGGAGCCTTAGTCTCACTACAGTGAAATCACAGCTGAGCAGAAATCAAGTTGTTTGCTCAACTGACTGTACCACCCTGGTGCCCCAACTTTGCTGCAGTTTTGATAGGGATACATTAATTTTGTAATAGCTGACATTTATTCTCTTGTATCTTCCAATCTATGAACATCATCACTCTACTTGAATATTTCTAAAGTTCCTTTCTTAAGCATTTTGTCAAACAGGTACTATACACATTTTACATAATAACTAAATGTTGTATTTCACTTGGAGCAATTGCAATAATTGTGTGTGTGTGTTTTTTTTTTTTTTTAAATTTTGGCCTTCACTTATTCATTGCTAGTACACAGAAATGCAATTTTCAAAAGAATAACAGTTTTATTTATAACTCACAAAACATAAAATTTATACTTCAGAGTATACAGTTCAGTGGGTATTAATGTGTTCATATGATTATATAACTATTACCACTATGCCAGGTTGGAACACTTTTGTCATCCCCAAAGGAATCCCAAACCCTTTAAACAGTTAATCCCTGTTCCATCTCCACTCATAACATACAGCCACCACTAATGTATTTTTGTATCTCTGGAATTTTCTCGTCTGGAAATTTTATATAAAACGAATCAGATAGTTTTTATTTTTTTGTTTGTTTCTTTTGCATTGTTTCTTTGACATAACATGTTGTCAGGGCTCAATCATGATTTAGTATAGGTTAATACTTCATTTCTTCTTATTAAAATAATATTTCATTCAATATACTATACTTTGTCCATTCATATGCTAATAGACATACATTTCTATAGTTTTGGTACTAAGAGTAATGCTGCTAGGAACAACTGTGTATTAGTTTTTGTCTTAACATATATTTTCAGTTTTCTTGAGTATATTCCTGGATCATATAGTAATTCTATGTTTAAATTTTTATTGTTAAATCAAAAAGAGGATTTTTTTTTTCTTATGAAGGTGTTTTGACTTTAGTCATGCTTTCTCTGAATCTACTGAGTTGATAATATGGCTTTCTCTTTCGTTATTTTAGTATGGTTTATTATATTACCTTGTTTTCAAATGTTAAATTGACCTTGAAATCTGGTAACAAACCCTGCTTGATTATGACATATTATTCTTTTTATATGTTGTTGGATTCCTTTACATGGTATTTTCTCAAGCATTTCTAGATGTATGCTTATGAGTGATACTGGTCTATAATAATCTTTTTCTAAATTAACTTTTTTAGATTTTGATATATGGTCTCATAAAATGAGATTCTTTCTTCTGTGTTATATGAAGGAGTTTCTGTAAGTTAGTGTTATTTCTTCCTTGTGTGTACTTGTCAGAACATACTAGCAAAGTTATTTAAAATTGTTTTAATGAAAAGTTTTGTAATTTGTACATTCAATCTATTTAATTTGAGGTAATTTTTATTTTTTGTGTCTTATTTCAGTTTGATAAGTTATGAATCTGTCCATATTGTTGTCTCATTTATTGAGAAAAACTGTAAATAATATATTTTATTTATCTTTTCAGTGTCTTCAGAAGCTTCACTTTTGTCCTCTTTATGATATTGACATTGGGAATTATGTTTTCTTTTTTTTTTCCTAATCAGTCTTGCTTGGAGTTACTGATTTTTAAAAGACCTTGTGAAGACACTACTTTTGTCTTTGGAGATTGCCATTATTTGCTTATTTCCTCTTTCATGATTTATTCTCACACATTTATTATTTGCATTTTTTACTTAACATGGAATTAATTTGTTCTACTTTGAGGGTCAGAATTTCAACATTTGTTTAAATTCAGATCACCTCCACTTTTAAATAATTGAAGATTATTTTAAATCCCTCTCTCCAAGAGGGTCCTAAAGCTAAATATTTTAAGTCTCTTAGACCTTTGATTTGAGCCTGCTAGACCTTGAAATTGTGAGATCACTTGACTAGAAGACCTCCAGGATATGATATATTAAGACTGGACACTTAAAATGCACAGAAGGACCTCCTTTTGCCTTGGATCCCAGATTCAGAACACCTGCTGCACAACCATATAGTAAGATGGGATGTGATGTAGATACATTAACTTGGATTTGGTGAAAGAAATTAATGTCATAATTGAAACTATATTCTTTCTAATTAATTTTGGTTTTAACTTTGCTATCAAGAATTGGGTAAACAACAATGAGGCAGTGAAGAGTTAAATTTCCTTGGCAGGATTTAGTAATTATAGATATTGATTACTTTAAAACATCATTGAGCTGACAGGATAAGAAAAGCCCACTTGTCTCACTGTTTGGTCCTTTTATTTCTCACAAGATGGATGAGTTAATAAACAGGGAGCAAGCACTCCCATAAATTCAGCATCTGTAATATTTGTCACCTTCGGAATTACTTGGATGAGAGGAACATCCTTTATGTGAATCCACGGGAGAGGACTAGCAGACTTTCCCTAGAATCTGTATTCCACACTGTGATTAATGCTGTGTTGATGTTTAAAAAGGCAATGTCATTAGGCAAAATGCAGTGAGAAAGATCCATGTTTCCCAAACATGCATTCCAAACATGCTAAGGCTCTTTGTACAGGTTATAGTTTTGCTCCGTAGCATGGTTTTGTAACTTCTTATTTCTAGTAGGATAGTTTCTAAGAGTAAGAAGTTAAACTGCATGTTACACACACACAGACACAATTTTTTAAACTAGGAAGCATAACTAAGTTAGAAATAGATTTAGTGGATATTTTTAATGTTAACATAAAGATCAACTAGTTAAATTTCCTCACTTTAAAATGGAGGGAACTGAGACTTAGAGTAGGCATATTTTTCTAAGGCTACATGAGTATTCAATGGCAAAGCCCCCTAAATGCTCTGATCCAAGTGTAGAAAGAATTAGGCTTAGTTAGTAAATCATGGAGGGTCTATTTCTATTCAGATGTTAGATGGCCCATTATTTCTTTTCTATTTTATAAAAATGTGGTAATTATTAATATCTAAATTTGATTTAGTCTATGGATGAAGTACTTTTTAAAGTAAGTCATTGTTAATGTTTCTTCACATTTGGAATTGAAAATTTTGAATAATATGTAGAGAAAACAAATAGGGTTTGGTTTTCTAAAATGTGTCTTGAGTCAATGGGAACCTTAATGTAATCAAAATGAATATTGTTAATCTTAATATATATATAATATTGTTACTCTTAATGTAATCAAAATGAATATTTTTCAATTGGTATGAATTTTTTTAAATAATAGAAGAATCAGAAACATTAACCTGTAATTGTGCCTATTATAAGGTGAACTGATCTGGCATATAAAACTAAATATCCTAAAATATTTGGCATATTATTGACATCTTGTTCACTTGGTCTAGATTCTCCTTTTCAAATCACATGATTATAAAACCAGATTTCCAGACACACTTAATGTGGAATTTTATTGTTCCATTTGACTGGTCATTGGCAGAATCCATTTGATAGTCAGTAAGCATGGTAATCAAGGTAAATCTTTATTACCAGAATGACTTTTCAGAATAGTGGACATGCATAATGGCAGGAATATAGTACAGTGTGTATTTTTATTATTTTGTAATTTGATATTTTATTATCTCTTTCTAAGAAGAGGCTTGGAAGGTAAACATGCTTACTTTAGTGTCTATATAATTCTAATTCAGTTGGTCAATATTTGTCATAAAAATTACCAAATTTTAGTTATTAGAATGCTTCATCAAATGTAAAAGTGAAAACTCATGACTTTATTTAAAGGTAATTTTTCCTCTCCCCCAACATCTCTTTCTGGCTTGCTTGAGGCGGGGAATATGCAGTACAGAGAGAAGGGATGATCAGCATCTTCTTTGTACTGTGTTCCTTGTCACCCTTTCTTCTGCTGTGCTTCTGACTCTTCCAAAATCTCATATAGGAAATAGCAAGAGAGAAGAGGTTACAAAAAGGAGCAGAATTCTTTTCTAAGTAGCTAAACAAATGTGGGTTTTTGTGAATGCTTAAAGATAGCTTTTCAATTTTGATGACCACATTTGTGAGTAAGCAAGAATACTAAAACCAAGAAATCCAGTTTTAATAAAATTTTAAAAAGTGATCATACTCTAAATTGAGATAAGAGATATTTACATGATCAAACTGAAGCAAATTTGATGTTGATGAATAGGGGGAAATATGCTTTTTAAGATCTTGCTTTTGTGACTGAGTGCTATCTGGAAGTGTTAATTTGTGGCATCGATAGAAAGAATAAAGTCCTGGGTAACGGGCCATTTTCATAGGTGTTTTATTTTTCTGGTGATTCCAACCACCAGAATAATAACTTTAATACCTTGACCTCTCCCTTGACAACACATACACCTATTTAAGTATTTGGTGGGAGGAGGGGGGGTTTGTTGTACTAAATAGGAAAGAAAAAAATAAGTACATGGGATAAATGGATTCACATTAAAGGGATGAGAACTTGGAAGAATAGCTTTATTATGAGTTATTGAATGAGGAAGTGGTTTCTCCATTTGTATAACCTTGAACCTTTTATACTTTCTATGAATAGCCTCTTTTTCCTAGAACACCATTTTCTTCTTCATTGCCATGGAGATAGACAAGATGGAGATGGAAGGCTATGGTAGCCATGTTAGTTATCCTTGGCCCATTCTAATGGGGAGGACAACTGCTACATTGAGTCCAGAATGACATCTATTCCCTTATTAGGGAGATATATGAATGTAGTGATGGTAACATCCCTTGTTTGTCTTCATCAGCATAAGCAATTACATTACAACCAGTTCATGCTCACACCTCTGTAGGTCACAAGAAAAAAAAATCAGTTCATTTTATATTGCTTGAAGAATTCTATTATTAAATTAACATTTTTTTTTTAAAAATAAGCTTTATTTACTTATAAAAATCTTGGCTTCAATATATATTATCATATTCTTGAAATCCAGGAATTTGTATGCTAGTAATAGCTTATTTTTTTCTATTATATATTAAAATAAATTGACAGCTCTTGAAGTTTCAAATATTCCTCTGCATGCCTCTTAAATTATCTTACATATCCATCCTATGAAACAGTATTCCAGTTTGGAAGAGATGACCATTAAGCTTCCTTATAGCCACAAGATTTCACAGTTTCCTAAAATTTACGTTATATATGTACTTCTATTTGTACATTTTATGTATTCATATTTTCATATTTATGAACATAATTATGTATGGCATATGTGATATTGGTGATTAATATTTAGGTCTGAGCATGGTTGCCACTGTAACAGTGTTGGTAATAAAAATATATCTATTTCTTTCCATATAAACTGGTATAAAACTAGCTTGGTAACACTTCACTGCTTTATAAATTAAGCCCAGTGGGTATTGCTGCTTTAAGCAATGTCTTCATGCAGTAAGATATATTGTAGTCTAAGTTGGTTAATCTTTAAGAAAATAAATTTACCCACCAATAGTTTTACATGCTTTTCCTTGGTTTATAGGGTCTTTGAAGATCTGCTGCCTCCCATCTTTCCAGCCTTAACTCCTTCTCTTACCTCTACTTTATATTACAGATATGCTAGTTTGCCCTCAGTTTTCTAAATCTTCACTTGGTTTTAGTTCTCATTGTCTTTTCATTTGCCCAATAATATTTTCTGCACTCTTATGCACAATTCCCAGTCATTCCACAGTGGGATACCTCTGAAACTATCTTCTATACACTCAAGCTTTGTGTTGTACCAAATGTACTAAATGTACTAAAGAATGTACTAAATATTGCTATGTATTCTCAAGTTGATGTCTGTTTTTCCTTTTGTAACAAGTAACACTTGTAATTGTTCAGTGCCTATTTCACTGGATGTTTTATTGACTTTATTTTGGTATATAGTTCTGTGAACTTAAAACATGTATAGATTTTCATACCATCATCACCATCAAGATGGTAAATAGTTTTTTGCTCTGCAAAGAACTCCTTGTTGTTTCTTTAGAATCATATTAACCCTAAGCCCCTTACTCCTTGCAACTACTGATTTCTTCTTCACAGCTACAGTTTAGTCTATATGAGAATGCCATATGAATAGAATCAGTATATACATTTTTGAAACAGGCTTCTTACATTCAGAATAATGCCTTTGAGATACATATGTGTCATTGCATTGTATCAGTAGTTCATTCCATTTTTATTGCTTAGTAGTATTGTGTAGTATGGTTGTACCACAATTTGTTCATCTACCTATTGAAAGGCAAGAGGGTTGTTTTTAGATTTTAGTGATGATGAATAGAGTTGTTGTTTTCCCTCCTGTCAATACGCAGGAGTGTGATTACTGGATCAGATGATATGTCCATGTTTATCTTTATAAGAAACTGCCAAAGAGTTTTCCAGTGTGTACTTGCTGTGTTGCATTCTTACCAGTCAAATATGAGTTCCTTTCAATTCCTTGGTTTTCTTTCTGTATTTAATGTTACCCAGTCTAATAGATACAAGGTAGTATACCATTGTGGCTTTATTTTGCATTTTCCTGTTCATTGATGATGTCAGATATCTTTCTATGTGCTTATTTGCCTCTATGATGAAGTATCTCCCCCTCCTTTTAAAAGCTGCATTGTTTCTGTTCTTACTCTTTAGTTTTGAGAGTTCTTTAAATTTTTTGAATAGAAATTCTTTGCTGGATATATGGTGTACAAATATTTTCCTACTCTGTAGCTTCATCTTTTCATTTTCCTAGGAAATGTCTATGTCAAAGCAAAACTTTGGAGCATTTAGATAAACATTTTGCTTTAGAATGTTTCAGATTTACAAGAAATTTGCCAATATAGTAGGGAGACTCCCTATATACCCAGCATACAGTTTTCTCTGTCATTAAGAGCTTATGCTAATATAGTACATTTTTCAAAATTAATAAACCAATATTGATACGTTCTTAACTAAAGTCCATACTTTATTCAAATATTATTAGTTTTTACCTTTTTCTTCTTCTTTTTTTCTTCTAAGATCTCATCAAAGATACCACATTATATTTAGCTGTCATGTTTTCTTAGGCTCTCTTGGTTGACAGTTTTACAGGCTTTCATTGATTTTGATGTCCTTAACAGTTTTGAAGAGTACTGGTCACATATTTTGTAGGATATCCTTCAGTTGGGATTCTTCTGACCTTTTATCATGTTGATCTGAGATTATTGGATTTGGGGAGGAAAACTAGAGGTAAAGTGACATTGCCATCAAGAGAGCACACATTATCAACTTGAGTCATTTTCATATTAATGTGGACAAACTGGCTGAGGTAATGTTTGTCTGGTTTCTCTCATGTGAAGTTACTCTTTTCCTCCTTTTATACTATGCCTTTGGGAAAATGTCACTATGTGCAGTCCACACTCAGGAAGTGGTTCAGTTCATCCCACTTCATTGGGGGAAAATATCTACATGAATTGTTTGGAAGTCTTCTGTATGGAATGTTTGTCTATCCTAATTATAGACTTTATGGTTGTATTTATTTTTGTAATTACATATTGTATCAGTATAGACTGCTAGGTGTTTTATTTTATACCTGGATCTATAAACCCAACACTTTATTTTCTGGTTTAAATTGTTCATTTTGTATAATGGATGCTCTTTTATTTGGTTCCTGTGTCCTTTTGACATATGCCCATCAATGTGGGATTTAGCAATAACAATAAAAAACAAAAGGTCTGCCTCACTAGGTTCTTTCAGGTTCTTTTCTTTTTCTTTACCCGATTATAACACAGTGGTTAGTGTGTGCTAGGATAGTGGCCATTTGCATACATTTACTTAAATTTTTATTCCATTTCATAGATGAGGAAACATAATAAAGTAAGGCAGGCAAAGGAGAACAGTGTGGCCCAAATAATAATGAATTTCCAAATTTTAATATGTGATTGCATTGATGGTAATAGTGAAGTAATGGCTAGGGTGAAAAGGGAAGATGGATCTTGACATGGTGCACAAGAGGTGTCCAGTTTTTTTTGCTGACTTTGGAAAAAAGATTGGTATTAGTTTAAATTCTTCTATTCCCTCTTTGAGCAAGTTATTAATCTTCTCTGAGCTTTGCTTTCCTTATGTGGACATACTGACTAAGCATAGTGTCATTGCAGATATTATAAAAATAGTATCAGTGTTATTACTGAGTGCTTTCTGTGGGACAAACTGTGTTGAAATATATTTTGTGAGTTCCGATTGCCTACCTTCGCATGGTAATCAAGAAATTATCATAATCTAATCTTTGATTTTATATCTAGACATTCAGACCTATCTTTAGGTCTGTCACATTCTCTGTCTTCTGTCACTCACTCCCTCTTTTTCACACACACACACAGAAATGGATACACAGTGACACATACCAAGTGAAGACACAGTATTTTTTGTCCCAGAAGGTGGCAAACTGTTTTACCATTTTATTGTTCTTTTCATACATGCTCATTCCTTTGTTTGGAATGCCTCATGACCCTTTCAAGGCTGAATAATGCCTACTGTTTATTTAATATTCCTATGAAACGTTTCTTCCTCCAAATAATCGTTTCTGACCTTCACTCAAATACTCTGTGTTCCCATATTCTATTATCAGAGTGTATGTCACTCAGTGTATTGCATTCTTTCATATGTCAGATTCCCCTTTAGGCAATAACCCTCTTGAAGTCAAAGACTGTTTTACATATATGCTCCTCTATAATTAGGATACACCATTAAAAACCACAATTATTAACAATTAATAAATGAACCAACATAAATGTAATGGCTCATCCTTTAAATATTTCAGAAAAATATTTTAATCTGAACTTATAAAATTATATTACAAAAACCCATATTTTTTCCCACTTGGTAAGATAACAACCAAAAAAATGCTTCCCTTTATCCAGCTTCTCACCACTTCTCTTAGAAACTTCAAATTCTATACGGAGTTTAGAATAAATAGGAATTCTATAAAATTTCAGTTATTCATTTTTTTAATGCTAAATCAATGGTTATATAAACTCAGCTTAAATTTAAGTATCCTGCAGTTCATGAATGGATATGAACAGGATACAAAATCTATTTTTGACTCAACCTAAAATGTACATTTAGCTGAAATATTTGATTTCATGTCTTTATTTTAAGAATTTGTGGCAGAAAGAATATATGTATATACATGCACACACATTTCCGTGATTAATTTCATTGTTATTTTAACTACTTTTGGCTTGATATTCAGTAAGTGGCCTTATTTGAACAAATTAATGCTAGTATCTACAGAAAGGATGATAGAATTCAAAGGGTGAATGACCTATGAACTTTTTCATAATTACTTATACACTGAATTGGTAAAAAGTGAAACCAACCTGGGAGATATTAGTCTTTATAATACAGTCGAAACCACCATTTAAAAAAGCTTCAGATTTGTCTGAGGAATGCAACAAATATTAGGATAAAATATTATTAGAGAAGCTAACAGGAGATCATGTTAATAAATATGCTAATTGTATTCCAGTGACTTTAGGAAAAAAGAGTACCCTTGGTACTGGAATTCAAAATAAGGAATTAATTTAAAAGTATGCCATCACTAATACAAATATGCACCATCACTAACTGCCTAGACTTATGGTAAAATTCTCCATGGAATAGTGAACAAGAGTTCAGATCTTTTAAATAAACCTCAATACTTCATAGTAAACTAAATTTTCAGTAGTAAATGAGAAGAAAATATATATGTATATATTTTGTAATGTGATCATATATGCAATTATGAGACCTTTCCTAAAGGAACTATTGCCTCCCCCTCACCTTAGAACATCATTAAGCCTAAACTTCCCATTTTTTGTTAGTATACAGATCTGGTGTCAGAATGAAATAGAATGGATTAATCACTATTACAAATCCAGTTTGGATCTCACTCAACTGGAATATTTATGTTATTTCATTTTTTTCTTTTCATTTCTCCAGAAGAGTCAAGATTGTATATGAAAAATATATGACAGTATGTTGCCGAGTTGAAATAGGTAGTTAATTTTGTAATTTAAATTATAACAACGACTTCTGAATTAAGCTGTATGATGAAATAAATTTCATTGAAAATTGGGGCGCCTGGGTGGCTCAGTGGTTTGGGCTGCTGCCTTTGGCTCGGGTCATGATCTCAGGGTCCTGGGATCGAGCCCCGCATCGGGCTCCCTGCTCCGCAGGAAGCCTGCTTCCCTCTCTCTCTCTCTCTGCCTGACTCTCTGCCTACTTGTGATCTCCGTCTTTCAAATAAATAAATAAAATCTTTAAAAAAAAAATTTCGTTGAAAATTTATTTAATAATCATCAGTCTCTTTAATTATATAGAACACATAATTAATATGTTATATTTACATTTTCTGATAAATTTCATTTTAATTTTTTAAAAAAGATTTTTATTTATTTATTTGACAGATTGAGATCACAAGTAGGCAGAGAGAGAGAGAGAGGGAGAGAGAGAGAGAGGAGGAAGCAGGCTCCCTGCTGAGCAGAGAGCCCAATGCAGGGCTCAATCCTAGGACCCTGAGATCATGACCTGAGCTGAAGGCAGAGGCTTTAACCCACTGAGTCACCCAGGTGCCACTCGTTTTAATTTTTTGACAACATATTAGAAGATTTATCACTAATAAAATGAATGAACAAATTATTGCAACTTGTTCAACAATTATATTTTAAAAGAACCCTCTCAATCTCAACCCTATCAATTCCATAATAATAATGGTTATTGAACTCTTTCACTGAGTGATTAATGTTTCCTTGAAAATCTGGAACAAGTAATTTTATATAAAACAAGTACAATTTTTGCTTATGTCGTGTTTTAATTTTTGAATTTTTACTGTTATATAAAATTTATTCCTCATAATAAAAAGTAAAAATAACTGAAATTAGAACAATTGTTAAGTTAAAATTAGGATATATTTCTAGTGTAATATCTAATTCTTGTTCATAATGAGTAGTTAGTAATACACTAATTCTAATCTACATATTATAAATTCAATTTATTTCCCATCTCCGTGTCCAACCTGGCAAGGTAAAGTGGTTTTGTGTCAGAACTGAGAGGGTATGAATTGAAATGACTTTTGAGACATTTACATATTTGAGAATTAAAAAAAATAAAACTGTGTAATTCATTATGCAAATGTATTATACATAAGCAATTTCAGAAAAATTAGCATGTTTTCACTAATTTTTCAAAAAATAAGCAAAAAATGAGAATGTATTGGGTATAGGAGAACATGATATGTGAACATAATTTTTCTAAAGAGATGGCTTAAAAGTTCAAATTTATACTTGGAATTATACAAAAGAATATGATATTCAATAAAATCTCACCAGTACATACAGAAATCCAGTTTGGTTAAAGTGCTGAAAGGATTACTGGGAAAAAAAAAATACTTGCTTTCAATACACACACACACACACACAAACACACACACAAGCACTCAACACATTTTCATTTACATCATCTAATAAAACTCAATTTTCTATTATCCTAATCATAATGATCCCAAGTCTCTTAAATATTTCTTTCCTGTGTGGGGTTACCCTCTAATAACAAGATTAAGAATTTCAAATGTGATTACGTTGTTGAAGTAGTTACAATAACTACTCATTCACAGAGAGGGAATTGAAATGTCTGGTCAACCTGTCATATGACTCTTTCTCCTCTGCCTTTGCTGCTGTCAGGATCCCAGGATTTTTCTGCTAGGATTCAGTTCCCCAAGCAAGATACTGCTAAATTCAGGAAGCGTCTCTATAGATCCTGTCTAATATAGCAAGAGTCACACTGAGATCTTATCCACCAATAGAAATCATTGTATCATGCTTAGCGAAATAAGTCAAGCAGAGAAAGACAACTATCATGATCTCCCTGATATGAGGAAGTAGTGATGCAACATGGGGGCTTAAGTGGGTAGGAGAAGAATAAATGAAACAAGATGGGATTGGGAGGGAGACAAACCATAAGTGACTCTTAATCTCACAAAACAAATTGAGGGTTGCTGGGGGGAGGGGGTTTGGGAGAAGGGGGTGGGATTATGGACACTGGGGAGGGTATGTGCTTTGGTGAGTGCTGTGAAGTGTGTAAACCTGGTGATTCACAGACCTGTACCCCGGGGGATAAAAATATATGTTTATAAAAAATAAAAAATTAATTAAAAATTAAAAAAAAAAGAAATCATTATCCTTGATAATTCTTAAGTACATCCAATTCTTAAATAACATTTCAAGCTACTGGGGTCAGAGAAAGACTTTGTATTCTCCCCAGTGTTCCTGTCACAGTACGTATTCCATATTGAACCTAGCTGACATTACAGTTCTTTTTCTACAAAGCTCTTCCAGTTTATATCCACAACTGCACATCATTCTTACCCAAATCATGTCTTTGGGGGTGAGTGGGGAGCCTTGAGTATTGGAGTGAGACCTGTCCAGCTGTTGAGCTCCTGTCACTCTTACTACAACTTTTTATTTGGGGCCTTTGGGATTCCCTTCTTTGAAGTAGCCTCACTCAGGGTCACCTCAGACATCAGAAATTTTAAATACTTTAAATTCACAGTAAAAAAAAAAAAAAAAAGTGGGAATACTAATATTTTTCTTGTCAGAAAAATCCTTCCTTCTTCTGATATTATTTTGTCCTTCAAATAACATATTCCAGGAAATATGGGGCAATAAATGACTTCCTCTTCTTACAGAATAAGGCTCAGTCCACTTCCTGAACATAGATCGTCTGTTCACACTATGTGCCATAGTTCTCACATATACTCCTATAAATAAAAATAAGGACCACACTAGTGATTCCTATAAGACTAGTGATTATATAGTTCTAGGGACTTTAAGATAAAAATTGAAAAAGGTGGTCATTTTCCCCTATAATCGTTTGTTTTGGAATTAAAGAAACACATGATCATAGGTGAAAAAAAGAGAGAGGAAAAGCAAGAAACAGAGAGAATTATGTTCACATATCATGTTCTCCTATACCTATAGAGAACAAACTGTGATGGTTATCAGAGGGGAGGTGGGTGGAGGGATGGGTTAAATAGATGATGGGGATTAAGAAGTACACTTGCTGTGATGAGCATTAGATGTTGTATGTAAGTGTTGAGTCACTATATTGTACACCTGAAACTATTATTACACTGTATGTTAACTAACTGGAATTTGAATAAAAGCTAAAGAAAAAAAAAGAAATGCGTGGTCATTTTCAATGTTCAGTTTTCTTGACAATTAGTATAATAATTTTAATGAAAAATAGAAGTTCTGTCTCACAAAATGCTTTGTTTTTTTTGTAGCTAAATATAATGCAGTGATCAGTGTGTGCTAGGGACAATGGCCATTTGCATACCTTTCCTTAGGTAGACTCCATTTTACAATTGCAGAAATGTAGCAAAGGAAAGAAATGAAAACAAACAAAACAATCCATTTTGAAAAATAGGCAGAAGAACTAAGTAAACATTCCTTTTAAGAAGATGTACCAATGGCCAATAGGTAAAATGTTCTTGACATCACTACCAATCAGGAAAATGAAAGTCAAAATCACAATGAAATATCACCTCATACCTGTTAGAATGGCAGTCATCAAGAAGACAAGAGAGTAATGTTGGTCATGATGTGGATGAATGAGAGCCCTAGTGCACTATTGGTGGAAATGTAAATTGGTGCAGCCACTATGGAAATAGTATGGATATTCCTCAAAAAATTAAAAATAGAACTACCCTGTGATCCAACAATCCCACTTCTTGTTATGTATTCAAAAGATACATAAACAAGATATCAAAGAGATAATCTGCCCTCCTGTATTCATTTCAGCATTTTCACAATAGCCAAGATATGAAAACCTAGGTCTCCATCAAGGATGAATGGATAAAATGCCACACACACACACACACACACACACAGAATGTTATTCAGCCATGAGAAATAAGGAATCCTGCCATTTGCAACAACACAAATGGATCTAGAGGGCATTATGCCAAGTGAAATAAACCAAGACAAGAGAAAGACAAATATTGCATGGTATCAGTGATAAGTGGAGTCTTTACAAAAGAAGCCAGACTCATAGAAACAGAGTGGAAAAATGGTTGCCAGGGGCTGGGGATGGGGAAATTGGGACAGGTTGGTAAAAGGAAAAAAAAAGTACTATACCCTTAATTAATCAAACATTAATTTTTTATAAAGTAAGTGTATCATTTTACTTTTTCTAAATCATACCAAGCTCATAATGTTGATTATATATATATTCACTTTGTGACATGGTCAGGATATCACCAAACTGACTTTTAAAATCATTTAACAGGGCGCCTGGGTGGCTCAGTGGGTTAAGCCACTGCCTTAGGCTCAGGTCATGATCTCGGGTCCTGGGATCGAGTCCCACATCCGGCTCTCTGCTCAGCAGGGAGCCTGCTTCCTTCTCTCTCTCTCTGCCTGCCTCTCTGCCTACTCGTGATCTATCTCTGTCAAATAAATAAATAAAATCTTAAAAAAAAATCATTTAACAGAGGGGTATCTGGGTGGCTCATTTGGTTAAACATCTGACTGTTGATCTTAATTTGGGTCTTGATCTCAGGGCCATGGGTTCAAGCCCCATGTTGGGCTCAGTGCTGGGCATGGAACTACTAAAACAAAACAAAACAAAACAAAACAAAACCAGAAAAGAGAGTAAACAGGATCCTATACAATTACATTTAAGATACATGATACATAGAACAGGTTGGAGATTGAATTCATTTTATTTAATATATCATTTAAGTCTATTGTGTAAATATTAACATTATTTTAATAGTGGTTCGAATAAGGGGTGGAATAGCCTAGGGGATACTTTTGAAATAGACACAAGTTCCATTTCACAATATCAGATAAGAGCAGATAGATCTGAAAATTTGTTTCTTGCTCTGGCATTTAAACCCAACTGTGGCCTTTTAAAATGCTAAAATGTCTAAGTGTTATGTTGACTCAGTTGCTTTGCTGGACTGTGTTGCTTAAAGGGAATAGAAGTCTTAATGGGAAGCTACCAAAGTCATAATTCATATCTCGCTTTTATCAGCAGACTGTCAAGGTGGGAAGCATAGGCTTGAAAAATAAGTGTGTTGTGTCATCATCAGAAAAGAAAGTTTTAGTTGCTGAACCTGAGGCTTTTGCACCCCACACATTTCATCAAGCAGTTTTGGTGGACTTTTGATTTGTCACAACTGATAGTAACTTTTCTTAAAGTGATACTGGCCCAAAACTTGTTAAGGAAATTGTGTACAAGGACCACTCACGTGAGCAAAATTTGTGTTTCCCTCTCAATGTCAGTGTGGGATGGGGTCAGCTATAGTGGAAGTTTGCTCTGTCAAAAATACACGGATTGCTAATGAAAAAGCATGTCATATACTCCAGCCTGAGAAAGTCAGGTAACAAAATTATGACCCGCCTCTTAAGCCGAAATCTCAGGAAAGTAGAGAATACCCTTCTATACTAATGTGATACTTTATTTTACTAGGCAGCTTTCCACTGTAATTCTTTGAAAGCACTTAATGGACAATATCTCAAGAAGCTCTAATGTCTCCTGTAGTGAAGCAGAAAGTCAAACACAAAATGACATCATTAACTCTTTCAAAACAGAGGTGAAAACACTTTTTTGGTGTAAATGACTCTCTGAAGGAGATAAGTAAGGGAAAGATTTTGAAAGAAGGTGGTCTGCCTTTATTTTCATTTCTTTAACTTCCCCTCTAATGAAAGAAAAGAATTGGCCATATGAATTCCTGTGGGGCTTTTTGTTAGATGTAGTAGTCTTGGAACTGAATTTGTTAAATCCAGGAAAAACATACTGTAGGGATGGATTAGAAGGACACTGATTGGAAAAGAAAAAGAAAAATCCTCGTCTTATGTATAATACTCTTTAAGCATTCTATAATTATCTTTTGTAGAATTTGACTCATAAACATACACAAATACAGGATTTATGAAAGGTGGGAAGAATGGGGTTCACTGCTCAATTCTCAGGGATTTTTTTAGAGGGCCAAGTGCATATTGGAGCTCAGATAATATTTGTAAAATATTTAAGAATAATCCATGGTGTTTTGATATATTTTACCCAATATTTGTCTTTAAATATTTTTACACTTTCTATTTTATTTCATTTGGCTTTGAACTCATGAATTGGCTTTACTCCCCAGAAGCTATTTTTTTTTTTTACTTTCATTGAAGGAGAAGCTCAAGGAATCAGTTACTCTAGCTATAAATCCAATAGTATCTTCCCTTAACAAAGCAAACATTGAGATATCTGTGGAATATTTTCTTGGAATGACTGAATAGAGGCTTTAGTACAATCACAAATTCTTTCCCAATCTAGACAATCATCATGTCTGTACCTGAGTAACCTACCAATTTCATGTGTGTATTTAAAGCAGTTGTCTCCTGTATATCTTTGGCTCTTTCTTAACTACATTTTAGACATCTAATAAGAATACTGAGTATATATCTTACCTGCAAGATTATATCTTCTTAATTTACTTGTGTTAATCAATAATATTAATTGTATTTATCCTTGTCATTTTTGTTATTTTCTTTAAGTCAGTTAATCTTTGTAGTTATCATTTCTAGTTTCAGTAAGAGAAGGAGACTTGTCTGTGGCTTTTATTCTCTCAGTTTAAATAAAAGAATTTTACTTGATATCCAACTACGTATCTGACCTTCCAGGCATTTTAAATGATTTCATTCTTTTGACAACTAAGTTTACTTTGTAGTTAAAGTCTCATTTCAAATAGAATAGAATGACTTTATTTCAGTATTACTACTTTTCATGCTTCAGGTTATAAATCATTTCTTTATAACATATGATTATGGTTTAAACTTATTAATGGCAATATAATAGGCCTTAAAGTTAAGTGTTTTGATTTGGATAAAATTATTTGAATTGAGAGTTTGTTTTATTAGAACGCTGGGTAACACCTTCCTTAACATTTTTGACATGAACTTGTTAAAGGGATGTAGACTCAGTGATAATGAAGAAACCTTGCCAGTAATTCATAATATTCATTGTAGGTGATGTTGACCTGTCAAAGGAGAACCAACACTTACATTTATCATCATTACAGAATACATTTTAAACCTATCTGAAGTCATTTAAAGATGAAAGTCTGATTTCATTGGGTTCTATTCTGAATCTTCTTCTGAAGTTCTGAAAGAAAAATATATAGTAAAATTTTCTTCCATCTTAACTCCAGGGGTGATGTTAAGTTTGCCTGACACATTTTGTAGACTGAAAAAAAATTTATCTTTGTCATTACCGTCATAGCTATTAACTGAATACACGTGAAATACTATATTAAATATGAACATGTTTTCAGACTGAAGGTTCTCAGTCAAGAGATTTGAATTATCTGTAGGACAATGAAAATTGAAACGAATTAAGCAGAAAATTAATTCAAAATTAGTAAATTAATGGGCTGTAATTATTTTTTTAAATTGAACTCTGACTTGAATTATAAACCTAAAGATGATAGAGGGGGGAAAAAGATTATATTTAATTAGAAGTCTAAAATGTTTCTGTTTTAAAGAAAAATAATGTTATAACATATTTATTTATTTATTTATTTATTTATTTATTTATGGTTTGAGGGGTGTGTGTAGCAGATGATACCAATGTTCCACTTGTGTGTTTTCAGATCACTTTACCATTTTCATGCTGTGCTTTCACTTCTAACAGCCAGCATCTGCAAGAAGAGCCACAGTTAACTGGAATTTACATCTCCCTGGGAGAAGCCCTAGCAAACTGCTCCTGGTATAGAAGCATAACTACTCCAGCTTCCTTGTCCCTGGTCCAGGCTGCTCTGAGGTATGACTGTCTCCAGAATCTTCCATAGAGTTGAGCTTAAATAGTCCTCCATGGGATTTTGTTTGATGCTGAATATTTGTGTGCCTTCTTGCTCTTTCCTGTATCTCTCCTCACTCTCTTACTGTTTATTCCTGGCAGTATTTCTTAACAAATCATTTAAACATGAATCCTCATCTTAGGGCCTGCTTCTGAGGAGTCCCTCCTAAGACAGTGTGGTAGTCATTAATGCTGTTTATTAATTTTTCTACTCTCTGCCTTCTGGGTATAAGTTAGGGTTGTGCGATTGGCCTCCTGTGGTTGAGCGATGGACCAGTTATCAGCTCTGATAGGTGTTATGTGTGCTGCTTCTGCTCTGAGCACCAGACTACCAGCATGAAACCTTTAGAGTTCTTTTCTTTCTCTTCTGGTAACCAAGAATGTTCCAGATAGTGGCTGCTCTATCAGTCGGGACCTGGAGTCAGTGTGACAAAGTGGATCAGAGCCCCACCTCTGGCGTAGTAATCAGAGTGAGAAATAAACTTCTGTTGCATTAAGCTACTGAGTATTTGGGGGTGTTTGCTACACGGCAGTATAATCTAGCATATCCTGACAGATCTAGAGGATGAAAAAAGAGAAGAATCAAGTATGACTAAGATTCCTGACTTGGGCTTTTGGATAAATGGTGTTCACATTCTTTGGGGTTGGGAAAAACAAGGAGGTAGAGCTGGGCTTTATTTACTTACTTATTTTTTAATTGAGATATAATTGACATATAACATTAGTTTCAGGTGTACAATATGATTCAATATTTGTATATGTTGTAGAATGATCACCATCATAAGTCTAGTTAATAGCTGTCACCATATAGAGTTACAAATCTTTTTTTTCCTGTGATGAGAACATTTAAGATCTACATCTCTTAGGAGCTTCAAATATTCAGGACAATGTTATCAACAACAGTCCCCATGCTATACATTACATCTCCATGATTTATTTTTCTTTTTACTGAAACTGTATTGGTTATTGTAGTTGGAAAAATTACTACAGTGATCTGTAGTTTGTTTTAATATAAATTATATTTTTAACAGGGATATATGTCTCCTTCATCCTATTTATTTATTTATTTATTTATTTTAGAGGGAAGCAGGCTCCCTGCTGAGCAGGGAGCCCGATGTGGGACTCGATCCCAGGACCCTGAGATCATGACCTGAGCTGAAGGCAGCGGCTTTAACCCACTGAGCCACTTAGGTGCCCCTCCTTCATCCTATTTATAATGGAAGCTAATATGACTAAATTTATTTTTAATTTCTAAAATCTAAAATTAATTTTTAAAACAGTCTTAAGTCATTCACGTGTCTCAAACTTTCTTTGTTGTTTCCACATTTCTATTTCTAACTCAATTTGTAAAATCCTACTGTCTTTCCCCTAAAAAAATAAAAAGGGGCATTTTGTATGTTTGTCACAGTGTTCTGTGCCTGTATTTTTGAGCTTGTGTGTCAAAACTCTGAGTGTGACAAAAGTTATGCCATAGTAATGCACAAATGTCTTGCACAGATCTGTCCAGATGAGATCTGGCTTTACCACACAGCTCTTATGTCTACATGAGGCTTTGCGTATGTTTGTCTGTGTTTGTATAAAAGAGCAGGAGTAAGAAAGAGTGAATGAGAGTTGATGCAAGATTTTCATAGGTAGTAAGAAAGAAATGTTGTAAGTCCAGGAAACATTATGATGTTTAAATGTTAAATGTCTGTTCAGGGGATATGAAAAGTCCTATAGTTCCATAGTCAAATGAATTGCCAAACTTCCTGATTATACATTGAAAGTGATGTGGTACCCAAGGGAGAAAGAAAATCCACACAAATTAGTTTCTTAGAATATTATTTTTCCTTAGAAATCACTTGTGGATGCACAGCACAAGCCAATGTTCTAAAAGGCTCTATTGCTTATTCCATTTGCTTTGTTTATCAGAGGCATAGCAAGACTTATATTCAGAAGAAAGATATAGAAGTCCTGTCTGATATTCAAGCCAAACACAATGATTCTATCAGGCAAAGGGGGAAATGCAACTCAGAAAACTCTTACTATTTTGATCCTCTGAAGAATTGTTGAAACACATTCAACATGGTATACAGAATGATTTAAAATAATATTTGAGTTTTCTGGGTTCTTGGTTTTCAAACGCCAAGGTTTTATCAGAGGCCTTTAATCTTAGTTCTTCATAGAATTTCTGCAAAAAAGAGTTTATTTTCAACTTTACTGTTATTCAGAGTAATTTCATTTCCATTAAGCCCTCAGTATGTTTGTCAATTTGAGACACCAGTGCAAATTTAATTAAATAATCTTAAATACAAGCACTTAAAAGTCACATGAAGAAATTAAGGTCCAGCTGTTCACCTGTAACTGCTTAATTTATGCTGAATTCTGTTTAATTGAAAGTCAGTAACCTGGAAAGGAAAAGCATATTCACTTGAGATTATATTAGAAACTGTAGAGCATGATCAATTGCATGATTCACAAGAGTGTCTATTTGATACTTTGTTTCAGTTTAAAGTAACACTTTTTGTTTTCTTCAAATATGTGTAACAAATGTATGTGCCATTTTAAGGTAATATTAAATTACTAATATTTTCAATTACATTTGAAAACAAATGTAAATTTAAGCTACCAGAATTACTCTTATTAATGCCATGTGTATTTCAGTTCTCTTGTACTTACATTTTATTGTTATGTGTATAAAATATTTTTAAAAAGTGTGTTCATTTTGTCAAGATTTTGTTTATTTGAGAGAGAGAGAGAGAACATGCAGGGGCAGGGGGAGGGGCAGAGGGATAGGAAACTCCACACTGAATGCAGAGCCTGATGCTGGGATCCATCCCAGGACCCCGAGATCATGACCTAAGTCTGTGAGACACTTAACTGACAGAGCCACCCAGGCATCCCAAAAACTATGTTTATTTTAATGTCATATTAAAGAGATAACTAAAATTATGACTTAAGTATGAGGTATGTTACTTATACCCACATGAATATTGTTTTTAGAGAAGTCTTGTGTTTGGTAATCATTCTGTTACAATTTAGTTGGCTCTTGTTTTTTAGCTCTATCAGCTCTGCATATATACTTGTGCTCAACAGAAGATATAAAAAATCAAAATATTTTCACTTATTGCATTTTGAAAATCGTTTAGCTGCAGGAGAGGTTTATTTATTTAACTGCAAGGGAGATTCTTCCAGCACTTAGTAGTGAGGACACTGGAGCCTGAATACTAGACCTATATTTACTGTGTGAATTTGTTTAAGTTGCTTAACTTTTCTGTGTCTTAGTTCCTCCACTGTAAAAATGACATAGCAGTTAGAATATATTATTATTTCCTTTTATTTGAGATATTTTTCTGTAATAATGCAGGAGAAACATGGCAGTAAATACTTAAAGGTTAAAAAAAACCCTATAAAGGTCTGTGTCATATATATGAAGTAGAGTTGGGAAATGGAAGCTGTAAGAGGAGCCAAGATGTCATTTTTTTGTATGGAACATTGAGCAAGAATTTTAACTCTTTGAATATCAGTTTCCAATTTTTTTTCCTTATGGATTAGTTCAGTCAATAGAAGAATGCATTTTGGAATTCCTTGTAAGTTATAAAGTACTATAAATGCTATCTCTTAATATAATAATAGCAGTCACTGAGACCTGGTTGTGTCACATTTCTTTGGTAAGCATTTCTTTTCAGGCCTGACAAGTTTTATAAGAGTTAAGTAATTAATACAAAATAACAGTATCATAGACTTTTGAGATTCTACCAAAGAAAAACTCACATGGATACTGTATGATGAATTACCAAATTAGTTTAGCTCATATAATTAGAGTCTTGCTTGCTAAAATTATTATAATTCTATTCCGTGCTATGTTTATTAAATAAATACATACCCTCTTACAACTAGGGGAGTATAGCTAGTGTTATCATCATTGTACCTCAAGTTTCAATTGATCAGATATTCTAAAGTTTCAAATTATTTGCTTAAGAGTCTGATGTAATCATCCTAAGAATGAAAGCTAGCAAAAGTTGATTTTATATATCACAGGTAATATATTTTTATCATATGCCTATCAGCTGTACTATGTTTTTATAAGTCTTATAAGTCACAAAAAAAAGCAGGAAGCATTTGGGCTAATCTTACATTTGCCTTTGAAATTAACTGGCAGATCGATGAGTCCAACCAACAACTAGATTTCCCTTTTGGAAGACAGATGGCGATATACTGAGGATCCCAGAGTAGATAATGCTTTGCAATGTTTTTTCTTGCCGTTTTCTGTGGCTGTCAGTTTTTTCTAACATCTTTTCTTCTTCATTTTTTAAAGATATATAATTATTTTTGAAAAAAAATCTTATTTATTTTTTGCAATTTTATTATTGCCTGATAAACTTTTTAAGATTTTGACTTATTACTAGAATTAGTGGGATAAATGTCCTTAGTGAAGTTGTTTTTGGTGCACTCTTTCATAGGGTGAAACCGATATCCTGATTCTACATTAGTAAGAACAATGTGGAGATTATCAGGTAAAATAGTGACTTGAATGCTGGTGTCTAATTTCACTAATTTTAGAAGCAAAATTTTTTGTAAAAAAGTTAAGGCAGATATTTTATTTTATTTTTTAAAGATTTTGTTTATTTTTGAGAGAGAGAGCACACAAGCAAGGGGGAGCTACAGGCAGAGGGAGAAGCAGGCTCCCCACTGAGCAGGGAACCTGATGTGGGACTCGATCCAGGACTCTGATGAATTTCTGAGGCTCAGTATGAAGAAATCTCGTGAAGAAATCTGAGTGTCATAAACTCTAGGAGGACCTAGTCATAGGAGGGTCCTGACACTTGTATGAATATGACCTCATGGAGGTCTATCAACTCTTCACAGTGAATGTCAGAGAAAAATCCCCTTGAACTTCTATTGAGATGAATGAGAAAGGAACCATTTTGAAATATGCCAGAGTATTCTGCTCTTCTGACCTAGGCTTGCCCTTAGGGGAAACTTTTTTACCAGGATTTAACTTTATCAGGGTTTTTTCCAGAGCCTAACCTTCCTGGTAAGGGAAATATACAACTCCATCCCCTCCATCCATGTGGTCCCAGCTAAGGGGAGAAAAAAACCAAACCAAACCAAACCAAAACAAAACAAAACTTGAGAAGCTCTGGTGAAATTCACAGTTCAAGGACACAGGTTTTCCAAAAGACTGGGACATACTTATAAGTCACATAATGATTCACCTTTCTTCTCACTCTGACACTGCATTATTAGAGACTTATTTATTATAATTCCTTTTACCCATAACATCATGTTAACTTCTCAGCAAAAAATTTCAAGATGTATTAAGAGATGAAATAAACAAAACCAGTTTGACTGCATAAGCATCAAAACCAGAATCAGATATGGCAAGAATGTTGGCATTATTAGACTTAGATTATAAGAAAACTATAATTAATCTGTTAAGGGAGTTAATGGGAAAAAAGTGGACATTATATAAGAACAAGGGGTTAATATAAGCAGAGAGATAGAAATTCTAAGAAAGAATCCATAAGAAATGCTAGAGATCAGAAACACTGTAACAGAAATGAAGAATGCCGTTGATGATATCATTAGGAGACCGAATCTCTGAGCTTGGGATATGACAAAAGAAACTTCTAAAACTTAAATGAGATATGAGAAAAGCAGTGAGAAAAAAAAAATACGCTGAAAAACAGAAGAATGAGCAAAGGCAATACAGTGGAGCAAAGATAGTGTCTTCACCTAGTGATGCTGGAACAACTGAACATCCTCCTGCAAAAAAAAAAGAAGAAAAAGAAATGGGTCTAGACATAGATCTTACAGTTTTCACAAAAATTAACTCAGTGTTGATCATAGACCTAAACATAAAGTGCAAAATTATAAAAATCTTAGCACATAACATAGGAGAAACCCTAGATGACTTTTTAGATGTGCCACCAAAGATATGATTCATGAAAGAAATGATAAGCTGGACTTCATTAAAATTAAAAACTTATATTCTATGGTCAGCAATTTGAAGAGAATTAGAAAACAAGCCACATTCTGGGAGAAAATAGTCCAAAATAAGCATCTGATAAAGAAATGTTATCCAAAATATACAAAGAACTCTGAAAACTCAACAAAAGGAAAATCAATAACCTGATGTAAAGGGGTCGAAGTCCCTAGCAGACACTTCACCAAAGAAGATATACAGGTGACAAATAAACTTAATGAAAAGATGTTTCACATAACACATAATCAGAGGAAGTCAACTTAAAACAATGAGATGCTTCCTGTTTAAATGGCCAAAATCTGGAACATAGAAACACCAAATGGGAATTTTCATACATTACTGCTGGAATGTAAAATGGTACCACTACTTTGGAAGATATGTTGGTAGCTTCTAACAAAACTAAATATACTCTTATCATACAGTCCAGTAATTGTGCTTATTGGTATTAATCTAAAAGAGGTAAAAATTATGTCCATACAAAAACCTGCACATGGATGTTTATAGCAGCTTTCTTAGTAATTGCCCAAACTTGGAAGCAACCAGAATGTCCTTTAGATGAATGAATGAATAAACTGTGGTACATCCAGATAATGAAGTATTTGGTCTTAAGGAGAAACACACTATCAAGCCACTGACATGGGTGAACCCTAAATGTATTTTACTAAGTGAAAGAAGCCAGTCTGAGAAGGCTACATACTGTGTAATTCCATGTATATGATAGTCCATAAAAGATAAAACTTTGGAGACAATAAAAAGATCAATAGTTGCCAGTGGGGGAGAGAGAGAGTTGAATAGATAAAGCACAGAGGATTTTTAGGGCAGCAAAAATACTCTGTGATATAATGGTGAATATGTCATTATACATTTGTCCAACGCCAAGTATGAACCCTTAGGTAAACTAAAACACTTTCTGAAAGTAAAGATTTCTTTTAAAATTGGAAATAAATCCTATCTCAGAACTTTCGCCTGGAAGCTGTAGGTTTAAGGCAAAAGCTTGCATTTAGCTATTTCATAAGCTCTTAGACATATGGTACACTCTATTTGAAATACTCAGTATACTGCCTCTGTTCTGTAGTTACTTCAGCTTTGTAATATTTAAGACAGTCCCCACCAACTTTACTCAGCATCCTGTGGAATCATTTAGAAGACCATTATATAGTAAAGAGTCATCATTGAAAAAAGTGTGTGTATGCAATTACTAAAATTCGCAGTGATTCAGCGTTTTTCTGTATTTGAATTTGTGTTTCTGATAATCTTTGCAATGCCTTCTTTTGACATTTGAAACAGTTTTCTTTGATGATGGCTCGATCATGTTTGCTTTATAAATCGTTTTTAATGTGTTCTTATCCAAAATATTTATTTTTCACACACTATTTTAATTTTGTCTTTCACATTTGAGAAGTATTGAATATTCATTGGTCAAAAATACTTAGTATATAGCAACATAAGATGAAGATTAATTGGAATTCTCAACGCTTGAAGGTTTAATATACTCTCTCACCTCAATTTTCAATACTTATATAAAAGAAAATAAACTCTACATCATTAGCAGCAGAAATGTCCAAATAAGAGCATTTCTCTGGTTATTTTTAGGAGTATCGATGAGATTAATGGAAACATTTCTGACAAGCAAACTCTATTGTCAATTTTTTTTTAAAGATTTTATTTATTTATTTGACAGACAGAGATGACAAGTAGGCAGAAAGGTAGGCAGAGAGAGGAGGAAGCAGGCTCCCCGCTGAGCAGAGAGCCCAATGTGGGGCTCTATCCCAGGACCCCGCGACCGTGACCCGAGCCGAAGGCAGAGGCTTCAACCCACTGAGCCACCCAGGTGCCCCTCTATTGTCAATTTTTAAGTCTTTCATAGAATCTAATGACATTTGCTTTTTGAAAATTCCGTGTGTTGCTACTCCATTCACTGCTGAGAAATACTCTTTTCTCCCTTTCTGTATGTGAGTCTGGGTCAGTTTCTGCAAAAGAATTCTGTCAGTGGTCTTAGTTAGGAGGCAGTTAGTAAGAAAGAACAAATATTGTTAGTAATCCTTATCTCAATGATTATCCTTATAAATTCCCTTCTTTTAACTGGAATGAAGATGCTTTAGAATGCCAACTTGTTCACTGTTACCTGTAGCATATTTTAAATATTTAAGTATTTTAAATAATGTAAGTATTAGTCCATTATAATAAAAGTAACAATATAAAATATTCAGAAGACTAGTTTTATATTTTCATTATGTATGCAAATCTGAAAATCTTCAGAAGGACCCTGGTATTTTGTTTCACTGTTTGGTCACTATATGACTGACCTTTGAGTGGAGATGTTGACAGACACTGAGCATATATAGTTTATATATAAAAGTTTATCAGCTGTCTGCCCTAGAAAGAAACTTTCAGTTTGACCATTTCCTTCCCAGGTTTGAATGTCTCGTTCTTAAAGGCTTAAATCATAAGAATTTCTTTGAGTACATTTAAATTGACAAGTACAATCAGCTAAATATATAATGCTGGGATCTTATTTTATCATATCAATGAAATTAAAGTCTAGTTTGAACAAAAGAGGGAATTTAATTAAAAGAATTAGTCATAGATTTATTCACAGACATAGATGCCAAAACTAAAATAATATTTTATATGAGACTATTCTTCTTTGTTTATAGAACATAAAGGTTTTTACTACAGTCCTATGATTTTTTCATCAAACCCCTTTCTTTTCTAGTTTATTTCTTCTTTTATTGCTCTCTTATTTACTACTGGGGAAAATTAAGACTATATGTGAAAAATAATTTTATACAATCAATCTCTTCATTTGGCAACATATACTGTTCCTAATTGCCTTTGCAGTTTTAACATTTTTTTTCTTTTAAATCTTTTCCATTGATGAAAATACACTAGGTTAAAATATGTTTTTCTTGACATAGTCACCGTAGCAGTCCATGGCATGATTTTTGAAGACCAATGTTTGTTTCTACTGAATTTTCTAATTTTGATCATACTGTCCTAAGATGGCAGGCTGAATATTTGTTTCCTGAATTGGACGGAGATCCTCTTTCATCTATTTAGCATATTGTGTTTATCTCCTTTTGAGGTCTAGGAGATCAATAAATATGTGTTAGTTAATTTCAGTTCACAGAAATTGGAACTAATATTGTTTGGCATGTCAGTTCAGAGAGGCAAGAGGCATTGAGATCAGACATTAGAACAGATAACATTTTATTATTTCTTTAAAATCATTGATTATCATGTATTTTAATAATCTTAAAAAACTCAGAAGGAAATCTTCACACCTTCTTGCAGTTCTGTATTCTTATCTTAGATCTCCTTTCTTCCGCGGGCCTAGGTTAGTGCAATTAATAATAATAATAAAAAAAATTGATGCCCAGTAGTGCAGCAAGGTACATTTTAAGTGCTGGGAGTCAGGAAAAAAAGATAATTATGTTATACGTATACACAACAACTTCAGGTGTCAAATGTCTTGAAAAATATGGTCCGCTCATACATTCAACAAGCATTTATTTTGTTCCTACTGTGCTCAAGACACTGTGTTAGGTACTACTCGTGATACACAGATGAATCATACGAATATTTTCCCTTAAGGAATTTATCTTCTATATAGTGGCAAAACATATAATGTAGTCAAGAGTATTCTATAAACTGTGTACATGGGACCTGCAATATTAGTCAAGATTTTTTAAGCTTTTGGACATGTCTAGTGTTAGAATATTGTCTTCTGTATATTTTTTTAAGATTTTATTTATTAATTTATTTGACAGAGATCACAAGAAGGCAAAGAGGCAGGCAGAGAGAGCAGGGGAAGCAGGCTCCCTGCTGAGCAGAAAGCCCAATGCGGGGCTCGATTCCAGGACCCTGAGATCATGACCTGAGCCGAAGGCAGAGACTTTAACCCACTGAGGCACCCAGGTATCCCTCTTCCTGTATGTTTTAAGAGAAAAGATTTAAATAAAAAATAAGAACCTTTCTAAGTCATTACAGGTGAAACCAAATTTTGCTTGACAGTACTTTTAACGTAAGTGGAGGCTTTATATATTTCCTTAGTTTCAAGTGTTGTATTTTATATTCTACGTGTGTAAAAATTGCACCTTCTGTTCATTCTACTTTTCTTTCTCTTTCCCATTCAATTCCTTTATATCTTACCACATGCAGTATTTTAGTATGTTCTTATAATTCTAGCACAGGAAGTTTCAGTTCACTTTTCTGTATGGTAAAGCTGCTAATTAGCATTGACTTTTACACTACAGTATCTATAGTAAAATCTCATTAATTGTGCCCATTTGGGAAATAAAAGGTGAGTCTGAATCATAGAACATATAATAAGAAATGGCATGAGATAAAATATGTATGAAATAATCTAACAGCAATCGAATAATATAACAATCAATCCTAAATGTGAGAAAAAAATTGTTTGGAGCCTGAAAATACTCATAGATAAAGTTTATTTTTTTACTATATTCAGTATTTGAATAAGAAACTGCTAAAACAGCTTAAATAATTTTCTGGCTTTTACTTGAAAATAGACAAAATATTACCCTTATTTACACTTTAATTAGAAAGTAATCTTTTGAGGGTACAGATTTGTGTTTTAAGTAAGCTCACCTTAATTATCATCATTTCCAATTTTAATTAAACAGATTTTTATTGTGTAGGGAGGAAATTCATCTAATAAGACAGACTGTAACATAAAAAGTTCTTTTCCACAATAGTAAATAATTTTTAACTTTCTAAACACTTGAACCTGATATTAGGTAGTATAATTTATGATTGATACCATGTGTAATATTTTTATTTTCTAAGAAAACATTTAAAATCACATTAAAATTACAGAATTTTTTAAACTTCATTTAAGAAGATAGGTATATGCAGAGATGTAGCTTATGTTTATTTACAGTTTGCTTATCTCTATTTACTTTCTTTGGCAAAATTTCAAATTTCTGGTTCACTTGCTCACTTCCTGCTAAATGACTGTAAATGTAAGCAGTAGTAACTCATGGTGAAATCATAGAACCATGTACTGAGCAACAAAAAGTAGACTTTTTGAAAATATTTCCAGGAAACATTTTATTCAAATGGAAATATGGGAGGAAAGCTTAAGGGTCACTTTTGTGCAATCACAACTTTTATTGAATTTGGGAAAATAAGAGGGACCAGAGAAGAATGGGGTAAAATTGAAAGAAGTGATACCACTTAAAGACTGAACTGAGAGCAGTTATTGGAAGAGGATAAAATCCCCAAGAGAAGAATATTCCTGAATGCATGACAGAAGAAGACTTAAAGGAGAAAGTCACCAGTAGCATAGAATTTTACATACAGATAAACATTAGTATGAATCTGAAAGGCATTCTTCTACTCTTCAGTTTTTACATAAAGTGCCATAGAAAAAGGACAGATTTTTCTTTTTTAAAATTTTATGTAACTAACTAGCTTTATAAGTCCTTCTGCAACTGTTCAAACTCATTAATATGTTTGTGAGATTCATCTGTACTGAAGTGCATTCTACTTCATTTAATTTCATAGCTATATAGTACTGTATAAATATACAGGACGTTATTGATCTCATTCAAGCTGATGGGCATTCAGTCTATTTCCAATTTTTAGCTATGGTAAATGATTCTAAAATGAATAATATTTGTGTTTCTTTGCCCAGTGTGGGAGATATTCTGTAATGAGGATTTCCTGAGTTGTACAAGTGTGGATATTTTCAGCTCTTCAAGGTATTGATTACTAAATCGCTCTTGGGAGTGGGTATACCAGTTTATGGTTTCATCAGGTGTATGTGAGAATGGCATTCTCTCACACCCTTGCCAAATTGGATGTTATCATATTTAATTTTACTTAAGATACTTTATTATTTTATTTGTTTTAATATACACATCAGGGTTTTAGGATTCATGTGTGCGAAATAAAATTTAGGGTAAGAAAAAAAAAAAAAGAAAAGAATATCACAGGCACTTAAAAGCCAAGATAAAACCATTTTCCTGGCCAGAGGAATTGTTTGGAAGGATACCTCGTGGGCCACAGAGTTTTGGGGACATTCCCATTATTTTTTTTCCTGCTTATTTATAGCATGGGAAGCTAAATTAGTGAGGAAATAAACAGAAAATATTTCTGTTCAGAAGACTAGTTAAGGGGCTATTGGGATACAGAGAGTATAAGAGAAATTCTGGAGAAGAGTGAGCTAGAGAGGAGAGCTCCTGAAGTCTGTGTATAAGTATAAATGAGTCTGGGCTCACTCCTGATGAATTTAATAAAATAACATATTATGCACAGCAAAGGGTATGAAAACCAAAGTGATGCTAGAACCATTTGAGATGTCAGTTTAATTAACATATCAACAAACTTCTAACCAGATCAACCATCAAAACAAAACAAAACAAAACAAAAAAAAAGTAAAGAATTCTTCCAACCTAGAATTCTGTATCCAGTAATAATACCTTTTTGGAAAGGTAAAATAAAAACAGCAAAATAAAAACAGTCTTAGACTAAGGAAAACTAGAAGACTCTGTAACTAGCACATTGGGAAGGGGGGAAAAAAAAAAGCCAAACAAGCTAAAGGACAGTTGCTCAGGCTAAAAAAAAAAAAAAAAAAAAAGATTCCAGAAAAAAATCTCATAACTTCAGGAATGAAGAAAAAGCAAAGAAAATAATAATTATCTAAAACTTAAAGAAATAGATACCATACAAATCATGTCTGACCATAATAGAATGAAATTAAAGAGCAAAAATATTCTGGAAAATCCCAAAATAGTTGGCAATGAAGTAATACATTTCTAAATAACCTATAAGCCAAAGAACCAAAGGTCTCAGGAATATAAGAAAATATTTTGAATTAAATGAAAACAAAAAAACAATGTATCAACACCTGAGGGATACAGTTAAAACAACGCTTAGAGGGAAACTTAAAACATTACACGCACGTATCAGAAGACTGATTTAAAATCAATAACTCTGGTTTTCACCATTAGTACCAGAGTGAGAAAAATAAAATAAACCTAAAGCAAGATGAAAAAAGGTAAAGATTAGAGTAGAAATCAGTGAAATTGAAAGCCAAACAATAAAAAAGTCAATAAACCAAAAGTTTTTTTAATCAACAAAATTGATAAACCTCCAACGAGGCCAACAAAGAAAGAGGACACAGACACAATAGATGTCCCTCTGATATTAAAATAATAGGACAACATTATAAGAAATTCTGTGGCAATAAATTTGATCAATTAGATAAAGTAGACCAATTCCTTGAAAGATACAAACTACCAAAATTCATCCCGGATGAAATACAACCATGAATAGTACAATATCCAACAAAGTAAATCCCAGTTCCTGATCATTTCACAGGTGACTTCCACTGAACATTTAACACAGAACTCATTTCAATTCTGTATAATCTCTCCAGAAAATCGAATGGGAGGAAACACATCCAAACTGAATTTACCATCTAACAATCATATATCATAACAGGATAAGGATATTATGAGGAAAAAAACTACAGATATCCATCATGGATACAGACACATCTTCAACAAAATATAAATTTTTGATATATTTTAACTGATATTTTTAAATATTTTTGAGTAATTTAAAATGGGTTGGCAAAAGGGCTAAATCCATGTGGGGTTTTATTCCAGTTGTGGTGATCTGTATCTTGACAGCAAGATACATAATGAAAATGAATAGGTAAGAAAAACGTTAAAAATCTTTGCCTCTTCAATATTATGAAAAAAATAAATCAGGCTATAAGTAAATATGTGTTTTCATGAGAAGAGAGTGTAAAAATCATTCACTTAAAATAACTATTTTACGCTCTGGTAACAGTTAAATTCAACCATAGTAACTTCAATTATGCAGTGTATGTTCATTCATGCATATGTATTAATTTTTACATATTTATACTTACACAATTTATATTTCATATTTATCTTATCTACTACCTCTGTTAGAATATGTGTGCATTATATCACTTATTAGACCCACATATCGTATATTTTCCCTAATTCAATACATTGACTCTAAAAGATATTTAATACTATCACATGGAAGTACATAAATAAATGAATTAGTGATCAGACAGGGTTACTTGTTGCAAAGAACTGAATGGTCTTGTTTACTCTAGATGTATCTTTATCAGCCAGAATGTATTTCCCAAGCTTACTGCACATTTAACAGAGTGTGATTAAGAGGAACATCTGTTTTTTTAAAGAATATACCTAAGGTGAATTCCATTATGGGCCAAAGGTCTACATCCCACTAAAAGGGCAGATGGCTAAATGTTTGGTTTATGATACCAAAAAGAGATATGCTGGAGATATGTTTCTGAATTAGAGATTTCAGCTTACTTCATCATCAACTGGATGAAACTCTATATGCCTCAAGGAAATATCTTGATAAAGTTTTCCTTAGTTTTATGTCTTTCCTGTTCATTATTTTAAATTGTGCTTGACAAGGTAAAGATAGATTTATAATTTGTTTTTTAAGGTTGAATGTGGAAGTTGACTCTGTAATTGTTGCCTTTTTAAATAACTTAAAATTTATTTTTTCCTTAAATTTACAAGCAAGTCAAAACTACATAGAGAAGTAAGTCTATACATGGCTTTGAGGAAACCGTGAAGCTGTGTCAGCTTTAAATACTGAAAAAAAAAATATTTGTGGACCATAAGTTTTCTGAATTCAAGATTGTAAGATTCTCCATCTTTTGTTTTTGGTTTCCTTTTTTGTGACTACAGACTTCATACCTCATTGCACAAAAAGTGAGCTAATACTAAATGAAATGGTGAGAGTCTGGATTGCGTGATGTTCATATGGTTTACACAGCAGAGGCAGTTGTTGGTGCCAGTTTTGTAGTAATATGCTTGAGCAGCTTCCAAAAGAATGAAACTAAGTTTGACTCACAAGCAGGAAAGACATGATGCTTCGAAAGCTTCTGTCTCCCAGGACAAGTGGGCTGCCCATTTTTAATCTGAAGATAGTAATTGGAGCCAATAAATCAAATGGAAGAGGACCCTCTGGCTTCATATATAATCTCTTTAGCCATAATAAAATCATGATCTTAAATTTCTGAATTTTACAAAATTCTCTGGACTTTCAAATGGTGAATAAATGTGTGACTTAAGTGTATAGGCCCATTTTTATCAAATCACCATGCTGAATATACACATATAAGAAATAAGCTAAACATATGGATTGCCTCATTTATAACAAAACATAGCCACCTCTTCAGTGGAATTAAGCAGATGTTTAAAATTTTTCAACAAATTTTAAAAGTGACTGAAGGCAGGAAATGAAGGAAATGATACCCAATTTAAGCTCGAGGAAGTCTGTAGACAGGCTCTAATTATCTATTATTAAGGCAGCTTGTATAAAGAATAGAAAACTACTATCCAGAAAGGAGGTTTCTTCCTTGTTTGGATTTTTTTGAATTTCAGCCAGATGACAAATGAGGAATCCTTTTTTATTCTCTGTTCATCCATCTCCTTTTGAGATCTGGTCCTTTAATTTATTAATTTATTTGTACAAATTTAAACTTTTAGATAGTGGGGGAAAAAAAAAAACCTAAACAGTTCTGATAATTAGCTAGTGTATGCAGCCTGATGAATAGTTTGTAGTCTAAGAAATACTTCGTCATTTGTGTCATATATTCCAATCTGTAAGTTATGGAAACTATTAGAAATTCAAAATGTCAGATCCTACTTGATGCTATAGGAAAAGAAAGTTTTATGGTTTTGTTTTTGTTATTGAATGTCAGACTCTGTGACTTTCTGATTTTTCCATGGCTAAGAAAGACAATAGTGTGACAACCCTTTGTTCCTGGTGGGAGAATCTGTGTTGTGTCAGTGGAGGTCTGGGTCTTTGAATTCCCCAACAGAACTTGTATGTGGGGATCTGGGCTAGAATAAGACAGCAGGAAGGAAACCAAGAAACACAAAGCAGTTTATTAAGTGAAAGTGCACTCTCAAGGTGGGAGATGGGAGAAGAGGAAGGATCCAAGAGGTGGAATTGGCTGCAGGTTGCTTTGGGATGGGATATAATTCAATCTCTTGGGGCTGGGAGAAGCTGTTAGGTACCTTGGGATGCTTTCTAATGGCAGCTACTTCCAATCATTTGAGGGACTTCCCCCCACAGGTTGGGAGGGGGAGTTTTTGACCCTACTGGCACGGCAGCCTTTCTCCCTGAGGTTTGGGGCTATACCTGCAATGCAGATGTACTATAATGAGTCTGGGGGTTCCTGGGGGCAGAGGTGGAAGAGGAGAGCACACCTGTGGCTCATGATCTGTGAGCCTCAAGGTCTTGGAAGCCATGATACCAGGATGTTGTGCCCCAGGCTTTAATGTGTTGCTTATTTATTATAGCTCTTGCCTTCAGTTCATGGCCCTATCATTCTCTTTTAAAGATTTGGGACTCTGCCTTTAGTTTTTCCTTCCCCTGCTCATGTCTAGCTTCTACCTAACACTTTGAAATGCACCTATCAAATTCTCTAGAGCTGGTCAGCTTTGAAGGCTTGAAGTCTCAACTACTTTAGAATTTTGAGAGTAAAAAAAAAATGTGCTGCAAATACTGAAGAGAGCCTTTATCTGGTGTGTCAGGGGTCTTCCAAGGGTTGGAGTTTGGGCACCATGAGTCCTCCATGCTCTATGCTCAATCCTATGCTTTGCCACTTAGAAGACTTCTTAAAGTGGAGTGTTTCACGGGCTATGGGCCCTGACAACTATTGACTAGTAAACCCATGACAAGGGAGAAATTAATCCTTTTACCCTGGGAGATAAAGCAAGGAGGAGAAGGAGGAGGAAGAGAGGAGAGAGAGAGAGAAAAGAGAAAAGAAAAGGTCCAGGAAGACCTAGTAGGCAAATGAAAAGTAAAGCAAAATACAGATTAGGCAATCCCTAGCAAAATAGAACACCTGGGGAGAAAGTTCCTCTCAAAAGAGAAATAATAAGAGCACTAAAGAAGTCTTAGGTATAGCAAAAATAAAACTGTGGAACTGAAGAAACAGCCACAAAAATAATAGGAAGCTAAGATTTGGGAAATACTTTCTGATCAATACCGATATTTCATGTCTGTTTTCAATTTGGATTCAATAATAATATCTTCTAAAGTCCCTTCTATATGCAGAAGAGAAGGTGGAAACTCTATCTTCCAGAATCCCCTTTCCTGTGGGGTACCCAGAATCACATGAGATTTGGAAATTACAGGACAAGGAGATTCCGTTGTTTTCCTGAGACAGTTGCATCCTGAGATTATCTTTTACTTCCTGGCCACTTCTTTCCTCCCCCCTCCCTTCCTTCTTACTTTCCTTCCTGCTTCCCCGCCCCTGCCTTTTTTTACCCCTGGCGCTCTCTTGAGAATCCGTTGCTTTGCTGATGCAGACTGAGGCAGTTCAATACCCTTCTGTATTTGCCAGGTCTTCCGTGATAAAGTGCTACAGACCAAGTAAGTGGTTTCTGCTTGAAGCCCTGCCCCTTCCCTTGCAGATGGCTACCTTCTGTTTGGCCCTCACATGACCATCCCCCTGTACCCTCACATCCCTGATGTATATCCTCACACCTCTCTGAATGTTTGTCTTCTTTCTTGTAAGGACACCTGTGAAATTTATTTAGCATGTTCTGATCTCCTCCTCTTAGAATGACACCAGGAAGACTGGATTCGAGAACAGTGTAATGGGCTTCATTTAACTACTTCTTTAAAGGTTGTTTCTTAAGGTACAGTCACATTCTTAGGTATTGGAGCTAGGGTTTTAACATACCAGTTTTGGAGAGAACCTAATTTAGTCTCTAACACTTGCTTAGAAATTTCTAGGAATTTCAGTGACTTTTTACTGAGCTTCTGAGAACTACTTTGGTTCTTCAGGTTGAGACCTTCGGTGTTTGCCTCACTGACTTGTCACAGTGCTTCACCGAACTGTTATCTTCTTTCTCAGTTTCTGCATAGTTATGGAAATGTCTAATTCCTAGTTTTAAATTTGTACTACTAGACTATAGTGTGTTCTTCCTCCCCCTGCTCTCAATTTATCTATCTGTCCATCATCTTCCTGTCTTTCTCTCTCTCCATATGTATTAATTTGCTAGGGCTGCTATAACAAAGAACCACATACTTTGTGAGTAGGGTTGTATTCTTCTGAAACCTTTCTCTTTGGTTGATGAATGTTTGTCTTCTGTCTTTACCTTGTCTTCCTTCTGTAGCTATCTGTGCTTAAATTTACTCTTCTTAAAAGAACAGCAGTCATACTGATTTTGAGCTCACTCTGATAAACTTGTTATAATTTAGCTGCCTATTTAAAGACCCTGTTTCCAGATAACAGTCTCATTATGAGGTGTTTTAGAACTTCAATATATAAATTTGGGGAACACAATTCAGCCCAGAACTTGGCCTCCAAAAGCCAAGAGTGGTTCTTGGCTTTCTTGCTACAGGTGACAAGAAAATGGGGACTTTATTCACAGAACTACAAGGAAGTGATTGTGCCTAAATCAGGGAGTTTGGAAGAGAATCCTGATCCCTAGATATGAAGAGAAGCTCCAGCCAAAACAAAACACTTTGATTTCAGCTTAGTGATATCTGGAGCAGGGGACCTTCCTAACTCAGACACCTGACCATTGACAACAAGGTAAAATAATTTGTGTTTAAGCCACTGAGTTTGTGGTAATCTGTTTCATAGTACTGAAAATGAAGACACTCGGCAATGGTCTGTCTGGATATATTTTAGACTGTTAAAATTTGAGGAAGGGTCTTTTTGCATCTGGAACAAAGAGACCAGCATGCTGCTAAACATCCTCCAGTGTGCAAGGCAGCCCCTCAAAGCACAGGATTATGAAGCTCTAGAAGTTAGTTGTGTCAGGGTTGAGAAGCCCTGGATTAGGCTATTTTATTAGAATCATCTGTAGCTGGAGGAGGAAAACTGCTTTTGTTAGAATCTTAAGACTGTAACAACTTTCTAGGAATAAATTAGGGACTTTCACTAATTATATAAATTTTGCTTGGGATAGCAGGATACTATTAAATACTCTCCAACGGAGAACATTATTTTCAAAGTTTCCAAACTGAATCTGACACTTCTTACATAGAAGGATTAAGTTGTAAATTATGTTTTGATATTAATAAGAAATTACCACCTATATAAGAAAGTCAAAGGTCATACGTATTACATTTTTCTCAGAATGCTTAAAATGTGTGAGGGTTTTTTTTTTTTCTTTCTTTTTTTTCTTCTGTGCATATGCATTTCGCAGGGTCTCTTTGGAAGCATTAAATAGAAGAAGAAATTCAGTATTTGACTTCTGCACTCGCTTCACATTCCATTTTCTTTCTCATCAGGATAGCTTCCTAGGTCCTTGGCAAAATATCTCTTTGAAAAATATGACGCATACCACAGAATTCCAAAGTTTGTGGGGTGGTGCCATGAACTCATAAAGAGGAGATTATAATACCTTTTATAATCTCAAAGTAAGACTCTTTAGGCCCTCAAAGACTTATAAACAAGACAGAAGGATTTGTAATAGTAAACATATAAATAAAAGCGAGAGTTAGTGACATGCTTTAACTACTTACAACTCTTGGACATGATAAATTAAACATTAAATGAGTACAAGTTTGCAGTCCATTTTCATCAATGCTGTTCTTGATTTCTTGCTACTCAGTGGACTCTTTAGGATTATCGCAAGTTTTTAAAGAATTTTTATTTATTTTTTTAACTTTTTAAAAAATATTTTATTTATTTATTTGACAGAGAGAGATCACAAGTAGACGGAGAGGCAGGCAGAGAGAGAGAGAGAGAGAGGGAAGCAGGCTCCCTGCTGAGCAAAGAGCCTGATGCGGGACTGGATCCCAGGACCCTGAGAACATGACCTGAGCTGAAGGCAGCGGCTTAACCCACTGAGCCACCCAGGTGCCCCAAGAATTTTTAATAATAGATAAACATTCTAAGAGTGCAAGATTCCTGTAGGTTAGTACCAGCTGTCAGTCAGTGAGAACACCACATTTGGTATGAATGCCAAAGTTCTCTTTCTGACATGAACCATCAGAACATTTAACAAAGAACAGATAAATGAGCATGAAGGAGGCATTGTGACAAGATTGCAAAAATATGTTGAATATTGAGTTCGATTTATAGGAGATAAAAACAATATAGAAAACCTGATCCATGTTATTTATATGTCTCTGTCTTGACGGAGTTTTTCCTCTCAAATTAGTATTACAGAATAAGATCTCCCTATCTTCTTAGTCATATTTTCATATCTCTGCAAAGACAAATGTCTCATGTTTTGTGGTTATTCTTTCCTATTAGAGCAGCCCTCAAGGAGAATAGAAAGACAAATAGCAAAAAAACTAAGTAAATGTAAATTTTAATCCAGAAGTGATTTATCTGATAAGCTTAGCTATCTCAAATTTAGAGAACATAAAATATCAAAAGATCTATGAGAGCATCCAAAACAAATGTTAGCATATGCACATGAATAATATGGGCAAGCATATATAGTGTTTTTGTAAATCAGATCCAGTTCTGAGAGCTATCTTTAGGTAGTAACTCATTTAATCCTCATAAAAACCTTATGAGATAAGCACTATGTTTATCTCCATTTGATAAATGAGAAAACTGAAACAGAAATAGTTTCAGTACCTTTTCTGAGTAAGTTCAGCCAGTAAGGGGCTTAGGAAATATTTTAACAAGAGTCCTTACAGTTAGCTGGTTCGAGTGATTAATCTCCAAGTCTCTATTTAAGCTTTATTCGAACATTTATTTAGTATTTAGTGTTTATAGTGCCCTGACCTGACTGCTTGGCAGATAAAGATAAATAAGACAGGTATGTAAATGAGTACACCTCATTTTAATGCATGTTGTGATAGGAACACAAAGAAGGGATTATTACTTGACAAATAGCGAAAGGAAAAACAAGAAGGCAGTTATGTTAACAATAAACAGTTTTATATATTTCAACTTCACATAGCCATTTGAACATATTGACGCTGTCAGTTGTATTCAGAATGATGGCCTCAAGTTACGAGAGAACATTTAATCTATGTTCACAGAATTTTGGTTAAAAAAGAAAGCAGTACATTTATAAACATTTATTCTGGATAGCATATTTATGTTTTGGTCTAAATTCTTAAATTTTTCATTGTATTTTGGAAGTGTTCCCCACCCCCCCATGGTTGTTCCTAGAGTTTACCACATACATTTTAGTTTATCAGAATCTATTTGAGGGACACCTGGTGGCTCTCTTGGTTAAGCATCTGCCTTTGGCTCAGATTATGATCCTGGGGTCTGGGGATCCAGCCCTTCATCTGGCTCCCTGCTTGCCCCCTTCCCTCTCCCCCTCACCTTCCCCACACCCCACATCCCCTCATGTTTTTTCTTTCACACTTTCAAATAAATAAATAAAATCTTAAAATCTACTTGAGATTTATACTAATTATTATTATTATTATACATATTATTATTATACATATCCTATTATTATACATATTGTATCTATATATGCTACAAAATCAACACTACATTGCTACTACTTTGTATAATTTCATGTTGATTATATAAACTGAGAAAAGAAGGGAAACAAATGTGTGTTTCTATATTTTATTATGTGTACCATCTTATTTACATTTATGGTTCATTTATTCCTGTGAGTTAGAGTTTGTTAATTTTTAAAATTTTTATTATTTTTATTTTTTATTAAGTTTTTAATTTTAATCCCAATATAGTTAACGTATAGTCTTATATTCATTTCAGGTGTATAATATAGTGATATAACAATTTTTTATATATTACCCTGTGGTCATCATGATAAATGTGCTCTTAGATCTCTATCACGTATTTCACTCATTACCCCACCCACCTCTCCTTTGGTAACTGTCAGCTTTTTCTCTATATTTAAGAGTCTCTTTCTTGATTTTTCTCTCTCTCTCTTCACCCCTATCCTTTTCTTTTGCTCCTTTCTTTTGTTTCTTAAATTCCACATGTTACTGAAATCATTGAATCTTTGACTGACTTACTTCACCTAGCATTATACTCTCCAGTTCTATCCGTGATGTTGCAAATGGCAAGATTTCATGCTTTATGACTGAATAATATTCCATTGTGTGTGTGAAATGGTATATATATATATACCATTTCATCTTTATCTATTCTCCTATTGTTGGATATTGGGCTGCTTCCATAATTTGGCTGTGTAAATAATGCTGCAATAAACGTAGGGTGTATGTATCCTTTTGAATTGGTGTTTTTCTATTTTGGTGGTAAGTATCCAATACTGTGCTTACTGAATCTTAAGGTAGTTCTATATTTTTTAACCTTCCCCCCCCCCGAGATTTATTTATTTGAAAGAGAGAGAGAACATGAGCAAGAAGGGCAGAGGAGAGAGAAGACTTTGTGCTGAGCAGGGTCCCCAATGCAGGGCTCGATCCAAGACCCTAAGATCATGACCTGAGTTGAAACCAAGAGTTGGATGCTTTTCCAACTGTACCAAACAGGTGCCCCTATTTTTAACTTTATGAGGGACCTCCAAACTGTTTCCCGCAGTGAATACACCAGTTTGCATTCTCACCAACAGTGCACAAAGATACCTTTTTCTCCACATCCTCGCCAACATCTGTTGTTTCTTGCGCTGTGGACGTGAGTCATTTTGACAGGTGTGTGGTGATATCCCATTGGAGTTTTGAATTTTCATTTCCATGATGATGAGTGATTTTGAAAATCTTTTCATGTGTGTATTGGTCATCTGGATGTCTTTTTTGGAGAAATGTCTGTCCTCTACCCTTTTTTTACTGAGCTATTTGATTTTTAGGTGTTGAGTTTTGTCAATTCTCCATAAATTTTGGATATTAATCCTTTATTGGATAAGTCATTCACAGATATCTTCTCCCATTCGGTACACTGCCTTTTAGTTTTGTTGAGTGATTCCTTTGCTGTGCAGAAACTTTTTATTTTGATATAGTCCCAACAGTTTATTTTTCTTTTATTTCCCTTGCCTCAGGAGACATATCGAGAAAAATGCTGTTGTAGCCAAAGTCAGAGAAATTACTGCCTGTCCCCTTTTTTAGGATTTTTATGCTTTCAGTTCTCATATTTAAGTCTTCAGTATATTTTGAGTTTATTTTTGCATGTAGTGAAAGAAATTTGTCCCGTTTCATTCTTTTGAACGTAGCCAACACCATTGGAATGACTTTCTTTTTCCCATTGCATATTCTTTCCTTGTTGAAGATTAATTGACCTTTTAATTGTGAGTTTATTTCTGGTTTTTAAATTCTGTTCCACTGATCTTTGTGCCTGTTTTTTGTGCCAGTACCCTATTGTTTTGATTACTACAGCTTTGGAATATAACTTGAAATCTGGAATTGTGATACCTCCAGTTTTGTCTTTCTTTTTCAACATTGCTTTGGCTATTCAGGATCTTTTATGGTTCCAGACAAATTTTATGATTGCTTATTCTAGTTCCGTGAAAAATACTATTGGCATTTTGATAAGGATTGCATTAAATGTGTAGATTGGTTTGGGTGTTATAGACATTTTAACAGTATTTGTTCTATGAGCATGGAATGTATTTCCATTTCTTTGTATCTTCTTTGATTTCTTTCATCAGTGTTATATAGTTTTCAGGGTACATGTCTTTCACCTCCGTGGTTATGTTTATTCCTAGGTATTTTAATATCTTTGGTATAATTGTAAGTAGGATTGTTTTATTAATTTCTCATTCTCTGCTTCATTATTAGTGTATACAAAGACAGCAGATTTTTATATATTGATTTTGTATCTTGGTAATTTACTGAATGATTTTTTTAAATGGATTTTTGGGTTCAGTTTGCTGGTATTTTTTTGAGGATTTTTGCATCTTTATCAGAGATACTGGCTTGCAGTTCTTTCTTAAAGTAGTGGTGTTGTTATCTGATATGGATATCAGGGTAATATTGGCCTCATAGAATGAATTCAGAAGTTTATCTTCTACTTCTACTTTTTGAAGTAGTTTGAGAAGAGTAAGTATTAACTCTTCTTTAAATGTTTGGGAGAGTTTGCCTATGAAACCATCTGGTCCTGGACTTTTGTTTGTTGTAAGTTTGATTACTGATTCAATTTCATCGCCGATAATTGGTTGATTCACATTTTCTCTATCTTCCTGCTTCAGTTTTAGTAGTTTATATGTTTCTAGGAATTTACTCATTTCTTCTAGGTTGTCCAATTTGTTGACATGTAGGTTTTCATAATATTCTCTTAAATTTTTTTGTATGCCTGTGGTATTGGTTATAATTTCTCCTCTTTTATTTGTGATTTTGAGTCCTCCCCTCCTTTCTCCTTTCCTTCGTTTCTTTCTTTCTTTCACTCTTTCTCTCTCTTTCTTTCTTCCTCTTTCTTTCTTTCTCTCTCTCCTTCCTTCCAACTCCGTTCTTTCTTTCTCTCTCTCCTCTCTCATTCTTTTTATTTCTTTGTTTCTCTCTCTCTCTTTTCTCTCTTCTTCTTTCTTGCTCCCTTTCTCTTTCTTTCTTTCTCTGTCCTTCCTCCCTCCTTCCCCCCCTTTTTTCTTTCCCTTTCTTCTGTTTTTTGTTTTTTTTTTTCTTTCATTCATTCTTTCATTTGTTCTTTTGTTCTGGCTGGAGATTGATCAATTTTCTCAGTCTTTCCAAATGATCAGCTCCTGATTTTGTTGATCTGTTCTATTGTTTAGTTTGTTTGTTTTTGTAGTTTCTATATCATTTCTTTCTGCTTTAATCTTTATTATTTCCTTCCTGCTGCTGGTTTTGGGTTTTGGTCGTTGCTCTTTTTTTAGCTTCTTTAGCTGTAAAGTTAAGTTGTTTATTTGAGGTTTTTCATGCATTTGAAGGTAGGCCCGTATTTGCTGAACAACAACAAACAAAAAGAAAGCTTTTGCTGCATCTCAAAATTATTGAACTATGTGTGGTTTTTTCTTGCATTTGTTTCCATGTACTTTTTTTTTTTAAGATATTATTTGTTTATTTGCCAGACAGAGACAACAAGTAGGCAGAGAGGCAGGCAGAGAGAGAAGGAAGCAGGCTCTCTGCTGAGCAGAGAGCCCAGATGTGGGGCTCGATCCCTGGACCCTAGGACCATGACTGGAGCTGAAGGCAGAGGCTTTAACCCACCGAGCCACCCAGGCGCTCCATGTTTCCATGTACTTTTTAATTTATTCTATGATTTCTTGGTTGGTCTGTTCATCATTTAGTAGCATTTTATTTCACCTCCACATATTTATGCTCTTTCCAGATTTTTTTGTGGTTGATTTCTAATTTAATAACATTGTGGTCAGAAAACTTGCATTTTATGACTTTCTTCTTTGTGAATTTGTTGAGACTTGTTTTGTGGCCTAATGTGGTATAGAGAATGTTTCATGTGAACTTGAAAAGAATGTGTATTTTAATGTTTTAGAATGGAATATTTTGAATACATCTTAAAATCCATGTGGTCTGGTGTGTCATTCAAAGCCACTGTTTGCATGTTGGTTTTCTGTTTGGATGATCTGTGCATTGATGTAAGTGGGGTGTTAATTGCTATTATTGTATTACTATTGTATTATTGTATTACTATTATTGTAGTACTATTGATTAGTTCCTTTATGTTTGTTATTACCTCTTTTATTTATTTGGATGCTCCCATGTTGAGTATATAAATATTTACAATTGTTATATCTTCCTTTTTTTATTATTTGTGTTCTTCTTTATCTCTTGTTACAGTTTTTGTTTTAAAATATATTTTGTCTGATAAAAGTATTGCTACTCTGGCTTTCTTTTGATATCTTTTTGCATGATAAATAATTCTTTATCCTCTCACTTTCAACCTGCAGGTGTTTTTAAGTCTGAAGTGAGTCTCTTGGAGGCAGCATATAGGTGGGTCTTGTTTATTATTCACTCTCTTACCCTGTATCTTTTGGTTGGAGTGTTTACTCCATTTATATTCAAGGTACTTATTGATAAATATATATTTAATGCCATTTTGTTACTTTGTGGTTGTTTTTTTTTTTTTTTTTCTGATTCTTCTCTTGATCTCTTCCATGGTTTGTTGACTTTCTTTAGTGATATACTTGGATTAACTTCTCTTTATTCTTTGTATATATTACTGCTTTTTAATTTGTGGTTACCTTTAGGGTTTGTGCTGGGAAAGGGGAACCTCAGCACTGGGCCTGAGGCAAGTGTGATGGGCAAGGGTAGATCCACTAAAGTGTGGGGGGTTGGGCTAGGTGTAACAAGTTAGGCAGCTAGTGTGAGCACCAGGCTTATTCCTTCAGGTGACCGTGTGCCAGCAGCATGGAGAGAAATGGCTCCTGAAAGCTCATTTGTTCTTAGAACAAGAGGCTTTGAAAGCAGGAGGGTCTGAATTTTAGGAGTTCTTACAACCTTCACATCAGTATAAATAACTCAGAAAATGACCAGAAGACTGGAAGAACAAACTTCACAGCTAAAGGTAAAGAAGAGGACACATGGAAGAAGGTAGGAAGGGAGATGTAGTTTGTGAGAGAAGGGGATATTGCTGTCCATGGTAGGGAGTGAACTGGGGGCACAGTGAAAGGTGAAAAACAGACTATTACACTGGGGAGCCTAGCAGGGGAAGGTAAATCCCCATAACATTTGAAATCTACCTGTTGAATCTGACATTTGTTTTCTCTAGTCTCTTTCCTTGATCTATTAGTGCATGTGTTTCATTTGATATTATATCTCACATGTTACACTACCCTAATTAATGATTGATTGCCATAGTTTTGGCAGTGTCTTGGTATACAAATTGCTCAGCAGTCAGATCTAGTTTAATTCAGGAATTAAATTAAGGCCAGTCTGAAATTTCTTCTGACCCTAGCAGAGCTATTTTTAGCTATCTTTTACTTTTTCTCTCTGATGAAATAGACGGTTTATGGTTTAACTCATTGTTCTTGATTAAATTATTATTTTTAAGAGTGTCCTTATAAGTGAACTTCCCCACACTCCATTTCCAATAAATCCAAACCTTGGGGAGTGCTTTGGAACTCTCAATTTTTGTGGATATCCTATCCTTTGGGAAAACTCCTTGGGCTAATAGTCTTTGTGCTGAACGTGACTGTAGCCTATGATTCCCCCCTTGTGTCTCCCAACATGGAAGGTATTTTGCTCATTAAGGAAACTATATTTTTGGCTGGCTGTGCCTGATATAGAACCTCTATGCCATGTATAAGGACTTGGTAGAGGAAGGAAGCTCCTGACCTGTTGGATGTACTCATCAGACACTTAATCTCTTCAGTTTAGTGTTGGAGGTGATGAGAATAGTTGGTGGCCTGGTCCTCACAGGTATGGTAACTCTTGATTGGGAGATGGGGACAAGAAACGCTCTGTCCTCTTGACCACACCCACATTACACATGTGTACCTTCCATTAAGGTGACCTGGGTGGTGAGAGGGAGGGAGTTATTTGCAGCTCTAATGCACAAACTCCCACTGTTCTTGTAGAATTTCAGATTTTCTTAAATAATTTTTTCTTTGATATATGCTCTTAGTATGCCCTTAGGGCAATTTTTAGAGATATAATTTATTTATATAAATGGTTTTCACCAACTTTGATTGTTTTTTTAATGGAGAATTTCTGTAGAGTGCCTCATGGTGCCATCATAGATATAGAAGAAATTCTTTTTTTTTTTTTTAAGGTTTTATTTACTTATTTGAGAGAGGGAGACATGCATTGGGGAAGGGATAGAAGGAAAGGGAGAAGGAGAATCCCGCTGAGCTTGGAGCCAGAGGCAGGGCTCAATCCTGGGACCCTGAGATCATGGCCTGAGCTGAAAGCAGATGCTTAACTGACTGAACCACCCAGGTGCCCATAAATTCTTATTCTTTTAAAAATACTTAAAGTTATCTGAATATTTCATTCATGTAAAGAACAATATCCTTTCTCAGTAATGTGAGATAAATGAGGTATAGCCATAAATGCTTAAAATCAATTTAAGAGTATACTAATTATATTTATCTTGGTCAAAATACAACTTAAAATAAAATGAAGGACATTAAAATTCTTGAATCTAGTTTGCTGTTGCCAGCAGCTCAGACACATATTTGTAAATACCATAGGAGCTCCACAACATGTTCTTGAAAATTGGTCACTTGCCTATTATTATAATTTTCACATTACATTACCTGTCATCCTTCCTCTTTCATCCCACCAAGCCCACAGAGTTCATTTCTTTCAGAGCATTTTGGGGCACTTCTTAATCCTCACCAACACCATCATTATAATAATGTCTATTATTCCTTTTATTCCAAGAATTTCAAACTCAATTTATTTTTCTCCTGGGATGAGCATCAAGAAGATTGGTCTAGTTCATTTGATAAATGGATTAAAAAATATTGGTTTGTAATTAATTTATTATATGAACATTATTAGGTACTTCCTTTGTGTCAATTACTATTCTAAGCATAGGAAACTCAATGAGAGATAAGGTATGATGCTAGCTTTTAGTGAGCTTACTATAATTTAATGATCAAGGAGAGTTTAGAAAATATACAAATGTAATATTTTTATTATAAAAAAAGTAAGGAATTTTAAAATTTAATAGAGTTCAATTGGTTCGCAAAGAAATAGGTTTCCATTTGAACTGGAAGCTGCTATACAGCTTCCTATTGTTGGTGTATCTCAACATAAGGATTCAGTAGTCTAGGCATAGTTGCAAAATAAAGGTAGTTTGAGATGAGCACATAGTTCCATTTGATTGTTTTCTAGGTGATTGGCATCAGAATGTGAAGAGAAAAACTCTAGAGAGTTAGGAAGTGACCAGATTATGATGTTCTTCATACTCCATTAAGAACTTTTCACTTTAGTAGACAAGAGAAAGCAACTGCATGAATATAGTTTGAAGTTGGGACATAATTGGAATCACATTTTCATTGTTGTTATCATTGATTCTAGAAATATTTCTTTGCCAAATTTTGGAAGATAAAATACCTAATCTATTGAAGAGACTATAGTAATAGTCCAGATAATAGCACCAGTGCAGATGGAGCAGAAAGTGTAGATATATGTTATTAATAAGGTAGAAGAAATAAGACTGCATTACCGATTTATATACCAGCTAAGAAGTATAAAAGATTTGAAGACGTATTCTAGATTCCATGATTGTGTGACCACACTGATGGTGATGTAATGAAAGAGCATTGATTTTTGGAGGAAATAGCAATGCTTTTGATTGTAAATACTGTGGTTTTGATAGACACATGGAACACCAGTTACTCATGCTTGGTAGGTAGTTGAATGTATAAGATTGAAGTGCAGAGGAATGATCCATGCTAGAGATACTTATTTGGAAGTCATTCACCTATAGGAATTCATGAAGTCATAAAAAGTGTAGAAAATATCAGTTTAAAAATGTGAAGTCTAAAGGACAGAACTCTGTGGGAAAGCTACATTTAAGGGGAAGGCAACAGAGAAATAATTTAGGAAAGTCATCTAACTTTCCTATATTAATGGTTATCTAATCTTTTTTTTCGTTAATTAATTTATTTATTAAATGATAAATTAAGGTCAACAGATCAATTTCCTGGTTTGTTCTAAATTGGAGAACCATAAGGTACATGCTAATGCAAGCTAATATCTTAGAAAAGACTTGCATAGAAACTGTCCACATTTCATTAGAGAAACAAATTAATATAATAAGAGATTCTTTTAAAAAGTGTAAGTACATGTATGTATCTGTAATTAAAGATCTGCTCTAAAAGCTTTACTTAAGTGAATTAACAAATACATCTAATAAATTTGTCAAGACTCCAATTCAAAATGCCTTAGTTAATTCTCCTAGACAATTGAAAGCATATGTTGACCTTCATTTATAGTTATTTATTAATTCATTGAAGATTTATACTCTGCTTACATTTTTACCAATGTTTTTATATATGGGGATTATATTTTCAAGAGATTAGATAAGTCGTTATATAAGGCTATGGACAAACAGGCCTTTTAATTCTTTCCAAATACTAATTTTTAGATATAATCATCTTATAAAGAGAATAATTAAAACATTTACCTATCTGCTAGACTTTTACAATATATGAAGTTCTATGATTGATAATTTATAATTCTTTACATTTTACTATGCTTTAAAATTCTATGAGAAAGCATTTTTTAAACTCATCTACACTTTGGAATATATGGAATGCAAGTGGTTTGCCTGTATTCTATAGTTAATAAGAGATTAGAGGGAATTTGAACCAGTTGTGTTTGATTCCCAGCCGTGTCTGTTCTTTAGTAGTATTATATTATATTGCCAACAAGTCTGGTTCTCTATAAGCCCACAAGGCACAAAGAAAATACATGTACAGCTCTTCTAAAAAAAAAATGTTTCTATTGGTCATAAAGTCCATTACATATAGTTTCCCATTAACTATATGATTTTTAGTAATTTCCACATAGCCAACTATTTCTTCATTGAGAGCTAGCAAATTAGAAGTTGATTTATGTTTTGAGACTACATATGTATACATGGAAATCCCTTTAGATATTCATATAGATACACACATATATAAACATACAGATATTTGGGTATCTTTGTTTTAGTCTTTGAGTAAGTACAAATAATTAAATGTACACAAGTTTATTCCATTATACTCTCTGCCAGCCCCTTCTTTTCCAAAGAAGAACAAAAGTTATGTACCAAATGTTGTTAAAAGGTAGTGACACTCTATAAGAAGAATTTTAAGTATTACAAAGCAGAAAGTGATTGAGAATAAGAAATGAAATGTAGATGGGATTTTCGTGTCAGGCTTATGCTAAAGTTCCAGCTTTGCTTCTCACTAGTGACATGATCTTGAGACAGTTATTTTAAAGTAAAGTTCTGTGTTAAAAAATAATACTCCTAGTGCCTTCAGTTTTTGTATAAAAGTCTTGCGTTTTATGCAAGCATTGGCAACATTGAATTAGTATAAGTTTTGCACCCTGATTTTCTCTCTTTATGTATATAGCCAGAGACAGAGAGAGAGAGTGGGGGAATGTGAGAAAGGAGGTTAGGGGAGGGAAAGTGTATGTTTGAGAGAGATAAATGCCATAATGAAGCAAATATTCATATATATATTCAGCATCTTGCAGCTGTAAAAATATAGGTATAACTAATTACCTTGCAAATGTTTGAAATTTTACTTTTGTATGTAGGCTGTGCACCAAAATTGCCATTTTTTAAAAAGTTAATGTAGAATTCATGACTGACTAAAGGAAATGTTATGTTTTGATGAACATTCTGTTTTCACTAAAATACACAATATGATCCTGGTGAAAATTTGGGAGGGTTGAACTTTTAACCATAAAATAAATATACTTAAGTTACTGAGACTTTACCTTCTTCCTTTCTGAGCTGGAAGATTTCCATAACGATGCTTGAATTTGAAGACCTCACAACTAGGATCTGTTTTCTACAGAGACTTGACTGGAAATCCTACGCAGAGGGAAAACATTGTATGCCATATATGGTGATATAGCATAGTTCCTATTTTTGAACCAGATGGACTAAAGATAAAATGATGAAATGCAAGATTTTTCTTAATATACTTTGCAGTATGTCAAATAAAACCGTTCCTGTCTATTCATCCACTTATCTTTTCTGTTTAAAAATTATTCTTGCTGAGACAGAGGAGTTTGAAAAAGCTGGACCTGGCTATGGAGATTTTTGAAAAGGGAACATTTTTTATGACTATTGTTATATCCTGCATCTCATCAATGGGAAATGAGGAAACTAAGGATTATAAGCTGTTAAGTTTTCACAAACAATAGCTAGGAGAAGACTGAGGGCAAGGGGCAGTAGGACTGTGCAGCCAGAAACATTATTTCCCATTCCTAGCCAATGAAGTGTATTTTATTGGAAAATATCACTGCCCTTCCTCACTGTGCATATCATACACACTTTTTAAATTACCTAGTGAAGTAGCAGCATTAAAATATCTTGAAAGTGTGTTTTGTCAGTATTTCCTTAAAGAACTTGAAAAAAATCCTGTCTTTCATGATTGATATATTTCTGTAGATATTTAGTTTAAGTATACAATTTGATTCTTTCCTTTGTACCTAGAAATCCTGTTTCATTTCTCATCCTTAACCTCTCTTCCCTCCAGTTGCTAATATGCTGCTATGACGCTGTAATTTCATCTGCAAATCTTCATGATTAATACATTCATACCAAATTATTTATTTTTTAAAAGATTTTATTTTTATGCAATCTCTACACCCAGTGTGAAGCTCAAACTCAAGGCCCCAAGACAAATTGCATACTTTACCAACTGAGCCAGCCTGGTGCCCCATAGCAAATAATTTATGATGCCAACATTATTACTCATTGACTCATTCTAATCTTTCATAGTTTCGTGCCTTTGTAACAGTGATTTTTCCCACCTTGCAGCTCTACTACTTCATCTATCAACTATTTTATCAAAAGTCACTTCCATTGTGAGGAGTTCAAGACCTTTCTAGGAAAAACTACTTGCCCCCTCCCCATGGTTCTACAATGCTTTGCACATGCTGCCGTTGTAGCATTTTTCATTATGTGTCTAGGTGTGTCTAGAACACCTAAACACTTAGAACATCTAGAATATACACTGTACTCCAATCACCAAGCATAATTGTGGGTGCAAAATAGGCAGCAAAAATGCTCAAAATGCTTTGTATGTAGAGAGATAGGGTGTATATGTGCTTATGAAGAAGAGCTAAAGAACACTAGTAAAGAACTAGGGTTTGGAGGAAGGTGGGAGTGAAAATAGAGAGTCTGTCAAATATTGCCTATTTCACAGCTTTGTCTGTGGAAAAAAAGCTATTTAAAATAAAAAAACACGATTTTCTTCTTATATACATGCCATAACCTTGGTATGTGTTACCTTATTTGAATGTAAGACTATTCAAAGAACTAATATTTTAATCAATTGTTATCACATTGAGTCAAATAAATATTTACCCCCCCAAAAAAGCAAATTAAAAAAATATATATTGGAATTAAAGTACATATTTACTATATTTTCTGAAGTCCTATTTTATTAAAAATATATTATAATTTGGTCCATATATTTTAAAAGTGATATTACAATGCCCTACATATTTTAAAGCCTAATAATAATTGTGCTGAATTCATTGTCAACCTAATGGAATATACAGGAAATGGTAATTTAAATAAAAACAAATAAGATTTTGAAAAAAATTCAATGACTGCCAAAAAGACACAGGTTTTATTTTCCTCTCATTTGGTTATCTGAGTATGCCTCTTGTATTCTAAATTCTCTTTGAATACCATTTGATCTATGCTTATAATAAAAATAAGAATGCATATAAGCAAACTTAATATAATTTGGTAGTTTCAATGCATAAAGTCTAGAAAATATGTATTATGTATACATATATATCTAGTTTCTATGGTGACCTGGTCACTTGGAATATAGTTTTGCATGAACAATAGTACACAGTCATCACTTTGAATTTCCTGACCTATCTTTTCTGCTTAAATGCTGCATTAGCAGATTTTAGTAGCTAATGTTTAGCATATCTTATAAATTGTATTAATGTTGTCTGTCTGGAGCTCAACAGTTATTTCAGAAAAAAGAAGTTCAGGTCTCTTGGAAAAGTTTTATTTTGGCTTTATAGAAACCTTGAGATTATAGAAAAAAATATGAAAGATATTGTATATTACACATTTTATTTAATTACCCATAGCTTTTTAAAAAAATAACTTATTATTTTTAATTAACATATAACGTGTTATTTGTTTCAGGGGTTTAGGTCTGTGAATCGTCAGTCTTACACAATTCACAGCACTCACCATAGCACATATCCTCCCCAATGTCCATAACCCAGCCACACTCAGTTTGTTTCTTGAGATTGAGATTAAGAGTCTCTTATGGTTTGTCTCCCTCCCTGGTCCCATCGTGTTTCATTTTTCCCTCCCTTCCCCCTGCCAGGACCCCTCACCCTGCCTCTCAAATTCCTCATATCAGAGAGATCATAGGATAATTGTCTTTCTCTGATTGACTTATTTCACTTAGCATAATACCTTCTAGTTCCATCTACATAGTTGCAAATGGCAAGATTTTGTGTTTTTTTGATGGCTGCATAGTATCCAATTGTATATATATACTACATCTTCTTTTTTTTTAAAATATTTTTTATTTATTTTTTTGACAGAGAGAGATCACAAGTAGGCAGAGAGACAGGCAGAGAGAGAGAGGAGGAAGCAGGCTCCCCACCAAGGAGAGAGCCTGATGTGGGGCTCGATCCCAGGACCCTGGGATTATGATGCGAGCTGAAGGCAAAGGCTTTACCCTCTGAGCCACCCAGGGGCCCCAGTATACCACATCTTCTTTATCCATTCATCTGTTGATGGACATTTAGGGTCTTTCCACAGTTTGGCTATTGTGGACATTGCTGCTATAAACACTGGGGTGCATGTAGCCCCTTCGAATAGCTTTTAAGCTACAAATAAAGAGAAAATCAATATTTTGTATTTATAAGCCTAGGATTAAAAGACATTTGAGGCAGTATCAATATGAAGTTTATAATACCAGAGACAGAACACTGGCGCAGACCCCCCAGGGTCTCAATGTCAGGTCTGTTACTACTACTCATTCTGTATGATGCAAAGTAATAAACTCTTCAAATTCTCATTTACCTTGTCCATAAAATATGTAATAAAAAGATAAAATTTTATTTTCTATTGAATTCTTTAAGTCTAAAGACTTGTATAAACTTCAGATTAAAAAATAGCAATATAGGGGCCCCTGGGTGGCTCAATGGGTTAAGCCGCTGCCTTCGGCTCAGGTCATTGTCTCAGGGTCCTGGGATCAAGCCCCGCATCGGGCTCTCTGTTCAGCAGGGGGTCTGCTTCCCCCTGTCTCTCTCTGCCTGCCTCTCTGCCTGCTTGTCATCTCTTTCTGTCAAATAAATAAATAAAATCTTTTAAAAAAATAGCAATATATTTTTTAAAAGTCTTAATTATGTTTTATAATAGTGAAATAAAATTTAAAAGTATGCTTGCAGATCTGTGGCATATGATAAAATAAATATTTTATTAAGTAATAAACACTGTGGGATGTGTATATAAAAATAAATGTGTATATGTAGAAGCATGTTAAAATGCACAAAAATTGATTGTATTGAGGACAGTTGTATAAAAATGAGAGCTCATACACTAAGGTTCAAAGATGTCAGGTTAAATTAAAATAGTGAGCTAAGTGTCATATGCTTTTTATTGCACTTGTTTATCTGTTCTATTATATTTGGTTAAATATGTAATATTTTTAAAAGAAACACATAACTGATGTTTTTTTGCAGTACTAAAGTAGCAACAAATAGAGTCATAAGAATTTAAGATCACTTCCTAATTGTGGGGAAATAAAAGAATACTCTGACCTGAGTGCAGCCTTGATTGGGGTACACAAGAAGGAAAACATAATATCCTTAAGATCATAAAACAGTTAAGAGGATATACCTCTGTGTTGGATGCACTTTGGGTTCACATCTGGTTTTACCTAAACCTCGGTAAATTTAGATGAGTTAGTTAACTTCCATTAAAATTGGTTATGTCACTAAGCATGATACGCTCTAGTTCCATCCATGTTGTTGCAAATGGCAAGATTTCATTTCTTTTGATGGCTGCATAGTATTCCATTGTGTATATATACCACATCTTCTTGATCCATTCATCTGTTGATGGACATCTAGGTTCTTTCCATAGTTTGGCTATTGTGGATAATATTGTGGATAATATGAAATACCCTATAAAATCAATGTGAACATCATAAGTAAATGTGTGAAGTTCTTATCATAATAGGTAACTAGTAAGTACCATCCCTTCAATAATATCATATTGTAATTTATTATACAGAAGCTAGAGGATATTTGTTTTTGCTTCTAGAGATTTAGAAACAGAAAGTTGTAATATGGTCATCCTAATATTAAAAATGTTTTATGTTTTATTAAGGCTTAATGGGTTTTGCTATGATATTTTATACAGAAGTGGATGGCATTAAAAGAGAATCATTTAATGTAATATAACATGCAATAGTTGTTTTTTTTTTTGTTTTTGTTTGTTTGTTTGTTTCTTTTTTTTTTTTTTTTTTGGCTTGGCTTGGCTTGGTTTGGCTTGGCTTGGCTTTTCTATATTACCAAGATGCATAATTTAATTAAAAAGCAGGGAAAATATAATATTAATATAATATTTCTGGAAGCTAGTTGTAAAGGAAGATGGCAGTAACTCTAGGAGTTTGAGTGATTGCTGTAGGAATATTGGAAGAAGTGAAATGGTTACCAATTGCAATGAAAGGAATTTAGTAACACTAGGATGACAGAAAAATGTTGTGCAGTCATTTAATCCTGAAGCTTTGTTGAAACAAGTAAATGAGAATATGGTTAGAAGATTAGGGAAGAGTGATTTTAAAAAATGTTTTAAGTGCATTCACTAATCTGGGGTGAAAAGTGTTTATGGGTTCATTGTCACAGATGATTAGGAGAAATATGAAAACTAAAATAGGCATATCCACCTATACCTGACATTTAGCACCAAGCATCTGATGTCCTTAAAATTTATTATTTAAATCTTAAGGTAAAGAGTCATGTGTATGTGTGCACATGGGTGTATTACGTGTATACTTATGTGTGTATGTGTAGAATAGAGAGGTCACTAATTCTGGGAAATCAGACACTTCTTAAAGGAGAAATGAAGAGAATAGTTGACATTACAATTTACCATTTGAAAGTAATCTTTCTCAAAGTATGACTACAGTGTGGGCTGCATTCACCATTGTAAGAGAAGCAGAGGAAGAGTAGTAGACACATTGGAGATGAAGTGTATGTGATGGGCAGAAGAAAAAAGAGTGAAGAATTTTCAGCATGATCCATTTGATAAAATCACATTATTAATTTTCATAAGTAAAAAAATTATAAAACAGGAAAAATAAGGTATATAAATTTTTTTTTTCCTAAGAGAAGGAACTTAATACATACTTGCTGGGATTCAAATGTATAAAGAAAGGTAGGTTAGATAGATATTCCTTGTTTAGGCTAATTTTGCTAAAGCATCTGGGGCTCTATAGATATCTTCAAGTTGATAAGTTACAAAAATTACTTATTTCCCATGTAAGTAGAGAAAGCAGTGAACACTTCTAAACTACTGTTGCTAACAATAAGAGTTAAGTGACATTGTAGATAATTGAAAGGAGAGGAAAGGTGTATTAATCTTTTAAAATCTTTGAAAGTTAGAATTTGAAATTCCAATTATTATTATAGGATTTCTGTTCCCTTAGTGCTCATGGTTCTGGGTCACAGCACTTCCAAGAATGAAGAGGTAGACCAGATGAAGATTGGTGGGCAGCAAGGCCAAGTTTATTGAGCAATAGTACACAGCTCCTGTAGAGGGAGGGGACCTGAGAGGGTTGCTGTTTTGGCATTTAAATATAGGGGTTTTTATAAGCTCTTTTGCAGAACTATTTTAAGTAAGTAGAGTGGAGGTCCCCTGCAGATAAGCTGCTAAGGTATGCCAATCAGGATTTTGATCATATACCCCTTTACCTATCAAGTTATTGTTCATGTGCTGGTAGTCTTTTGGGCTGATGTTTCAGGACTAAGAGCCTCAATTTGTGATAGTGACCAGTGTTTTATGGTTAATTGTTTTGTCTCAAGATGTTTTGCAAAAGTCACTTCTGCAGAGGCTGCTAGACAGGATGTTATTGTGGTTTTGTCTAAGCTGTAGAACAGGATGCTAGTATGGGTTCATATTAGTTGTTCTAGCTCCCTTTTTGTTGTTGTTGTTATTGTTGTTGTTGGGAAGTATGACCCTGACTACTTAATTGTCCAACTAGCTCTTAGCTTTCTGATTGTATGTTTATACTCGAAGTATAGAGTTCTATAAAAACACAGTGGGCACTGAAACATTCCTTTCATAAATAATACAAGAATTGTATCCCATTCATTTATTTGCCAATTATTTTATGCTACTGGAATTCTTTTCATTGAATATTGGTTTATAATAACTTAAATCTCTAGATGGAGAATATGAAAATCCAATTTATAGGAAGTTATCATAGTGATGGTGTTTTTGGTATTTGGCTTCTATTTTTGAAAGCAAAGGTTAATTGGTCAAATGTATGAAACATTGATTTAAGGAAGCACTATTATCAATAGTAAAAACCAAATGAACTTTGTGAACTTTGTCTAGAAAGTTCAGAGTACAATTGAGGTATAGAAATATAAGACATTAACTCTCTAACCAAACCCTGAAAGTATTCTTTCCTCATCCCTATTCAACACAAGGATGCCAGAATTGTCTGAAAAACATTTACTGTTATATCTGCATTTCTTAACATTATACTTTCTTTAATAAATGATGTTGGGAAAACTATATATCCACATACAAAAGAATGAAACCAGACCCTTAACTTACACACTTATAAAATAGATTAAAGACTTAAATATGAATCCTAATACCATAAAACTCTCAGAACAAAAGATAGGGGACAAATGATTTTTTAATATTTTTTGCTATGACACCAAAAGGACAGGCCAAAAACAAACAAACAAACAAACAAATAAAAAGCAAAAATAAACTTGTGGGGCCACATCAAACTAAAAAGCTTCTGCATGATAAACCATCCACGAAATGAAAAGGCAACCTATGGAATGAGAGAAAATATTTGTAAACTATAGATCTAATAAGGAGTTAATATCCAGAATCTATAAAGAACTCATACAATAAATAGAACAATACAACACAACAAAACAAACCCCCCACAAAAGAAAACAAATAGACTGATTTTAAAAATGGGCAATGGACCTGAATATGTATTTTCCCCAAGAAGACATCCAAATAAATGGCCAACAGTTACATGAAGACATACTTACCATCACTAATCATCTGCAAATGGCCAATGAAAGCACAGTGAGAAAGACTATTATCAAAAAGGAGATAAATTTTGGTGAGGGTGTAGAGAAAAGAGAACCCTTGTACCCCATTGGTGGGAATATTAATTAATATGACCATTATGGAAAACAGTATGAAAGTTTTTCAGAAAATTAAGAATAAAATTACCATGTGACCCAGCGATCCCACTTCTGGATATATATCTGAAGGAATGATATTGGCATTGAAAACAATTATCTGTACTCTGGTGTTCATTGCAGCATTATTCACAACAGCCAAGATACAGAAACACATTAAGTGCCTGTAGGTGGATGAATGGGTTAAGGAAGTGTGGTACTTATACATGACAGAATATTATAGAGCCATAAAAAAGGAGATCCCATCATTTTCAAGAATATAGATAATCCTGGAAAACATTATGCAAAGTGAAGTAAATAAGACCTAGAGAGACAAATAACATAAAATCCCACTCACACTATAGAATCTTTAAAAAAAAAAAAAAACACTCAGAATAGAATTGTGCTTTCTAGAGTCTAGTAGTTGAGGGAAAAAGAGGATGTTGGTCAAAGGTACAAATATCCAGTTACAAGATGAGGAAGTTTTGGGGAGTTTATAGTTAATATTGTATTATATGCTTGAAATTTGCTACAGGAGTAAATCTCAAGCATTCTCACCACATACACTCAAAAATGGCAACTGTATGAGGTGATGACTGTGTTAATCAGCTCAATGCGAGGGGAATCCTTTTTTTTTTTTTTTTTTAAGATTTTATTTATTTATTTATTTATTTATTTATTATTTTTTTTTTTTTTTTTTATTTGACAGACAGAGATCATAAGTAGGCAGAGAGGCAGGCAGAGAGAGAGGAAGAAGCAGGCTCCCCGTCGAGCAGAGAGCCTGATGCAGGACTTGATCCCAGACCCCTGGGATCATGACCTGAGCCGAAGGCAGAGACTTTAAGACACTGAGTCACCCAGGCACCCCAGTTGGTTTTCTTCTTTTGATTTCATGTATTAGGTAACTTTAAGTTGATGGACAGTTTTTTAGAGCATCTTACTTTTATAATTCAGTTACCTCTTACGTACTCACTAACAATATTTACTAACAGAGAAGAGAAATAAATGCAGAATATTTTTTTTTAAAGATTTTATTTATTTATTTGACAGAGAGAGATCACAGTAGACAGAGAGGCAGGCAGAGAGAGAGAGAGAGAGGGAAGCAGGCTCCCTGCTGAGCAGAGAGCCTGATGCGGGACTCGATCCCAGGACCCTGAGATCATGACCTGAGTCGAAGGCAGTGGCTTAACCACTGAGCCACGCAGGCGCCCAAATGCAGAATATTTAAGTTCATCTAAGATTCCATGATTTAAGCTCAAATACTAAAAAGATTTGAGAACTTAAAATATTTCTGTACTCTTCAGCAACTGCTTGAAGTGAAGATTAGTTTTTTCTTTTTTTTTTCACTGCATTGTGGGAAAGTGGTACTTTGATGGATTTTGTTTTGTAAACATTTTCTTAAAGAAGTTTACATTCTTCATTGTTGATGCAGAGGCTGCCTCTCTCCCTCACCTCTGAGCCCTCAAAGTGGGAAAAAGAGTTCCTTGGAAAGGAAGGAATCACATAGTAAAATATTTTGTAGTATTGATTTATTTTTTGGAATTGAATCTAGAGGGAAAGGAAATGAATGATCTACATGAAGTCACATTTGAAGAATTTTGCTTTACAATATAAATACGAAAGAATACAGTTATGACTAATAAGGTTGTTTTCAACTATTCCATTCTTGAACTAGATAGAAATTGATATGGAAAGAGGCCAAGAATATGAGGGGGGTAATGTGGAGGAATACCTCTTTTTTTTTTTTTTAAAGATTTTATTTATTTATTTGACAGAGAGAAATCACAAGTAGATGGAGAGGCAGGCAGAGAGAGAGAGAGAGGGAAGCAGGCTCCCTGCCGAGCAGAGACCCCGATGCGGGACTCGATCCCAGGACCCTGAGATCATGACCTGAGCCGAAGGCAGCAGCTTAACCCACTGAGCCACCTAGGCGCCCCAGGAATACCTCTTTTATAAACTTCTATCTGGAAGATTTCGGTTTTCTACTTGTCCCGATCTACCTTTTTTCTTAAGATTTTATTTATTTCTTTGACCGACAATGAGCGAGAACATGAGAGGGGAGAAGGTCAGAGGGAGAAGCAGACTCCCCGTTGAGCTGGGAACTCATTGCCTGACTGGATCCCGGGACTCCTGGATTATGACCTGAGCCAAAGGCAATTGCTTAACCCACTGAGCCACCCAGGTGCCCTACCGTGTTTTAAGTAGGACTGTGTTCTGTTTATTAACTTGTCTTGTTTCTTTTTAAATGTCCACATTTGGAAAAACAAATTGGCAATATTCATTTCCAATTGTCCATGGCTTATTTGAGTTTGATTAAGAAAATTTATAGCAGGCAATTTTTTTTCCTCAAGGTATTGTGTAATTTTCTTTAAAAAAAAACAAACTTAAAGTTAAATAACTTAAAGTTCCTATTTGTAATCTTGAGAAATATTGCAATTCAGCCTTAAATTTTCTTATACATGGAAAATTTTATTTATTCAGTATTAAAAAGTCCTGAGTTTTTGTAATCTCTTTTGACCTAAATTGTAATAGCCGTGTTCTATTTGTATTATATTGAACTCCTTAGTTTTTAGTTAATATTAATTAGTTATTATTAATTAATATTTAGCTGTTATAGTTTTTTTTTTATATCAAAGAGTTATTTGATTTAACTATCAGCCTTGTTTTTTCTAAAATTGCAACCTAAGTAATAGTTCCTAAGTAACTGTATGCTTTATATAGACCGGTTATGGCTATTAACACTTGAGTTTAATTAAAAGCAGTATCTCAGATGGTGGAAATGGGTGGAAAAAGATGTCAATGCCTTTTACAAAAATTATTGTAACAGGGGTGCCTGGGTGGCTCAATCAATTAAGCATCTGCCTTCGGCTCAGATCATGATCCCAGTCAGGGTCCTGGGATTGAGCCCCACACTGGGCTCCTTGATCAGCAGGGAGCCTGCTTCTTCCTCTCCCTCTGCCTGCTAATCTGCTTACTTGTGCGTGTTCCTTCTCTTTCTCTCTCTGTCAAATAAATAAAATCTTAAAAAAATTATTGTAACAAAGTTATGTCTTTACATCAAACCAAGTGGTTCTCAACATGGATGGTTATTAAAAAATATCAGGTCAAAATATTGATTTACTGAATATAGAAACATACATTGCTCAGTTATATTGGTGCAAAATCTAGCAAGCAGAAAATAAGTCAAATTATGTGATAAGGTGAAAAAACATGTGAGCAAGTATTCAGATGCTTGTCTTACGAAATGTTGATCATATCCACCTTTTTGGAATGACAGGGCTGTGTTTTTAGATATCAGTTCTACTGAAAGATATGTTATATCTTAATGCTGGTTAAGTGGTTCGGATTAATTAAAACACACACACAAGCCCATGCACTTGCATGAAAATGAATAATTCTCCCGTAACAACAACCCTATATTGACCTAATAATGTGTTGCTGAAATATTTGCTTCATGTAAGAAAGTAGAAAGAGTGTATTTAGGAGTCAGCATTGTCCAAAGAAATGCCATAGGATTAAAAATGATGAACCCTTATTAATTCTATGACATCAGGCATAAATGTTTTAAGAGATTTATCTTCATTCCTTTTTCTCTCATCAGTAAAATGGGGACATAAAAACCGCCTTTAAAAGAACTAAAAAAGTTAAGTAAGAAATGCAGAGAATAGGGGTGCCGGGTGGCTCAGTGGGTTAAAGCCTCTGCCTTCAGCTCAGATCATGATCTCAGGGTCCTAGGATTGAGCCCTGCATCGGGCTCTCTGCTCATCAGGGAGCCTGCTTCCCCCCTCTCTCTCTGCCTCCTTTTGATCTCTGTCAAATAAATAAATAAACTCTTAAAAAAAAAAGAAAAGAAAAAGAAATGCAGAGAATAATAGCTGACACTTTAATATTGTTCAAAATTTGGTAGCTGCTTTTACAGCTGCTGTTATGTCCACTGTGATAGCAAGTATGAAGTTTTGCTGTTGGTGGTGGTGGTGACTGCGACTCTTTTGTACTAGAGAATGATTTCTGTGTAAACTAACAAAATGGCTCATCACTTATAAAACAGCCAAAAATAGTTGTAGGTCTAGCCTTCAGCTCCCTTTAAAATGTATTTTAAAAAGTGACAAAGTTAGAGGGATGGTTTTTATAGTCCTTTAATGATTTCTGAATGCTGAAATGAAAGTCATGTAAAGATCTGCTGTGCTAAAGTAAGTTTGAGTCTCAGAATTCATGTAGCTTTAAGTTATGTTTCAAACTATGACTTTGGGAGATACAGAATATAAGAAGGAATTGCCTACTCCCCAATTTTCCAAAGGACCAAGATTTAGAGTTTAAGTGACTAGAACAAAGTAGCCACTCTTCAGAGCCAAAGTTAGAATTAGAGCCATTTCCCCACAACAGGGTTGCTTTTCTAAAATAACCCAGTGACTACGTAGTCATAAAATGTTTGGTTTTCATTCCCCTCCCCTCTGGATCATGCATTAGTTCAGACCTATTTCTAAATTCATCATTCCCCAATTAAAGCATAAGACATCTCTAACTACTGCATTGAAAGAGAGAAGTCTACCAGGTTCCGAGGAGCTGTTTTCCCTCAATAGCCTGAAAACACAGTGACCCATGCTTTCCAGAGATATGTCAGTCAGATAATAGCAACAGGCAAAAGGATCTGCCTCTAAACCATTGGATCTGTCAGTGTTCACTCTGTTCCCAAATATTAAGACTCTCTTGATTTCATACTATCAAAATCCTGAGTTCCAAATGAAATTATAATTCATGTTACTTCACCAAATAAAATACAAATAAAAAACAAAAGTTTAATTTATGTTTCTATAAGATATGATCAGTTTTTCAGGTTTTTTTCAGTTGGGGAGAGGAGCGTATTGGAAAGGATTTATTTCTAAATTACTTATAACCTTAACCAATCACTGCACACATTGCTTATTAACAGTAGACTGAATTTTTAAAATAGCTGTACTGTGAAAAAATATAGAGCATATATAAATAAAAGCACTACCTGAACTCGTAACTCCCAAATTAAACATTATTATTATTTTATGATAAGTGAATTTCTTTTTCTGCTTGTAATTGGAATATGGCTCTTTGAGGATCTTGAGATCATTTTGAATGTGCAAAATTTTACAGAAACAATAGGACTCAAATAATATTGATATTTTATTATATCCCCATGCTATAATTTCCAGTTCATACCGCCTTGATTTGTTTTAGCTTTTAAAAAATTCTATATAAATAGATAAATGAATAGATGATAGATGGAGAGATATAAGAGAGATGATTGTCTTCAGGTGTCTCCAAATTCTTCCCTGTGTCAGCCACAAAGGTCGAGTTTTCTTATGTTCTCTTGTCCTATGACTTGTAAAATTTCATAGTCCAATTATACTTTGTCCAGTTTCTTCTCTACCCAAAGCTTTGTATCAAAAAATAAAAAATTTTTAAAGTTTACAATCCCAATATTACATTTTTCCTCCTTATTACTGGGTCAGAGAACAGAATTTTGTTTTTCCACCCATCCAAATTTATTTGTAATTCTATAATCATATCAAAATCCATAAAATTGATAGATTTATCTGAATAATTTTATTTTAAAAATATTTGTTTGATATTACACTTCAATAAATACCAGGATTGCCTAGATTATAGTGCAATAAGAACAACAGCCTTTGTTTCTTAAAAGATCAAAAGGTAATTCTTTGCATAAGCTACATGTCCGTCACCAGTCAACTAGGTTGTTTTCATGTACTTGTTTTCTTCATTCTGGGATCCAGTCTGACAGAGTGACCATTATTTCCTGAGCAGAAGAAGAGAAGTTAATGAAGCATGTGCTGACTTTCTTTTCTTTTTTCTCTCTCTCTCTTTTTTTTTTTTTAAGATTTTATTTATTTATTTGACAGGGAGAGACACAGTGAGGGGGGAACACAAGTAGGGGGAGTGAGAGAGGGACAAGCAGGCTTCCTGCTGAGCAGAGAGCCCAATATGGGGCTGGATCCCAGGACCCTGGGATCATGCCCTGAGCCAAAGGCAGACACTCAACAACTGAGCCGCCCAGGCACCCCAGCATGTGCTGACTTTTTAAGCTTCTGCTTGAAAGCAATACGTATCACTTTTGTTTATATTCAGTAAGCAATTTCAATTCATATAACCCAACTTCAAATGGGTAAGAAAGATGAATTCTACCATGTTCCTGAAGAGAAAGCCAGAATATTTGTGATTAGCCATACATTCAAGTAGAGGATGTGACATGTCTAATCTGTTTTTCACACAATTTCATTAAAATATTTTATCCCAGTATAACCATTTGTTATTATCTTAACTACCCAACAGTATTATTTTTATGTCTGTAAGCCATAATTTAGCAGATTTCCTAGATTTTACCTAAAGGCCCATTTACAGTCTTCTAAATAAACCATGATGCTGCTTGCTTTCTTTTATACACACAACTATAATAAATCATTTCCTTAGGCTTTATAGTGCTACACAAATTACTCACTCAAGATCTATTGATCAACTCACCCTTCACAATGAACCAATTCATAGTCTTACTGTAAGCATTGTCGGTTTTTTCATATCTTCTCCAAAAATAAGCATTATTTTGTGTGATCTTTGTCAATCCAATTTGTAAGCAATGTGATGACAGATTTTAATAGATATTTTGTTGGTTATTTTAAATTTTGATTTGTTTATTTTAGTAATTTCGACTTCCTATCTTGTGAGTCCCCCCAAGTTTGGAAACTAGTTTGAACCATCAATTAAAATAGTTTATATATTCTTGACATAAAAGTGGGCATATAATAGCTGAGAGTATTAAAGGAGTACAGGCACAGCAAATATAGTAACTCCAAATTTAAATATAAATCACAATAAAGAGTATATTTTTGTCAAAAATAAAAAAAAATCAGTCTTAGGTAAAATTTACTTAAAAATTACTATAAAGGAGCGCCTGGGTGGCTTAGTTGTTAAACATCTGCCTTCAGCTCAGGTCATGATCCTGGATCGAGCCCCACATGGGGCTCCCTGCTCAGGGGGAAGCCTGCTTCTCTCTACCTGCCTCTCCCCCTGCTTGTGTTTCCTCTCTCGCTGTGTCTCTCTCTGTCAAATAAATAAATAAAATCTTTTAAAAAATTACTATGAAGATTTACTGTTTCATCATTCCATATAATTTTAAGCCTATGGAAGAAACTTTATAACTTTCTTACTTAGCTATGACTACCTGAGGATATATTGGGATGGGGTATACTAATGCAGAGAAAACTTTTGTTACATTTATGTTATTACTTTCATTTACAATTCACTTATAAAATTTTGTTGTTTTGTGTTTTCAACATTTTTTGGATTTTTTTAGGTGAATCTTTTTTTAACGCCATTATAATCAGTACTCCTTTTTACCCCTGCTACAGAGACCTTTTGATTCTTAATTTTTGAGTTAAACCATTTCCACTTTTGTCATTAATAGTATCAAACTCCTATACTATTTTATATTTTATTCTTACTTTATAGCCTTCTCTTAGTACCCTTCTATTTGGGTGAGTTATGGGAGACATTTGTCTGCCCCCTTTTTCTAATGGATAGTATGGGTATATACTGTGTATTCCCTAAGCTATGTTTATTCTTTCCTTCATTGTCCAAATGTTGGAATTGTTATGCAAACAATTATTTGAAACTTTAATCGGAATCCAAACTTTTTAGATTCCTTAGTCATGGAAAGGAAGGAGAATAGAAAAATATATATATATTTAAAAAAGCCTATAATTCCTATTATCTACCCATGGGACCTCACCTCATGGGATATTTTTCAGATTATTTTCCATTGCATTTGTAACTTTAACCTGAAAATGTCTTATCTGACTGACAGCTCCTTCAATCCTTGAGACATTTCATTTTTGATTCAATAAATATTTTTTAGGTTATTGTTTGTAGAGACATTGTGACAGGTAAAAAGACAATGAAATAATGGTAAAGTTATAGAATGAGTTTTCTTTTGAGATACTTAAAAGCATACTGTGACCCCATGAAAATTTCATGGCTTTATGCATTTTATAAAATTGGTTTTAAGAGTTGTTCTGTGTATTTACTGAACTATGTTGAAGTTTAAATAATTTGTAATTATCCTAAATATTACAAAGCAAACATACTGAATCATTTTTATATGCATGGTCAACATACCAACAAATGTTAGTTAGTTGATAAATAATATGTCTGCTTGAAACTCCTTAACCTATCACCAAAGATGAAATTCAGAGATTCTACTTTGAAGCATGTGTATATGTGCATATATTTAGGTGCAATTTTAGAAGTATCTTGGACTAGTTATTACTATCTTAAGAATCATACACATGCTGAAGATAAAACTACATAATGAACAGCAACAATAATCTGTATAAGAGATTTTAAACCTCAGTCATAATGCAAAGCGTCTTCAAAAAAGAAGCTGCATAACTAAAATGCATTTTGAGTTAGGAATCTGCATAATTTTATTTTTTTCTAAAAATCTTGGAAAGATATGTATTCTAATATATTTTGAGCCTTGTTGATATCACATCTCCTATTCATAAAATTTGTTGAAGAGTGTTTAATTACAAAACACAAAAAGTATGCACCATATTTATAAAAATATTTTTAAAAATGACTTTACATGTATAAAGTAATTTTGAAATATGGTGAACTTAAGTATGTGCAAATTAGTGTTTTGCTTGCTTTTTATAATCATTATATCAAGCAGTGCTAAGCAATCATATATCAATGCCATTTGATATAGACTCAACTCCTTGTGTGGTAGAAACCTGGGGTTTCTTTTTTCTGTCTTTCCATGTCTAGAAATGTTATCTATGAGAAACATGAGAAACCACTCAAGATTTACCCAGATGTTTATATAAATTAATGATTTAAAGGAGGAAGCAGATAGCGAGGTAGGCTGATATTACTAAGTGGTTTCTCTTAGTTAAAAACTTATTTATAGAGTTTGCAAAAAACCCAGGTATAGCCAATAGCATAGGCCAGCATAATATGAAAATTCCAATAAAATGTAGATATGTTGGTAGAAGTAAATAGGTGATTTTTTTCACAATTAGGTTCTAATATATAAAGGGAAAAGAATAAAAGGATTTATAAAAAGGGTTATGTTCAGTATAATACTTCCTAATATATAAAAATAAAACTTGAACTTAATATAAAGACAAAAGTCAAGGTACTACATTTAATTTGTGAAGGAATATGTCATCAGGTATCCTGAAAAGATCAGTACTTGTAGTGCTATTTATGAGAAAGTAAGTGTAGAAATATATTAGAGAGAGAGTGTTTTCCTGTTTTCCAGAAGTAGGAAATGAAGTGGAAACTGAATGAGTCATAAGAGTTCGAGAAAGGCATAGTAAAAATTGACCCATATTATTTCTTTACTGTTTTTGCAAAGTATATATGAAAGCCTTAGAAGAAATTATTATCAAATACATTTGAGCAAATAAAAGGAAATACTTCACACAGCACTGTGGAAATATATTGCCTTTAGAAGGTCATAGAGTCAAAACTGTTACTGATTAATAAGACCAATGATAATATTTGTATTGGCCAACATGAGGAAGTTGGGGCCAGCTCCATGCTAGCTTCAGGGACTTTTCTCTGAACTTCATCCAAAAGCACTTCTAGCTTGGGGGCCCTGAGTGTGCTTAATTAACTCCGTCTGACTTAGTCATATAGAGTAAAGGCATCAATCTATCAGTTTTGGCTCACTTTCTTCCAGGGAGTTTTAGGTGAAGGTCTTCTTCCTATTTTTGGACTAACAAAAGCAAATTGCCTCCTCTTCCAACCCTCCCCCCTCCCCCCACACACACATATACACCAAAGAAGAAAACATTATACTGGTTAACTCAGCACTTTGATCTGCACTGATGAGTGCATAGTATTTCCTATTCTGACTCTATGCACACAATGTAATAGACAAAATATAAGTAAGTAAGAAGTAAGACTCAGAAAATCTGGACTAAAAAACAGGGTGTTCTTTAACTAACTATGTGATTTTAGGCAAACTATTGAACTTTTCATTCATTTTGTTTTCTCCATTAAAATAATAGATAAAATAAAGTAAAATAAAATAAAACAAAATAATGGAAACAATTACAATAAAACTTCTAGGAATATAAACCCTAAGTCATTAGTAAATTTTTTTTAAAGATTTTATTTATTTATTTGACAGAGAGAGACACAGTAAGAAAGGGAACACAAGCAGGGGGAATGAGAGAGGGAGAAGCAGGCTTCCCTCTGAGCAGGGCTCAATCCCAAAACCCTGGGATCATGTCCTGAGCTGAAGGCAGACACATAACAACCGAGCCACCCAGGTACCTCAGTAAAAAATTTTTAAATTACATTTTTGTTGAAAAATCTATTTGTAATTGAGGAATTCTCTACCATATATGAATATAAAATAAAGTTTATTTTGGATCTTCCTATATGTTTTCTTTTTTATGAGTTTCACTTTTTCTAAATGTTAATTCTGTTCACCAGATCCCAGGTTCTGTATCACTTCGTGCTCTACCAGTATATATGCACATTTATTCCACACTATTTTATTTGGGCCCACCCAAGAAAACTGTCTTAATAAAGTGAAGCTAAGTAAATGAAGGTTGATAATGGGAAAATTACCTACAAAGGAGCATGTTTGAGTTGGCCTTATTGTCTCGTTTCCAAGATTCACTTTCTCAGGTATTTCTTTTTTCACCAAGATGGCCTCAGGAGTCACTTGCTTCAGTTATGGGTAACTAAATTATAGGTACTTGATTTTATTTGTTTATTTATTTATTTATTTATTTATTTATTTACATACTTATTATTTTATGGTAAAGATGGTAAAATTAGCCACAAAACAAATCAAACCCTCCTCCATAAGTGAAGCAGGGTCTAGTGGAATACATTTCCCAACCATCCACCCTTCTCCTGTTGTCTCCAGGCATCCAAGCGGAGTGATGGGTTAGAAAAATCATATGGAAAAAGCTTGGTCTCTGAATCATCACATAAAGGAAACCTGCCTGCCAACTATACAATTTCAACTATTACATCGAACTGCTTTAAGAATTAGAAATAAGCTTTATTTTGTTTATTTATTTGACAGATAAGTAGGCAAAGAGACAGGCAGAGACAGAGGAGGAAGCAGGTTCCCCACTGAGCAGAGAGCCCAATGTGGGGCTCGATCTCAGGACTCTAGGATCATGACCTGAGCCGAAGGCAGAAGCTTTAACCCACTGAGCCACTCAGGCACCCCAATATTTTACTTTTTTATTCCTATTCTTTTCCAATGGTCTTGACCACAATTTAATTTTATTTAACTCTAGTATCTGTATGGGATGCTATAAGTTGGGCTTGTGGTTCCTGTGAAAAACTCGCCCTCCCCCTCTCTAGTTCTGACTCATTTTGTAAAATAGAGGACAAAGGCTTAACCATTATTCTTTTACCAATATAATTGATATTTCAATATGTGTCTTGGATACTTGCAAATTCAAGTTTGTTAACCCTAGAACTAGACCAATTTGCCTGCTCAGTTAGGGAAGCTGATGCACCATCACAAGCTCCATGATGGCGGAAGACCCCTGTAAAACAAAGTATGGAGGTGTGAAACAGAGCAGAGGGTATACTTTCTGTGTGTAAGTTCAGTCCTAATAGTGAGGAAAGAGAAATGGATGAATACAAATCTCTAGCCTTTCATTAGTTTGTTTCCTTCTGAGTCCATTAATCTAGTTAAACCATTTTTGTCCAGTATATTCTCACCCAAGAGTGGCATGACGGAAGGATTGGTTGGGGCAGAAGTGATCAGCCATCTTTCAGGATAACCTGTTCCCAAGAATTCAAGAAATTTGTCCAGGTGAAAACAAGACACAGAAACATCGGTTGCACTGAACAATATGATTTCCATAAGTTACCACAATCACAGTTAAAAAAACTAATGCAGTAAGTCTAATACTTAATGACACAGGACCTCGCCTGAAGCAGATACTTTTGATGTCTCAACTACTACTTGTTTATTTCTCATATATTGTAGCCCAATGTACCAGATATTGAGGATACCATTTTCATAGAGTACCAAAAAATGCTTTTTAGATCATGTTTATTGTATCTAATTCTTCAAGAAAACTTTCCTGCATCTCATTACATCCCCAGCAAAATTAATTGCTTCCTTCCCTAGTGTTTCATTAAGCCCTGCTCAAAATGCCAGAAGACAACTTTCAATAAAGTATTATGATTAATTATACATATTTGCTTTTCCTTACCTAGTTGACCGTGATTAAAATGCTATATTCCTAACATGTGAATCATGGTCAATCAGGAAAAACAAATATATATAATTATCTGTATTATCATATATGTATCAGTTTTATTAATATGTTTATAAATACATAAAATTAATGTAGACTATAATATATTTTATAAATGTATATTTTTATTGTGTTTAATAGGGAAAAGTAATTCTCTCTAAGCAAGAATGAAAAGTATTAAAATTTCAGTGTTATGAAATTCTATGTGTGACTGGGATTTATTTGTGTATTGCAGGAGAGGTTAAGAGCTTTCCAATATCTCTCAAATTATGTCTCCATGATTACAACTCTGTATATAAAATATAGGATGTCAGTTTTGTGTAGTTTTAAAGTAAGAGATAGCAATTCAGAAAGATGGTTTAAGAGAGTCAACTGATAGGATTATAAAGGTGTGTAAAGCATGAACAGTCATGAATTTTTCTTATATGAGCTATTAAATAATATTTGATCTTTTAAAGAATTTTTAATTTATTAGATCAATGTCTAAATTTTTAATAATTTCTTGAAATAATACCTCTTTTAAGTAATACATAGTTTAATGATCTAAGATTTAAAATATTTCAGATCACCAGCTAGTAATAGTTATTTTCTCTTAAATTATTTTAGCCTTCATATCTGTTTATATAAACAGGTGTTTGAATGATGGCATCAACTACAAAACTAAAAAAAACTATATTGTACAAAGAAAAACACAAGAAAATTAGTGTTCTGAAGAATTTTCCATATTTTTGTTACTATTGATAAATTTTCAGGGAAATAATGGCTGTGTGTGAATTAAATGCCGTGAAAATATATATTTTTCGTTAAGAGATGATATTTACCATGGAAAGAAAATAGTTTTTATTCAACATATACTATGTACCAGACCCTATGCATGTAATTTCATTGAATGACATTATAACTCTTATTTGACAAATACTGGAGTTACTAAATGTCACAAAGCAGAAAAGTGGAATAAGCTAACTCTCTTAAAAAAAATAGACATCACAGTGCTAATGTCAATATTATGTTTAAAAACATGAAAGTGATTAGATATCCACTAAACTTTAAAAAAGTATGCTCCACTAATATTTGTTGAGCTCCTACTCTGTACCAGACTGGACTTTTAATAGTCTATATGTATACATTTAAAAATAAGATTAAAAATTTACTGTGACAAAAGTATTTTTTTAAGAATTTAACTATGTCAGCTTTTGTTATAAACATATTTTTCTTATCATATTTAAATAAATGTCAGCTCTATTTGTATATTCCCATTCAGGAAGTTTTATCTGAGAATCAGTCCTGGGAAAAAATTATTTTTAAACAGAAGAGATAAACCGAAAGATCAGATAGCTTTTTTTGGATAATATTTCACAGCTTCTTTTATTGTCTCTTACCTCACATTGATATCTTTCTTCTGATTGCCTATACTGGATACTTGCAATGTTTTTCAGTGCTTTTAAAAAAAAAATTATCATGATCTCTTATGGCCTCGTTTAAAAAAAATCCCTATTTCCTACTATAAAATCTACTCTCCTGCAGTTTCTTGTTAACTTGCTATGTAAACATCAAAAAACTAACTTTTGAAAATAAATACTTCTAAGATTGTGAAATCAATATGGACCAGTCTAATTGAAACAGTTTCATTCATATTTTAGTTTGTGTAACTCCTAATGAAGATTTTCAGTTGTTTCCCCAAAGCAGGTCACATAGTATCTTTCATCAAATGTATGAGTACCTTCTATTTTAATTCAGTACTATTTCCATTGGACTTATTTTAAATAAAATGTAATTTATTCATTTAGAAAAATGTGTACATGTTTTTAATACTCTGTATGTCTATAGCATACATATGTGTATATTTATAAACAGATACAGAGAGAATGTTATAAGTACAACGTATTACATTAATAATTTGAAAATGAGAAATTAGGTACAGAGAAGTTCTTCAGATTAATAAGGAAAAATACATGCTAAGCAGATCTGAAAGATTTTTGAGTGTTATGCAAATTTTGTTAAGCTCTTTTGAGGCTTTGCTTGTTACTTATTCAGAAAAATCTACAGCATTTCCTATTGCATGAGATTGAAAAAGAGCATTCGCTGGTGAAGAGTAGTACTATGCACCCAGGTTAAGGGGCAGAATGTGCGTTCTCTTTCTTTGAAAAGGTGTTCTATATGTTCTTAGCCATAGAGCATTCCTTTTTTTTTTTTTTTTATATTTTATTTATTTATTTGTCAGAGAGAGAGTTTGAGAGCACAAGTAGGGGGAGTGGCAGGCAGAGGGAGGGGGAAGCAGGCTCCCTGCTGAGCAAGGAGAATGCTGAGGGACTCTATACCAGGACCCTGGGATTATGACTGGAGCTGAAGGCAGACACTTAACCTACTGAGCCACCTAGGCATCTCTAGCATTCCTTTTAAACTTAATCTTATTTTGTTATTGGGCTACCTTGTTAGATAATCATAGAGGATAAAGAAAGAGATAACTCAAGGACTGTGAAAAATAGGTAATGTGAAGATGATAGAATTTAAATATGAATTTTGGACATTAACTCAATATTGGGCTGAGATGCTACACTTAAATGGTCAGTGGACATCAGGAAGTCAACAAAAGTTTACAGAACATATTTTTTTTTAACATCTCTGTTTTTTGTTTTTTAATTACTCTAGGATTCTAAAGAAGTTGCAAGAACTAGGAAAATAGAAACAAGAAGGGGTTATTGTAATGTTCAATGTTCAAAACCCATGTTCAAAACCCACATTAGAGCTCTTTAGAAATCATTGTGTTTTGGGGGTCTTTTAAAGGTCAAATTGTGATTTTGTGATTTTTAAATAGGTAATTTTGTTGAAGTGATGTAATCCTTTCTGATTATTTAATACCAATATTCTAAAATACCAGTGTGAGTGCAAAAATATAAAACACTTAATTCATTGAGACATATTATAAATAGTGGATAGGAATGGTAACTTTTAAAAACTATACAACTATATGGATCAAATGAAATGAAATGTTTTCATGAAATATTTATTTTGAATTTATTGTTGTTCTGCCATAATCATTATATAACTAAAAACCACTGAAAATAGCTCTTGGATAAGTTTTGTTTTTAAGTTATTTTAGGTTTTTGGCATGTGACACATGCAAACAATGATGTTCATGAATAGTGATGTCTGTGATCAATGGCTTTTGTGCTAGATACTTGTGTTAGCATGAGGTCCGCTATCCTGTAGCCTCTTGTAAATGATCTTCACCCAACTCACTCATAGACCCTGAGCAAAAAGGACCTATGACCACTTCACTGTAACAATGCTTCTAGAGAAAGAGTAGGCACCTGACCAAAAAAATAGCCAATCAGTATATCAGCCAGCCCGATATGATCTGGTCTGCCAATATTGGCTAAGTCATTCAGACATTCTTTCTTGGAAATGTAAATTAAGTACTTAGATATGGCAGTTTATGGTGAAAGATGTTATAAGTACTTGTAGAGGGGTGCCTACGTGGTCAGTCAGTTAAGTGTTTGCCTTTGGCTCAGATCATGATCCTCAGGATCCTGGGATCAAGTCCAGCACTGGGCTCCCTGCTCAGTGGGGAGCCTGCTTCTCTCTCGTCCTTTGCCTGCCACTCCCTTGCTTGTGCACTGGCTCTCTCTCTCTCTCTCTCTCTCTGTCAAATGAATAAATAAAATGTTTTTTTAAAGTACTCATAGAAACCCAAAGTTTTGAGAGAAGATAAGTTACAATTATGAAGAGGCAAAACCTTGAGAAAACCAAATCTATAAATTAAACACATGTCCTCACACAGTGGAGGAAAACAAGGGGGTTGTAGCACAATGGAAATAAGTTTAGGGAGTAGTGGCCTGTTAATACGGACATCAGAGTGAAAAGCCTGTAGTTGTGTTCTACTCCAATTACTGCCCTACTTGAGGTTAAGATATTTGGCTTCATATAATACATCTGAACTTGTCTTCTTCACAAGCACATGAACTTAATTAGATAAATGACAAGGTAAAGATTTTTTTTTTTGAAGTATAGGCTAAACAAACAAAAAAAAACCAGAGCATTTGATTATCTTTAGAAAAATGCAGTAAAATGGGGATTTCTTTTTCAAGTTTAACTAAACAGAAATATTAGTGTAGCAAAGATAGTAAATTTTGGCACTAACTACAAATCTTCCACTTAATAGCTGTGGGATCTTTAGCAAGGTACTTAAAAACCTCTTGTATCTATTTCAACAGCTACAAATGGGGATAAAATTCATACCTATTTCAGAGAGTTAATATGATGAAGAAGTGTTATTACAGCTGAAGTGCTTAGAGGAGTACCTGAGGCATATAAGATCAGTGAATGTTATTTTTATTTATTTTTTGTTATCATAATCACATGCTAAAATACTTACCATTTGTACATTTAACCACAAAGTGTCCTAATCTTTTTGTGTCAGAAAATGATGCTCTTACATAATAATAACTTAGACATTAATAATGAGTGTTTGATTCTATAGGAACTATTCACATAAAATTAGTTTATATGGTTTAAAACTAAATGAAAACAGAGCCAAGATACAAATTCTTTGTTTTTATAGTGGAACTGACCATGGGAATAATACTTATAACTCTTTTGGAGAGGAAGTAACTATTGGCTGTCGTTCAAGTCACGAATAGACACACTGAGTAAAGGAACTGCTGAGTATTAACTTACAGCTATTTCATTCCATGGCAGACATGGAGTCAAAGGGAACATTTCCACTTACTGTGAGGCTTTGAACTACTTTGGATTATATCCTTCTAGGGAAACATAGAACTTGAAATTTAAAACTTTCCAATTTACTTTTGAATGTATGCTTACTGCCTTATTGTCCATAATTTAAGGGTATAAGGTTTAAGAATTTGTGACAGAGTATGAGAGTTCATAAATTGGAGAGGACTAGAAAGGATAATAAAAAAGATATTTTTCCTTACCTTTATTATTTTCTATTAAGATATTTCTTCTATTTTTTACCCATGCAATTGCTCTTGGACACACTTTTCTTCCCTTAGTTAATTATATTCAGCAAAACCACTCAAAGAAAGCATACTGGTTGTGAATGACTACTGTTGATAAATATCCTTTCCATTTGTAGGAGTTAGGAAGGAATCATCCCTAACCATTTGGGGATTCATCAGTTTAGGGACGTTTAAATAAATTACTTGGCACAGTATATAATTTTAGGTTAAAACTCTTGAAAATAAATTTCTCATAAAGTAAATAGATAAATTATAGCATATTCAATCTTGAGTACATTTTTAAACGGCTATAGCAATGAATATGTTCCAGGAAAGGTTTCCATTTCCTCTGTTCCTTGATTTTTATACTCCTATTGGTTAAATTAATCTTCAGATTATTGATTACCAAGTAACATTGTGAATTGGTCTTCTATAGTGTGAATCTAACTAGCATGTTTGTTTTATCATTAATCTTGTTGGTCATTATATCATTTACTGTTCATTATAGCAAGAGATAAATTGCACAAATGCTTAATATTGTTAGTTCAGCTTGGCTGCTTTCTTTAGTGACACTAATTCTACAGAGCAGTTGGGCAAAATCAATGTCTTATGCACCATTTATATTAAATTATGCTTGTTATATGATTGAATCAACACTACATAGAGTTTTCTCAAGTTAATTGATCAACTCCTACAGAACAAATTAATATGATACATCAAACTTATGGAGTTGTCGTCCAGAAAGAATATAATAAACATCAGTGTTGAAAGAAAACCAGTACTCCTCTTAGAATACTGAACTCCTCAACCCTAATTAAGTGGCTAGCTAAGAGTATTAGAGAAAATGCAAATGTAGATTTAATGGGAGATTTTCCTACTTTTCTAGTAGGAGTTAAGATGTATATATGTCAGGTGAAATAAGTGCATTTGTTAAAACATTTCAGTCCCCCCCCCCCACCCGTTACCTGCCCCACCTGGTTAAGAAAAAACAGATTTTGAAAAATCACGTAGGAGGTTTTTTTTTTCTTTACCAGTTTAAATGGCTATAATAGGAGACATCTCCCTAAAGTTGAATCTTAGTAAATACTCTATGAACTGCCTTCTATGTTTTAACAAATTAACTCAATTTTCATATTGTTCAAATATTTCTTTTATGAGAACAGGATGTCAAATTTATCCAGCTATGTTTGAGTATTACTATGTTTGATAATCATTAACACAAATTCATTAGAGTTCTGTGTGGATTGAGGATGAGTATAAGAGGGGTGCCTGGTGGCTCAGTCAATTAAATGTCTGCCGTCAGCCCAGATCATCCCAAGGTTCTGGGAACCAGCCCCTGCCTCTGGTTTCCTACTCAGCAGGGAGTCGGCTTCTCCCTCTCCCTCTGTCTGCTTCCCCCAACCCTGCTTGTGCTCTCTCCCTTTCTCCCTGTCAAATAAATATTTAAAAAAGAAGAAAGGATGAATGTAAGAAAATTAAAATATTATAAATTAGTATTACATCAAAAAGTTTTTCAAATAATTTAGTCCTTCTATTTTTGCAGACTTGAGATTTTGAAAGTTTGAGCCATTGTAAAAAGAAATGCACACACACATGAGATATACATGTATACACACATACATACATACTAGAACTTCTGCCTCATATAGGCAAATATTATATAAGCAAATATAAGAAAGAACATGTAAATCCTATGTGTTTATTATATATGACTTAAAGAAAAAATTCTATATAAAGTATTTTACTTTGTTTAATATACAGTGTTAAGTTTAATGATCTGGATGCATTTAAAGTAACTAATAAATAAGAGAAGAAATGAAAAGTATTTAAGACAAGTAACAATCAGTAGCATCCAGCTAACTACCTGGTACTTTACCAAAGAAATAAATATAAAACTGGAGAAAAACATGTTGGTCTGCTTTAGCTATGTATTGTAAAGATGATGCAAGATGAATACCTTTGAGCAGTATTCTGTTTATCTATGTTTAAAGATATAATGGCTTGACACTATATATTAATTTAGCAAAGTTAGAGTATGGGTGTCCCTTTCAGTTTCTTTCCCTGTTCCATAGCATACCATTTCATTTCTCTCTCAAAGTATTCCCTTAGTGTTTAGATATAACCCTTAGGAAAGGATGCAATTGATAATAAATTAGTCTTTTCAATCTCCTCTGATTAATAACTAGTTAAAAATTATATACAAGTTTCCTGAACAAACACATAAATTATATATTCAATGTCTTCTCTGTAGGGAGGTGACAAATTATAACTATATTCCTTTGTGTTAAATAGCATCTGTTGAGTGAAAATATAATTACAAAGTACGTTTCTTTTAACTGTATTTTTGGAAATTCTATGGGATTACATTCCCAAAAGATACTAATTAAAATTACTTTAAATAACTGGGCCACTCAAGAAAATATTTGAAATTTTTATATTTTCAAAATGAAAAAATATTTTACCATGATGACATTGCATCCTACATATCGTCAGATATCTCAGTAAAAATTGAATGGACATGGGGCAGCTGGGTGGCACAGTTGGTTAAGGGGCCTACTGTTAGTTTTGGCTCAGGTCATGATCTCAGGGTACTGGGATCAGGCCCCACTTTGGGCTTTGTTCTCAGTGGGGAGTCTACTTGAGGATTCTTTCTCTCCTACTCCCTCTGACCCTCTGCCTGCTGTCTCTTTCTCTCTAAAATAAATAAATTTTAAAAAGATTAAGTGAACATAATCTTTGTAATTTTATTTTATATATTCAAGTTTTAATTAACTAAGTAATATGTCTTTAATTTATTGTAAAAGCATGTTACAAGTTTAATGATACTATAATCATTTGAATTGTATTGCCTACACATTAAGTACTAACATTACGTGTCATGAAAGGTACTTTAGAACTATAGGAATAAAGCCAGTATATTTATAACAAGAATTGATACAGAGATGAAAGACCTGTACTCTGAAAACTATAAAACACTGATGAAAGAAACTGAAGATGACACAAGAAATAGCAGATCATTCCATGCTCATGGATTGGAAGAACAAATACTGTTAAAATGTCTGTACTATCCAAAGCATTCTATGCATTTAATGAAACCTTGTCAAAATACCAACAGCATTTTTCACAGAACTAGAATAAACAGTCCTAAAATTTGGAACCACAAAAGACTCTGCATAGCCAAAGCAATGTTGAAAAAGAAAGACAAAACTGGAGGTATCACAATTCCAGACTTCAAGTTATATCACAAAGCTCTAGTAATCAAAGCAGGATGGTATCAGTGCAAAAATAGGGGCATATAGATCAATGGAACAGAATAGAAAACCGAGAACAAACCTATATTTATATGGTCATTTACTCTTCAACAAAGCAGGAAAGAATATACAATGGGAAAAAGAAAGTCTCTTCAACAAATGGTGTTGGGAAAATGGTGTTGGGAGAGATACATGCAAAGAATGAAACTGGACCACTTTCACCATATGCAAAAGAAACTCAAAATGAATTAAAAACATAAATGTGAGACATGAGAACATTAAATCCTAGAAGAGTGCACAGGCAGTGATTTCTCTGACATTGGCCATAGCAACATTTTTCTAGGTATGTCTCCAGAAGCAAGGGGAATAAAAGCAAGGGAAATAAAAACTATGTCAAAATAAAAAGCTTCTGCACAGCAAAGGAATCACTCAACAAAACTAAAAGGCATATTATTGAGTGGGAAAATATATTTACAAAGGACATATGTGATAAAGGGTTAGTATCCAAAATATATAAAGAACTGATACAACTCCACACCTCAAAATCAAACAACCAAGTTAAAAAGTGGGCAGAAGACATGAAGAGACATTTCTCCAAAGAAGACATCCAGATGACCAACACACACACATGAAAAGATTCTAAACATCACTCATCATTGGGGAAATGCAAATCAAAACTCCAATGAGATATCATCACACACCTGTCATAATGGCTAAAATCCACAACACAAGAAATAACAGATGTTGCTGAGGATGTAGAGTAAATGGCACCCTTGTGCACTGTTGGTGAGAATGCAAACTGGTGCCACCACTATGGAAAACAGTATGGAGGTCCCTCAGAAAGTTAAAAACCAAACTATCCTAGGATCCAGTAATTGTAGTACTGGATATTTACCCCCCAAATACAAAAATTCAAAGTGATGCATGCATTCCTATATTTATTACAGCATTATTTACAATAGCCAAATTTATGGAGGCAGCCCAAGTGTCCCATCAAAGGATGAATGGATAAAGAAGATGTGAAACATATATATCTATATATATATACACACATATATATACTAGCATACACACACATATATACTCATACAATGGAATATAGCAATACAAAAGAATGAAATCTTGCCATTTGCAACAACGTGGATGGAATTAGTATCTTGCTAAGCAAAATAAGTCAAAAACAGGTATCATACGATATCACTCAAATGTGGAATGTAAGAAACAAAGCAAATGAGCAAAGGGAAAAAAGAAAGAGAGAGAGAAACAAACCAAGAAAGACTGTCAACTATGGAGAAGAAACTGATGGTTACCAGAGAGGAGGTACATAAGGGAGTGGGTGAAATAGGTAATGAGAATTAAAGAGTATACTAATCATGATGACATTTGAGTAATGTATAGAATTGTTGAATCACTCTGTTGTACACCTGAAACTAATATAACAATACTGGAATTAAAATAAAAATTAAAAAAATTCTTAGAATAAAAACTACAACAGATAGAAGAAAAAAAATTGATTGAAATACCTCTGTATCTGATAATTGAAGATATAAATGACATGCTAAACACATGGTACCTTATTACAATTTTTGCTATAAAATATTGATATTCTTATTTATATGGCAGTATGTTGGCATGGAATTTCATAAACTGTTTACTCTTATTCCCCATAAAAATTCTTTTGCAGAAAGTTGAGGTACCATAAACTGTTACCTGCATAATGTCTATAACTAATTGTACCTTAATTCATAGGCACTATAGGGTGATGGAATAAATTAGATCATTTAGGACCCAAATATATTTTATTCCCATAACTTCCTGATTATTAGAAGTTAAACACATTTTCTATAAATGGCATTTAATTTTTTTTTTTTATTATGGTTGGTTTCAGTCTGAAGGAAGGCTTGATTACATGATAGAAAACCATTCTTTGGGTGTGTCTTTATAACATTAAAGTGAGAAAAACAAAAATAAAAACAAGATGGGAAAGATGAGAAAAACAACATTGCATGAATTGCCTTTTTTTTTTTTTAAACATTTGCCTGGATGTTTTATATCATATAGACACACTGATTGAGAGGCAGCTTTTCATGTACATTAGCAGGTAGATTTAATGTAGATTGGTAATTTGGGGTTTTGTTTTAGGCTATAAATTGAAAAATCTGAAAAAAATTATTGTCTTCAACATTTACTTTTGCTTTTTCATCTCTGTCATGAGAAATTTGGAAAAAGGTAGCTGGAACTGGTAAGGACTTCACAATGCTGTTAGGAGTATAGGATCCTTTGAAATTTTATTTTATTTTTAATTTTTTTTATTTTTTAAAGATTTTATTTACTTATTTGACAGACAGAGATCACAAGTAGGCAGAGAGGCAGGCAGAGAGAGAGAGGAGGAAGCTGGTTCCCCACTGAGCAGAGAGCCGGATGCGGGGCTCGATCCCAGGACCCTGGGATCATGACGTGAGCCGAAGGCAGAGGTTTAACCCACTGAGCCACCCAGGTGCCCCTCCTTTGAAATTCTAATCATTTATTCCTAACTTGTGAAAAGTTCACTTGTAGTTTCAAAATGGTTTCTTACTTCTGGGCATTAAATCACTTTTCCTGGCAGGAAGGGCACGGGGAAAATGTCACATACCTTGGAGTCACCCATCCTCCATCCCTTCACTCAGACATTTTAAGGAATTTTCATTTTCATTAAAGTTACAATCAACAACTTCTGTTTATATCACATTGACTGGAATCCTTTTATGTGAGTACTCCAATCTGCAAGGGAAAGTGTAAAATAAAGATTTACTCTCCCTGATGCAATTAGGAGTATTTTTGTAGTGAGAAGGAAAAAAATGGATTTTGGTTATGGAAATTTTACTCTTTGCCTCAGTCTATGCAGTAGTTTTACAGAGTAACTTTATTATTAATATTGCAGTATTCACATCATTTTCAGGGCATATTATATCCAGAAATCAGAATAACATCTAAGAGATGGTTCCTGCATAGAGATATTTTATTAGAGTAGAATCAATATGACTATTACAGTCAGGCAGAGAAATTTGATTCTTTGTTTTTTTCTCTTACCCAGATGTGTGAATTTAGGCAAGTATCCTGACCTGAAGTTGCTTCATTGACCGTATACTGTTGCTGAGTGAAATTAAATAATCTATATAAAGAAGATGGCACATGGTACTCATGGTAGTCAGTGATTGTTACTCCCCTCCTCCCACCTGTGTATCTGGTATCCTTTTTAGTCTGAAAAGGACATTTAAAATCTTTCCTTCTGTAAGTCAGTAAGGTTTTTTTTTTTTTAAATCCATGAGTGTCAAATCCTTACTACCTTCCAAAGTACTACCTTACTACACAGTTATCATTATCCTAAGAATTTTAATCATTATTGATGAATTGAATTTGAATACAGGACTCAAGAGAGTAAGGAGTTCATTTTGCCCATTTAGCAAGACATTACATGTAATAGACTCTTTTGAACTAAAAATTAATTTTCAGAATTTTTTATTGTATATTTTTCTTTTCCCTACAGCTACTGTAGTCTTCTTGGTTCCAAATTATCTGGTAGCTGCTCTTCGTCCTTGCTAAATTTTGTTCATTTTTTTGTATTTGCCATTATTGTTCTGTCCTTTTTGAAATCTCCACATATCAGATCTCAACCAATGCAGCTATTAAATTATTAGAAGAGGTCATATCTTTAGTAAGTAGATCTCATTCTAAATTATTTAGGAAGAATATTGCTTAAAAAATATATAAAAAGCTTGTCCCTCTTAATTTTAATCCTCACACATTTCTTACTTTGTGATAAATTATGTGTTTATGTTTTGAAATATTTAATACTTTAAAAACAATTTTCCATGATCATATCTAAAGGTAAGAGAAACTATTTAGACTTTTTCCAACTTTTACAAAATTACCTTAAAATATGAAAGTATGTTCCATTTTAAATTGAAAGTAAAACAAAACAAAAAAAAAGTATTTTCATCTCAAAATAAACCAGAAGGATCTTATAATAATTATGGTTTATGATAATAATGAATGGATGATTTTTTCTGGTAAAAAATTATTTTACTAAAATTAAATATAAAATTATTAAAATATAACTTAGAAAAATCTACCATTATCAAATCAAGAGATTTTTCAATTAGTATGAAACTATCAAACACAAGATATAAATTCTTCCTACTTATTGAATATTACATTTGATAATCAAGTAGGACAAAGGAGGAAGTATTCTGAAATACATATGAAATATACATTCTGAAATAAAATATGTTATATTCATGTTTGTATTTTCTGGCTTTTTCTTGCCAAAGTCTCCCAAGACTCTAGGAGATAACTCTTTCAGCCTTACTTAACACTCAGGTCTTGTTCTCTGTTATCCAAAAACCCTCCAGTCTAGATGGTTTCATCAGCACACAATGCAAATCTTCTTCTTAGAGATTTTTTTTTTTTTTTTTTTTTGAGCACTTCTTACTTCCCAGGTCCAATTTCAAGAACTACTTTAAATACTGTCCTTTAAACTTCCTCAGACTTCATAGACCATTTTAAGGTAGAATTTGCCGCCTTATGTTTTTCATCTGGTGTCTGTTTCTTTTCTGCAACTAAATTATGAACTCCTTATGGGCAGAAATAATTTCTAATCCTCAAAGAATGGCACATGATTTATGCATGTTTATTATTACTAATGATATAAAGAACAATTTCAGCAAAACACAAAACTGTGAACTAACTCTGCAATGGATAAGTAAAACTATATAGGATAGGTAACATTTAAATGGCTAGTTAAAGGATGCCTGGATGGCTCAGTTGTTAAGCGACTGCCTTCAGCTCAGGTCATGATCCTGGACTCCTGGGATCAAGTCCCACACCGGGCTCTCTGCTCCCCAGGGAGTCTGCTTCTCCCGCTGACCTCTCTCTCTCAAATAAATAAAATCTTAAAAGAAAAAATGGTTAGTGAAAAATAAAAGGAAAAGAAAAACCTTACTGTTTAAATCTACATTGTTTCACAGACAATTCATAAAAGAAAGAACATAAATACATTAACTCTAGCCATTCATGAAAACAAGGACTCCCTCAGATTCCCTGAACTCAAAACAAATGAAAGGAGCTTTGGAATCTAAAAGGAATACCAGGCTTCCTATCTGTTAAGTTTGGTTTACTTGAAAGATGCTCTGTGAGATTATATTTGCTATGGGCAAATAAGGTGATTCCTCTTCACATGACAGACCAGCATGCTGGAACATTTTGTCATAGCATATAAAACAGAAAACTCATCGGCTGTGTAAATTCGCATTGGTATATTTTGACCCCAGATGGATTGAATTAGTTGAAAGTAGCAAGCAAATCTGCTACATCTTCAGAAACTTTCTGGTCTTGTCTTATCTTTATTTAACCACAGTGAAGTATCCAGGATTGGACAAGTGTAGCTATAGTGTTTGTCGTGGTTAAAAAAAAAAAAAGGTAAAAATGTCCACTCAAACAGTTGAAACAGAGAAAGCTGCCTGTAGAATACCTGTGCCATATCTCCTTTATTCTTTTTCCCCCAGTATTCAAAAAGAAAATAAGTGGCAATGATGAGATTTTCCTTTAAAAGTTGGAACTTTACTATTTGATAAGAACTTTTGCTCACAAAATAAGCCTTTGGGGTTATTTGTAAGACTGATGGGAGATATTTGTGGAACAAGAGCCACATGTAGTTGCTTACGGCTTCTTTGAGAAACCATAAATTCCTCTCTGTTGATGTAATATTTATGACCATAATTAGGTGGAGGAAGGGGAAAAATCCAGCCTTTATCTTTTTGGTTTTGGTCCTTTAATTTTGATTTTGAGCAACTGATTCAGGCAGTACCAGACAACAGGTTATGTAAGATAATTTCTTTTTGATTCCTGTGATACCCATAGAATTTTGTTTAAGTTATCACAAATAGAGATGATTTTCTTTTCATTGGTTTAATATTTTCTTCCCAACATATATCACATCTTATCATTTAAATACTTACTTTCTTATGGTGAAATCACATCTGTTACGCTTTTTACTGAAACCTCTTACTTCTGCAACAGATTAAACAATCTGAAGTATGAAAAATAAGTCTGAAAGAAATCATGGAGTTTGTTTTCTTCATCTTGGAATAAAATGCTATAAAAGGATAGAAGAAAAAAAAAAGTTTCTTCCGAGTTCTCTAAAATCAGACTGTTTTCATAAATTTTTATCTAGAATACATATGGATCCCAAAATTAAAATCTCTTACCTCATCGATAGTTATTTGTTGTTTTTGTACTTGGCAAATAGTGATCAAAATGCCCAACACATCTTGCATTTTTTTCTTAAACTTTCTATAACCTTTTTCATAAACTACGTGATATTTCAACTTCCTACCTAATAATTAACATACTGTCAAGTGTTAATATAAGCACAGCCACTCCTTAAATGGAATATTTAAGGTATCATTTTTTGATGCCCACCCTTTCAAAGTAACTTACTATTCTTTATTTCCTTTAACTATTTTATCACATTCAGCAGCTCTTTGACTTTCTTCTTTCTATGCACAGTGGAAAACAAAGGAAGCCTAGTCTGCATCAATGAAATTTTATCACATTGGTCTGCATCTTATTTTCTGTTGTAAGCACACAGAAAACTAAACTCTTTCTATAAAAGTCATTTCAGCTTTTAATTACCTGTGAAATATTCCTTTTGATTTTAAGTGGAAAGTATTAATCTATCTGGGAATGTGACTTCTTCCTTAATCCTCCACTAGATCTTACAGACTTTTTCAATATAAAATTTACATATTTTATTCATTCTAAGACAGTATCTTCTATTTTTTATTGCAAAATATTTAAGCTTTCATTTTCATGTTTTGCATTTTCTATTAATTGGAAACCAAAACTGCTGATATGGCACTTATATATCTATTTTCCATATATAACATATTTTTTTATTTATTCTTCTGTGTTACTAAATGTTTCTTTAACATGTATCACAGATTTTTATTGAATTTATTAAATTTACTTTAATTGTACTTCTAATTTCCAAAGTCTCTTTTCTATTCTTTAAATAGACTCTTCTCCTAGCATCCTTTGTATCTTCTCAAAATTACACTAAGATTATATATCCCAGTATTTTTAAAGTTTTCTTTTTAAAGGTCTCTTGTTTCATCAACCATCAAGGGATTTTTTTCTTACTTGCAATCTCTCTCCTGTATTAATATGTGTTTCCCTAAAGTGTGGTGATTCTTGTTGGACCATTAAGAATATGGGATCTTGCCAGAGTAGTTAAGAATGAAGAATTGTATTGATTCTTCTCAGTGGCTTATGTGGATTTCCTCAGCCGTTTTTAAAATTGGTTTGTTTCCCATTAGGCTTCCCTCAGGAATGGGAGGCCAACAAGTTGTTCTTACAGAGTAGGGAAAGAACCTGTGGACTGTTATATTGTGAACAGAAAGGGAGTCAACTGACAAAACAATTTCAGAAAGAACTTCAAATTGATATGGAAAAAAGATTTAAAAAGTGTGTTTATTTTGTAGAAATGAAACTTGGCAGATAACCTAAAAGCCCATAATTGGAAATGGGTCTATAAAATATGGTTAATACATGCTATGGAGTGCAATATAGCAATAGATGTATACCAACAAATATTTAGAAATTTAAGGTAGATCCTAAACATACTCTAATTTCAGTAAAGACTGGATGAGAAGTGGTGAATGAAGGCAGTTAGTAGGTCCTTTGGAAAATCACTCAAACCTTTATTCTATCCTGTTTTTTGGTTTTGTTTTTGTTTTGTTTTTGGTGTCTGGTGCAGACTGCTTACTAAGTAATACAAATTACGTATTACTAAAACCCACACTTCACTTTTGTTTTCCTGATTTTCTGTCACCCAGATAAAACCGACAAAACATCGTTTCATCTGGGCATTCTCTTGACTTTCAATGTGTATATGTGTAGGCATCAGGAATAAACCATGGGTTTGAAATGTTTCACAGAGAAGGATTTTCTCTGTGCCATGGAAGTAATCTTCTCCCAAAATAAACATTGATTGCCTAAGTACATTTTATTTGGCCATTTAATTCATTCACACCTTTGGGACACTGGGTGTTGATTGTTAGTAAAAGCTAATCATTCAGCTAGTTATCATGCACTGCTTATATTCACCCAGACCCTCCTTTACAGCACAATAGCTTATCCAGTCTCAAATATCTTTCAGAAGAGTCTTAGTGACTTCTAACATTTTAGTAGAACAAATGTTTACTATTAAGTAGCTTAAGTGGCTAGAGTGAGAAAACATGAGAAGCGCAATTTACCACTCCCTGTCGCTTCTATTGTTAACTTTAAAATAAAGCAAAATTAGATTTTTTGCTATTTATTTAATTATTATTACATAATCAGTGACTTTACAAGTAGCCCCTAATCACAATGACTTGTTCTGGATACATTTTTTTTTTTTTTTTAACATTTCTCTTAAATGACAGTCCTCTCTCTCGCTCTCTTTCCTTTGATGTTCTATTTTACCAGATTGGAAGAGTATTATACATCACTAAGAAAAAATATGTTTCTAGATGTTTTCTTATTCATCGATAATTTTAAAATTGGCAAGGGCTGCTGGGGGCCCCTGGTCATCTCAGATCTGTACTCTCTAACACACTTGTGGAAAAATAAACCTGTAACCTTAAATAAAATAAATACTAGCTTCAACTTTTATGTTTTTCCCTCTTCTCAGATTATCAGAGACATGTTTTTATTAACAAAACTAACAATCAAAAATTCTAAATGCTCTATGGAATTAATGCCATTTCCTTATTTTCTCCTGTTTATTAATTTTTTAAAGAAATATTCCTGCCTGATGAAGCATATGCTTGTGCATACATGTGTTAGTCTTAGCATTAGTAAATGCTTCTCAATACTTGCTTTCCCTTTTCTCCTTTGGGGAGTGAAAGTCCTCATCAAAGTGTGCCTGGGGTTAAGATACAGTAATTTCACTTTGAATGATACCTCTTGCTCTAGCATCTGAGCTCCATTTACTCCCTTGCCTGCCAAAGATAGCATTTTTGTACCCTATGCTTGACATAGTTTTCTCTTTTTTCTTCTTCACGTACATTTTTACTTTTGTATGATTTAGGTTGGCCCCACATTCTAAGCTTAATGAGTGTATACAGCTTGGCAAGCAAGAGTCATTTATCTGGAGGGCTGAACCAGCTGCAAGATACAGAGCTTTTATTTCATCTTGAGGAAATAAAACAAGAAATACTAATATTAAACTAATCTTCACATTCACATAGGGAAACATTTGGAGAACCTTTGGAAATATGGAATAGATTAGGGACACCATTAAAACTACCAGCTTATTATAGTGGTTGACACCTATTATGAAGTAGTATCCAAAAGAAATGAAGGTATCTTGTTGGAATCTGTATCAAATAGAATATATAAAGGAAATTGGCCATTATGTAAAGATTTAGTTTAGGTATTTTATTCCTCTGGAACTGTGCTTTAAAATTTAAATTTGAAAAGATATTAGTAGAATAGCTACTAATTGATTAGAAATAGGCTTTTGAACTAGGAAAATCTTACCAGAACAGTCTGTTCAGCTACCATAGTGATTTTCATTTCTTTCTTTCAAAATGATGTCTTACGATAAGTTTTCCTTATTATGATTTAAGAGGAAATATTTTTATTTCAGATATAAAGATAAATCATGTTGATTTATAAACCAAAGGGAACAAAAGTAATTGGTGTGATTAATTTAGGAAAAATATATTATCAGAAATAGAAACCGACTCATACAAATTATAGTTGACTCTTACATTATTTTGCGTATATTTTGTATAAAAATGATGTATGGCTATTACCTATACCCAGGAAGTAGCTAGCTAGCTATATATACGAAACTTCTTCAAACTAAACGCGCTGTTTACAACACCAGCTCACAAGTAGTTACCTCAGACCTCTTTTCTTCCTTTAATATTTTCATCATGTCCAAATTACTACCTAACCAGTTATGAAATATGGAACATACTAAAAAATATTTGCTTGTTTTTAGAGACTTGTGAGAAAACCTGGAAAATTATATATTTGTATACATTTTCCATTCTATTCTTGACTTTTGTGCATTCAGTGTAAGTTAAATTGAACATAGGGGAAAACTTTGAGGACCGGTTGGTAAGTCTAAATACCCCACCCCACTGCTACTATCTTCCAGGATGTTTTCCTAAGTTAGTAGTCAGCTGTCAGCTCTCTTTCTTCTCACAGTGTTCTGCTTCAGAGAAATCAGTCAGATTTAATTCATCTCACTCATGTCTCTTAAGTTTTTAAAACCCACACTTTAATTGGTGTCCTCATGAATTGGATTTAATATAAGGATAGTGTGACCCAAATAACTATAATACACATGCAACGATTACTTTTGTCAGTGACCAAGATGTTCGTCATCAGAACAACACATTGATTCATTGCATTTGCCAATATTAAAAGCAATTATTTTTATCCTCTTAAAATTGTATCTCAGTTAGATATAGGAAATCTATCATTCCCTCCTCTGCTTAGTTTGGCTAAGCATTCATGGCACTTTTTCAGAGTTTTCCCTCAACATAATATTCCCAGCAGCCAGTCTTAATTGTTCAAAACTTGTGATGAAATAAAAATTACTTAACATCCCTGACATAAATAGAGGCAACCATTGGAGTTGGGAGGAATGAATAAAGTTTTGTTCACTGTAAGGTTAAAAAGTCTAAATTGCTATCCGTGACTGTATTTTCTAGCTTTCCCTGCATCCCCAACTATCCACAGAACAATTGCTCCTACAGTAAACTCACTGAAACTCTGCCACTATTCTTGGGGGAATAGAAATGTAGCTGGATGGGTCATGAGGAAAATTAGCTTTTCAGAACAAATTCTGCTTTCTAGGCCTCAGCTTTCTCAACTGTTAAAATAAGGAATTTGTACTTAGCATTTAACAATCACTGAGTTCCCATCTGGTTCTATAGTATGACAACTCAGTGCCAAGGTAGGTCATGGCTTCTGGGAGGTGTTATGGAGAAGGCTTCAAGTTTCTTATTTCTGAGCCTTTAATAATCTGCTATACTTTTTATGGTTTTACAGTATGCGACTTTCCTTTTTTTTTTTTTTTCTATTAATGTATAAGGTACTATTGATTTCAGAGATACAGGTCTGTGATTCATCAGTATGATCTAATACCCAGTGCTTTTTACATCACATGCTCTCCTTAATGTCCACCACCCAGGTACACCTCCCTCTAATCCCTCTTCCCTCCAGCAACCCTCAGTTTGTTTCCTATGATTAAGAGTCTCTTATGGCTTGTCTCTCTCTCTGGTTTCACCTTGTTTTACTTTTTTCTCTCTTCCCTTATGTTCCTCTATTTTGTTTCTTTAATTCCACATATTAGTGAGATAATATGATAATTCTCTTTCTCTGATTGACTTATTTCACTCAGCATACTACCCTCTAGTTCCATCCACATTGTTGCAAATGACAAGATTTCATTTATTTTAATGGTAGAGTAATATTCCAATGTATAAATAAATATCACATCTTTTTTTTTTTTTAAGACTTTATTTATTCATTTGACAGACAGAGATTACAAGTAGACAGAGAGGCAGGCAGAGAGAGGAAGGGAAGCAGGCTCCCAGCTGAGCAGAGAGCTTGGTGCAGGGCTCGATCCCGGGACCTTGGGATCATGACCTGAGCCAAAGGCAGAGGCTTTAACCCACTAAGCCACCTGGGTGCCCCAATATACCACATCTTCTTTATCCATTCAATTGTTGATGGACATCTGGGCTCTTTCAATAGTTTGGCTATTGTGGACATTGCTGTTCTAAACATTTTTTCTACTTCTAGTAAATGGTTACTTTTGTCCATTCATATTTACTAACTTGGACTATGGATTGATATATTTTTGTTTAATATAAGTATTAGAATGTGTCATGTTCTAAATTTTGAAATGAGACCTTCAAAATAAAGTATACTGCATGGAAACTCAGTTCTTGAAGATTTTAACTAAACCTACTTACAAGTTTTAAATTTAATGCTATTTTAATTTGGCTCAGAAGAAAAGCAAACTTGTAAGCTGCCAAAGATTTACATATTTAATTCAATTGCTTTATATTACAGTGATAAAATCAGTTTGAGAAGGCATAATGGGGAGGCCCAAGGAAAACATTAAAATTCAATGGAAAATTAAGCCATGTATTTTGTTGCCACAATTGATTATAAACTCCAGAGGATTAAGCTCATATATTTGGGACTCTCAAGACAGAGAAAAACAGAAAAACACAGTGATGAACATCCAAGTAGGTAGTTCTGGAGTTCAGTCATTGTTTTCTTAAGTTTTGAATGCAAGTGATGATAAACTCCTGCATCTCTTCTTTTATTCTAACATAAACTGTACATTCATTGCCTTATTTTAAAATACATATTTTGGAGCAATCTCCAAATAAATGGGGCTTATATCACAGTTTAAAAAACAAACAACAACAGAATAGATAATAAGAAGTATGGTTTAATGATAAACCCTCTTAAATAATTGCAGTGGACAAGTTTTCCTAAAATCATGTGTGTTTAATTAGAGCAGAATTTCAGGGAAATGGCTTCTGTAGTTATTTTCTATTCCTGAGAGCATGTACTTTGCTTTTAGCTTTTTCTAAAAATATGAATGAGGAACACTTTACATATCAATCCTTTGAAACCAACTTAGAATTGGAAATTTACTATGTAGTGTACCTTAGAATTCCTCATTAATTTTAACTACATTGTATCTACATGTTAGTGGTTCCAGAGAATGCAGTAAAACCATTATAGTCAAGAAGACAGTGTTAGAGCTTGTGTATGAGTTAAAATTATTTTAATCCAGAAGTCTTTGGTTATAATAGAAAAAGACCTCGATTACAACTTCATATTTTAACCAAAGTGAATAGTATATTTGTGGAAAGTTAAAATTGAGATTAACAGAAAAACAATATTTTTCTCATGCAGTTGATGTCAACAAGCAAAATTAGGATTGCTTGTTGATTCTTACAATCAAAATTTAGTTTAAAATTTGAAATTAACTTAATTAAGAGTCTGTTTTTTCCCTTACAAATAAACAAAGCAGTATTTCCTGGTACTTACCTTCCAAATGTAAACATTACATTTTTCTATCTTTCTTCGTTTCTCCCAGCTTTTCTCCTTTCCTCTGTTCCTCATATCCTTTCTTCCTCCCCTCTTTATTTCTCTTCCAGCCTTCCTTCTTTTCTTCCTTCTTTCCTTCCATTTTTTATTTTTTACATTAGGAAAAAATAATAGTTACATATTGAATTAGAATATAAGTCAGCCATTTGTCTATACTTCCAATATTATATTCAAACTTCAAAATATAAAATAAAATAATTCTATATAGTATATTAATGTAATAAATAAATGTAAAATTTATAATTAACTTGATGAACTAAGTTTATTTATGAAAGCTTTTGACTGAATTTGCTTTGTAATATAGACTTTGACTTTTTTTTATTATCCGCAACTCTATGGTGTAGTTAAATCATCTTATGATATTGTCCCTATTAGAGGTTAAAAAGCAAAGACTTGAGTCCATATTTGATTACCGTTTTCCATTATACCTATAAGAATCAACATGGTGGGGGTGCCTGGGTGGCTCAGTGGGTTAAGCCGCTGCCTTCAGCTCGGGTCATGATCCCAGGGTTCTGGGATCGAGCCCCGCATCGGGCTCTCTGCTCAGCAGGGAGCCTGCTTCCTCCTCTCTCTCTGCCTGCCTCTCTGCCTGTTTGTGATCTCTCTCTGTCAAATAAATAAATAAAATCTTAAAAAAAAAAAAAGAATCAACATGGTGCATTGCAGTATTTTCTAAAATGTATCTCAAATATAGGAGATAGTTTTTATGTAGTTGCCTTAGCTAGAGTTACCTCAAAACAAAGGTGAAAGTTACAATGTTATTGACTGGGAGAAGAGGGGTGGCCCAAATCCAAGATGGAGAAGAAGAAGCATACTAAGAAAGAATGTCCACTAATGCAGTCATGCATCACAGCACTAACTACCACTTTAAGAGAAGCTGGAAGGAGGTACTGTCTCTTGCTGTGTCTAGGATGGCACATTTAAGACCTCTGGGCACACATCAAGGGGAGCCAAGCCACAGAGAAATCCATGGAAGCAAGATAGGAAAGAGAACACATCTTCTGGACTCCTCTGTCTCCCAGGTCCCATTGGCTAAAATTTGCTTCTTGGACAATGAATTCCCCTGAAATTACAAGTGAAATCATTTGACCCATTGTAGAGGGTTCTAAGAAAAGACACCTTTTATGCTGTGTAGTTATTGTTTCAGTTAGGTCCAGAAGAAATGAGAGCAGCTAAGAACTCTGGTTCTATGGCTGCTCAGCCTGGCTGTGCAATAGGGACAGTATCTGACTAGCCTCAGACAAAGAAACCTAAGGTATAGATGAGTACATGAGAGGAGGCACAGGAGATGTGGTTCCATATGGTGCTAAGTGGAGGAGTCATTTTATTCTCATGTCCTTTGCACATGGACTATTTTATACAAGCTTCCTATACTCATGTCCTGGCTTGTTACCTTCCAAGATCCATTAACAGAGTCCCATGTTCTCCCCTTAAAGTCAAACCTCAACTCCTCTACTTTCTCTAAATCTTTGGGTCCCATTCTGTCTTTGGAACTGAATTTTTGACCAGCCCCTGCACTATTATTTAGAGCCTCTCAGTTTTTAGCAGCATTCCCCTCAGCATTCCCCCCCTTCAGACTTTTAGGCCTGATTCCTATTCTTCAGTTCCTATAGTTTGCTCAGTATTCCCATTCTGACCCTCTCTTCAGATGGGATTTACCTCTCCACTCAGATTTTTAACCTCATTGGCTTTCAGCAGATCATCCATGAAATAGCCCCACACCCATCCCTCACAAGGCAACCTGCCTTTTCTGCTAGGTTCACACTGTTTTTCTTCACAGCCCAGCTCTGGCTTTTTGTGCCAACCTTTGTAACACCAGCCATGCAAGCATGTGTCTATCTGTAGGCTCTATCGCCTTTCCGCTAGTCTGTTGCCTATAATTCCATCTTTTCAATTCCCTATTGTATTGTTTTTCACTTCTGTCTACATTCTTCTACTACATTTATTTATGGAGTGATTGAGGAAAATCTTTTCAAAAATTTTCAAATCTTATAAACTAGGCTTTTAATCTCTAAAATAAATAAAAAGACAAACCTTTGACTCTGATATGGTATTGTACATCTCTCTGATGAATAAAAAATAGAGGAATCTAGAGAATGGAGGACTTGGCTTTTCTCTCTTTACTTTGTGATTGTGTTCTCTTCCGGGGATGTTTATGTTACCTAAGCTGCAGGTGTAGTTCTGGAGTCCAGGAGTCAGATGGGAGGATTTTCCACACATTTAGTTGGTTGAGAGTTATTGGTAAGACATCTTTCCACGGAATGAGAGTACATTCCAGGAGATGCTATTGTGACTTTATATCTAAAAATTGGTAGACACATGAGATGTTTAAGAAGTCCAGTGCCATGACAAAATCTGTATATTGGGTACATAACAAATAAATAATTTAGAGGAGCACTAGTGAAGTGGAGATATCATAGTTTTGCATAAGACAAAACAAGATGAGATGAAAATTGTGTGGAAGATTCAGATGGAACTAGAAGTGAGGCATACATTGATTTGGTTATTTCATTTTGCTGAAATTTAGTTTCCTCCTGTTCTAAAAATGATAAAAATTTTAACACTTTGAGGATAGTGAGGCTATTAGAAAAGATTGCATGATAGTAAGCACCTAAACACAGTAAGCATTCATTAAATACTAGCTCCTTTCTCCCTGTCCTCTTTCTACCTCACTAAGCACTGTAAAAAATGGGGATAATATTTTGTGTCATGAAGAAAATTCTGACTTTTTCTTAGTGCAAGAAAAATGTTAGGAGTATTTATATTGTGAGATTCATGTAGGAAAGCTCAAAGGCAAACTTCTTTTCTTGGAGGGGTGTGTATGTATAAACAAATTACCTCTAAGGAGAATGCATTGTGAGGAAGGGGCATAGTGTCAATTTGGACAAAGGCAGAAACTTTCAGGGAACCTCTGGGTAGTGCACTTAGGTAGGTCATACTAGGACTGCTGCCCACGCACGTGGCACCTAAAATTGCATTAGAAAAGGTACCATTTCCTTTAGAATGCAGTGAAGCACAGTGGCTAATGACCTGGTGAATGGGAGCAAGTCTCTGTCCTCCAGGATCCAAGTCTTCTGCCAAATCCAGAGTTGCCTAGCTCCCTTAACCCTAAACATCCCCAGGCCATATCCTCCAGAGAATTAGGAGTTCCACTTTCAGAGGCCTTGTGGATTTCTCTGCTGAGCAGAGAGCCCGATGCCGGGCTCCATTCCAGGACCCTGAGATCATGACCTGAGCCGAAGGCAGAAGCTTTAACCCACTGAGCCATCCAGGCGCCTCCTAATTTTTGATAATTATAGAACTACCTTCTCTCGCAGATCCTTGAGCAAATTACCAAATGACAAGCAAAATGTTGTGTCAACACAGTGGAACAATTGCCAAGATGCAGATTTAATTTCATTTGCAGAAAACAGTACTTTAAAAAAAGGTAAAAAAATAATAAAATAAAAAAATGAAGAAAACAATATATTGCAAAATTTTTGCACATATGAATTTCTAGGATTTGATTTATAAAGTTTCTGGATGAGTTTTAACATTTTTGACACTTAAATTGCTTCTTTGTATTGTATTACATACATATATTGAAAGAGTTTTAAAAGAATTGATACAAGTAAATATTAACACGATTATTTTTCACATTGTTGAACCCATGAATTCTTAAATAAAAAAGAGAAACCATTTTATGAGGGAAGACGTCCTATACAGAAAGGAATTCATAGAATGAATATAGAATTCATAATGTAAAATTTCATAATGTACAGATGATTTCAAAATTGTCCTTTGTTTCAAAATCTAGTTTTTAGTTTATAATTCCATGGTGCTTTCACAAAATTAAAATATTTAATTTGGTTCACTTGAGAGACTATTGGCCATATAAAGCAAAGTCTTTTTGAAAAGAATAGTGTTATATATGGATAATAATCTCAGTCTCTGAATCATCAAATATAAACCCCTTTTGTATACAGACTTTTCTTTACATACCACCTGGTTTTTCTCAATCTCTAATAACAAGTAGAGCCTGAAATATAGGACAGAAAGAAGCAGAATTTTTAGTTATTTGTATATAATCTTATATTCTTAGAATGGAAAGATTTAAGATTTCTCTTAATAAAGAAAATATAATTATACTTCTTAGCAAAATCATTTACTACTAATTCTATTTAAATATAGCTTATTCAAAATAGGAACTGGAAAAATATTGTAAAAATAGACTTGTAATATGGTAAATCTATGTGTGGTTCCTGGGTTAGTTGCTTCCCAGTTGTTTGACTCTGGGCAATTTACTTAACATGTCTAATTTTATCAGTTATGTCTTTAGTAATAGGAGGTTACTTTCTACATCATAATCTGGTATATGTACAAAACAATATGTTCATCATAATACACCTAACATAGTCCCCAAAATTGTACTTAGAGTTTATTTTTTTATTGATGTTTTACCAAGAAATATCCATTTATATCTAACTAATTGGTAAAAGATAGAAAAAGTAGTCTTATTGGGGCACGCAGATGGCTCAGTCTGTTAGGCATCTGCCTTCAGCTCAGGTCATGATCTCAGGGTCCTAGAATTGAGCCCCTTGGGCTCTCTGCTCAGCAGGGAACATGCTTCTCCCTCTCCCTGTGCCTGCTGCTCCCACTGCTTGTGTCTCTCAGTCTCTCTCTCTCTCTGTCAAATAAATAAAATCTTTTTCTTAAAAAAAGTAGTCTTGGGGCGCCTGGGTGGCTCAGTGGGTTAAAGCCTCTGCCTTCGGCTCGGGTCATGATCCCAGGGTCCTGGGATCGAGCCCCGCATCGGGCTCTCTGCTCAGCAGGGAGCCTGCTTCCTCCCCTCTCTGACTGCCTCTCTGCCTACTTGAAATCTCTGTCTGTCAAATAAATAAATAAAAATTTTTAAAAAAAGTAGTCTTATCTATCCATGAAATAGAAATTAGATGTCAAAGGCAATTTGTAAGTCTGTTTCAATTTACTGTTGCTTTGAAAAGAGCTGGAGTTTTTATTCCATTTTACTCTGACACCACCAACCCACCTTCATTGGAAATCTTAGGGTTTATGTGCATTGCAACTGTTAATGTTCATCATGGCAACCACCTGGAAAGATCCTGAGGAGAAGGGAACACACCCAAAGATAAGCAGCCTAACTGAAGTAGAGAAAGAGATAGCACTGATGCCTCAATTTTACCACCTACAATGAGCGTACCTGAAAGTACGAAAAAAAATGTATTCAGTACAGTTATATGAATCAATCAATTTTCGTTTTTGCTTAAAAAATTTTAAATTCAGGTACTCTATGCTGAGGTTATGAGATTTACTAAGTAAATATTTACTTTCTTGTACTCTTAATTTTCTTGAAACAAACCTCATTTTCTTCATTGATTTGAAGGTTTTTTTTGCATGTGACTACAAAAATGATAATATCATCTGAAGTGTGTGGCATTTAGTATTTTGTAGGAGATGTTATATGATATTGACTCAAGATCTACAATTTAATTTTTATTCCTTTTTGGAAAATATACTGGGCTATAGAGAGAAATATTATAGATGAATCCTTAAAAGAATTTTGAATATTTTATGTATTTTTTATTATTTTTTTAAAAGATTTTATTTATTTATTTGACAGACAGAGATCACAAGTAGGCAGGGAGGCAGGCAGAGAGAGAGGAAAGGAAGCAGGCTCCCTGCTGGGCAGAGAGACTGATGTGGGGCTTGATCCCAGGACCCTGGGATCATGACCCGAGCCGAAGGCAGAGGCTTTAACCCACTGAGCCACCCAGGCGCCCCTAATTTTTTTATTATTTTTAAAATTGTTGGTTGTTGGCACACAATATTACATTAGTTTCAGGCATACAACATAGTACTTTGACAACGTTGTAAATTACCCTATGCTTACCATAAACATAGCTACCCATCTGTCACCATACAATGCTATTATAATACTATTGACTGTATTCTCTATGCTGTGCCTTTTATGGGTGAAGGAGAGATGGAAATATAGGCTTCCAGTTTTGAAATGAGTAAGTCATGAGGATAAAAGGGACAACATAGGGAGTTTTTAATATATTTAAACAATTTTATCAAATCTAATTTCAACAGCAATTACTGACTACATATTAATAAAATTTATACATTTTTATGTTTTTTCTTTGCCTCCTCAAAGGAGATTGATATTTTTTATCTTTTCTCTTAATAGTTGGTTTGTATTTAAATCGATGTATTCCTAAAATATAATTTAATTGAAATTATTAAAAATAAAGCATTTGTCATTGTTTTGAAATTTTATTTTTTCTATATTACCTTTAATGAATAAAAAATGAAACAAAATATTCTGTGTATATGTACAGCAATTTTGTCATTAAACTAAATAAGACAAAACTAGCTTTTCCTCGTTTAGGTTACTATTGAAACTATAGCAGACCAAATATTTCACAGGGATGTTTTTCACTTAGCTCATTTACACAGGCATATTAGGCCTAATTAGTATTTTTTAGTCATAAGTTATTCTTAATAACCTGAGGACTATTGCATTAGTGTTACAATTTATAGGTCTATAAGAAAAGCAAGTTCGAGAAGGGACAATTTCCTAATTTGCATGTGCTAATTAGATAGATATTAATTCTAATTTTAAAATCAGTAATTTAATATTTTTGTAAACTAGGACAAGATAGTAATTCTAATTAGTTATACCAAATTGTTACTAAATGGAACAAATTTAATAGTCCCTTTGAATCTGTTAAGAAAAGTTTGGTTGTCATAAATATCTCTGTGTATTGTTTTGACCTCTGCTTCGACTACACAATCCCAATTTGTTTTAAATGTTTTCCCAGGTATAGGACTCCATGATTAATATCTCTTGCTGTGTTATCTCTGCTGCTAATGAAAAACATTGGGTGTTCTTTCACTTCACAGAATGCAAACGCAGATGAAAAAATTTCACAGGTGAACTCCTTATGAACACTTCTAATTGCTTAGGAACAGTGTTTGAAAATCTCGAGTAATTTGCCATTATAATGAATAGCATAAACCGTAATTTTTCATAGTAATTAACTTGTGTCAGCACCATTATTTTTCATTAATTATAAATGAGAAAGAATGAAAGAACACCCGCAGGAACAGATGTGCGAAATTGTCTCATAGGTTCTGTTTTAGGTTTTGTTTATATTTTTTTTCCCTATCAGTATACTGTTTTGGGTATACTATCAAGCATGAGGAAAATGCAGATGGTGATACCTGTTTGGGGCAGAAAGGGATAAAGGGCATTTAATTAGACTGTTGCCCGTGAAGTCCTTCCATTGTTAACAAAAGTTGTTACTCACATGCCAGATAAAACTACAGGAAAAAAACCTTCAGTAAATACAGTTAACATAATTTGAGAAATGTATTTTGACTGCCTTTTTTTTGTTGCTGCTGTTGTTAGAAAATAAAAGCCACTTTCTAGTTTTGTAAGATTTTAAGCCTATGGTATGTGAATTAAAGTTAATTTTAAGAAAAGAAAGGAGGCAAGAAGGAAGGATGAAAGAAAGAAAGCAGAAAAGGAGGAAGAGAGGATGAATTTTATAGTGATATTTTTATGGTTAGTTGTATTTTTTTGAAAAATTTTACATAACAGTTTTCATTTGGTTTCTAGGGAGTAGTATAGAGGTATATGTTGGATGTTTCTGCATTAAATCCACTTTTCAAAATCTCTTATAAAAAATAAAACCACATATAATAATTAACCTAAAATTATTATATTCTGAATTTGCTTTCACCTTATAGTTTATTAGGATGGTAACTTGACTGGCAGAAATCTAGAGGTATTATGAGTGTTGGCTCTTCACAAATTTCGATCAGAACTGTCCTCACAATGATTTCTATCACACGAAGGCAAAAAAGACTGAACTGTCAATTTTCTACAAGGTGAATTCCTTTGGAAAGTTCACCTTCTTTTTTATCATAATTTTCTTCAGCATTGATCCGCTTACTTTTCCCTAGCTTATTGGATTCTTCTAGATTCATACTGTGTTTCAAATACTTTGCTATCCACAGAATCCAAGTAAAATGTTCCTGCCTTATATTACAGTTTTGATTTATATCTATTTATGTTATGTTATGTTATGTTATGTTATGTTATGTTATTTATTTATTTATTTATTTGCTTTGGAAGGAAATCTCTATTTTTTTCTTTATGTTTTGTTAGTTAATGTACAGTGCAATATTTGGTTTCTGGAGGCAATTTAGTGATTCATCGCTTACATCTAATACCCAGTACTCATCACAGGTGCCCTCTTTAACTTCCTTCACCCATCGAGCCCACCCCCACCCACCTCCCACCATCAATACTCAGTTTGTTCTCTGTCCTTAAGAATCACTTGTGGGGATGCCTGGGTGGCTTAGTCAGTTAAGTGACTGATTGTTGATTTTGGCTTGGGTCATGATCTCCGGTCATGACGAGGGTGAGACGAAGCCCCCAACTGGGCTCTATACTAGGCATGGAGGCTTTTTGAGATTCTCTCCCTCTGTCATTCCTATCCTCACATACTTGTGTGCTCTCTCTCTCTCTAAAAAAAAAAAAAAAAAAAGTGGGGGGGCACTTGGGTGGCTCAGTGGGTTAAGTCTTTGCCTTCGGCTCAGGTTACGATCTCAGGGTTCTGGGATTGAGCCCCACATCGGGATCTCTGCTCAGCAAGGAGCCTGCTTCCTCCTCTCTCTCTCTGCCTGCCTCTCTACCTACTTGTGATCTCTATCTGTCAAATAAATAAATAAAATCTTAAAAAAAAAAAAAGGGTGGCTTCTGCAAGAAGAGCAGTGCAGTGGGTAGTATTTCAAAGAAATTTAGTTATTCTTGTTACCTTAGTCCTCCAAAGTTTCCTAATGTTGTTATTACAATTATTAGACTCCAGTGATTTTTCCCAGTATAGAAAAAGATAGGATGAAGTTGTGAGTCATTTAGGTAGCCTACTTTGGCAATCAGTTATATCTATGTCTGCGTCTATGTCTGTTTCTGAATGTGTTCCCAGTCCTATCAGCATAGCCATAAAATAATTTTTTCAGCATGGCTATTTATGTCTTAGAACAATGTCTAGATTATGTCTAAAGGATTTGAATTTGCCACTTTAACTTATCCAGTATTTTGGTGCAACCAAATTATCCAACTTAATGGATACTGTCAGTGTTTTCAGTCCCAACTGACAGATCTTGTGTTAAATTGGAGGAACAAGTATCCAGTATCCTGTGGGTTTTACTATCAATCTACGTCCATGATTTGATGACATATTTTACCAATATATGAATGGGTAAAGGCTTCCAATTCCATGTCTTTTATTATTTCTTAATAACCAATTCTGCATACCCTACTTTTGTTTTTTTAACATTTTTTTAAAGGTTTATTTATTTGAGAGAGAGAGAGAGAGACAGAGAGCGCCCATGAGCAGGGGGAGGAGCAGAGGGAAAGGGAGAGAATCTCTTGCAGACTCCCCAGGGTGTGCAGAGTCTCATGCAGGGCTTGATCTCACCCCATGTACCTGAGATCCCAACCCCAGCCCAAACCAGGAGTCTGATGCTCAACCCACTAAACCACCCAGGAACCCCTGAATACCCCACTTTAATTAAGCAAATCTTGTCAAAACCCAGTCTAGTACCAACTGTGATACTGATTAGGATTATTTTATTGCAATCGATAAAATCTGATTATCAATTTATCAAATTATTTAAAAATTGAAAAAGAATCATATTATGGAAAGTATACAGGGTAGCTCCCAGAATTGATAAAATGTGGAAAAAAAAATCTGATTCAGACATCAAACAACCAGAGTTAACTCTGGCTATCTTAGAAGTAGAAACTTATTGGCAGTGTTTAATGTGCCATCATCTGAGTGACACAGTTTCAAAATTGTTGGGATACTGCATTTCTAAAGAAGGTTCCAATTGCCTAGGTGAGACCAAGTTTATAATAGTACTAACTTTACTGTTACTGACTTGGCAGGAATTAACTAAATAAGATAATAATATAGGCCCGAAACTCTATAAGTTTTATACATTTTATCTCATTTAATATTCAAAAAAACTTTAAAGACAAATCTCATTAGTATATTTATGTGACAGAAGAGGAAATTGGAGATCAGAGAGGTAGGGTAATTGGCCCAGGTCAAGGACTAGGATGTAGTGAACAAAGATTCACACAAAAAGGCTCTGGGTTTTACCAGTCTTCTGTGTGGCAAATTCATGGACAGAACTGTATTTGTGTTTTTACAAGTTTTATTTCCTACAGTAAAGCAATTTTTTTCATTATTTTGGGTTAGATCTTTACTTTACAGAATTATAGAACTCTTCTTGTACCTAAGCGAGAGTCAATTCTGCAAGCACAACATTTTGAAAATTATAATAATTAAAGCAACAGATCCAAACTATAGGGACTCGTTCAAAGCAAAGAAGTAATTCTATTAGTTATTAATTTCAAAGTTAGTGGTTTTACTGAGGATCCTTTGATTATGATTTTCTAGTTTTTCACATTGAGGCTTGAAGGTGTTTAGTAAATATTTAATTTTTGCCTTTTATTAAAATTTTTTTGACCTAATTATAATAAACATAAATTCCCCAAAGGTATTCAGTTGGAAACAAAATGTTATGTTGAAGAACAAGTCTTTGACATGGGTCTGTTGAAACAATTGTATATTAATTAGATCTTTTGGATTTATTTATGTATTTTTGGTATGGCAAAGAGTAGGAAAAGTCTTCTTCATTATGTGGTCAGTTTCTGCTGTTGCTGCTGCGGCTGCTTCTCCTCCTTCTCTTCTTACTACTCCTCCTTCTTCTTCTCCAACTCCTCCTCCTCCTCTTTTTTTTTTTTTTTTTGTTGTTGTTTATTTATATATTTTGGCACTTTGTTCTTTACTGATTTTTTATATTCTTCAACATGTCTTATATACTTTTAAGATAGTGCTTATTCATTATTCACAAACATTTTTCCCAATAACATCCTGCTTTTCAGTTGATCCAGCTGTCAAATCCAGGTCCTTTATTTTTTAATTTTCCTGATATAACTTTCTAAAATTAGATTTTCATTATATATATATATGTGTGTATGTGCGTGTGTGTGTGTGTGTGTGTGTGTGTATTGTGTGCGTACATATTATATATAGCATTCAACTTGAAGTTGGAAAGCCTTGAAATATAATACAGAATTTCAAATCATTTGGTCATACTAGACAAGATGATGTGGTTACTTGATTTTATGCTTTCTATTTCTGAACCTTGATTTCTTTGGGTTTAATTTACTTTATTTTAACACAAAACTCATTTGCTTTTATTAGTTTATTTTTGCAGTAGTTTGGGAAGTATACATTGCTTAAAAAATTCTTATTATTCTAAAAAATTTTAATTATAAAAGTTAATAATGAAGTAAGATTTTACCATATGCCTTTAACTTACATAATCCCTATAAAATTTGAAAATTAGTAACTTACATGCTTTTGTATTATTCTATATTATGCTGCCTTGTGTAATAGTATGCATTTAAGTTTTTTTTTTCCATTTCTTTTCATGGCTTAATAGCTCATTTCTTTTTAGCACTTAGTAGTTTCCATTGTCAGATATACCATAATTTATTTATCCCTTCACCTAGTGAAGAACATCTTGGTTGCTTCCAACTTTTGGCAATTGTGAATACAACTGCTATAAATATCTGCATATGAGTTCTTGTATGAACATAAATTTTCAACTCCTTTGGGTAAATACCAAGGAGGGTGATCACTAGATCTTATGGTGAGTGGTGTTTAGTTTTATAAGAAACCACCAAACTGTCTCCCAAGATGACTGTGCCATTTTGCATTCCCACCAGCTATGAGTGAGAGTTGTTATTACTCTCCATTCTTGTCAGCAATTGTGTCTGTGGTGTTTTGTATGTTGGGCCTTCTAATAGTTGTGTGCTGGTATCTCATTGTGTACTGGTATATCATTATTTTAATTTGCATTTCACTGCATATGATGTGAAACATCTTTTCATATGCTTATTTGCCATCTGTATAACTTCTTTGGTGAGGTGTCTTTTAAGGTAGCAATGCCTTTTAAGGTATTTGACTTATTTTTAGACAGATTGGTTGTCTTTTTTCCTTCACTTTTTTGGTGCAGAGTAAATATATTTATTTTTAGAAGTAGTGAGTCATTAATAGGCACTTCAAGAGGTAATTAAAAGTAAATAGATTGGAGTTGACTGTAAGGCTTGGAGATTTCTTTGAGATATAATAGATATAATTTTGCATATGCTTAAGGTATAAAACCCATTGATTTGATATAATTATATATTGCAATATGATTACCAGTATAGCATTAGCTACCACATTTATTGGGTCTTATAATACCATTTCTTTATTGTGATGAGAACATTTAAGATCTAGTCTCAAGGAGACATCACCAAGATGGTGACATAGGTTATTCCTGAATTTGCTCCCTCATATGAGAACAACTAACAACTTTTTAAAAATAAGACACCACTGAGAGAATACTAGAACATGAGAGTGAGGGAGAAGCAACTGCCCCTCCCCACACCCCACCCCCACCCCATACCAAAGAGACCAAAACTGGCTAGATGAATAAGAGAAGTAGCTACATATTGACTGCATTGTTCCTCCCCATGTTAGCAGAGCACCACAGGAGAGGTCTCCCCTGAGCCTCTGGTTCCTCCAGTGGGAAAAGAAAATTGGGGGACAAATCGCTTACGCAGCATTGTGATCACTTTGTGGAAGTCCTTACTGTGATCTCACACCATCCGTATCACAGGGGAATCTAGGGCAGATTTGGTTGTGACAGAAAGTGGGGAGGGGCTGACTACAACCAGCACATGGATCTTGGTAGACCAAACTCATAACTGTGTGCCCAAGTAGTAATCTTAACCAGACATTTTTTCTTATCTGCAGAGCCAAGTCAGAGGCTTGTAATCACCAGGGAATTCAGTGGGGGTATAGATCCTCAAAGAAGGAGCTTTGTTGGCCTTAGAGCTCAGTTTGCCCATGCCCAAGGAGCCGAATCACAGTCCTTCCCACTGTGGACAGTGGCTTCCAGCCCCATCTGACCAGAGGTTTGGCAGCAAATCTTGGAAGTGTGGCTTAGCAGCACTTGAGCTAAGAGGTATGAGAGCAGTGCTGATCACCCTCAGAGCAAAGCCAGTACTGGATGTGGAGCATTCTCATGCTATGACAGGCAAGGCAATTAATATATAGACTGAAGGTAGCTTCCAGCCTCTCCTAACCAGACACCCTGTTTACGAAATTGTGAGTAGCCTGAAGTGACCACTTCCAACAGGGCAAAGTTCCTGAGACATAACCTTACCTGCATTGGAGAGTGTCTTCAGGCCCTGTCTGACCAGAAGGGCTGACATCAACTTTTGGAAGCTGTGTTGGCCCAGTGGGACTTGAGGGAAGGCAGAGCTGATAGTATGCAGAAAAAGCTCCATGGCCTTGTTGAGTCAGGGAACTTGGGTTGTAGGCTAGCTTAAATTAAGACAATAAGCAAACAACTTTACTGGCCTTGGAACTACTTCTTGCTCTGTACTTGGGCAGGGGATCTAATTTGTAGTCCTGCTCATCACCAAATACAGCTTTCATCCTGTCTGGGCAGGGGACCTCACCAGAGCACATGGGAAGCTGCATAGCCCACTCAGTAGCCCTATGTGTACTGGCACTTAAACAAACAGTACAGCCTATCAGCAGAGCCAAACTGGGGGCTTCACCTGAAGAATTCATTGATTACTCTGGATTGATTTGGATCATCAAATAAATAATGGGCTGTATAGGTCCTGGTTCTTGTCCTGCTGCCCTCTCAGGGCAGATAAGCTAATATACAGCACCATCTCCAACTGAAAACAACACTGAGTCCTTGCCATCTAGTAAAGCTGACCAGAGAATCCAGGCAACCAGAAGCCCATCCTATATCCTTATTTGGGTGGGAAATCAAGTGAGCAGTTCTATCCAAATACTCTCAGCCAATGGCACAGCTCCCATCCCTATCCTCAGAGATTGAGCAGTTACCTCATCCAAAAATAAATCATAATAGCAGATCTTAGCTGCCTGAAGAGATTACTGGCGGATACTCTCAGAAACCCAAACTTGGCTGACTGGTGAAGAACTGTCTCTGGCAAACCAAACCTGTAAAGTGTGGGAGAGGAGCCCTAATAACTCAAATGCACAGTATAAAGAATCAAAGATTACAAAAAATCAGGTAAATATGACACTACCAAAGGAAACAAATAAAGCTACAATAACTGACCCTAAGGAAATGAAAATCTATGCTCTGTCAGATAAATAATTAGGAATAATCCTCTTAAGGAAGTTAGCTACCGGAAAACACAGACAACTAAACAAAGTTAGGAAAACAGTACAAGAACAACACAAGAAGTTTGACAAGGAAAGAACCACAACCACCACCACTACCACCACCACCACCAATAAGAAAAACAACAGAAATCCTACTGTGGAAAAACTCAGTAACTAAACTTAAGAATTCAATAGAGAGTTTCAAAAGTAGATTGGCCCATGAGAAGAAAAAAATCAGTAACCTGGAGTATAGAATATTTGAAATATTTAGAAAATTATTCAGTCAGAGAAGCAAAAACAAACAAACAACAACAAAAAAACAAAAACCAAAAACCAAACAACAACAACAACAAAACTGAACAAAACCTATGGGAATAATGGGGCATAATGAAAGGATCAATATTATTGTGGGTACCACAGACAGAAAAAAAAAAAAGAGAAAGGGGTATAAAGTATATTTAAATAATAATTGCTGAAAATTTTTGAAACTTGAGGGGTGAGGGTTGGGAATGGACGTCCAGATCCATAAGGTCCAAAGGACTCCAAATAGCTTGAATAGAATAGGGCTAGACTGAGACATATTATAATTAAACTGCCAAAATTCAAAGACAAAGAATTTTAACAGCAGCAAAAGAAAAGTTATATCCAAGGGAACCTCCTTAAGGCTTTTGACAGATTTCTTGACAAACTTTTCAGGCCAGGAGGGAATGGGATTGCATATCCAAAATATTGTCTCTATTTGCAGATGACACAATTATAGAAAAAAACCAGAAAACTGCTAGAGCTAATTAATACATTGAGTAAAGTTGCAGAATACCCATACAAAAATCAGTAGCATTTCTATACACTAATAACACATTTTCTATAAAAGAAATTAGTAACATTTACAGTAAAATACTAGAAATAAATACTAGAAATAAATTTAGGAGGTTAAAGATCTCTAGTCTGAAAATGATAAGACATTAATGAAAAAATTAAGAAGATACAAATAAACAAGAGAAGTATACCATGTTCATGGATTAGAAGAATTACTGTAATTAAAATTTCAGTGATACATAAAGCCATCTATAGATTTAATGCAGTCCCTATCAAGATTGCAGTGCATTTTTTTTTTTACAGGAGTAGAAAAAAACAGTCCTAAAATTTATATGGAACCACAAGACAACCCAAATAGTCAAGGAAATTCTGAAAAAGGAGAATAAAGCAAAAGGGGTCACACTTCCTGATTTCAAGCTATATTATAAAGCTATCATCATCAAAAAAGTATGGTACTAGCATAAAAACAGACAAATAGTCCAATGGAACAGAATTCAGAGCCCAGAAACAAACCCAACTATATCCAGGCAAATAATATTTCACAAGAGAGCCAAGAATACTTAGTGGAGAAAAGACAGTCTGTTCAATAAATGGTGCTGGAATAATTGGATTTTCTCGTATTTTTAAAAAATGAAACCAGACTTATAACACTTATAAAAATTAACTCAAATTGGATTAAGGACTTGAATGTAAGTCCTGAAACCATGAAACAACTAGAAGAAATCATAGAAATAAAGCTCCCTGACATAGGTCTTTGTATTGATTATTTAGGTATGCCACCTAAAGCACAACCAATAAACCAAAAATGAACTAGTGGGACCACATTAAACTAAAAGACTCAGCCCAGGAAAAGAAACAATCAACAAACTGAAAAGAAAACCTACAGAATAGCAAAAAAATCGCAAACCATATATTTGAAAAGGGGCTAATACCCAAAATGTATAAAGAACACATATCATTCAATTGGAAAACAAAACAAACCAATTTGAAAAATGGACTAAGGACTTGAATAGACATTCTCCAAAGAAGATGTACAGAAAATCAACACATACATGAACAGATGTTCAATATCACAGATCAGTAGAGAAATGCAAATTGAAACCAGTATGAGATATCACTTCACGCCTCTTAGAATGGCCATCATCAAAAATACAAGAGATGGCAAATGCTGGCATGGATGTATAGCAAAGGGAACCCTTGTGTGCTGTTAGTGGGACTGTAGATTGATGAAGCCACTATGGAAAATAGTATGGAGAATCACTTGAAAAGATACATGCACCCCCATATTCATAGTAGCATTATTCACAATAGCCAAGACATGGAAACAACCTAAGTGTCCATCAGTGGATGAGTGGATAAATCACTTGTGACACACATGCATACACGCACACACGCATACATGTGTGCACACACACAGATATACATATATACACTGGAATATTACTGAGCTATAAAAAATGAGGAAATCCTACCATTTGCAATAACTTGGATAGACTTGAAGGAATTCTGCTAAGTGCAATAAGTCAGAGAAGAGAAATGCTTTTTTATTTCACTTATATTGAAATCGAAAGAAGGAAGGAAGGGAGGGAAGGAAGAAGGGAGGAAGGAAAGAAGGAGGAAGAAAAAAAGGAAAGAGAGAAAAGGAAGAGAAGAAAAGGAAGAGAGAGAGGGAGGGAGGGATGGTGGGAGGAAGGAAGGATGGAAGGAAGGAAGGAAAAAAGGAAAGAAAGAGACTCAGAAAAAGAGATCAGACTTGTGGTTACCCAGTGTGTAGGGTGGGTGGGAATGGGGTAGTTGGTGGAATGTGGTCATGAAGTATAAACATCCAATTAAAAGATAAGTACTAGAAATATAATTAATGTACAACATGATCACTATCGTTAACACTTCTAATACAAGATACAAGAAAGTTGTTAAGAGTAAATCTTAAAGAGTTCTCATCACAAAAGATTTTTTCTTTTTTTTTCTTATTTTATTATATCTGTACAAGATGGATGCTGGTTGAACCTGCTGTGGTAATCATTTTACAATATATGTAAATTAAACCATCATGATCTATGCCTTAAATTTATACAGTGAAGTATGTAAATTATTTTTCAGTAAAACTGGGTGTGAGGGGTTAGTCTCTTAACAACTTTGAAGTATGTAATTCAGTATTTGAGTATAATCATAGTGCTGTGCATCAGATTTCCAGAAATTATTCACCTTTTAGTTATAAGTTTGTATTCTTTAATAGCATCTTCCCAATTCATCCAGCCTCAGCTTTTGCTAACTATCACTGTACTCTGTAGGAGTTAAGCTTTTTTAGATTTCACATATTAGTGATAAGGTACAGATTTGTCTTTCTCTATCTGGCTTAACTCAGCATAACGTCTTCAATTTCTATCCATACTTCACAAGTGGCAGAATTTCCTTCTTTCTCATTGCTGAATCATATTGTATGTAAAACACATCTTTATTCATTCATCCAGTGGCAGACACATATTGTTAATGCTGCAGTAAACATGAGAGTGCAGATATCTCTCTGATATCCTGAATTTATTTTCTTTGAATATATATCTAGAAGTGGGATTACTGGATCATATGTTAGCAGCAATTTTTAATTTACTTTTTAAAAATTTTTTTTGAGGAAACTCCATACTTCTTTTCATTGTGATGAACTAATTTATATTCTCACTAACAGTAAACAAAGATTCCTTTACCTCCACATCCTCATAATACTTGTCACCTTTTGTCTTCTTGATGATAGACCATTCTAACAGTTGTGAGATGTTACCTCACTGTGGTTCTGATTTGTATTTCCCTGGTGATTAGTGATGTTGAGCATCTTTTAATGTACCCTTTGGCCATTTGGATGTCTTATTTGGAAAAATAATTGTATTCAGTCCTCTGCCCACTTTTTAATTAGACTGTTTGTTTGCTAATGAGGTAAATGAATTCTTTACATATTTTGGATATTAGCCCTTTATCCAGTATATGATTTGCAAGCATTTTATCCTATTTGTTAAGTGCCTTTTCATTTTGTTGACGTTTTCTTTTGCTGTACTTAAGGTTTAGTTTGATGTTGATTTTTGCTTTTGTTGATTTTTGCTTTTGTTACTTGTGCTTTTTTGTGTTTTATCAGAAAAATCATTACTAAAGTTCATGTCTTGGAGCATCTTTCCTATGTTTTTTTTTTTTTTCTTAAAGCTTTATGGTATCAGAACTTATGTTTAAGTTTTTAATTGATTTCAAGTTAATTTTTGTAAAAGTGTACAGTAGACCCCAATTTCATTTTTCTGTGTTTACCTGTCCAGTCTTCAGCATTTTTTGTTGAAGAAAGTATCCTTTCACCATCAAGTTTTATTGGCCCCCTTGTCAAATATAATTGACCATATATACAGGTATTTCTGGGCTTTCTGTTCTATTTTGTTGGTCTGTGTGTCCATTTTTAAGCTGATGCCATAATGTTTTAATTATAATAGCTTTGTAATATTGTTTGAAATCAGAAAGTGATGCTTTAAGCTTTGTTCTTCTTTAATGGGATTGCTTTGGCTGTTTGGGGTCTTATGTGGTTGCATACAAATTTTAGGATTTTTTTTCTATTTCTGTGAAAAATGCTATTGGAAATTTTGTAGGGATTATATAAAACCTATAAATGGCTTTGGATAATACATTTTATACATTTTTTTTTTTTTAAGATTTTATTTATTTGTCAGAGAGAGAGCGCGAGCGAAAGTGAGCACAGGCAGACAGAGTGGAAGGCAGAGTCAGAGGGAGAAGCAGGCTCCCTGCGGAGCAAGGAGCCTGATGTGGGACTCGATCCCAGGACGCTGGGTTCATGACCTGAGCCGAAGGCAGCTGCTTAACCAACTGAGCCACCCAGGCGTCCCGGATAATACATTTTAATGTACCTTGGAACATGACTATTTAATGTATTTTGGTGCCTAATAGCTTTGGGATATTCTACTGGTATTAATTATTCTAATAATGAATGTAGGCTATCTTTCCATTTCTTTGGGTTGTCTTCCACTTCTTTCATTAAAGTCTTACAGTTTTCTATGTAAATATTTTTCACTTCCTTGGTTAAATGTATTCCTAAGTATCTTACTGTTTCTTCTGCTATGGTAAGTGGATAGTTTTCTTTTTCAGAAAGGTCATTATTAGTGTATAGAAATTCTGAATATTGATTTTATATCATGTAGCTTTACTGAATTCATTGATGACTTTTAATAGCTCTTGGTTGCATCTTTATGATTTTCTCTATATAGATGTTTTCCAGCTTATGATGGTTAGAATTTCAAATTTTCAACTTTACAGTGGTGTGAATGCAGTACAGATTTAGTAGAAACCATACTTCAAGTTTAATTTTTGATCTTTTCCCAAGCTAGCAATATACGGAATCCTACTTCTCATGATGCTCAGCAGTGGCAGTGAGATACAGCTCCCAGTCAGCCACACAATCAGGAAGGTAAATAAACAGTACATTTAAAACCATTCTGTGCCCATATAACCATTCTCTTTTTTCATTTTCAGCAGTGTTCAATAAATTATGTGAAATATTTAATACTTTATTATATGTAAAAGGCTTTGCTGTAGGTAAGTTTGCTCAGTGTTAGACTAATGTAAGTATTCTGAGCACATTTAAGTCAGTTAAGCAAGATATATTAAATGCCTTTTGATTAAAAATATTTTCAATATTCAGTGGTTTTATTGGTACATAACCCCATAATAAATCAAAGAGTATCTATGTAAGATTGTATCAACTGCAGATAACAATTTCACTTCATCTTTCAAATTTGGATAGCTTTTATTTCTAGATTTATCTTATCTTATTGTTCTGGCTAGTACTTCCAGTGCTATGTTGAATAGGGTGATGACAATGGGCATTCTATTATATTGTCCCTGATCTTAGAAAAATAGTTTTCAACCTTTAACCATTGAATGTAATGTTACCTGTGAGTTTTATTGAATATAGACTTTATTGTGATGAGGTGTATTCCTTTTATACCAAATTTGTTGAAGATTTTTATCATGAAATGATGTTGTATTTTGTCAGATATTTTATGTGCATTTACTAGGATGACCATACGATGTTTTTTTTATTCTCTTAATGTAGTATATCACATTAATTTAAGGTTTTTCAACTATCCTTATGTCTCAGAAATGAACCCCACTTGGTCATGGTGTATGATCCTTTCAGTGTGCTGTTGAATTCAGTTTGTTAATATTTTGTTGAGAATCTTCTCATCTGTAACTATCGGAGATATTGATCTATGGTTTTATTTTCTTATAGTGTTATCTGACTTTGGTATCAAGATAATCATGGCCTCATAAGATGCATTTGGAAGGGCTCCCTCTTCCTGTCCTCAGTTTTTTGAATAGTTTGTGAAGGTTTGGAGGGTTTTTTTAATGTTTAATGAATTCACCAGTGAGAACGCCTCCTGGGCTTATGTGTGTTGGGAGGTTTTTGATTACTGACTCAATCTCTACTCGTTATTGGATTGTTCAGACTTTATTTCTTCATGATTCAGTCCTGGTAGATTGTGTATTTCTAGAAATTTATATCTTCTAGTTTATTTAATTTGCTGGCATATAATCACTAGCAGTAGTCTTGAGATGTTTAGGGAATAAAATTATGACCATTACCGCTATTTTTGCTTCTGTACCTTCGCTTGCTAACCCATGAGGAGATGAAAAAATACCAGCAGACTTTCTGTAGGTACTCTGTAACCACCCAACCCCCGCCCAGAATTGAACCTGGCAGAGTGGCTGCTCCCGGACCCACACCCGGCTGTGGGCTGAGAGATAACAGCCATCTGGTGCCAGAGAAACCCCCACCCAGAATTGGAGCTGACAAAATGACTGCTCCCGGGCCTCTCACCCAGCTCTGGTGCAAGAGATAATAACCATCTGGCACCCCGCAGCTTGACAGGGAGACCCTGGCCAATCCTGAGGTGACACATACCCTAGCGGCGCCAACTAAGCAGTTTGAAGAATGACAGCCCTTTGACCTAACCAATAATCTCTTCCCAGCCTTTTCCTGCTCTGTAGCGCGCCAGTCATATTATAGAGTTGCTTTTTTATTTTCCCATGGTATGTGGCAATTTGTTACAAGATGCTATGATGTATGCTAAGTCCCTGCCTCCCCAAAAATATTGTATAAAAGGTGTTCTGATCCCGAGCTCCGCACCTCTTAGCGTCACCGGCAATGAGTGCACGGAGGTCCAGGTTCGAACTCGTAATAAACAACCCCTGCTCTTTGGCTTTGACTCCGGACTCTGGTGGTTCTCTTTGGGGGGGTCTCGGAATTTGGGCATTCCAGTCTCTTATGATCCTATGTATTTTTGTGTTATCAGTTGCAGTGTCTCCTCTCCCATTTCTTATTTTATTCATTTGAGTCTTCTTTCTTTTATTCGTAGTCCACCTCAAAATTTTTAATTTTTTTTTATCTTTTCAGATTACCAGCTCTTAGTTTCATTGATCTTTCCTACTCTTTTTTCTGATCTTTATTTATTTTATTTCTACTCTGATCTTTGTTATTTCTTTTCTTCTACTAAGTTTTGGCTTACTTTGTCCTTTTTTCTGTTTCCCTTTATATTGAGATGGAAAGTGAGGTTCTTTGAGTTATGTCTCATTTCTTAATGTAAGTATTTATTGCTATAAATGTCTTAGAACTACCTTTGCAGAATTCATATGTTTTGATTCTGTTTTTGTTTATTTCAAGATACTTCTTGATATTCCTTTGATTTCTTCTTTGACCCATTTGTTGTTCAGAAGCATGTTGTTTAATCTACACACACTTGTGATTTTTCAGTTTTCTTTTTGTTATTGATTTCTAGGTTTATACCATTGTGATTGGAAAAGAAACATGGTAATTTGGTTCTTCTTAAATTTAATAAGACTTGTTTTGTGGCCTATTATATAATCTGTCTTGGAGAATGTTTGTGTACATTTGAGAAAAATGTTTATGCTGCTTTTGTTGGATTCAAAGTTCTATAAATTTCTGATGTGCATTTGGTATAGTGATTATTTCAAGCTCAGTGTTAACTTGGTGATTTTCTGTCTGATCTATCCACTGAAGAAAGAGGGTTATTGAAGTTCCCTACTGTATTTGTATTGTTGTCTATGTCTCCTTTCAGATCTGTTAGTATTTGCTGAGTATATTTAGGTATCTCAATGTTGGGTGTGTATATTTATGTTTGTTGTTATCTGTTTTTGATTAACTGACTCCTTTATCATTATGTAATAATCATTTTGTCTCTCATTTTCATTTTTGGAATAAACTCTACTTTAGTATAAGTATCATTATCTCTACTTGCTTTTCTTTTCTATTTGCGTGGAATATCTTTTTCTGTCTTTGAGGTAATAGAAAAAATATATTGATCTCTGCTCCAGATTCTAACAAGGTGACTGAGTAAGCTCCTGGATGGCTCCTGGGTAGGGCTTGTCACCAGAAGGGCTAAGTGGTAATTAAAAATTTGGGATTTTTGGTTGCCACTATCCCAATTCTCTTGACAATATGGAAGTGCTGAAAATTGAGCTAATGATCAATCATGCCTATGTGATAAAGCCTCCATAAAAATTACAATAGTATAGGTTTCAAAGAGCTTTCAGATTGTTAACACATCCTCCCATACCAGTGAGGGTCCCTATTCTATGGGACAGAAGCTGCTGCACTTGGGACCTTCCCAGACTTTATTCTATGTATCTCTTCATCTGCTTTTCATATGTATCCTTCATTATATCCTTTAATAAGGTGGTAGATGTTAGTAGGTGTTTTCCCAAGTTCTTTGAGCTGCTCTAGCAAATTATTGTAATCCAAAATGGAGGGAAGTCATGGGAACATCTCTTACATGCCCAAGTCAGACAGAAGTTGTAGGAAACCTGGGCAACCACTACTTGTGATTGGCATCTGAAGTGGGAGGCAGTCTCATGGAACTGAACACTTAACCTGTGAGATCTGATGCTATCTTCAGGTAGAGAGTGTCAGAATTAACTGTAGGACACCCAGCTGGTATTGCAAGGAATTGCTTTGTGTAGGGAAATCTCCACACATTGGATGTCAGAAGTATTGTGAGTGTGCTAGTGTTCTGTGTAAAAGTAAGGAGGAGAAGGGTAGGTTTTTCCAGTAGACCAGCCCTTCACTTTGAGACTATGTGTGTTTTTGTAGCTGAAGCAAGTCTCTTACAGACAGCCTGCAGTTGGGTCTTGGATTTTTGTTTTGTTTTGTTTTGTTTTATTTTTATCCTTACAGTCACTCTGTGTCTTTTGATTGGTGAATTTAACTCATTTAAATTTAGAGGAATTACTGATGTGCAAGGACATACTAATGATATTTTATTAATTACTTTCTGGCTGTTTTGTATTTATTTTGTTTTTTGTTTTTCCTTCTGTTTCTACCTACCTTTGTGAATTGATGATTTTCTATGATGATATGCTTGTTCACCTATCTTTATCTTTTGTGAATCTACCCTAGGATTTTTCTTTATTTACATGAGGCTTACAGAAATCATCTTACAGATATAACAATCCATTTTAATCTGTTGGAAACCTAATTTCAATTGCTTACAAAATTGCTACCCTTTTATTCCTCCTTTCATGTTTTTAATGTAACACATTACCACTCTTTGTTGTGTATTCATTAATAATTTATAATGATTATATTTTTTTACTATTTTTCTTAAACTATTATACTATAGTTGTTTCATACACTTATATTACAGAATTAGTTTTTAAAATATAACCAATATTTATTTACTTTTAACATATATTTATTTTACTTTTAGTGTGTTGTATATATTCATGTTACTAATTAGCATGTTTTCATTTTAGCTGAGGAACTTTCAGCATTTCTTGCAAGACAGGTGTAGTGGTGATGAATTCCCACCCCACCGCCATTATCCTTCTCTCTCTCTCTTTTACAGTCTAGAAGAGCCTTTATTCTGCATCATATTTGAATGATAACATTGCTGGATAGTGTATTCTTGATTGGCTCTTTTTTTCCCCCCTTTTGACACTTTCAATTTATCATTATATTCTTTCCTGGTCTCTAAGCTTTCTTCTGACAAATTTGCTGATAGACTGATGGGAGACCTTCAGTAGGTCACAATCCTTTTTTTCTCCTACTGCTATTATTATTATTATTATTATTATTATTATTTCTGTGATTTTTGACATTTCATTATAATTTGTCTTGGAGCAAGTTGTTTTAAGTTGAGATAATAAGGTGATCTATACACTTTGTGAACTTGAATCTCTAAACCTTTCCCCAAGTTTGGAATGTTCTCAGCTATTCTTTCTTTCTTTCTTGTTGAGTTTCCTTAAAACAGCTATTTTTTATTCTTTATCAGCTAGATTGAAAAATTCTATGTCTTTGAGTTTGGTTATTTGAGGATTTTTGTTATCTTTTTGTGATGACATGTTACCTTCCTTCTACGTTTCTTGTATTTTTTGTTTTGGTGTTTTCATATTTGACACCTCCTCCTAAATCTGTACTTATTGTCCTCCCAGTGTTAGAATTTTTCCATTGGTCTCGTTTATGTCTGGAATTTTCCCCAGCTTTGTATGAATACGTCTGCTCCCCACGTCTTTCTCCCTCTTGTGGCTGAATTCTTAGTTTGTATGTTTTCTCTTGTTTTTACAGCTCAGTGGGCTGGCTGCTGGAAACCTTTCTTTTGTTTTCCGGAAAGTGGCACATTTAGCTTAAGTTTGTGTTTTCCTCTTTGCCGGCTTTGATTTTATGAGCACATGCTATATTCAGTGAGCATTTCCTTGCTACTGCACTCATGAGCATTCACAAGGAGCCAGATACGGAGTGCAAAGAAGTGTAGGTTTAGCACTTAGTTGGGGATTGGGAGTACCAATGGGTAGGTTTGGGTGTCCTTGGATAAGGCCTTCCCGCAGTTTTGGAGAGTCTTCCTGCTGGAGTCCTTACCAGTCAGAAGGAATTGCAACCCACTAATGCCCTTTCATATTCTTTTATGCCGCTTCCCTGATCTCCCCACCACCCCCAGCCATGGAGGTCCTGCTTCAGTAGTGGGTGCTGCTGGAGAGAAATGGGTTTCTCAGAATCCTACCCAACTGGAATATCTGAGTGCTCATTCACTATTCTCCTTTTCCTCTGTGAGAGAGGTCATTCCTGGCTGTTTCATTTCAGTTCTATTCTGTTCTGTTCTGTGTGGCTCTGGAGGAGGGACAATGCTGGCAAAGTTCCTCTAACCCACCTTAGTACATTCAAACTCATGTGTTTTTGTTTCTTTGTTTTTTTTGTTTTCCCCCAAGGGAATATTGGAATTTCTCCTTAGGAAAGCTAGACTTCTACAAAATCTGTGTTGTCTTTAAATGGCCAAATCAGTACTTTCTAGGTTTTACCCTTCATGACCAAAAAGAGATGGGCCTAGTGTGTTGGCTTCTTTGGGTTCCACAGACTGTACTGAGGTCTGTCTGCTTAATATCCAATGCACAGGTGGGCAAGGCTTCTCCCAGGCCCCTGGGTATATGGTGCTGGATCCGACAATTTTTAGAGGTACTTCTGTTTGTGAAGGGATGCTTGTTTTTAGTTGTTAAGAAGGAGGACAAAGGGGGAGATGCTGTACTGCCATGGTGCTGACAACACCCTGATTTCTCATTGTTGAGTTTTAAGAGTTATTTGTATATTTTGGTATCAGTCCTTTATCAGAGTTATCTTTTGCAAAAACTTTATTAGTTTGTGGCTTATCTTATTTTCTTGACATTTTCTGTTTCAGATCAGAGTTTCTAATTTTAATGAAGTCTAGTTTATCAATGATTTTTTCTTGGATAAAGCCTTTGGGTATGATGATGGTTAAGAAACCATCATCATACCCAAGATCAGCCAAGTTTTACTTTTTTATTTTAAAATTTAAAATGTTAAAAAAAGAATACACAAGAGACTCTGTACATGGCCTCTAATGTCTAAAATATTTAATACATTGCCTTTTACAGAAAAGGTTTACTGACCCTTTATATACCCCAAAATAATATTTAAGTGAAGTATTCTGAGGTATGTAGATAAGATTCAAAGGAAATTCATAGCCTTGTATTTTTACGTCTAAAGATCTTTATGCCCTACATAAAAGCAGATACGATAACATCACTAAATAAGTGAAACATTTTAAAGGAAAATTTGATATGTAACATTTTCAGATTAAGGATTTATCAGTATTAAGAGTATGTATGTAGTTATGATTATAACTGAGAAATATTAACTACAATGCAGAATTTTATGACATAGAAATTACACATCCAAAAAAAAAGAAAGAAATTACATATCCATAATTTTATTTTTGAGTATTTTATGGAACATTTTATGAGTGCCAATTAGAATATCTATATATATGTATTTTACTATGAAACTTAAGTTTGAAGGGTCACTGAAAAAAGAAAAAAATTACTTGTCTTTTTAATCCTGTGTTAAAAAAGATAATGACTGGTTTAACCATTTTTATTCTGAGATTTACATACAGAAGTTTTTGAGGCTTAGAGAATCAATTTAAATGGATTTTCTCCAGTTGTCCATATTCTTATTTAATAATATATCCTCTTCTCTGATGATGGCAGATTTAGATGTTAGGGATTTATAACACATTCTTTGCACAGGTTATGGGACTCTAACAAGAATACAGATATTAAAGACCTTGGTCAATCCAGGGAATTTAATGTAATTGTCTAAAAGTGTCTACTTCTTATAAGTACTTAAGTTCTCCTATTATCTGAATTAGTTTTTATTTTGTGTATGCACTGATACCATTAAATTTCTCAGATCAAGTGATAATTAAGATTTTTTAGCTTATTAAATTAACAACTTTTCTCATATTTTATTAATTGAGTTTTAGTTTTGAAGAGATGATAGGATATTTTCTTTCATGGAATAAATTAATGTACAATATAAGTATCTTTTAGAGCAAGGTGGCTCTATGAAAATTCAAAGTGAAAATGTTATTTACAAGATAAGAAAGCCACAGACACTAATCATTTGATATTTCTTTATGTTTCTCCCCCTTCTCCATATAGTACCGATTTTTACCTGATGAGCATAGTATGATTTGATTGTCTAACACTTTTAGAGATTATGAGAAGCAATGTCCTCAAAGATCTCATAATGAGGAATTGAGAAATTATAGGCTAGAATAACCTGGAAATTAATATAAGGCAGCTTAAATGCTAAGAGAAATATATATTATATGATCCCACATATATAAGATTAGCCCACCTTATTTTGGGATTGGGGGACATCCCACTGAAAACATTAAGAGTTGAGAAGAGTTTTAAAGGATAGGTAGAACCTTGAAAGGGTAAAAGCATAGGTAACTTCATTTTGAGAAAACTGTAAAAGGCTTGACTATTTCCAGAATGATGAGAATTACAAGACGTTCACCATAAAGTCTGATATACAAGCATCTACAGAAGAACCTGAGGAGTCTACCATGATTTTTGTGCAGACATAAGGTTGATTTGTTTTGTTTGTATCCACTGAATTGCTATAATTGTCAGTGTGAAAGATGATCTGAAGTAGGATGATTAAGGAGAATATTATTTTAGTAATTTAAAAGACAACTTAAAGGGTCCTTCTCTAAGAAGAATTGGGGATGGATAGATGCAGGGTTCACATGCAATGTTAAAGAAGTCTGGAGATGAGAGAGAAGGAAAAATCTAGGTTTCACACTAAGAAGATTATACCTAAGGAGTAGACTGGAAGGTAATTCAATTACCAAGTCTTAAGAACTAGGAAGTAGAGAATGCATTTTGTTGGGTAATAAATTCAGCTTTGTACTTGAAAAGAATGAGATTGTGCAGTGTTTTCAGGTCACCCACATGGTTATGCTGAAGAGCAAGAGTATAAGTTTGTAACTTTGAAGATAAGTGTAATACAAAGATATGGTACTAAATTTCATAGACCTAAAAACAGGCTGGTAAAATCTATGCACTTTTAATTCAATGCACATACACTGTCAGATATACATACCAAAAGGTGAATACCATTTCAGTGATATCTGATTGTTTAAAATCATTAAGGTATATCAGTTTACCCAAGGAAATATTTTGAGTTAGAAAAGAACACAATCTTAAATGGAACTTGAATCAAAAGTAGGATGTATCTCATAAGATAAAAAGAGAACAAATAAAGCAACACAAAGAAAAAAAGAACTTACTAAGTTCTTAGTAAGAGAGCTTACTAAGAGAGCTTACTAAGAGTAAGAGAGCTGAAGAAAACAAAAAAGGCAAGAGTTGTAGATATTAGTAGGAAGTTCACCATTGCCAGATGCTACTCTGTAATCAGTTTGGGTAAAAGTAAAAATTTGAGGTGCCTGGGTGGCTCAGTCAACTAAGCATCCGCCTTGGACTCTGGTCCTGATTCTAAAGTCCTTGGAGCCTACCTACATCCAGCTACCTGCTCAGTAAGAAGAGTCTGCTTCTCCTTCTCCCTCTTCTTCTTCATACCCCCAACCCCCTGCTTATGCTCTCTCTCTCTCTTTCTTTCTCTCAAGTAAATAAAATCTTTTTTAAAAAGGTAAAAATGTACTATAGGGCATAGGGTTTATCAATTGCATAATTGTTAGTAATTTTAGTTGGGTTAAATTCTTCTGATGTAGTAAGAGAATAGACTGATAGATTGAAGGATGAATGCCCATTTTTAAAAATTAAAAAAAAATAATTAAAATTTTCTTATTTGATACTTGGATACTCTTAATGTATTATATTATATTGTTAATGTTATGCATTCATATTAATCAGTGAGCTTTATAATGACTAAACTACTATACTTTTGTCTTTAGTGAAACTGTCCCATATATAGTTTCTATAAAAGTAAGTGGTATTATACCATGTGACCTCACCTGGGCCTTAAGTGCTTGGAAATTATACCAGAATCTGAAGCCTAATAATTATTCTTTCTGCTACTGTGTGTATTGGGTTTTCTTTGCATTTTGTCAATAAATTTCCTTATTACTTGGATTTTTTAGAGGGGATTTCTGTACTTTGCAACTGAAGAAAAACATCAAAACACTAGGTCCTAAAGGCTCCTATATAATCTCCCAAAATTCCACAGTAAATTGCTGGGAGAAATATAAGAAAGAAACTAACAATTCTCGTACTGCAGACTCAGTGATGAATGAATATCTAACATGACGAATCTCCATTTTCATTAATAGGTGACCCCACCCTTCCCAGGCTTTGGGGATTTTGAGGTCCTCCTATCCCCATCTCCAGCTGGAGAAAAAGTCAATAATTCTGGTGACTATATGGCTTGTCTCCTCTTTAATTTGTCATTTTTAACCACTTTATTTCTGTTCAAAAAAAGTTTGCACTTATAATTTGCTTCATTTTTTAAAAACTCACTTACAGCTCAGCTTATTTCAGTTAAGACAGTTTTTCATACTTATATACACATTACTTTTTATCTTTTTTTTCCCTTCCCTTTCAACTCTTCTCCAGGAAGGTCTTTGTTGACCACTCCTTCTTTCCACCTTTTATCTTTATTCCATTTGTGAGTCAAAGAAAGACCTCCCTTAAATATAATAAGCATAAAAGAAAGCTAATAGTAAACATACATCAAGGAAACTAAAAGTCATTTATTTGAAGTGAATTTAGTCTTAAAGAAAAGCAGGCGAACATTAAATTTGATAAACTTTGAAATTGCTTAGAATTCCTCATATTAAAAAAAAAGAATTCCTCGTATAAATCTCCTTTACTTCCATCTGCTGTCTTTTCTTCTGTCTACCTCTTTTATTCCCCTTTAATGAAAACTCTTATCCTTCAAGAACGACAATTCATACTAACTTTTTAAATCCCCATCCACATTTTCTGTTTCCTTATGCTGTTTTGAGATTTTCACTGAATTACATTGAAAACTCTTAAGTTTTAGAAGCAACATGTAATAAAACTGTTATTTGTTTACTATACTCTGGAACATAATTAGTATTCAAAATACTGCTTCTGTGAGTAATCCATTTGATTTTTTAAGAAAGATCTTTTTCAAAGTTGGAATCTCCCATTGTTATGAAACACTGAATAAATTAAAAAGAAACTGAAATCAAGAATTTAAAAGTAATCTTCAAAATAGGTCAATAAAAAAAAAAAAAGAAAAGAAAGACACCTGAAATTATATGAACTCACTGTTTCCATTAGTAGATCTTTTCTTGGGTAATCATCAGTTTGTTCATCAAAGTTAACATTTTACCAGCGGTGAGCAAGTTTCCCCCATGATTAGAAGCATCTAAATCTGAGCAGCACTCTTTGGCATAACTCTAAATTATATGCCATTTATTTAAGCAGTTACTGTGTAATTAGTGTGTCTTAATTTGAGCATTAAAAATGTATTGAGTTCTACATGCAGCATTTATAATTACAAGATCAATTTGTGGTTAACTGATTTCACTGCTAAGATTTTTGTATCTGGAATATTATATGCTTTTCCAAAATTGCCACAGTAGAGAATTTTCTGTTGGAGAGTACTTCAGTAAAAATAAATCATTTGTATTTTATGGTAGATATTGAAACAGGCTAAGTATAAAACCAATGAAAGAACCAATAATATACTAAAAATAAACTCTTACATAAGCAATCATTTATATGTGCATGTATACATACTTACTAACATACAATATACATAAGTATGGTCATTCCAGGTTAATTGCCCTATTTAGGAAGAATAAAGCCTTTATTGAAGCTCGATTTGTATTTTTCTGAAACCAGGCATTTTAACCTGGTGTATTTTAAAAAAAAAAAAACTCGTTTTATGACTTCCATAAGCAATGTTGTGAAAATATTCCTATTTGTATTTCTATGTTGGCAGAAACATTTAATCTCCTCTTACTCTATGCAAGTTCTCACGCCACTTAAACATCAAAATGACACAAGCTTGACTTTCTCCTAGTATCAAGCACAAATATGATTGACATAGTAGATTGTGTCATGATACAGATATGTTTATTCTTTGACTAAAGTTGATAAACTGATTTTCCAAGGGAAAAAACGGAAGTTTCAGAATGCCATTACTTGGAGTTGTGGCACATTAAAGAGCTATTTAAGAGCATACATCTGGAGCACAGCACAATCTGCTGTTGGAAAGCATAATTAGATACTTAGTTTGGTGTGCAGAATTTTGCATGAATGACCCTGTTAGTTTTTCCCCTTAAATCAAAACAAAAAATACCCCAAAGGCTCATCTTAAAAATGCAGCTTCAGCAAAGTTGGTGTACAGTATGTTTGGGATTTTAAATGATGCATTGGGCTACCAATTTGGGCATCAATAAATAAAGTATACAAGAATAGAAAACAAAAATTGAAAAGGAAAAGGAAGATTTAACTGGAGAGCTTGAAAACAAAATCAAAACAATAGATATCTATGAAACAATAAAAGGTTTAATATTTACCAACAGAGGCATATTTTGGAGTTTAATATAAAAATGAAAATTAATATATTATAATATAATACAATTAATGCACTTTATATTAATATAATAGTATAATTAATATAACTTAGAAAAGAAGTTGAAATCTGGAGAAGGTATTTTAAGAGGTAAAAATTTTACATAGCACTAGTGGTATATATTTAAGTCATGGACCAGTTGTTTTGTCTGCAGTATTTGTGTGAAATAGACCTTTCACCTAATTTCACCCTCCTTGTCTGAGAAGTCTTGTTGATTGGCCTCTACTCAAGTAGCCATTAAAAATGAAGCAGTATTGGGGTGCCTGGTTGGCTTAGTGGGTTAAAGCCTCTGCCTTCCGCTCAGGTCATGATCCCAGAGTCCTGGGATCGAGTCCCACATCGGGCTCTCTGCTCAGCAGGGAGCCTGCTTCCCTTCCTCTCTCTGCCTATCTCTCTGCCTACTTGTAATCTCTGTCAAATAAATAAAATCTTAAAAAAAAAAAAAAAAGAAGCGGTATTTTCTTTCTGGAATTGTTTCATGGCGAATCCCTGGCACAATCTGGGATAAACTTATTCCCAGTTCAAAGGGTTTTGGAACATGGAGTGGTGAAGAGGAAAGAATGAGTGAGGGACAGAGAAGGAAGGAAGAGAGAAAAAGGGAAAGAGGGAGGCATGAAGGGAGGGAAGAAGACACAAGACATGAGGGAAAGAGAGAGACAGAGACAGAAAGAGAGACCCAGATATGGAGAGAGATGGCTCAAGAAAGAGAAGTTTTTCTTCAGTACCAGCAGTACAGCATAACGTACCTCAGTGACTGTTAATGCCATCTATACTAAGAAGTAGAAGACATTTTTTTGTAGGAAGAGTGAAGAAAGAAGCAGAAATGCATCAAGAAAAGAAAAAAGAAGTAATATTGTCTTAAGACATCTAAATGTGTGGTTCCTAGTAGATTTTGATGTGAGTTATATACTTGTTTTAAGTTCTTTGAGATATATTAAACTTTTTTATCCTTAAGCTGGTTGAATGGGTTTCTGTTACTTGTAACATAAAGAATCCTCACTTAGTTAAATACAATTACGTGAGAGAAAAAGTGATAATTGTAGAATAAATGTTTTAAAAAGTAATTTATGATTAAAGATTAAGTGAAAAAAGCAACAATTTATTAGAAAGCAACATGTAATTATGGTTTATATATTCACATAAATATTTCATATGAAGAAAAGCTTTGTCTGTAGAGGAAAACTCAAGGTAGAGTTCCCAGTTAAGGCAATAAAGTTCAGCACACAATTAGGTATGACAATTCAAAAATGTTTAGAATTTACATTTTTTTCATCCATCTATAATTCACTACAGAGCACTCTTGTAAGTAGAGTCACTGTTGCAAATTATGGCCTGTCAAGAATTGGATTAGTGAGATTCAGCATTTTTCAATCCATTTTCTCATAATGACATCCCATCCACTTCCAATTTCAATCTCTAAGTGCTATCTATATTTGTTTTATATTAATGGTCTGGCACAATTTCTGTTGCAATAAAATTCTTTATTGATAACTTCTCCCAAAGAGCTCTTGGATAAGAATGCTATTTTGATTAATAAGAGCTCAGGTCTCTGTTAAATGTCCCTATTAATAATACACTAGAGGTACTCTAAAGATGAATGTCAGTAGCCCTTTGTCAACACTTTATCTTAAAAATAGGCCTTGCCTCAACACACACAGAGATACACAAACATCAGCTGGGCACCAAGACAGTAGCCAAATACCTGTACTTAGTGACTAGAGAACAATGATAAGATACATACACAGTTTTTAAAGAAAATAGAGCTTGTTATATGATGAAGAAAATGGTAAATCACTGACTGGCAATGATTAGAATTTATCAGAAAAGCAATCAGAATAAGAATAAGTCTTTTATTTTTGATGCATTTTTGTGTTTGCTTGAATGGTAAAAAAAAAAAAAGGACACCCAGTTTAATCTTTGTGCTTGCTTTAAACTTTTAGAAGGGAAACAGGCTAAATACAAAATATTATCACTTCAATTGTTTCTATAATTTAGAAGGAAAGAGTAGCAATCTCCTCCCACATAGTTTATTCCCCTTTCCTCTTGAGTTATATATATTTATAAATTCATATTTCTTATTGAAGTTCAATTTATAAAATATAGCAGAGGGTTAGTTAGTTGATTGCTAAATGAATCTAAGAAATGGACTTTCATTGTAATTTTTAAACAATTAACATAAATTGATTATCTCTGCTGCCTGGTTTCCTGGCTTAATTAAAAATAATCATCTTTGTTAAAAATACGTTTTAAGGTGAACTTTATCAATGTTGCTAACAGCGCATCAAATCAAAAATATATTCTTTCCTTTTTTAATTTCCCCCCCTTTTTTTTCTTTCCCTGCTGTGAACTGAATGCCAGGCCCATCCACATTCCTTTGTGTATGCTTTCCTCAAAGAATTTATGCTATACCAGTCCTTCAACTACTGTATCAGTACAGGTGACACAGATCTATAGCTAGAATATGTTACTTTGCATTATAAATTGAGTGACATTCGACTTTGGAATTACAAAATTAATAAACACTTAGAGACCATATTCTTTACTTCTCTTTTATTATAGGAGATTAAATTGTGGTAAAATAACATATGACGTGACAAAAGAAAAGCAAAACCAAACAGAAATCTATGCTTCTTTTATATCACTCATTTTCATTTTTGATGTGAAGTTACTCTAAATCATAGAGTAATCTTCAGTTTCAAACACTTAAAAGCAGTGACGTATCTTCTTAATTTTTCTTCATCAAATCTCACCTCTCTAATTTATTCTTGATAGTGTAACACTTATTTATTTATTTTTTTGCTATTGCTTGGAAATTACTTGTCAATATTTAGGAACTTTCTAATTAATTGAAATTGGATTGTGTACCTGAGACCTTTCTTGTTTCTTGAGAAAGGCTTGTACCGCTATATATTTTCCTCTCAGGACTGCCTTTGTTGTGTCCCACAGATTTTGAACCGTTGTATTTTCATTATCATTTGTTTCCATGATTTTTTTCAATTCTTCTTTAATTTCCCGGTTGACCCATTCATTCTTTAGAAGGATGCTGTTTAGTCTCCATGTATTTTGGTTCTTTTCAAACTTCCTTTTGTGGTTGAGTTCTAGCTTTAGAGCATTGTGGTCTGTAAATATGCAGGGAATGATCCCAATCTTTTGATACCGGTTGAGTCCTGATTTAGGACCGAGGATGTGATCTATTCTGGAGAATGTTCCATGTGCACTAGAGAAGAATGTGTATTCTGTTGCTTTGGGATGAAATGTTCTGAATATATCTGTGATGTCCATCTGGTCCAGTGTGTCGTTTAAGGCCTTTATTTCCTTGCTGATCTTTTGCTTGGATGATCTGTCCATTTCAGTGAGGGGAGTATTAAAGTCCCCTACTATTATTGTATTATTGTTGATGTGTTTCTTTATGAAAAAGTGCTCCATATCACTCGGCATCAGGGAAATACAAATCAAAACCACAATGAGATATCACCTCACACCAGTCAGAATGGCTAAAATCAACAAGTCAGGAAATGACAGATGCTGGCGAGGATGCGGAGAAAGGGGAACCCTCCTACACTGTTGGTGGGAATGCAAGCTGGTGCAACCTCTCTGGAAAACAGCATGGAGGTTCCTCAAAATGTTGAAAATAGAACTGCCCTATGACCCAGCAATTGCACTATTGGGTATTTACCCTAAAGATACAAACGTAGTGATCCAAAGGGGCACGTGTACTCGAATGTTTATAGCAGCAATGTCCACAATAGCCAAACTATGGAAAGAACCTAGATGTCCATCAACAGATGAATGGATCAAGAAGATGTGGTATATATACACAAGGATACTATGCAGCCATCAAAAGAAATGAAATCTTGCCATTTGCGACAACATGGATGGAACTAGAGCGTATCATGCTTAGCGAAATAAGTCAAGCGGAGAAAGACAACTATCATATGATCTCCCTGATAATGAGGAAGTGGTGATGCAACATGGGGGCTTAAGTGGGTACGAGAAGAATAAATGAAAGAAGATGGGATTGGGAGGGAGACAAACCATAAGTGACTCTTAATCTCACAAAACAAACTGAGGGTTGCTGGGGGGAGGGGGTTTGGGAGAAGGGGGTGGTATTATGGACATTGGGGAGGGTATGTGTTTTGGTGAGTGCTGTGAAGTGTGTAAACCTGGTGATTCACAGACCTGTACCCCTGGGGATAAAAATATATGTTTATAAAAAAAAATTATATAAAAAAAAAATTGAAATTGGAAACTGTAGTTCCTTATCTTAGAAATAAACCTGAGATTAGAAATAAAAATGACAACAGAGTACCCCAAAAATCTATAGTAATGTCTATTAAAGTCTGGATGAAAGAAAGGCTTTTAAAAACTAGGGTTTAAGAACTCATGAAAAAAAACAGAAAATTTAACAAAGATGTAAGAAGAATGAAAGATAAGAAAAGCAACATGATTCTTTCCATAGAAGTCTAGGCTGAGACAGTTGCAAGGGTGAATTGGTGGGAGGGTTAGGTGAGCCTGGTGGTGGGCATTAAGGAGGGCACATATTGCATGGAGCACTGGGTGTGGTACATAATGAATCTTGGAACACTGAAAAAATAAAATAAAATTCAAAAAAACTACAGGGGTGAATTGAAGCTAAAATTTAATCCATTCAAGGCTTAAGTTATTTTTACAGAGGCAGCATACTACTAATACAAAAATCTAACAAAAATAAATATTAAAAAATTTTTAAAAATCTGATTATAGATGTGCAACTTTGTTAAATATTAACAAGTGTAATTCAAACAATACAGTATAGACCATTGAAGTCACTCCAGAAAGATAAGAATAGATTGTTCTATTCTAAACTAACTAAACCCATTAATGCAATTCAGTTTCTTATATAGAAATAAGGGAAATGCAGTATAGACACAATTCACAAAAGAAAGTAGCAATAAACTTTGTTGGGGAAAAGTAGATAGGTTAAATGAACCTCTCTAGAAATCAATGAAATACATACTTAAGCAATAAGATTTCACCTTTAATTTATTAATGATGAAATAAATTATATTTAGTGACATTGAGAGCTCAAACAAGTACTTTAACCTTTTCTAGAGCAGTTTTGTATTATATATTTTTAATAAGCATATTTTTATTTAAAAATTCTAATGCTAGAAATATATCCTATTTAAATAATTATTAACATGCTCAAATACTTAACTACAGTAATATTCAAAGTATTTTGAAATAATACAGTGGAAGATTGGTTAAATAAAGTTGATTGCATACTTTATATAATTTAATGATGCATTTAAGAATAATGCACTAATCATTATAATGTACTCAGTGAAAAATAAAATCAACTTACAAAGCAGTATGCTTCCTCTCTCTAAGGTAAAGGGCTATTACCTGGCACACACACACACACACACACATGCTGGGCAAAATCATACATATTAGCATTATATTGGAAAGAAATTCTGTAAATTTCAACACATTTCCAAAGGCAATTATAATCTTCAAAAATTCAAAAGAACATTATGTAATAATTAGGATGGTCTTGCAATTTAGAGAACACTGGCAATTTTAATTTTCTTTTTATTAAATATTGAGTTAATTTTATAGTGTTTAAAATTAATAATATAATTATTGGATTGCTTACATAAACAGTCCATTCTCATTGATACCAAATGGTTGCAAACTTTAGACCAATGCTAGAGGCCATTATAAAATTTCCCTCAGAATCCTCATGTACTATTGGTGGGAATGCAAACTGGTGCAGCCACTCTGGAAAACAGTATGGAAATTCTTCAAAAAGATAAAAATAGAACTGCCCTGCGGTGCCTGGGTAGCTCAGTGGGTTGAAGCCTCTGCTTTTGGCTCAGGTCATGATCCCAGCATCCTGGGATCGAGCCCTGCATCGGGCTCTCTGCTCAGCAGGGAGCCTGCTTCCCCCTCTCTCTCTCTGCCTGCCTCTCTGCCTACTTGTGATCTCTCTCTGTCAAATAAATAAATAAATAAAATCTTAAAAAAAAAAATAGAACTGCCGTAAGATCCAGCAGTTGCACTACTAGGTATTTGCCCAAAGGATACAAAAATACAAACATACACCCTTTATCAGTAATAGCTAACTCATGGAAAAAGCCCCAATGTCCATTGACTGATGAATGGGTAAAGATGTGGTATATAGGGGTGCCTGGGTGGCTCAGTGGGTTAAGCTGCTGCCTTCAGCTCAGGTCATGATCTCAGGGTCCTGGGATTGAGTCCCGCATCGGGCTCTCTGCTCAGCAGGGAGCCTGCTTCCTCCTCTCTCTCTCTCTGCCTGCTTCTCTGCCTACTTGTGATTTCTCTCTGTCAAATAAATAAATAAAATCTTTAAAAAAAAAGATGTGGTATATATACACAATGGAATATTACTCAGCCAGCCATCATTTTCAATTTACATGGATGGAGCTAGAGAATGTTATACGAAGCATATAGTAAGTGAGAGAAGACCAAATACCATATGATTTCATCCATATGTGGAATTTAAGAAACAAAATAGATGAACATGGCGGGGGGGAAGAGAGAGGCAAACCAGGAAACAGACTCATAACTATAGAGAACAAACAAGGGAAGAGGGTGAGGGGATAGGTTAAATAAAGTGATGGGCATTAAGGAGGGCACTTGTGATGAGTACTGGATATGGTATGTAAGTGATAAATCACTAAACTCTATGCCTGAAACTAACATTACACTGTATCTAAACTAACTGGAATTGAAATAAAAATTTGAAGAAAGAAAAAAATTCCCTCAGTGCACATTCTTCTTTGTATTAATGAGTAACTTTTTTTGAAATGCATTCAAAACTGAATAAAAGACATTTACTAATCTTTTTCTAATGGATTTCCTTAGAAGGACTCCAGACTGTGCTTTGATAATGATTACTATAAATTAGTGGTACATGTGAGACCGAGTAATGTCTCAACCCCAGTTTTCCTGAAAAATCAATACCAAGACATGATTAATATGTAAGGTTTTTATTAGGAAAAAAAATGTCTAGATGAGAGAGAAGGGGTCTGGGCAGACTGAGAAGACAATGCAAATTTCACCGAGTGCAAGAATGAGAGAAAAAGTTGGATGAAATCATCGAAATGTACTACTGGCGCAATGTAAGACAGGCTTGGCTAAGCTGTTGGGAAGTTTTCAGGTCCAAGCTGGTGATCAGAAAGTTTGTTTATACCAGAAACAGTTCTAGGTTAGTATCTCTGTTGCACTGCAGTGTTGGCTGGGAGCAGCCCATCAGATAGTTATGTATGCTTGCAAAAATGTGGTTATGAATCTCAAAGTGCAGCAACCGTTTCACTCATCTATTATATTTTCAAGGCTGCTAGAATTAGGATGTCTTAACATTAACTTTCAGATTACTAATATAATTTATTATATATTTGTTTTCCATATTTTTCCATTTTAATTATTTGTTTCTATGTATTTATATATGAGCTATATGAGTATATATGCATGATATATCACACAATAAATATATAGAAACAAATAAGTACATACTTAGAAATATATATGTGAAATATATAAAAATATATATTTCTCATATATATCTGATATATATCTTATATTCTCATATATCTGATATATATGAGAAATATTTAGAAATATATATATAGTCTTCTCAAATACAACATTTACTTCTATGTTATCCCTGAAGAAAGAGCAATGTAACATTATCTATGACTAAATTATAAGATTCAAAGTATAAACACATATTTTATATACTATGTCAAGTTCAAAAGAGTTAAAATGATTGTCATGTCCTATACTTAGAAATTTAAAGATTCTGTTAAGAAAGCATTATAAAGATCAACTGTATAAGAAATAGGAAAACATGTCCATTTAGCCTGTAGAAGCATAGTAAATGGCCGGGGGGTGGGGGGGTGTGTTGGAATTCCGAAAATTACTAAAAAATTTAGTAGCATGCAAGTCCATGCAATTTCCAACTTTCTATTTATTCTTCCTCCAGTTTTGGCCTTATTTTTGTAATAAATGTACAGTTCAATTAATTAAATTTATTAATACATAAATTTCATATTACTGTATTTTAACCTCCATTGTCTGAGTAATTTTGTCTTTCCTTTTTGTTTTGTACTCTTTCTAAATCAGTCTTGTCAAAACTACACAAAAAACATGAAAAATCTTCTTTCAACTACAGTTTTTAAAAGTCTTTGCTATTGATTTTTTTATTGATTTCTTTTGTTTAATTTAAATTTGATTCGCCACATATTAGTACATCATTAGTTTTTGATGTAGTGTTCAATGACTATTTGTTGCATAGAACACCCAGTGCTCATCCCATCATGTGCTCTCCTTAATGCCTGTCACCGAGTTACCCCATTCCCAACCGATATCCCTTTCTACAACCCTGTTTGTTTCCAAAAATCAAGAGTCTCCAGGGTTTAGCTCCCTCTGTGATTTCTTTTCTGTTTTCCCTCCTGTCCCCTATGACTCTCTGTGCTATTTCTTATATTTCACTTAGCAATTTTACTGGTTTCTATCCTTATTTCTTTTCTTATTTTTTTATTTCACTCTATTATTTTTCTAATTTCTTCAGGTGTTTTAATTCTTTCTTTTCTAATACACTGAAAGATAGATTTTCTAAGTATTAATTAACATTTGTGTTTTTCCTGTAATCAGTGTATGTTTTCATGTTCATAGGCTGAAGTGGTAACAGAAAAATGTGTCTAACTAAATATTAGGGAAAATTTTTTAGCCTTTTAAATTGACAGAAGATAGAATGTGATCTATTGAAAACTTGTAGTGGTCTCTTACTGACCCCTCCCAACTTGTAAGCAGCAAGTCAGAGAAGGTATATGGTTTTTATGGCAAATTGGGACTGGATGATTTTGAGTCATTATTGATGCAGTTGAGAGGGCAATCTGTCCAAAGTGGATGCTGGGGTAATTAAGGTCAATATCAACAGCATTTTAGCATTCTTAGCACATGTAAACTAAAGGATGTTTAGACTATTTTGTATTTTCAAAGTGTCCAGATATATTTTGGTATATGAATCATAACAATGGAAAAACTTCCCAAGCCAAAATAAAGAAATACTCAGCTAATGAATTCAAAGTGTTCATACTGGGGGTCTAGATCTGTAGTACGTGGTCATAGAACCAAAACCCATTTCATTTTTGTGACCTGACATTCTTACTTAGGAAGTAAAGGCAAATATCTCTAAAATTAAGAGCCTATTAATTCAGCTGGTGGGAATACTACTGGCTCAAAAACAACCCAGAAATATTTTATTACTTATGGCAATTATTTCTTAAAACTGGTTTCTTGACCTTAGCAATTTTCTTCTCATCCTGTGCTTCAGGGGGTCAATGCAACCGCACATGTGGTTGCCAGGATACATGTGCACACACTGCCTGATGCAAACCGCAATGGAATAGCTTGATTTGTCATCAAAATGGAGAAAGCTTGAGGCAAAAGTGGTGTGGTGAGTAGGAACTAGAATTTGCAAATGCTGATTGTCTTGTGAATTAACAAAACAGTGTTTGTAGCAGTTGATACTGTGCGTAAATGCTTTTGTGTGTTTGTCTATCTGTATACTGAAACTTAGTTGTATAAGTATGTATGTATTTCTAATGTGAAAGGCACATGAGAAGAAATAACAATTTATAATCGATATGTGGTTAAGAGTTTGCATTTACTATTTAGAATCAATGAATAATGACATTGCATTATTTCCAATATTAGTTTTTCCCACCTGCTTAGTCTTACATTATAGTAACAATTGCCTTATTTTCCTGGTTAATAAATATTACCCAACAGAATTTCTGGAGGAATCTTAAGTAAACCACTAGAGCTGACTTTGCCATTTGCTATTTCCACACCATTTTCAAAACAGACATCATTTTGAAAGATTGTTAACTATGGAGTGCCTGGGTGGCTCAGTGGGTTAAAGCCTCTGCCTTAGGCTCACCTCATGATCCCAGGGTCCTGGGATCAAGCCCCGCATTGGGCTCTCTGCTCAGCGGGGAGCCTGCTTCTTCTTCTCTCTCTGCCTGCCTCTCTGCCTACTTGTGATCTCTGTCTGTCAAATAAATAAATAAAATCTTTAAAAAAAGAAAGAAAGAAAGAATAAAAGATTGTTAACTAAAGAGTTTTGAAGTGAATTTCAGTTTTGTGCCTGAACCTATGGCAATGCTATTTGAAATGTCCACCAGTAAGAGTTCTAAGGGAGATGGAGTTCTCTGCAGTACTAAAAGATATTTAAATACTTACATATCATTTCTCTATGAACAAGATGTTTTAAAATTTTTTGAATTATTTTCACAGCATTAATACTATACAGAAGAAATTGTAATATGCCAAAATATTTTCTCTTGATTAATTTTGTTATGTAGAGTCCTTCTTATGATTGTATGCAGCTTTCTTTTTAACCTATTAACTTTAAATGAAATGAAAATGGTCAGAGATGACTGATATAGAGAGCTAAAAATGAGAAGGAAAAGAGATTCAACTTTTCTAGTGCTAGGAAATTAAAATCATAAGGAGATGTGAAGTGACTTATGGCTCATTTACTATTTAAAAATCATAAACATTCTGTAAATTAAATTCCCTCAAATCACCCTTTCCATGTTTTCAAAAGGGGCAAATACACCGATCTTATCTTTCCTAAGATAGAAAGGCTCTTAAAAGAATTTCATGTTGTAAAGAATTTCTGTGTCAAAATCTTACATAATATATAGACATTTAATTGAGGATATTAATTTCTGTACTCTAGATGCTGACACATAACCATTTAGCATTCATGTCATTGACAGATATTTATTTCACCACTGCAAGCTATAACATATAAAAATTTAATTATGGATATTCATTTCCTTCTTTTAACTGTGATGTATACCCATTTAACTATCACATCATGGATACATATATTTTCACCAGTGCAAGCTGTGAAATGTTAAAATTAACTGCAGACACCTATTGCCTTGTTCTAGTTTCATGCATGTAAAAACTAGGCACAAAATTGTAGACAAACAGGTATTTTACTGTCAAATACTTTTAATAAAATGATATTTTCAATTTTAGCAAGTGAATATTTAATCTTTCAAAGAACTGTAATTATAAATTTAGATATGAGCAGTTGTCTAACAAATAATATGAAACTGAAATAATTCAATATAACTTCAAAAATAAAATTTCAAAGAGACTAATATTTTTATAAAAATGAAGCATATATGCTATAAAATGTCAAGAAAAGGGAAAAAAGCACCTAAAATTAAAAATTCACACCAAAATTCTAACACTTGAAGATAGTCTTTGACAAAATTCATTTATAGTATAGAGAATATCTCTCTATTGCACATAAAAAGTTATAAAGATAAAGATATATAGGTAGACAGATATTTGAAGATATACAAAGAGAATAGTGCTTTAGAAGAAAAATTCTTAAAATGCAATGGCATTTAACAAATAAAGCTAAAGACAAAGTACAGAGATTGATGAATTTCAGATAAATCTTCTTACCACAATACATATAGTAATATGTCTGTTTAAATTCAGAAAACATATCCAGAACTGTGTGGCTTTACATTGGGTCATCAGAGAGAACATTACAATTACTGATGCCTGAGTTTTACCCCATAAATTCTGATTTAATTGATCTAGGATGGTGTGGCTGAATTATCGGGAGTTTTAAGTGTTATTCTAACATGTAACCAGAGTTGAGAATCACTGATCTAAATCAGGGAAAGTTATAATGAAAATTTTAAGTTATGTAAGATTTAAAAAGTTAAAAGCTTATTTATTTATAAGCTTATATTTAAAGCTTATTTGTATATATAATAGTTATAAAGCATGCAGCTTCATTAAGGAAGAAACTAGCAGATTTACACTGCTGTTATTACTTTATTATTATTATTTTTATTTTACTGACCAGGAATTAAATATATTTTATCAATCAAACAATTCTCATAATTATTTTTTTATCTTTTTTTAATTTTTTTAAATTTATTTATTTTTTTATTAATTTTTTATTTTTTATAAACATATATTTTTATCCCCAGTGGTACAGGTCTGTGAATCACCAGGTTTACACACTTCACAGCACTCACCAAAGCACATACCCTCCCCAATGTCCATAATCCCACCCCCTTCTCCCAAACCCCCTCCCCCAGCAACCCTCAGTTTGTTTTGTGAGATTAATTATTTTTTAAAAGATTTTATTTGTTTGAGAGAGAGAGCTTGAGTGGTAGAGAGAGAAAGAGCGCGCCCGCGAGCTCGCAGGAGGGGAGGCGAAGGGGCAGCAAGAAAAGCAGATTCTGCCCAGCAGGGAGCTCAGTCCTAAAACCTGAATCCTGATCTGAGCCCAAGGCAGACACTTAACTGACTGAGCCACTAGGGTACCACCCCCAACAGTTATTTAATCTTAGTTATTTGAATTCATTCAGTAACCACAAATACCCTTTCAGTATGGTTTCCTCTTCCCTCTGCTTTTAATCATATCTTGAATGGCTGAATTTAATTGGTTTATTTCTATATATCTATCTATTCAACCATTTATATGTGTATTTCATGTATTTATGCTATAGTTTTCTTAGAATTAAGTTTTAGAAAATTGGGGAGGGTATGTGCTTTGGTGAGTGCTGTGAAGTGTGTAAACCTGGTGATTCACAGACCTGTACCCCTGGGGATAAAAATATATGTTTATAAAATATAAAAAACAAAAACAAAAACAAAAACATTTGCATGAGGCAGTTGAAAAGAATTATGCAATATTTTTCAGTTTATATTTCACTTAAATTTCTGTATATGCATACATATGCTTATAGCATATCAGATATAATTAAATTGATGCTGAGTGTTAGAATTGCTAATATTTCTTTTTTACTTAAATATTTAATAAAATATTGAATATATTTAATTACATATTCAAAAAAAAAGAAAAGAATTAAGTTTTAGAAAATAAAATTCTTGGTTTACATTGTTTTATATAAAACATTGTAGGTTTTAATTTACAGTTTATATTAAATCCCTTGAATATTGCTATAGAGAAATGTGAAGTGAACCAGCATTTTGCCTACTTTAATTAGCTTTTTTTTCTTGTTCATGTGTTCATGACTCTTCTTTCTTTTTTAAGCTTAGTCTCCTGATGTTTATCATCATTTTTTTTTTTTTTCTGGTGCATGATACTTCATTATGACTTATCTCAAGTCTCTAACCAACCATTATTTCTTTTTAACCCCTTATGTATGTGTGTGTTCTATTTCATTTTGCTTTTCAATATGACCAGTTAAGCACATAATGGATTTCATTTGCCTTCAGTATCTATCATTTTAAAAAATATGTTTTGTTGGGGCGCCTGGGTGACTCAGTGGGTTAAAGCCTCTGCCTTCAGCTCAGGTCATGATCCCAGTGTCCTGGGATGGAGCCCTGCATCGGGCTCTCTGCTCGGTGGGGAGCCTACTTCCTCCTCTCTCTCTGCCTGCTTCTCTGCCTACATGTGATCTCTGTCTGTCAAATATATATATATTTGTTTATAAAGGATAAACAAAGGAGCTTGCATTAAAAACAATATAATGAACAATAATTTTAAAAATTGTGCACCATCTACTCAGGCCAATAAGTGGAATTTCCTAAAATCTAAGAGGCCCCCCTAAGAGCTCCCTTCTTATTCCCCCCACTGCTGGGTAATCATTTCTAAATATTGTGTCTGGTTCATTATGTTTTTTTACAGGATTATTACATATATTGTTATTCCTAAGCACTACACAAAAATTTTCAAGCAAATAAATAAATTCATGCCATATATTCATTTGTGACATGCTTGTTTTACTCAGTGTTTTATTTTTGAAGTGAAAATAACACTGATAAATATACCAGTTCATTCAGCTTAACTGCTATTATTCTATTGTGTAAATATTTCATATATTTTAAAAATGTGTTTAACTCTTGTTGAACATTCCATTGTCTTCCAAGTATTTTACTTTTTAGAACAATGTTATTATAAATATTCTTACATATATTTCTTAGGCTATGTGTATGAGTTATTAAGGGTAAATATAGCCTAGTAATATAGCTTCTGAATCCTAGGATATACTCATGTTCACCTCTTGTGTGGTAATATCAAATTTTTTTTAAGTTTATTAAAAATTTTGCTCCTCCAAATGAGAAATATAAATATACTATATATCCTCATATATCATATAGCTTGTATATCTTCAACTGCATTTTACTTTGTCAATTTTTTTTGACAGTGAAACATAATATATAATTGGCACATGAAACATAATACATAATTGTGGATTTAGTTTGTATTGTATTTTCTATTGATTACTTTAAATATCATTTCTTTGTGTGTGGACCATTTGTGTTATGTATTCTTTGAAATTCCTATTAACATCTTTTCCTGTTTTTCTCCCCACTGAGTTGCTTGTTCTTGTTGTTTTGTAGATATTCTTTGTTCTGGATATTTATCTTTAGGAATAAGTTTAATATATATCTTTACCAAATACAGTAGACTTCTATCTTGGTGATTCCCACTGAAACATACTTTCATGTACTCAAACTCTGAGTATGTAGTACCATTCCACACTTTCTGAATTTGGCCATGTACATTTCTTTGATCACTTGACATCCTATATTAGGGTTATATAAACGTATGTTTCATAAGCATTTTTTTATTGGACCTTAACCTTTTGGAAGTTTCTGTACTGGTTACCAGCCATGTTGTATTCTATTTTGAACTCATCAATTTTTGTTGGGGTTAAGAAGGCCAGAGATTTTTTTCATTCTTAGTCTAAAGATCTTTGTTCCAGCAAAATAATATAAAGAGAGCTGCACTTGAGGAATTCCCCAACAAAAACTCATGTGCATCTGGGCTTGATTTAGATGATGAAATTCTAAATTGCAGGATGATGTCTGATGCTACAGTAGGATGAGACATTAGGGAATTTGTGGACACTGAGTATGATTTGCATATGTGGAAAAGATGTGAGTCATTAGGAGTCAGAGAGCAGATTTCAATAGACTGTTACATGGTGTCCTGCAACAGTAGGCCTCCCATAGTGACACCTTTCAGTAATATCCTCCCGCATTGTTTTTGCTTAGCCAATTGACTTGTTTTGGCCAATGCGGTATTATCAAACAGAGGTCTGATAAACACTTGTATGTTGGAATTATCTTCTTGCATTGTTTCCTGTTGGATACCAGCTGCCATACTATAAATAAGCTGGACCAAGAATGATAAGAGGCCAATTGGGGAGAGATTGTAAAGGATAAGCAGCCATCTAGGATGCTCCAATCCCAGCTAGGCTTCCAACTAAGTCAAACTGCCTGAGTGACTTTAGCTATATCATGTAGAACAGAAGAAAATTCCAGCTGAAGCTGGAATTTCCACAAAGTTAAGAATTACTACATTCTTGTTTTTCTAAACCACTTAGTTTTAGGATCCTTTATATCCATTGGTAGGTAACTAAAATATCAAATTTGTCTTTTTAGTCTTTTTTGTGAACAAATGATCTTAATTTTTTTTTAAGATTTTATTTATTTGACAGAGATCACAAGTAGGCAGAAAGGGGGGGAGAGAGAGAGGGGGAAGCAGGCTCCCTACTGAGCAGAGAGCCGGATGTGGGCTCCATCTAAGGGTCCTGGGATCATGACCTGAGCCGAAGGCAGAAGCTTTATCCCACTGAGCCACCCAGGTGCCCTGGTCTTAATTTTAATGTAGCTAAATGCATCAGACTTTTTCTCCCTGGTTTCTATTTTTGTGTTCTGTTTAGTAAAATTTCATGAGTTCATAAGGGCACTGTTTTATATTTAAAGTATTAATAATATTTTTCGGTAAATCTATGAGAAGTTTTGTGGTCGGTGTGGTTGTGTGTGTATGATTGTAGTCCAATTTTATTTCACTTGTTGGGAGGTTACTAATTTCACTAAAAGTATTTGTTTTGTTTTGTTTTGTTTTAAAAGACTAGAACTTATCTACTTCCATTACATGTTAAGTTTGTGTATATGTATGAGTTTGTTTCTGGGTTTTCTCTACTATTGCTTTGGTCATTTTAAACCCTTGCATTAATACCAAACTTGTTAGATTTATCCTTAGGTATTTATACTTTTAAGCAATTATACAAGCTGAAAGGAAATAACAAGGCCTTAAATTAAATTAAAAGGACTCTAGATCCTTATCTGAGATGATAGGAAATTATTTGAGTGGTTTGAGGAGAGGAATGATAATCTAATTTAAATTTTAAAAACAAACACTGAGTATGAACTAAACCTCTTTTAATTCATAAAGAAAGGAAATAGGAATTAAAGACAGGGAAGAGGTAGGGGAAGCATGGAGTCTGATTTAAAAGCTTTTAAAATAATTCAGACATAAATATATAATTATTATTGGTAGAGACTATGGGAATTTTTAAAAGAGAAAATTGAGGAAAGACTCAATTTTTCATTTGTTTTCCTTTTTTTTTTTTTTTTTTGCTAAATTAGGTAGACATATTAGGTTACCATTTTCTGAGATAAAAGAGAGTGTGTGAAGATAAGGTGGAAGTGGTGGAAGTATAAGTTTAGTTTTGGATCTCTTAATTATGAGGTGTTTATTTAATATACACATGGCACTTGTCACTCTGTTGAGTAAACAGGTATTTGATCTCGAAGCCTAGTAGATACTAACCTAAAATATAAACTAGGGAATTGCCAAAGAATGAAAGATATTTCCATGCCCTGGGGAAAAAGATAATTGAAATAGAAAAGAAAATATATTTAAATACAATTTTGGAACCCTTCTGCACTGGTAGTTCTAGATGAGAAATAACCATCAGTAGAATACCTGGTGGAATTGTGAAGGAATACTCAAAAAGCAAGAGAACCAGGAGTATGTGATACATTGGTTGATAAGAAAAGAAAGTGTTGCAGTAGGGAAGAGAAAAATCTACCATGTTTAATGTCATTAAGTAACATTAAGGCTGATTAGTGACCTTTGCATTTAATATTACACAGTTCATTGATGATCATTATTACAACTCTGTTCGTTGAAGTAAAACCCTGGATGGAGTAAGAAAGAGAACATTGAAAGAGAGAAGACAAAATGTACATGGAAATTGGATGGAAGCTTTTGGGAAAATTGGGATCAAAAGAGGCTCTTAGGAAAAAAAAAAAAAAAAAGAGGCCCTTAGTTGCTGTTTTTTAATATGGCAGTAATGATCAGATATTTTGCTTGCTTTTTGAAAAATGTGAAGGGGGTGCCTGATTGGCTCAATAAGTTAAACATCTGACTCTTGATTTTGGCTCAGGTCATGATCTCATGAGATCTGTCCTGCAATGGGCTTAGCCCTCAGCTCAGAGTCTTCTTCTCCCTCTCCCTCTACTCCTCCCTCTGCATTTTCTGTCTCTCTCTCATAAATAAATAAGATCTTTAAAAATTTTATGAAGAGAGGATGTTAAGATGCAAGAGATAAAGGGAATAATAAAAGGAGTGGTGGCTTGATTAGGAAAGAAGAGATGGACGCTAGTGTGCAAGTGCCAAGTTTGGCCTTTTCTAGGAATCCTTGCCTCTCATCAGTAATAATAGGGGTGCAGGCAAGGTATTGGGTATAAAGCAATTAGATGTGAAGCTGGATATTCGTAGAAATTGTGTTCTGTATAGATAGCTACCATTTTCTAAAAGAAACAAGTATTTCAGTTGTAAGTGACAATAGGAGAGGATTTTTTAGGTATAAAGAAAAACATACATTAAGCAATCAGCCACAGCACTAGAATAATTAATACTCCTCTCATAATACATATGTCTTCTGGGAAGCACTCAAGATTGTTTGAATCACCTCCTCTTCATTCTGTTCTTAAGAGAAGGATCCCTGTCCTAAATAGTGTGAGATGGCTAAAAACACAATATCTGACACTGGATGGATAATATCAATAGCAGTTTTACTAGGTGTATATACTCGCCTCAGGGAGAACAAGGATCCATGCAGGGCCATACAGGGGTTATACTTAGGAAGAGTAAACAAGAAAGGACTAGGGGAGGCTGGCTTTATAGTAACGAGAGGGTAGGTGACACCTGTTTTCTACAGGGAGACATAAATGGCTTCATTGAGTAATTTCACAGGCTGGTGGAGATGTGAAATCCATTAGGTTGGGGACCCAGTAGAGTATGGCTGGTCTGGCTGTTAGTGGAATTAGCTGAGTGGAGAGCCTTTTCTAATGGGGCATTCTTGGTGAAAAGTGGTAACTTGTGGCTGGGTCATTGGGACCCTGTAATACTCTAACATGTCATGCTGGCACTTAATATTAAATCTTAATTTTAAGCTTTAAACCACAAGGACTCATTAGTGGTTAGTTATAAATTTAATACCATAATAGTCAAAATTATTCTACCATCTATATATTTTTTGTTTTATATTGTCTTCTTAAAATGCGTATGACTATTTTTAAAGACTTTTTAAGACAAACATTTTATCTACAGTATCTATGAAAGTATTGGTAACTTTTTCATTATAGTCTTGTTGTGTTGCTATGGAAAATTTCCCCCCCAATTCTTCCCTAATTCTTCTTGCTCTACCCATCCCAGGCAACAAGATGTCTCTGTCTTGATTAGTATCCTTGAGTAAGCACTATATAATTCATCAAATAGTGTTGCTTACAAAGATGGAGGAAGCAGGCTGGAATGGTCTACAGCCTTGCGTTAGCATGTTGTGTCAAATAAATACTAACCAAGTTTATTAGTGCTTTAGGGATATGCCTTCCCCTGTTTTTGTGACTTTCAAGTTGTTTTATAGCAATGAGAAGTATCCCATGGATCATAATCTTTTATGTAATAATGGCTCTCATTTGTTCATTCACCACACTTTTCACATAGAACACAAGATTAGGTGGAGACAGCAGAGATGCTAAATATAATATAGTAAATATAGATTATCCATCAGTTCCAACTTCTGTCTTACTATGCAGTTTGAATAGAGCCTATCTGCAGCTGTGGAACTTAGACTACAGCCCTAATCTCATCCTCCTAATCAAGGGATCATGGAGAGACATTTATGTGAAAATTTAGTGAAAAATTTGAAGAGCAGCATTATTCAAGACTAAAGAGTAGAAACAACTTGAAGCTCTGTCAACAGATCAATGAATATACAAAATGTGATATATCCATACAATAGAATATTTGCCAGCGATAAAAGTGAAGTACTGATACATGCTCCAACATGAGTTGCTGGTGAAATAGATGGAAAAGACTACATGTTTCATGATTCTATTTATATGAAATATCCAAAATAGGCAGATTCATAGAGACAGAGAGCACATTAGAACAAACTGGAATTAGATAATGCTCTTAGTGTCACAACCCTTTGAATATACTAAAAACACCTGGAACATACACTTTAAAGGTGTGAATTTTATGGCATGTGAATTATACTTCAAAACAACTAATGAAATAATGCATCTAGATAAAAGCAACAATGGCTACTAAAACTATTAGGTGAAGGGTTGATTGAGCAACTTCATGACAGATGAATCTGTATGACAACCCCTGAATATTAGTCAAAGTGTTACAGACATACATTAAGTGCCTCCTGATATGATGCTCTAGAAAGAACACACACCATTTAAGAAATGTTTTTTTCTAAAAGAATTGAACTTGAATTTTTCAAGGCTATAACTACCAGTTTTCAGGAAATCTGAAAGATAGAGAAATGTGTTAAATGATACCATAGGAATGCAAGAAATCAAATCAAGACCATGGGTATTTAAGAAAGAAGTGACTCAGTGTCCTTAAATAAATGATTTGAAGAAAAGTGGAGGAAAAGTTCAGGGTCACCTAAGACATAAAAGATCTAAAAATTTGAACAAGAAAAAAAAAGATAATTTTGAGGATAATATACAGGGATTGGGTGTTAGAAGATATTAAAAAATTAGAATGCTTCATAAAGTTAATAATTTCTTAATATCATCTAATACTAAATCTGTATAAATTTGCACAGATTGTTGACTCTGGGTGATAATGGACACTTGGGACTCATAATATTTTTTCTTCCCTTTCGTGTATGTTTGAAAATTTCCATAATACAGAGGTTTGAAAAACTAGTATTCAGCAGCAGTGGGTCAGTATTCATAAGTTCATCTACTGATCTAGGAATGTTTAACTGGAGAAAGCATTATAGAGTGCTTTTATTATTTATTACAAGGCCCCCAATCTTGGGCCTTGTAATAAAAAATGCCTAGGTTTGAACATGGCTCTGTGACTTATAAGTACTATTACCTTGGGCAAGTTACTTTTCTAAATCAGTTTTCCCATCTGTGAGCAAGGATAATGTTACCTAATGCTGAAGGTTTATGGAGGAACAAGTGAGTTGTTATAAATAAAGTGGGCATCACTTTATGTATATATAGAGCCTGGCATAGAATAAGAAAAATGTCATAGAATAAGAAAAATGTCATAGAATAAAACAAATACTCTATAAATGTCAACTACTTTAAAACCTGGCTCTACAAGTAGTAATCTATTGAATCAGATTTCTAAATAGTAAGCCATGTTTGTTTTCAATTCTAAGTTAATTCTCACAAAAGAAAGCCAACCAATAGTGATTCCCTAGCTCCTCATGCATCTCCATACTGTATTAGGGAAACCAAAATAGCCAATTCATAATATTTGAAAATAATTGAATTTATAATAATCCCTGATTTTGTAAAGAGACTATTTGATAAAAGATATGCCTATTTGGAACAAAATTATTAAAGATAAAAAAAAACCCTAGAAATAAGCTTCTGAAGAAACAAACTACATATTTTATGATATTTGAGGGGAAATAAATACTCAAATTATTATAGTTACTAATAATAGTAAATTCAAGATGGTTTTTGGAACTGTCTTTTCTGCATATTAGCCATTTTTAAGCTAAATTCAAGATATCACATATAAACTTCGATAAGCATTCTTATTTTTACGTCAACTTCCTCATCTCCAACTTTGAATCACTTATAACATTGTTTTCAAGAGCCAGGATCTATTCAGATAGTTTATATTCCAAAACTATGAGTCATTTCTATATGTATAGATTATATTCCTCACTATAGAGGAAGGATCGAAAGGGACATGATCCAGAGACTCAAATGTTATACTCTCCTCTTCTTTTTTTTCTCCTAAAGATTTTATTTATTTATTTGACAGACAGAGATCTCAAGTAGGCAGAGAGGCATGCAGAGAGAGGAGGGGAAGTAGGCTCCCTGCTGAGCAGAGATCCTGATGTGATGAGGGGCTCAAATCCAGGACCCTAGGATTATGACCTGAGCTGAAGGCAGAGGCTTAATCCCTGAGCCACCCAGGTGCCCCTATAATCTCCTCTTCTTAATGGCCTGCTATTATCTTTGTTAATGATGTCACTCTGTATTCTTCATAATAAATGATGTGTACAGTTTCATATTACCCAGGTCATTACAGTTTTATTTCCATTTATTTTCACTTAATGTTTGATAGAAAATTGGAATATATTCCTTGTGAGGGGGGAGACTCTTTGATGCTCTTCTGTGTGATTCTTTCTTTATCTTTACATATTTGCCAACAGATGTCACGACTTTTGTGATTTATCTGAGGAAAAATATTTTCCTGGTACTGTTTTGCTTCTCATATTTTGGAGTCTTAACTGACTAAATCATGAGAGCTCAGCTCATGAACTGGGAAAAGCAAATTGACTTAAGCATTCAATTAGTCCTTATCCCAACCTTGAAATTACTTAGTAACATAAAATTAAATAGATTTAAATGGAATATAGTTTTAAATCACCATTTGTTTATTATAAGTTTAATAGAAAGTAATAGTAAAAAATGGAATAAAAGAATTTAGACCAAAAAATAGAATAAATGCCACAATTCCCCTATCAACTTACTGATCTTTTCAACCAGAAATTTGTGTATGTCTGCATGTTAAAATTTTAAAACAAAATTCTATCCATGTTATTGTGTCACCTGATTTCCAGTTACCAACTTATTTTATTAAATTTTCATATCACAACAGATAGAGGTAAATCATTTGCTTTAAAATATATACAGTATTCCAACTTAAAACTGTACCATGGTTAATATAATTAGTCCTAGTTAGACAGATTTATTTTTATCTACAAACTGATGATATTGAAATGATGCTACCATAAATATCCATTCATTTATATCATAGCAAAGTAATGTATCTTCCTGGATGGATGAATTACTAGTGATTTCCAAATCAGCTTCCAAAATGTTTGCCACAGTTGACCTTGACAACAAAAAAAATACCAGTGCCTATTTTCTCATATCTGAATAAACACTTGGTTTTACCAAATGTATGCAAATTTTATTTTACCCTGAACTGTAAAACATAGTACTTTGTGATTTTGTTTCACATATTCTTTAGATTGAGTGAGACAGAGCATTTTCCTACATTTGGAAGAACTTTATTTTTATTTTTTTAATTTTATATTTTTTCTGTGTCCTGCCTATGAATATCCTTTTCTTACTCTTCCATTTAGTTATTTTTTCTAATGGATTTATATAAAAACAAGATGGAATGAATTGGTATACAGGAGACATAGCAATTATTTCTTCATAGATAATAACAATAGACACAAAAGGCATTTGATGAAATTGAATACCCTTTCATGACAATAACTCTCAGAAAACAATGAATAGACAGGAAATTCCTCAACTTGGTAAGAATATATATAGCAAACCTGTAGCCAACATTATATTTATGGTTGCAAACTTGAGGTTTTCATATAAAGATCAGGTACAAGACATTCTTGCCTCTCATTACTCTTACCACTGCTTTTCAATATTGTACTGGAAGTTCTAGCTAACACAGCAGGAGAAGAAAAGAAAAAGTATATAGATGGGGAGGGGAGCCATCACTATTCATAGATAATGTGATCATTTATGTACATAATTTTAAAAATCAACAAAAACTCCTGGAACTAATAACATAAAGCAGGCTCGTAAGATATAAAGTGAATATGCAGAAGTCAAATATTATCTTATATATCATCAATGACCAAGTTTCAAATTTAATTTGAAAATAAAACACATCTTGTACACAACTACTCCCCATAAATAAATACTTAAGTATAAGTCAAACCAAAATATGTACAAGATATATATAAGTAAAACTATAAAACTTTAATGAAATAAATCAAAGAACTAAATAAATGGTGAGATGTTTTATGCTCATGGATTGGAGGGCTCAACATTGTCAAGATATCAGTTCTTCCCAACTTGATTGGTAGATTCAGTGTAATCCCTGAAAGTTATTTTGTGGATATCAACAAACTGATTCTAAAGTTGATTTGGAGAGGCAAAAACCAACTTAATATTGAGGGAGAAGAACAAAGTTGGGTAACTGACCCTTCCCAACTTCAAGATTCATTTTAAAACAGTAATCCATATGGTGTTATATTGTTGCAAGTATAAACATATTAATCAATGAAACAGAATAGAGAGCCTGGAGATAATGTAGCCAACTGATTTTGGACAAAGGAGCAAAAATGATAAAATGGAGCAACAAATGGAGCATAGTTTCTTCAACAAATGGTGTTGGAACAACTAGATATCCATATGCAAAAAATGAATCTATAGAATGTACCCTACAGAAAAATGAACTAAAAGTGGATCACAGACATGAATTCAAAAAGCAAAACTATGAAACTTGTAGAGATAACACAGGAAAAAATGTAGATGACCTTGAATATCATTATGACTATTTAGGTACAACCCTAAGAAAAATAATTGATAAGCTGTACTTAATTAAAATTAAAAATGTCTGTTCTGCAGAGATAATGACAAAACAGCCAGAAACTGAAAAAATATTTGCAAAAGACACATCTGATAGAATATTACCAATATAAAGAACTTTTAAAACTCAACAATAAGAAAACAATCAACTCGATTTGAAACTAGGACAACGACCTTGGGGCGCCTGGGTGGCTCAGTGGGTTAAAGCCTCTGCCTTCGGCTCAGGTCATGATCCCAGGGTCCTGGGGTCAAGCCCCACATCAGGCTCTCTGCTCAGCAGGGACCCTGCTTCCCCCTCTGTCCGCCGGCTGCTCTGCCTACTTGTGATCTCTCTCTGTTAAATAAATAAATAAAATCTTAAAAAAAGAGAATTCCATTGAGATGAAGTTCTAGAACAGGTAAAATTAATATATTTTATTAATCATAATAGTATTCTTTCTGTAGTAGAACATGTAGCAGATATTGACTGGGAAGAGGCATGGTGAATTTTTCTGGAGTGCTAGAAATATTCAAGATCTTGATAAATGTGTGTATTATATGCATGTTTGCAGTTTTCAAAATTCATGTGACTATGCATTTAAGATGTGTGCATTTCATGTGTGCATTTAAGATGTGTGCATTTCATTTCATTAGAATTTCATGTACAATATACCACAATATAAAAATGGATAAAATGAAAATATAAATTAGGAATGAGAAAATTGTAAAACAATAGCAGTAAATATTAAAATCTAAGGGTCACCTGGGTAACTCAGTCACTTAAGTGTTTCTTCCCCCATCCCCAAGATTTATATGAGGGGAGCCCTGTGTCAGGCTCCCCACTCGATGGGAAGTCTGCTTCTCTCCATCTCTCTCTGCTTCTCACCACACTTCTGCATACTCTATCTGTCTCTCTTTCTCTAAAATAAATAAATCTTAAAAATAGTTGTAATAATAAAATCTAAATATTATATTTTTATCTAATCACTCTGTTAAATTTAATTCTCATCAGTTGTAGCTTCCAGTTCTAAATAAGTCATAGGAATATAAAGTAGAGCATAGGGAATATAGTCAATAATATTGTAATAACTTTGTATGGTGACAGATGGCAACTACACTTATGGTGAGCCTTTCAAATGTATGCACATGTCAGATTATTTATGTTGTACATCTGAAACTAACATAATAGTGTATCAACTATTCTTCAGTTAAAAGACATAGAAATCCCAAACAAAATGCTCTCAGACAAAATTGAAAAAAAAAAATACAAGTTGCTCTATAGATTTTATATCCCAAGAGAAGCAAGAGGGAGTTTAAAAAGGTGTTATACTTGCTTAGATTTTTATCTTTAATTTTAAATAATAAAATAAAACTGAGATTGTTTTTAGATGGTAAAATAGATGATCCATAAAACAATTTGGTGTAAATGTTTTTAAAGCATATTACTCATATTTCTAACATGAATACTTCTCAGGGCAAAGATATATTCTCTATTATTCTTAGCAATAGGATTTTGATGAATTAATAAACTTATATATGACAACTTCTCTTTTATTAGTTAATTCTATATTGTATTTTATTAATTGGACCATATTTCTAACACTGATATTTCTGAGTTTTATTTTTTCTTTTTATGTTTATTTTTTATTTTTTCTTTCTTTTTTTTCCCCTTTCTTTTATTGTGAATTGTTCAAGAATTTTTGGTTCATAGTAGAATTAATCAAGTGATTCTTTAAATTCCCTGGCCATTAAGTTCTTTTAGTCATAATTTTTTTTTTGGTTAATTATGATCTATTGTTGGAATGGACCTTTTCACATGAGCATCTCAAACAGACAAAAGTATTCTATGTGTCATAAATGAAAACAATCATTGTATTGATTTATTTGTTTTGAATTATTTGGATAGATCAATAATATCTGCAAGTGTGGGAAAAGTTAAGACATTGCACAAGAGAGGACTCAAATATTGCTACATTATTTAGTTCTAAAGTCAGTTTTCTTTATTTTGCAGTCTAGTTATTCATAGGCAGAAGCATGAGAGTATTTGCTGAAATTTGCTGCCATGCAAAATGAGAAGCCAGAAATACAATGAGAAAGGGTGATCTAGTTCATTGTGTTCTGAAAATTAAAGGACTGGAAAAAGCAGACATATGGTTCTTTTGAGAGATGAGATGAAACAAGATATTAATATTTAGTGCAATAAACTTTGAAATGGTATAATATTATAGAATAAAGAAAGAAAAAGTTATAGCTTATTATTACAGTATCCAAAACATATAGCAGATATTAGACAAATAATGAGGATGTGTTTAAAATATACATGCAAGAAAAACTTTGCTGTTATATATTGTTTACAGTTTTGTTTTTGGCAGTAAAATTATTATTGAACGAGTACACAGAAATGCCATTCCAGGAAATAATTTTGAGAGAAAAAAATAGCTGCATATCAGAGCAGCCTTTAAGTTAATAAGTTTTTGTATGATACCAAGTAACACAACTTTTTAAAAAAGCAGTATGTAGGTAGTTCAGTATTCACATGGCCAATTTACTTTTGATGTTTTTCTGGCCAGCTCATTTTTCTGAAAAAATTCTATACTCTGTATCTTTGGTCTTAATATTTAGTTTATCACCTAATATTAACCTGTGAGTGCAAACAATGAAACATTTATGCAAATTTATTGGATAATTTTTGATGATCTCCATGGAAGTAGCCACCTTACATTTTTCTGATAGAATTTTGATGGACTGTTCATTTATTTATCTCATTTATATTGTAATAAAAATTGAATACATTTAAAGTGTACAACATATGTTATATATATGTATGATATATAGATAGATAAATAGATACACACACACACATTGCAGTGATTATGGCAGTCAAGCTAATTAGCATATGAACTCACATTCAGTATTATTAAGTAATGTCATCATGGCTCTACATTCAATCTCTGGACTTACTCATTCTACTTAACTGCAATTTTGTACCCTTTGGCCAGCATCTCCCCATTTCTTCTACCCCCACCAGCCCCTGGTAACCACCACTAAGAGTTCAACTCTTTCTCTTCTCTTCTCTTCCTCCCCTTTCCTCCTTTCCCCCTCCCTTCCCCAGTCCTCCCCTCCCCTCCCCTCCTCCTTCCTCTCCTCTTCTCTTCTTTCCAGAGTCCATATGTAAATGAGATCCTGCAGTATTTGTTTTTCTCTGCCTGGCTTATTTCACTTGAACATAATATCCTCTCGGTTCATCCTCATTATTGCAAATAGCAGAATTTCCTTATTTTTCATGGCTGAATGATATTCCCCGTGTGTGTGTGTGTGTGTGTGTGTGTGTGTGTGTGTGTGTTATGTCCCTATCCATTCCTCTGCCATAACTGAGCATTTTTATTATATTTACAATAATGTATTTACTACAATAAAATATATAACTATAATCAAATTTTTTAAAAATCTTCTTTTACCCTCAGATATTTTTTACATCTTTCTCTCGGTTTAGAAAGTAGAAAATAGCATTCTGTATTTCTTTACACCAGCAGTAGTTGTTTGCTTCCAAATTTTATTAAAACTCCTTAAATGCAACATTTATTTATTTGATGTACAGCTGAAAAAACTCAGAATGTCTTCAAATGGACAATGAAAAGATACCTTATTTGATAAAATTGCCCCAATTTTTCTCATGAGCTGAAGAAGCAAGGGAAATACAAAAATAAGAGTTTTCAGTAAGATAATTTCAAGCTAATACCTTATTTCTTTGGACTACTCAATGTGTTTTGGGTTAAGTGGTCAGTTTTCGAGATATTCTCCTTAGACTTTCTCTTACCCACAATAGTATCTCTGTTCATAAAGGATGGTGGCTGACTTTAAGCTACCAGTGTGACTTTACTGAAGGAGGTTAGTTCAAACTCAGGGAATGCAGATACTAGAGGGCAATAGATTTGGTTTCGAAGCATAAGCTGAATAGTCAGTTAAAGTAATTTGTTCACTTTTGTATTTTTTTTTAATTTTTTATTTTTTACAAACATATATTTTTATCCCCAGGGGTACAGGTCTGTGAATCTTGGATATGTTCTCGGTCTTTCAGAGCTCATCCCATTCCCTTTTCTTCTCATAGTTGATATCAAAGGGAATAAGGGAATACCAATCTCCTTTATCAACCCAAAGTCCATTGCCTAGCGATGAGGATGAAAGATGGAGAAAGAAAAAATATAGATTAATTTATTAGTGGCAATCTGTCCTCAAAATGTGAATATTAAATTAAAAAAGGCCTTTTTGTCTAGATTTTCATATCTGTGACTGCCCTCTTGCCACTTGCTACTCTGGTTAAGACAAGGTCACTTGATCAAATGGTCATTCTATATTCTGATGGCATTCATGTTATAACTTATTGTGCTGTTCATGTATTTAGCTTGAATACTAAGGGATAAATTCAGCATTGAGACTGAAATATATATTTCATAGTCTGGTTTCTCTCCAGGCTATGGCAGGGCTTATGTCACTCTGACCAAATTGGTTCCCTTTAACATCTTACTGAGACTCTGGGTAGCCCTGGTCTTAATCATCTTCTCCATCCAGCCCCTGAGAGAGTCACTGCCCCCAAGTCTCTTATGGAGTCACCATGATCCTTGCTGTAGTAGGGCCCATGGAGGACTTTACCATTGAGAAGTGGCCTTCAGTCTCCTGATCTTCCACTAGGGTTTCAATCAGAGTGTAGCAAATAATTTCTCCATTATGAAATTTTGAAACTCAGAAATACGACCATGACACAAATCTAGGTATATTTCTTTCTTATCTCTATCTTCTTTCCCTGAAGAGAATACTGGGAATGAGGAGGGAATCTTTCTTTTACTTTTTATTCCACTTTGTATGCTTGATTCTTTCTCATTTTTATTGAAATATTCACATAATATAAAATTTCACATAACTACCTTTTAGTAACTTCTAGTATATTCACGAGGTTGTGCAACAATTGCCGCTGTTCAATTCCAGAATATTTTTATTACCAAATGAACCCTCTCAGCTGTTGGCAATCACTCTTAATTCTGTCTACCCTCCAGTTCCGAGAAACCACTAATCTACTTTCTGTCTCTCTAGATTTACCTATTCATATGTAAGTAGAATCATATGAAATGTAGCCTTTTGTGTCATGGTTCTTTCACTTAGCATATTTTTTCCAAGTTTATATATGTTTCTCATGTTTCACATCCAGTAGGTCGGCTATAATTGAAACAATGAAAAATAATAAATGTTGGAGAAGGTGTGGAGAAACTGGATGCTTCATATATTGCTAGTGGGAGTATAAAATAGCAAAGCTACTGTGGAAAACAGTTTGGCAGTTCCTCAAAAAATTTATGCATATAGTTACCATATGACCCAGCTAGTTCAATCCTAGGTATATATACTCAAAAGAATTGAAAACACAGGATGCTGACACTAAACTTACACATATGCACAGCAGCATTATTTCTAGTACTAAAAAAAAAAAAAAAAAAAAAAAAAAAAGAAAGGAAACAATCAAAATGACTATTAACTGATGAATGAATTAAAAAAAAAAAGTGTGGTATGGCCATACAATGGAATATCATTTAGCCATATAAAAAGAACTTAAAAAGAACTTAAAAATCTTTTTAAAAATGTTATGCACTCTTTTTATCAAGATAATTTTTGTTTTCTCCCTTCCTAAGACAAATAATGATATGCCATGGAGAGGTAGACAGACATTGTACTACTAATAAGACATTTATATCTTCTATATCTATACCTATCTCTGGTAATATTTTTGACATTACTTGTTGGAATAATTTCAACTGCTGGCAATGAAAAACCAAACTTCAGGTAGCTTAGATATGAAAGAAGTTTTACTGACTCACGTTACAGAGGAATTTTAGAATGAAGATGGTGATCAGGTATATGAAGTCAAGGTTGCAGCTCCATTTCACACAGATTCTAATTTTTTTTGGTCCTTTTCTGTATGTTAGCTTCAAACACAGCTTGACAGTAACCTGAACTTACATTTATTGATGGAGAATATAGTTCTTCATTATTGAATGGAGAATAAAATTTATTTAATTTAATAAAAGTTTAGGTTAGTTTAGTTGACAGACGAGTTTATTTTGAAAAGTTGAGGCAAGTTTAAAACGTCTTGTGGAGGAACAGAAAAACACCAAGAAAGACACTGAAGAATGTTTACATTCTTCTGACATACTTATTATTCTGTGAGATGTTCTGAATTTGACCAGTTAAATAGAGGAAACCCAACTGAGACAGAAATCTTTTTTACTACTCTTAGTTGCCGTTGAAATGGAACTTCTCTTTATGATAATGACAACAACTATATGAAATCAAAATATACAGTTAAGGTGAAGCAGAAAGGGATCTAGACAGCTAATTTGAGGGATGTTTAAGGGAAGAATTTGGGAAAGGTTAGTACAGAAAACAAAAAGTAGATCACTGAGGGCCAAACTTTGGATACGTTATAAAAACTTTACACAAGACATATATTTGAAATTATTTTTAAATTGTTGGCTCAGCCTGTTGAATGTCCAGCTGACTTTGGTTGAAATTAGTGTAAGTAATAAGCTAAATATAAATCTAAGTTTATTTGGTGATTATTAGAATTGGTAAGTTAGCAGCATCTCCATATGCCATTGTCTATGTGAAAATGTAATTATTTATTAAAGCTCTTTCATAAACAAAAGGCAACCCCCCAAAATATTTTTTTGGAACCATATTAGGACAATGGCCATTCCTCAGTCTGTTTCTGTAGCCATAAAATGTGAGGTGTTGACATGCTTCATCTTTTTAATATAAAAATAAATGTGTCATTATGATACAAAAGGTGATTGACTTGAAGAGTTAGAACTTCTTTCCCCCCAAATCTGGAATTGCTTCTTCAGGCCTTAGTACAGAATATATGTATGTGGAGGAGATTATAAAATGCCCATCTTTCATAAAATTATTATTGAACAGTTATTGTATTTGTGGTAATATATAGTAATGGTAGAATAATGAGCTAGAAAGAGTCTTCTGTATCAGGTAGCGGACAGGCTAATACGCTAGTTAGATGTAAATATTTAACTTAATATTAGATGATGAATAATATTCTACTTGAGAGTGGAGTATCAGGCAACATACTGTATACAAGGTGATCTTCATGTCCCTTGAAAATGCACAATGCACAATGATACATGAAGGGAATGAGCCTGGCATTCCAGGCAAGGAGGAGGAGCATCTGCAAAGAAACTAAGGCTTAAAATATCTCTGGCTGAGTTAGAGTGAAATGAGACTGAGGGAGTAGGAGGAGCATCCATGGACAAATCTAGTATGAATTTGTAGACTAAGATAGGGAATGTAGACTTTATTGCACAAACTATGGCCAAAATATTGGTTAATTATATATACAATTTATTACCCATTCTAACATTTGTGTGAAAAATTATGTATGGGACAAGGGGAAGGGTGGAATTAGGAGGTCTTTCATATATTAGGACAAAGACAGGTGAGGCATCTAGATGAAGAACATGCAATACTAAATTTTGGAAAAAAGATATGGATTCTAGACATACAGATTTAGGATTTAGCTGTTTATTAATTATTAGAATAATTGTTGCAGAATATAATTATATTACTTCATATTATATTCAGATGCACATATACACACAATCACATACAATATCTGGGTTTTTAGATATTCAACTGCAATCATTTAGATTTTCAGTGTGTAGAGAAGGAATTTAGAGTCAACATACGTAATGAATACTTAAATATTCATAGAAGTTTTCCCACTGGAATATTTTAAACCAAATTGAAGTTTTAATATTATTGAAATGAAGCCATAATATCCAAGATTATAAGCATTTTGTGTTATTTAAAATATAAAGTGTTCATGTAGACTTTGCATTGGCTTTGGACTTTGCTATTTTGTTGATAACAGCATTAGGCCCTAGAAATACTATTTGTATAGTGTCATCCCATAAAACAATGATTTCTCGGAAGGTTTTAGTGAAGACCATCCTATTTTGATCTATATTTTTGTTACCCTTGGGTCTGAAGTTTAATTCTGTTCAATTGCAGTTATCCTTTTTCATTGGGAATAGTTAACCATTTTAGCCAACATTTATATACTTTTAATACCTTGCCACAGTTAATTTGCATGTCTATTTCATATTCAATATTAACTGTTTGGATGTATGGGATACTTCTTAAAGAATTAATTGATATATAATTCATTAGCATTCATTTGGAAGCTCCTGCTCTTAAGATTCTAGGGAAGATAATTACTAGAGTTGAAAGATGGCTTTTAGTATATTTTCTATAGTAGGAAATATGCTTTACATTAAAAACTCATCAAATATGCATAATACCTTATTAAGGCCATTATTATTATTTACTGAATAAATATATGGACTTGACTCCCATTGAGTAGTACAATATACACATATTAAAGGTGTAATGCTTAAGTCCATTGATACCACATTACAGTTAACTGTTTCACTTTATAAAGCGGTTTTGTAAATGATTTTGCTGATTAGGGTTTTAAAGAATATAGAAGGGAATTGGGGAGATAATATAAGAAAAAGACTAATGGCCTCATTAAAAACTGTTTTGCACAAACTGCATGCACTAAAATGCACACAGTAGCAACAATTAGTTGAGTGAATGGACAATGAGTCCTGATTCTCTTACCTCACCAGTAAATTCTGTCAGTACATAATTTGTGAGGCATAACATTACCTGCTAATGACTCTATGATATAGTTCAGATAGATTTTAATAAAAGGAATCAATAACTTCAGAAAGCATTTAGAAGGTTTTACTTAGATTGCTAATATGATTAAGTGAGGTGGGAAAAAGACATCTATAATTTTTTAAAACTTTATCTTTACTGGAACAATGCCTTTTTAAAAAAATAAATCTATATTGCTTTCTACTCTAAAAAAATAGTTGAGCAATTTTTTCCAGTGATTTTATTGTGATAGCTGTACACATATTTTTACTTATTTGTAATAATCACAAATGTATTACTAAACATGTTGCTGAAGGAAATAACATCTACAGTGAGCAAGCATGAAAAAAATCACTTTCATTTTGAGTAGATATACTGTAGTTGCATAATACAATTTTAAATAGATTTGTCTCCCTGTGTACACAGTGTTGCATGTTATATTGTTGTGAAGGATTTGTCCACACTTCTGTGGTTTTGTGGAATCTCCTTTGGCATGGTAATAGAGAGTTTTAGGTTTCCTCAGGGTTACTTGTTACTAGACGTGGACTTAATTTCCTCTGGGGGAATTTCAGATGGAGATGGGGAATGAAGTAAAAACTCACTGGTATAAATTATGATCTGTCTTTGCATTTGAATTTTTTTTTTTAAGAGAGTGCAGGCACAACAGGTGAACAGAGGGTGAGGAGGGGCAATGGGAGAGGAAGAGAGAATCTTTAAAAGATTTTATTTATTTATTTGACACAGATCACAAGTAGGCAGAGAGGCAGGCAGAGAGAGAAATTAGGAGGAAGCAGGCTCCCAACTGAGCAGAGAGCCTGATGCGAGGCTCGATCCCAGGACACTGAGATCATGACCTGAGCCAAAATCATAGGCTTAACCCACTGAGCCACCCAGGTGCCCTGAGGAAGAGAGAATCTTAAGCAGGCTTCACAGTCAGTCTTCACAGGCTCAGTCTCAAAACCCTGAGATCATGACCTGAGTTGAAATCAGGAGTCTGACACTCAACTGACTGAGGCACGCAGGTGCCTGCTGTATTTTAGTATCTTGACTCTTCCCGGTTTGAATCATAACTTTACTACCATTTACATGTAGATTTGGAGGCTATGTGTGTGATCAATATATATCTATGTGTGTGTATATGTGTGTTTGTCTTTAAGTACTTTTAACTGCTGCTGATCCATCTCAAAAATTATTGTGTCCTTTTTAAAAAACTCATCTGTATTTTTGTTTACACATGTAGTAGAAAAGTTTTGTATAGACTAGCCATATTTAATGTGTTTATAAACTTAATGGACATTCAAAGATACCACTATAAAAATATAATATTAACCATAAATCTTAAAAATTATTTTTCTCAACTTTGCATTTTGAAGTCCAGTCCTTAAGATCATCTTACAATGATTGGGGCTTCATTCATTTAGTTCCCTGGAAATTATACAGTGAAGCAGATTGCCAACTTCATAATATCTTAGTCTTAGTGGGGTACTTTTTTAGATATCCAGGGGAAATTGACACATTTTAAAAATTTTATTTATTTAGTTTATATGACTTGTTTACTCATTTATTTATTTTGCATTTCTTAAATCTGACTCAGTCTATGCTCATTGGTGGGCTTGATGTTCTGGATACCACAAACAAAGCTAAGCATGGAATTTAGCGGCATGGAATTTTATTGTACTTCCTAAAAAAGAAAGCTAAAGCGTTTAATTATCTTTAACAGAGATAAATACTATCTTTTCAAATACTAAATACTGTATTTTCTCAGAAAGTAAATTCCCTGATGCTGCTTTCATAAATCTTCAGAAACTATTAATATCAGTCAGTTACTCACTCAGCATATATTTATTGAATAATCGCCATGTTCTGGCACTTAGACTAAGATTAGGTACAAAAATGAAAAATAAGAAAAATTTCATTCCCTATAGATGTTTCCTTAGAATTGAATAGAGGGGAAAAAGAAACCGTTAAAATATGGTGTAATGGGTATAAAGAAGTACCATTGGAGGGCCCTGTAAACCTAGGCTATACCTGATCTAAACTAGACCAAGATTTTGGATTCTACCCAAGAATAAGTGATACCTAAATGATGTAATAAATGCACTACAAACAGAGGTCATCACTGAGTTCAGAGAAAGTGGAGAAGTATTCTAAAAAGAGGATACATCATATACCCTAAACCAGAATGAAACAGTGGCATGTTTGAATAACTGATAGATTTTAAATATGGAAGATTGGATAATAATGAGAGATGAAAGTAGAAAGGTGAATGAATAGGAGCCAGATCGTGCCATATTTGGATATCGCAGGTGAGTGATGGGGAGCCAGTGAATGACTTTTTTAAAAAAAAAGAGCGATCCAATCAAATGTATGTTTTTGGGAGCATTGTTCTGTACACAGTATAGAATCTGAATTGAAGGGGGAAAGATTGCATTGGAGAGAGACTGATGACATAATTCAAATGAAAAATGACAGTTATCTGAACTAGTAGAGTTATTGAAAACTGGAGAACCATTTAGCAAAAGAAATGCGTAGAGTGGGATGCTTGGGTGTTTCAGTCAGTTAAGTATCTGCTTTCTGCTCAGGTCATGATCCCAGGGTCCTGAGATCTAGTCTCCCATACACTGGGCTCCTTGTTCAGTGGGGAGTCTGCTTCTTCCTCTGCCTGCCATTCCCCTTCTGGTGCTCGCTCGCTCTCTCTCTTTCTGACAAATAAATAAAATCTTTAAAAAAGAAAAAAAAAATGCAGAGAGCTTGGTTAAAAGGAATAGAAGGAGAAGTAGAAGTCAAAATTGCCCTTAGCATTTTGTGTTTTTTTGTTTGTTTGTTTTCAATTTAGATGGGTGGGATTAATATTAGTCAGCTAATTGGGGAGGGTATGTGCTATGGTGAGTGCTGTGAAGTATGTAAACCTGGCGATTCACAGACTTGTACTCCTAGGGATAAAAATATATGTTTATAAAAAATAAAAAATTAAAAAAAAATTAGTCAGCTAAACAAACACTTTGGGAGGAGCAGATTTGTTGGAGAAGATAATGAGTTTTCTTTTAGATAAACTTTAAGGTGGTACTGATGAAGTTCTAGAACCTAGGTGAGGTTCGGTGGGCTGAGCTCCAGAGCCGATGACCAAGAAAGAATTCTTGAGACATCTTTGGTGCAAAATGATGGTTTATTAAAGCACAGGGACAGGACCTGTGGGCAGGAGGAGCAGCTGCCCTGGGTTGTGAGGGATGGCAGGTTATGTACCCTGGTTGGGGGAAGGTGAGGGAAAGGGAGGTTTCAAGGGAGTTTTCTATGCTAAAGAGGGCCTACAAGGTGCCCTGAAGACCAATGTTGTCTTTTAGCAAGCCATTAACATCAAGATAGTTGGGAGATTCCTGTTTTGCAGGATTGTGATCTCTGCAAGTTAACTATTTGTTTCTCCTTTATGGCGGTCAGGGGTGCCTGAGGAATGTTACACATATTACGGAGGGGACTAATGACTTTAATTCTTAGTAATAATCTTACATATATTCTTCAAAGTCTTAAAAGGACCACATTCTTACCTAGGCTAAACTTTCAAGCTTCATTAGGTTAAAAAAATGGCCAAATGCTGATGATTTCATATTTTTCATCTAATAGTATCTGAAAATGAATGATACCACCTGCTCGACCATAAGATGGTAGTAGGGAGTGTTTTAAAGAGATATGTTTCCATTTTTCTACCATATTTAGAAAATGAGAACTCCTTTTATAAAAAGAGAACAGATGAAGATGTTTGCTAGTGTGATGAGGATAGTAGCTAGTTTCTAAAAGTTGCTCAGTGAGTAGTTTAAAATATTGTTTCTTTACAATTAAAAATTGTGTTTATGGTTTTATTTGGGATTGAGTTTGTTATAAAATCAAGGAATAATAAAATTCTTAGTAAATAGTAAATTTTATTTCTTGTGCACATTGTTCATGATTAAAACATTACTATTAGTTAATATTAATGAGTTTCCTAAATGTCAATGTACCTTTTCTACAGCATGAGATCATTTTAAATATCCTAAGCCTCATTTTAACAGTGTTCCAGATGGAGCTTCCTTTTTAAAACATTGGTTATGCGATAAATATTAAATTGAGTAATTATGGACACCAATTTCTAATTGCTCTCTGTGATTATAGAATAAGCACTCAACTGGGCATAACACTTTATGTATAATTGAATGGAAAATGTAATTTTCAATACAGATTTTTCTGTGGTCACAAGGAAGCAAAATGAGAAATAAATGGTCTCTAGTAAACAATTAAATTTTTTTTTACTATGATTTCCCATAATTAATTTGAAATCCCCAGCTAATATACCTCAGCTATCAAGTACACTTCTGAAACAATCTTCAGCTATAGTCCATGAGTTTCTGTTCAGGAAACAAACTAATGCTAAAAAATGCCATGCAAATTTTCAGCCAGAATTTACTATTCTTAGGGTGGAAGAACACACAGGAGAAGGAAGAACCTAGAATTAAATTAAATTCAAACTCAAGTAGAAATACTGTGGGATTTTGTGACATGTAGAATATTCTTGCATTCATCTGTTTTAAATAAAACTTAAAGCATATAAAAAATGCACCTACTATTTCTTTTCTTGACCTTTAGCAAGTTAATTCATATCTTTGCGCCCTAGTTTTCTCAGTTAACTTTCCTTATAAAAGAATTTGTAGTGCCCTTCTCAAGCATGGTTTTGTAAAGGAGGGATTCTTATAATGAATACATATCTTGCTGTTCAATTTCTAAATAAAATAATGCACATTTGCTGGGTGCCAATTAGGTAAAGGGAAATATTATATTATATATATTATATATTATAACTCAGAGTAGAGTACTATAGAAGACTGTAAATATTATATGTTATATATTATAACAGAGTAGAGTACTATAGAAGACTGGTAGTGAAAGAATGAAGGTAATATTTTTTTAAACCACAGTTCAAATGTTTTGAGAGTTATTTGGTGAAGGGCAGAATGACAGATCTTAGAAGAAATTTGAATCTATTACTTTCATGAAAAAAAAAAAGTATACCTGTCTCTTATTTAGAAACTAAGTAAAATCAATCAATCCGTCAATCCATGAAAGTGTTGCAAAATAATGCCTCATTGAATAAAAATATGGACTAAAAGTTGTAGTATTAATAGAGGGCTAGGAGAACCTTCAGCCCTGTCTGCTGTATGCAAGGGCAGAAAGGTCTCAGATGTGTCTAACTCTCAAAGGATAAATCAGACCCAATTTTAAAAAGGATTTTTTTAACCTTAAAAGGTCTATTTCTATGCCACAATAAATGGTTTGGGGATTATCTAACACTTTGGATTATCTGCACCATTAGTGAGGATAATAAAGAGCTGACTGCATTTTGCATTGAAATAGCACGGTCTATTAGGCTCATGAATAGTCTGAGGATAAAGCATGGGAAGGTCTTGCTGCATTTATGCACAACAGTTTAATTGACTGCAGTGTGGTTGATGAGGTTTTTAGGTTGTTTACAATTGACAATACAACCATCACTTATTCAATGATTAGGTTCAAAATTATCAAAACTAATTATAGCAAATAATTATAAAGATAAGGTGTCAAAAAACTTAATTTCTATTTTAAGAAACAATGTAGCACTATCTCACAACTATCTTGTGTTGGGTTTCTTTGTTTGTTGTTTTGTTTTGTTGTTTTTTGTTTTGTTTTGTTTTTGTTTTTGTTTTTTTGACAAGAACTAGTTGTCTTTTGCCCTCCTTTTTTGTTCAGAGGCATCAAAAAAATTATCAAAATACTAATAATTTTCGGGAAATGTATTTTGAGTAATATAAAGCAAACCAATCTCAGTTGCCAGAATTTAAAACTCTGATAGAGTGCCAGAAATTCATTTTCCCTAAAAATATTCCAAGCATTTCTCTTTATGGAAATCATTAAAACCTTAAATGAATCCCCCCTACCCCCTAAGCATTACCACATGTCTGGGACTTAAATATTCCTATCAAACTTATGATAAAGATAAAATTCCTTTGTGGTCCTCTCCAAAGCTATTTTTGTTATTTTTCTACGGTTCACGAATCATAGTGATGCTGGAGAAAATGGCATTCTTCACTCACTAAATCAGGCATGAATTTGCAATGGTATTTCATCCAAAATGTCTGGCATAGACCATATTACTCTTGCTAATTTTAAAATTTTAAAAATAACTCTACAGTTTCTTATTTCTTTTAAAGAAAATAACTCAAGTACTAGGAAATCTCGAGTGATAATATTAACATTATTTATCTAACAATAATATTTAATTAGAAGTAGCCTTGGGTGCTTCTTTCCTGTATTTTTTCAGTTACCCAGGAAATAATAAAAACATAATTTTGATTTTGCTATCATTAAAGAGATTTATTTAAATCTCATTGTATTTAAATGGCTTTGGGTGAAATTTTCCCACTATATAACAAAGTGTATTCATTCATCTTCAGGTTCAATTTTTTTTTTTTTTTAGTTCACAATATAGCAAGCTTTGTTTTAATTTGTAGGGGTATGTTTTAGAGAAAGGCAAAAAAAAAAAATCCCTTCTCATAGAATTTACATTCTAGAAGGGTAGATAAACAATAAACAATTAACTAATCTGCTTTTGACTTGAGCAGAATGCTACAGTTAGAGTAAGGAAGCTGCCAGATGATATAATCCAAAAGGATGGGAGGAGTTAACCCTCACAGAAATGAGCTTTATTTAGTGCACATTGGAGATGGTAAAGAGATAGGCAGATAATTTCCCTCTCATTTCTCCTTTCCATGTACTATTATCAAAAAAAGCAAAATTAACTTTAGATTGAGGGTAAAAAAAAAAAATCAGACCAACAAAATAATTTAGTATCAAACTCTGACCAAAGAAATTCCCAATGTATGAGTAGACAAAATAATAGTAAATATAAGGATTAATCTTTAGAAATAAAAGTCTTTGGGACACCTGCATAGCTCAGTCTGTTAAGCATTTGCCTCTTGGTTTTGGCTCAGGTCATGATCTCAGAGTCCAGAAATTGAGCTCTTCATCAGGCTTGCACTCAGCACAAGAATCTGTTTAAGATTCTTTCTCTCTCTCCCTCCTGCTCTGCACCTCCCCCTGCACACACTCTCTCTCTCCCTCTTTCACTAAAATAAATAAATTTTTAAAACCTTTATAAATAAAAAGATTTTATTATGAACAACCTCATACGTATTCTAAAATGGAAAAATATTGTGATAAACTCACATATATATATCAAATAGTTATAGCAACTACCAAAAATGGCTTATCTTGTTTGATCTGTTACCTCATCCATTAGAAATCCCCTATTAGATTAATTTGAAGTGGGAGCTCCCAAGTGGCTCATTTGGTTAAGTATCTACCTTTGGCTCAGGTCATGATCCCAGGGTCTTGGAATTGAGCCCTGAGTCTGGCCTCCCTCTTCCCCTCATTCTGTGGAGAGTCTGCTTCTCCCTTTCCCTCTGCCTGCCACCCCCTCCCACTTGTGCTCTCTCTCTGTCAAATAAGTAAATAAAATCTTTAAAAAAAAAAGATTAATTTGAAGTGAATCTTAGCATCTGCATCATGTCATCCAAAATATTATAAACTGTAAGAATTTTTAATAATAAGCCATTGTTACAGTGCTTAAAAAGAATTTATCAGTAAATAGTCAATACATGTCCAAGTTTCCCTGACTAAATCATACTTTTTTTTTTATGTTACGTAGTTACCATACAGTACATCGTTAGTTTTTGATGTAGTATTCCATGATACACTGTTTGGGTATAAACACCTAGTGCTCCATGTGATCTGTGCCCTCCTCAATACCCATACTTTTTAATAGTTTATTTATTTGAATGTTCAAAGAAGTTTCATACATTGCAACAAGTATCTATTACACTATTACATTGTAGGTTTAAACTATGGGTTTTCTCTCTGTGTTAATGTGTGTGTATGTATGTTACAATTTACTTATTGAGTAAGTGGAGTCAAAATTTTGAGAGAATTTCTGAGAGCTGATTTTGATAATTATATCCCCATGCTGCTATTTAACACATCTAACAGGTTTCTTTGTCTTCTGTAATTTCTGTACATTGGTAGATAGACCTCAAGACTTTGGTAATTTGACAAGTTCACTTCAAAGTGCTGTTCTGATTTCAGTTGGCTCTTTCATTTTTGTGATATTAGCAACACTGAATACTATTGTTTAGATATATCTTTTAACTAGGGGTTGCAAAATTATGGTATTCTTATTTTAAAATTAATTTTTACATACAAAATTACTTTATAAAAAGAAATTATTTGGTATAATCAACTATTTGGTTACTCTGAGATGCCCTTTCTATAGAAAAGGCAGAAAAAAATGGTACCAATTTCCAAAATAATGAGTTAAACATTTAATATCCACCTATGTTGACATTTTGTTTTAGTATCATTATAAACTCATGCATTAGCACACATTTGATGTTTCTAAATTCCTTACCGTTGTGATTCCTATTGATGATCAGATTGATATTTGCTCAAAGGGAGGAGACATCTTGCTTTGTTTCCTGAGTTCTTTTGATAAATTTAGTCCTCTTTAAGTGTTTTCTCTCCTTGTGGCATGACAAGAAATTTCAGGATTATCTTTTACCTTTCTGTACCAAATCTGGAATTGGTCTCTCTCTCTCTCTCTCTCTCTCTCTCTCTCTCTCTCTGTCTTTTTCCATGAAGCTCTTGTTCAGAGTAAGTATTGATTTATTTTGGGCTATTAGGGGAAATATATATGTTAAATTTTTAGGTATTCATGTTAGAAATAGGTAGAATTTATGACTTGCAGGTTGGTAGAAAACTATGAAATAAGAAAATGTGATTCATGAAGCCAAAATATGGTGGGAATAAAAAAATAAATGATATGGAAAATATGAAACAAATAAAAATACAAAATAAGATATAGGCAAGAAATTTAAACTTGTGACTAATGACAGTCACTTTAAAGGAGAAAAAGTAGCTGATAAGTAAGGATATATTTTGAGACTGGATTTAAAAAAAAAAATCTAGTTCTTTGCTATTTGCTAGAGACATGCCTAAAATCTAAGACCACGGAAACCTTGACATTAAAGGATTAAAGAAAAAGAGATAACTGGGTAATACTAGCAAATGAAAGCTATTGCAAATATATTAGTATATGTGACAAAATAGATATTAAAATAAAAACACCTTATATAGGTAAAGAAGGTAATAAAGAGAAGCACTTAAACTTAAGAAGAAAATACATTCTTAAATTTTTAAATACCTAATAGAATAACCTCAAAATGCAGATATCTAAAATGAGAGATTTCTAATGAAAATTCAGTAAATCATAATCATAGTAGATTTTAGCTTACCTCTCTCAGTAAATAACACATTAGGAGAAAAAAGTCATTGATGTGAGAGAAAATGAATATATTAACATAAAGAACACATGCCCCAAATGAGGAAAATGCTTTTTCATTTATTATCCTTTTATACATTTTATACAAACACATTGCTTTTATGTATTTTCATACAAGCACACAAAATACTGGTTTCAAATAATTTTATAATCTGAACCATTCAACAAAGATAACTATTTTTTCCACAGAATCTTCCAGAGAATATAGAAATATTTTTGTGAGATTAGAATAGCTTTGAAGTCAGAGTCCAGAAATTTACAGTTTAAGTATCTAGAGTGACATATCTAGTTAAGTTTTGAGGGAGACAATGGATACATCAAGGTAGCTTTTGTTTCTTCTTCCTCTTCTGAATGAGCCAGCCATTGGTAGCACGCATTCTGCTCCCTCTTTCATACCATTACAGGGGTAGACTTTTGAAGATTTGAGGGATAAATTAAAATCAGAAAGTGTTATAAGGGATAGCTGTTTGAAGGTGCAAAACATAAAGACTCATTTGGAATGGATAATACATGGTTTTACCCTTTAAATTGTTGGGGTTGTCAATATTTTGTAGTCATGAGGTTCACTTAAATGGCTATGCTGTTTGGTTTTTACTGTTAGAATCTGGACATGTGGCATTAGACATTAAATGCCAAATAAGCAGCATTTTCAAGTTGGCAAATCAGTGAACTTTATGGCATATTTGGCCGTAACCTAGTAGCTATTTTAGAGAGCTACATGCATTAGATTGTAAGTGCAGAACTTAAAAAAAGCTGAAGATCTCACTTATGTAAAATCTAGCCTCAGAAAAGTTAAAAGAGGCTATTTGTCTCAGCAACTACATACAAGCCATTGCAGGATAAGCGTATACCAGTCCCCTTGGCCTCAGAAATTGTGTGGCACATACAAACCGTCTTAGCCAAATGAAGGAGACTTTCCTAGAACATTGATGTAGAGCAACCCAGGTGCAGCTATGTCTGGATAGTAAGCTTGGCAGATATTACACCATATCATTTTAGATTTGTTGAGCAAAACAATATATGCCACACTAACAAGTGCTCATGTAGCATGCACTAATAGCACTAGTGTGGTTTTAGCTTAAAGTTTTCATTGACTGTAATAGGCTGAAATCACATCTTACATTTCATTGAGTAGGTTGGACAAAGGCACTTCATATAGGTCCTGACCACCAGGACCACCACAACTCCCATTACCAAGCATTGAGCCTTTCAAATAAAATCTTTATGGAGCAACTTCTCTAGAAGCTAAGGATTGACTTGTTGCCTAAAAAATGGCAAACATAGGATAAATGATCTGATTTCTCATTATCTTGGATACCATATTATCTTTTCATACTGTAAGAAAAGCAGAGCACAGAGATAGTGAGTTTTAAGTACAATAAAGTTGCATAGGGAAAACAGATGAACAAATGCAAATAGTGTGCATGTGTGTGTTTGTGTGTGTGTATGTGTACATTATCTATATCACAGGTCATGGTCACTAGAAATCGGACTCTGAGACAAAGTCTCAGAGTACCTGAGACAGTACCTGTGGGAGAGTGAAAGAATCATGACTGAGCAGGGGGGAAAGGTTGGACTGCCGTGAAGTCACAAATGCCTCAGCCAATCCCATAGGGAACTTTGGAGCTGGCATTGCCTCGCAGAAATGCCCTGAATTCTGGCATGGTTGTTTGCCAAGTCTTTGTGTCTCCTACATTTACTATACAACTTGCATTGTAGAATAGAATATTAAAATAAGTATATTATATTACATATAATTGATAATATATTATTTAAATATACAAAGTGTGTGTGTGTGTGTACAACTGTGCATGTGTGTGTTAAAGCATCTCAAACTCTTGAATCAACCAAGAACAAGGAAGCAAAACTTTGATAATTAAAGAAAAAGGAAGAACTGTAAAGAAGACAGGTCAATAATCTGTATTTCCTCTGAAATACATGCCACCTTTGATTTAAGATGAGCAATCAATCCTAATGGAACAATGGAATATACTTGTGCATATATCATGTGTATATAGTCCTTCAGTTTATGGCAAGGGTGTCACTTTAATGAAGAAAGGAACCCATGATCTCTCAGTTAAATAGTTCTGAGACAAATAGATATCAATCTGGGAAGCAGGATGAATGAATACTGACTTCTCTCACTCTTATTCTACATAGAAACAATCAATATCATATGGATAAAAAAATCTAAACAGGAAAGGTAAATCTTTAGAGGAAAATGTTGAAAAATATTTCTATGTTTTCATGAGCTTTTGATGAACAAAAATTTCTTGAAAGGACAGAAAATTCAACTATAAAAAATTAATTGGGTCACGTGGGTGGCTCATTTGGTTAAGTGTCTGTATTAGGTTCAGGTCATGATCACAGGATCATGGGATCAAGCCCTGGGTGGGGCTCCCTGCTCAGTGGGTGTTTGCTTGTCTCTCTCCCTCTACCCCTCCCCTCTCAACTCATGCTCTCTCTCTCTCCCCCCTCTCAAATAAATAAAATTTTTTTAAAAAAATTAAAAATTAATTGGACTGTAAGTTTAAGAAATTCTGTTTATTCAAAAAAAATTAAGACATTGAGAAGGCAAATCAGAATTTCAGAGATCATAATGGCAATGTACCAACAGAGGAACTGTGCCAGAATTCATAAAAAATTTCTACAAATGAATTAGAAAATGGTAGACAACCCATGAAAAGGAGACGGAAGTCTTGAACTTTACACAGGATGGTTTCTGGTGGCCACTTATAGGTGAAAAAGATGCCAAACTTCTCTGTACATCAAATGAATAAGTTACAGCCATAGTATAATGCTACCACACATCAATCAGAATGTCTAAAATTAAAAAGACAGGTAATATAGGGATGCCAGCGTGACTCATTTGGTTAAGTGTCTGACACTTGATTTCTGCTCAGGTCATGATCTCAAGGTCATGAGATAGAGCCCCGTGTCAGGCCCTGCACTCAGTGTGGAGTCTTCTTGCCCCTCTCCTTCTGCTCCTCACCCTGCTCGCTCTTTCTCTCTCTAAAATAAATATAATCTTTTAAAAAGTTATTTTAAAAAGGTAATATTAAGTTTTGGCCAAAAAAAAAAAATGCAGCATCTGAAACTCTCATTTATCACTTGTAAAGTGAAATTTTGTATGGTCAATAGGGAAAATTCTTAGCATTATCTACTGTAACTAAACATAAAACATACCCTGTGATCAGTTAATTATAATCTTACATATATACTAATGTGTATATGTAATTACCAAAAGACATACAGGAATGTATTTGCTTTTTATTAAAAATAGCTCTGGAGCCCCTGGGTGGCTCAGTTGGTTAAGCACCAGACTTTTGGTTTTGGCTCAGGTTATGATCTCAGGGTCATGAGATCAAGCCCCACTTAGGCTCCACACTGAGATTCTTTCCCCTTTCTTCTCCCTTCCCCTCAGCTTCTCCCCCTGCTTGTGTTCACTCTTTCCCTCTCTCTCAAATAAATAAATAAAATCTTAAAAAAAAAAAAATTTCTCCCTGGGGCAAATAAAGGTCCACCAACTGTACAATGGATAAATAAATTGTAGTTTGTTTATATTGTGAAATTCTCTTTGGCAATAAAAATCAATGAGCAATTGCTCTGTTTCAATACAGATGAAGAGCATACTTTGAGAATGAAACAAAAGAATATGCATTGTATGATTCCACTAATATGAATTTCAAAAATAGACAAATCTAAACTATGAAGTTAAATATCAATATAATGGTTCTCTGTTGGGGGGGAGGATATTATGACCAGGGAGGACATGATAAGGGTTTATGGTGTCAGTGATGTCTCCTTTTCCTACTCTGGGTGAGTACTGATTATGTGAGATGTTAATGTCATGAAAACTTATTGCTATGTATATATGTCTTTGATGTATTCCTGATAAACGTGAATAAAATTTTTACTAAAAAATGTGAGAAATTAAGAGTCACTTATGGTTTGTCTCCCTCCCAATCCCATCTTCTTTCATTTATTCTTCTCGTACCCACTTAAGCCCCCATGTTGCATCACCACTTCCTCATATCAGGGAGATCATATGATAGTTGTCTTTCTCCGCTTGACTTATTTCGCTAAGAGGGTTGCTGGGGGGAGGGGGTTTGGGAGAAGGGGATGGGATTATGGACATTGGGGAGGATATGTGTTTTGGTGAGTGCTGTGAAGTGTGTAAACCTGGTGATTCACAGACCTGTACCCCTGGGGATAAAAATATATGTTTATAAAAAATAAAAAATTAATAAAGATTAAAAAAAATTTTTAAAAAATTATAAATTTAAAAATAAATAAATTAATTCATTAAAATGTGAGAAATATAAGAGCAGTAGGGATGACATAATTCACATTATAAAATCTTGAAATAATTATACTTGATCTCATAAAGATAAGGTTGCAGCTACAGACAGAATGAATCATAGCTCTACTTAGGACTCAAGCATTATTGGGCTAAAGAGAATAGTAAGAATTTGGGTATAAATTTAATTACTCTTAATTCAAAGGAGGAAAGAGAGATTTTTTTATTTCAGAATTTAATTTTTTGTTTGTGGGGTGTGTGTGTGTGTGTGTGTGTGTGTGTCTGTTTAGATTGTAACTTGCATCAGAGGGATTTATATTCTAAGTTGAAACTCCTAAGTTGAAATTGTACTATTAGAAGATCTATATTCTATATTATATACATATATGTATAAGTATAGAGCCATGGCTGTGAGCTATGCAACTGGACATATTTGCAAAGGATAATATACAAGGAGTGAATAGCCAGTCTTAGGTACAGAGAGGCTTTGAAATTTATTAGTTAATGAACTATTTAGATCTATTTTTGAGCTTCTGAAGGCAAATTGACAATTTTTCAGCCTCACTTTCCTAACTTCCAAAGAAACATTGGTTGATAGTTGGTGTGTGATCTTATGAAGGTGGAACATATATTCTAAAGTTTCCTGATCTCCTTTCACAAATGGGATGACTGTAGCCCTGTTGAATGTATGCTGAATGGTAAAGGATAGAAAGTCAATAAAATAAAGTTATAGGACTATCATAGGGGCAAACTTCTTTCCCAATATTTATGTATATTTTTAAACAAAAGGTATTTAACTTTAGTAAAGCTCATAATCATGCCAAGGGTAAAAGGAATGATTTATTTGGATTTTGTTGTTGTTGTTATTACTGTTGATATGAATAAATATGTTTCTGACCTCAGACTATGGGTAGATTTCTTAAAACAAAAATAGAAAGCCATAAAATAAAGATTTTTAATTGCTTTATATTAAAACTAAGAGGTTATATCCACAAAAATGGATCATAGAAAAGTTAAAAAGCAAGAAAAATTTAGAAAATGTTTATAACATATGTTACTAAGGATTGGTATCTTGATTATACAAAGAGCTCTCAAAATTCTGTAAAAAAGTCAAGCTACCTAGTAATTATTTTTATTTATTTTTTTTTTTTTTGGCTTATTTTATTTTTTTTTATTTTTTTTTTTAACTTTTTATTTTTTATATACATATATTTTTATCCCCAGGGGTACAGGTCTGTGAATCACCAGGTTTACACACTTCACAGCACTCACCAAAGCACATACCCTCCCCAATGTCCATAATCTCACCCCCTTCTCCCAAACCCCCTCCCCCCAGCAACCCTCAGTTTGTTTTGTGAGATTAAGAGTCACTTATGTTTAGTCTCCCTCCCAATCCCATTTTGTTTCATTTTTTCTTCTTCTACCCACTTAAGCCTCCATGTTGCATCACCACTTCCTCATATCAGGGAGATCATATGATAGTTGTCTTTCTCTGCTTGACTTATTTCGCTAAGCATGATACGCTCTAGTTCCATCCATGTTGTTGCAAATGGCAAGATTTCATTTCTTTTGATGGCTGCATAGTATTCCATTGTGTATATATACCACATCTTCTTGATCCATTCATCTGTGGATGGACATCTAGGTTCTTTCCATAGTTTGGCTATTGTGGACATTGCTGCTATAAACATTCGGGTGCATGTGCCCCTTTGGATCACTACATTTGTATCTTTAGGGTAAATACCCAATAGTGCAATTGCTGGGTCATAGGGCAGTTCTATTTTCAACATTTTGAGGAACCTCCACGCTGTTTTCCAGAGTGGCTGCACCAGCTTGCATTCCCACCAACAATGTAGGAGGGTTCCCCTTTCTCCACATCCTCACCAGCATCTGTCATTTCCTGACTTGTTGATTTTAGCCATTCTGACTGGCGTGAGGTGATATCTCATTGTAAAGAAGACATCCAGATGGCCAACAGACACATGAAAAAGTGCTCCACATCACTCGGCATCAGGGAAATACAAATCAAAGCTACCTAGTAATTAAATAGGCAAAGGAAGTTTATAGTCATTCCAAAGAACAGAAAAGATGAAAGGCCAATGAAATATTAAATGATATCTAAACATCATTTTAGTAATACAGAATTTCAAATTAAAATACAATATGATACAATTTTATTAAAATTAAAACACTTAAAAGTCAAACAATACTTTTACCCAAACTCCAACAACCTAGAGCAAAGCAAGTTAGTAAATGCTACTGTGTTGAAACTATTCATTGATGCAGCCATTTGGGAAACCATGTGGAATTATGCATTTGAAAATGTGCATTCCACGAATCCACCAAACTCACTCCTAGTTATGCACTATACAGATTCTTATACGTGCAATATAAGTAAGAGAATGTCCATATGAGGACAGTTAGTACTAACAACCCAGGACACAATTCAAATGCCAATCAAGACTAGACTAGATAAATAATAGTATATCGATTATAAGGAATAATAAACTGCAGTAAGAATGCATGCACTATTACTTATTTCAAGACTTGAAATCGTTGTGAATGTGTAATTTTGATCACATCAAACATAAAAAGAAAAAGGCTAGGAATACATTTAATATGTTCAGATGCAGAAAACATTAAAAAAACTCTAGGTCAAAATGGAAAATTCTGTTTCCTTTCTATAAATGGAAAGAAAAATAATCTTCTTGGGTAAGAAGAGAACATAATTAAGTTTTTAATTTTACTTATATTAATTCATAATTTTAATATTAAATGTTATACAATATAAATAACATATAATAATTAAATCTATATACTCTCAATGGTTTATGTGTACTTCTATGAACTTAACCTATATTGATTTGTGTAATCCTCCAAATAATCCCAAGAGATAAGTAGTATAATTGATGTAACTATTTATAGATATAAAAAAGGATTTAACCCATAATCTGTGTCCTTAACCACAACAATATGCTAAACCTGTGACTAAAAAGAAGTAAATATCATGTTTTTATTTCCTTGAGGTAGTTTCTAATCAATAAATTACAAAACAAAGAATTACAAATATACAGAAAAGTTTTGAAAAAGAAGAGTAAAGGGGTTGGAATGGCCTTTCTAGATATCTTATAATTCTTTAATAATTAAAATTTGAATTGACATGTAAACAGAAAAAAGAATTGAACAAAATAGAAAGTCCAGAAAGGGACTCAATTATACATAGGGTTTTGTTGTGCAGTAAAGGTCTATCTCAAGTTTGTGAGGTAAAATTAAACTTTGTGAAAAACTGGTTATTTAGACATAAGGAAAAGATAAATTTTATTTCATACTTCACCACATTGTATATCAGAATAAACTCCAAATAGATAAATACATAAAAATATGAAATAATTAAAGTACCAGAGGTAAATGTAGGTATATATTTTAGGAGGAAAAACAAAAAAAAAATCTGGGACATTATAAATATCTTTAAAGTACAACACAAAATCTGGAGGTCCTAAATTAAATGTTGATAATGGTTACTACATTTAACATCTAAAAGGCAAAGTACTATAAGCAAATGGAAAGATAATGGTATAGAGATAGTGAAAAAATACTGGCAACTCATCATAGACAAAAGGGCTAATGTCTTATATACAAAGGACTCCACTAATTAATAAAATAAATCCAAAATTCAATTGAAAAAAAAAGGAGAGGACATACCTGCATATTAAGGGACATTACACAGAGAAATAAAGATCGGGGCACCTGGGTGGCTCAGCATCTGCCTTCAGCTGAGGTCTTGATCTCAGGGTCCTGGGATCTAACCCTATGTTGGGCTCCCTGCTTTCAGCGGGGAGTTTGCTTCTCCTTCCCCTACTCTTCCTCACCACTTGCACTCTCTCTCTTTCTCAAATAAATAAATAAAATCTTAAAAAAAGAAAAAGTAAAATGGTTTAAAACACAAAATTTACTCTTCTTCACTCATAATCAGATAATTACAAGTTAAGTTATATCGAGATGCCATTTTTTGTTTAAGACATTGGAAGAAATTGAAAGAAATGGAAACTGTGACAGTATACTCACTGGCAAGGTTGTCTTTTCATTAATTTGGGGGGTGAGTGTAAAAATGCTACAGTTCCTGTGCAGCATATTTTGGAAAAATATATCAAATTAAAAAGGCGTTTATTTACCCACTCAACCTAATAATCTGACTTCTGGGAATTTATTGTTCAGATATATCTGCAAGTTTATAAAGTAATGTTCAAGACTATTTGTTGCAGAATTATTTGTAATAATAAATGATAAACAGTATTAGAAATAACAGTCCATCATTTTTACATTTCCATCAATTCCACCAATAGGTCATAATTTCTATAAAATAATTTCTATAAAATCTTCTACAAAATAAAATACTGTAAAGCTGTCTACATTCTGACATGGGAAGATTCCTCAGAATAACACTGGAGATGTATGTAAGAAATTGGTAAAATGTATACAGTTGTGCCAATGAGATTAAAATTTATTTTTGAATAATGTAAGATATGTCCTTAAATAGTAACTATAAACTAAAGGTAATGTTAAATAAGGTTTTTATTTTAATGAAAATCTTTAATTGAATTTGGTTTGCTACCAAGGAATTTCTACTCTAATGATACTTGCAGTTGCAGGATTTTATGTTTTGTATGTCCAAAATGACCATGATTTTATTTTATTTTGTAATTTTTAAGCAAATAGATTAGTGCTCAGATTTTTTATTACCTGAAAATGTATATAAATGTTGGTTTAGATTCATGGTTTATACAAATATAACAGTGGGCTATAAAGCTCCATCAAATTTCTTAGTTCTAATCCAAATCTTATTAAGATTAAAAAAATTATAAAATTTAGCAATGAGCTGAGTGGCAATCTATTCTAAGAGCAGGTGTGGAAAAGTGGTTAGAAATCAGTATCCCTGAATTGAAACAATTATCTAGATATTAACTAAGCCATTCCTTAGACATAAAACAATTATAGAGACTAAGTCAATGGCATGTTTATGAGTATTTTACTGCTTTGACCAGCTAATGTAATTTTACTGAGTTATTTTACCAAAATCTTGAAGATAAGCTGTATTTTATTCAATATTGAGAAAGATTTAATATTGATTGCATTACTTACTGTAATGCAATACAGCAATTTTATTCTTTGGCATACTCATGTAAGACAAATATTTCTTGGTTATGGCTAATATTTGATTATGAACAGATTATTCACATTTCTTACATTACATATAATACTGGCCTAACTGAAAGATGGAAAATAGGTATTTTTATTTTCATTTTTTTCATACCATAGTATGTTGTTTTTGGGGGGATTTATTTTGGTTGAAAATGATGCCTTCTAATTTTCCAGGTATTTTTGCCAACATCAATCAGGTGCATTTCCATGAGAACTTAAATTACAAATGGCTAATGCCCAAAGATATCTCTGTTCCTACCAGGATTTTGAAATGAAAAGTATTAGATCCTGTCTAATGTTGAAGAAGTTTGATGTAGTTATTTCAGTAATGATGTCCAAACAAGACTTTGGCTTGATAGTCACATTTTATACCTAAACATGAACTTGGTATCTTCTTATATTTTGATAAAATGTAATGCAAAATTTGTTCGTTAAGTTACAGTTGTGAAATAGGATGGATTTAGTCTGTCTTATTACAGTCACAGTTTCAGTGCTAAGAGCAGTCAGCGCCTATTTTTGGTAATCGCATCATTTCTTTTTTTTCTGACTATACATATCCAAATGGTAATCACTTTGAAATTCTAGAATAAAATGCTGAAAGATAGAGGGCCTGGCCATCACCCTGGAAAATCATCTGCCTCTTAGTATTTGCCACTTAATTAAAGTAGCGTCTGAAATAATGGAAGGAAGGTGCTGAATATACTCTAGGAAACAAATGCTGCAGAGAAGCCTTGGCGCCTGTGGTTAGACAGCACTATTATTTATTAATTTATGGATTGCAGTGCCCATGTATCAGAGTACTTTATGACAATAGAATCAACAATATAGCCTTGAAAACAATAAAAATCTGAGAAGGTATGCTCTCCTAAAACAAAGAATAGCTGTAATGCCCTTTTGATTTGATAGGAAGAAAACTCCAGAAGCTCTGAGCTGCTTGACAAATACCACATCCAGAATTTTAATTCTCAAGGAAATTAAATTGCCTTCGATGACCTTCGATCAATTTTAAAAGAGGAAAAATTGAAATGCTTTAAGCTACAGTCCATTTTAGATGAGCACAGTTTATTTTAAGCCTTAATGGCTGTATTTCCTACATCAGTTTTATAAATATGTCTAAAATTTCTATCAGCTTTCTGTAAATGTACCCATCATTTTTGTCCACATTAAATAAATAAATTTCATTTATTTTTTTCAACTCAGAGATTTATTATCTTTAAATATGAGGTAAATAGGATTTTTTGGGTTGTCTTTTAAAACAAGCTGGATATATTCTGAGCCTAGAGAAAAATGAAAAAGGAAAATTATGTTTCAAAATCTTAATGAAATCACTAAAAAATAAATATATTTAATATGAGGGTTATTTAACTCTGTACAGTAGCTGTAGCTGAAGACATTCTGTTCTTGTGATATATTGGGCGATGTAATGATTGTTGTCTCCCCAAAGGCTATTTATGATGCTGTGATGTATCTTTACTCCTGTGGCCTCTAAAAATGCAATCCAAAAAATAAGTTATTTAATAACTCAAAAGGAAAAAGGAAAAAAACAGCTATATTGACTACCACTGGAAATAAAGGTACTATGTCACAGAATAGATTAAAATGAAATTTTTTTTTCAAATTTTATTCCTGTGTTCCCTTAGTGAAATTATTAAGATTGGCATGAAAATAATAACTATACATCAAAAGTTAGAGAGGAGCCTATGTCAGGAAGAAGGTGGGGATATGGGAAATTTAAAAACAAAAGAACCTAGAATTGGATATATTGAAATACCAATACCTGAAAAATATTGATGTTAATTAATAAAGATACTTTTTAGAAAGTTAGTTCAAGATGTTTTCTGAGGCGTCTTATTTTTGAAAAAGCTTGCATAATGAAAATAAGTCTTCTTAAGCATTAAAGTCAAAGCTTTTCTTCAAATGGATAGACAAGATACATGCCCATGACTAACTTACTGATTTCTGCATCTTGCAAAATGATATTTTATGGACAAATTGGGAGTAGAAATTGAAAATTTGTAAACAAAAGTCATGTAAATTGTTTTTATTTTTACTTGCATTATCGGCTTTATTTTGGTGTAATTTTTAAATTGAGTTAGAAAATAAAAACACAAACATATGTTTATAAAAAATAAAAAATTAAAAAAAAAAGAAAAACACAATTTGTATTTTAATTTTAAAGTTGGTTATAATTAAAAATCCTCCTCCAAAAATTAATACAATTTCATCTGACAAATATATATTGTTTTTCTCCAGCTTAAGGCGCACTGCTAGAACTGGGAGAAAAGGAAATATCAGCTGGATTTGTCATTGACCTTTACCCTGAAGCTCATTAGAAAGGTAAAATAATAGTTATGAAATGATGTAATAAGCAAAACTTTAGTCTGTCTGCTTACATTGGCTTAATCCATAGTGATAATTGGACAGTCTTTACTTCTGGATAATGATACTTATCCATAAAGGAGGAAGTTCTCATAGCAAAAAGATAAATCATGTATAAACAAATCCTCTGAATGGATTGGAAAGCAGACCTCTAAGGCATGCCCATTTTAAATAGAAAATATCAATTGTACATGAGACTGAAGATTAAAAAATATATATTTTCCTGAATTAAAAGTTGAACAAAAAATTTCACCTAAGGTCAAATTCAGGAAAGTAGAAAGGCCATATTTATTCACTTAAATAACTGAAATATTCTTGGCAATGTTGTGCAGGGCTAAGATCAGGGAATGTTCTGGGAATCAACAGGTAGACTTTTGTATGAATGATGCACTTGTTATCTGTGTAACCCTGAGCAAGCCTCTTAGATGTCTGAGGATCAGTTACCTTAACTGTAAAATCATAGTTTTGCAATAAATACGCCACTCAAAATCCATTTTTACTCTCAAAAAATCTGTTATTATGACCACTATAACGCTCCCTTCAGAAAAATTAATTTAAAAGACTTTCACTATCCACATATATTCAGTAAAAGAATTTAAGGGAAAAAAGGCAATTTACAGGTAACTCATATAAAATTATTCCAATGCAGGATTATTTATAATCGTTAATAATGGAAATAAAATACATACATAGTAAGAGGACATTGAATTAATAAATTCTGATACATCCATATCATAGGACTAAGGTATAGGTATTTAAATTTTTTCAATAATATTTAGATGTAAGATAAATTTACATGGTATAATGTTTGATTAAGTATATTATTTAACTTATTTTTGTTAACAGTATGTGATCTTAATTAAATAGTTATCTATACACACATATAATGGTAGCTAGATAGATGCACACATGGATGTGTATTTGTGTCAGTACAAATATACATAGCTAAACAAATACATACCTTCCTACCAATAGATCTAAGATTGAAACAAAAAACATGTTTTTCACTAAATAAATCATAAGTACATATTCTTCATTGCAGTTTTTTGTATTTTTCATTTTTCTGCAATAAGTATATACTTCTATTATTTTTATTTTTATCTTCTTAAATATTTTTTTATTTTGAGAGTGAGAGTGTGCATGATTGGTGGGGGAGCAGAGGGAGAGAGAAAATCTCAAGCAGCCTCTGCACAGAGTGCAAAGACAGACCCAGGGCTGGATCCCATGACCCTGAGATCATGACCCGAACCAAAATCAAGAATTGGACACTTAACCAACTGAGCCACCCAGGTACCCCATACTTCTGTTATTTTTAAATAGGAATTATGATTATTTAATATTTTAGTCAATATTTAATGCTTTGTACATTTGCTCTATGCAGATATTATGCTAGGGTTTTTATATCACTTTTTCACAACTAACTCTCTGAAATATAAATTACTTGTTATCACAATTTACAGCAGAGTAAAGTGAGGCTGAAGGAGACTGTTCAAATTTTAATGGAATAATATCCATCCTTTTAGAATGTTGGGTGAAGTTTTGGAATGCCTGGTTGGTTCAGTCAGTTAAGTGTCTACCTTCAACCCAGGCCATGTGGGATCGAGTCCCACATCAGGCCCCTTGCTTGGAGGGGAGTCTGCTTCTCCCTCTGCCTGCTGCTCCCCCTGCTTGTGCATGCACTCTCTCTTTCCCTCTCTCTCTCTCTGACAAATAAATAAGTAAAATCGTAAAAAAAAAAAAAAAAAAGAAAAAAAAATAGAAAGTTGGATGAAGTTTCAATGAAAATATATGTAACAGAAATTGGAATAAAACTATATTTAAAATATTAGTCAAAGCATCAAGTTTTTGTTTTGACAAGAATAAATTTTTATGAATCAGCTGCCAGATAGTCTAAAAAGTAATTGGTTATCAATATAGGATAGAGAACATTGGAGGGAAAATGATCATTTGTAAAAAATAGAATAGCAGCTGAGGTCCAGTTTTTCTGTTACTGTGTATGATGGATTAGTTGATTCCTCAGAGTAATGAACCAAGTCTTTCTTTTGGCCAGAACTAATGAACTAGGATGTTTTGCAGACTTAATAATGTAAGGTAACCACTATTATGAAATAGACATGGTCTTGATGACAGCAATCATATGTTAAATAATGATCTAGGTGAAACTTAACCGGAAGTCACTCATTTTTTTTTTTCCCTTAAAAGTGTATGGAAGATCATGCAGGAAGAAATGAACTATAACTGGGAGACAGTAGGGGGTTTCCTAGTTTTGGAAATATAAAATATTTATTTATCACTGGGGGGATCATAAAACCAGGAATGCAACTTGAAAATATTATTTATATAATTTAATATAACTGTACATTAAATATCATTTTTATATAATATAATAATATATAAAATAACATACATTCATTGGCTTTTGTCAAGTCTTTACTTGTATCATCTCAAGGACATATAATAATCCAATGATGGTAATATCTTATGGGATGCTCTTTTATATAAAGAAGAAAGTAGAATAATGGAGTAATACCAAATGACAAAGGAGTCCCTGAGAAATATAGAATAGGAAGGGACATCAAGACATCTGATGAATGAGACCTTACATTGATACTTAAACATGATTCACAAACTTTTCTTAGCACTCTCAGGGAATATTTCAACATCAAAGACACCTGGACGATGGCTATCCCTTTTGTTAGCATTGTATTCCATTATCCATACATAATCCATCAACTATAGAACTTACAAAAATGGGATTAGCCAAAAGAGGATGAAGGGTGTGATCATACTATAAAGCATTTCCTGGTTATTGCTTATATATACTGTCCAAGGTTTCCAGAAAAATGGTGCCAACTTTAAATTGTGGCTGAAACTCATGTCAAATTACAAAATCCTCCTATGTATGTGAATGTGGAATGATATGGCAGCTGGTCAAAAAAAAGTAAAAGAAAAAAATCAAATAGAATTTAGTACATACAGTACAGCTAATGAAGTATATAGAGCAAACTTTTTCAGTTTTCTTTTCAACATCTGCAAATATTACTCCTCCTGCAAAAATGATGACAAATTACTTAATAAATATACAGAACTTGTTATATGCCAGACATTCTTCTTAATTTTCAAAAACAATAACTCATGCAGTCTTCATAAAAATCCTTTCAATAGCAGCATTATTATTCCCATTTTACAGATGAGAAAGTAAGAAACAAACAGAATTTTAGAAATTTGCCAAGTTACACAACTGCAAGTGACTGATCTGGGTTTCAAACTGTGCAGTCTAGCGTCAAAGTCATTGCTTTTAATCATAAGTCTTGTCTGTGTCTCCATGTGCTTAATAACATCTTAGTTCATTGAACTACAGGCAGAATCACCTGGGTTTCAACTCCAGTTCTACCATTTACAAGCAAATACTGGCTTGGTCACTAGCTTTTATTAGTTCTAGTTTCTGTATGTATGAAATGGTGGTCATATCCGTGATCTAATTCACTTGTTATTGGGGAAAATGGGATAGTATAGGAACACTGTTTTCTTTCTCTTCCCTTTTTTTCAGTGTTGGAAAAACTAGAGGAAAGGGAAATGAAGTTACATTTCTTGGAAAAATACATCTTGTTTTCTAGATCTTTTTCTATTCCATGTCTACTCCTGCCATTGCTATTTTTCATTAAGATTATCAGATTTTTTTTCTTAATTGGATACCTGTCAGTATAATGAGCTTGTGAATTTTTCAGAGTTGACAGAACAGCATCATTCTAGTTACTTTTACATGGAGTCACTGTAATAAATAAGCATTTGTGACGAAAACCATTACTCTGGAATCATGACATAAGAAGGATGTGACCAGGTGGGATTTGAGTTGACTTATATAGATGTTCACTTTCTGGCACCTGATTCCTGTCTGCTGGATACTGATGTTTTAGGATCTTTTGGAGAGATATCCTCCTGGAAAAGCTGAGGAGATGCAGTTGACATTTTCTCAATGTGCAATTTCCCCTGCATATATGCCCAAGAGAATTACTAATGTGAAGAAGGCACTAATTTTCCCACCCCTTTCAGATTTGTCAGGAAGCCTTCCATTGAGCCATTCTTGGACAAATAAGGGGAGAGCATCTTTGACTTTCTACATACTTGCCAATTGCCCTTCACCTTTTAGTTTTCTCTCAAGACTTCCCCATTTTCTTTCTTTCCTTTTTTAAAAAATAGATTTTATTTATTTGCAAAGAGAGAGAGATTACAGACAGGCAGGAGGGAAGCAGGCTCCCCACTGAGCAGAGGGCCTGGTGCAGGGCTCGATCCTAGGACCCTGAGATCATGACCTGAGCCGAAGGCAGAGGCTTAACCCACTGAGCCACCCAGGCACCCCAAGACTTCCCTGTTTTCTAAATAATCAATGAATTCTCTCTCATAACTCAGGAAAGCCAAGGGATTGCTGTCTTAGTTTCATCTTTTATCTATCTAATATTGGCTTTCTGAACCAATTCTCACTTAATTGATTATACATTCTCTACTGTTGATTTAACAATGTGACTTTTCTTTTAATAAACCAGTTCCTTCAAAAAAAAATTTTTTTAAGTATGTTGCACTAACTTATCTTAATCGTAACCTGGAATTTTAATAATTTATCTCATGCTTACATGAAAGATAGTCTTCTTTATGTGTTCTCCCTCCAACTTGTTATGATTCCTATCACTATTCATCTATTTTATTGATGCATTTTCTTCATTATTTCTTAAAAGGAATACATTCTTGTTCTGTAACTGATGACATATTTGGGAAATTTATGCTGTTGTTTGCTTTATTGACTTGTGTATTTCTTCTTCCATGTTCAATTGGGTAGTTTTAAAAAATTATATTCTTACAATCCCCAATTCTATAGTGTAATATCCTGTTTCAAGAAACACTAAGTCAGCTGATTTATGTATTTCATAAAGCCCGTCCTTTTCCTGATTATTCTCTCCTTTTCAGGTAAACCACATTAGTAATACACAGATTGCTTGAATACTGTGTATACTTGCATTTCTTCTTTGTTACTCTCAGTTATAACAATATCATGTATATTTCTTTTTCCTATATTTTCCTATATATACATATATATATTTTTTAATAATCTCATAATTTATATTTGATTACTTCTGTGGTTCTTAAAATTAGTAGCTTTAAGTGGTAAAATCCTTCCTCATTTTTGAGTATGCCTAACTTACATTTATTTTCTACTGTGAGTTTTCTGGAATTTTTTTACTACCTTCCATGTGAAATATTCACATATACAATTTCAAAAGGTAAAAATAAGAAATAGCATGATGTCAAATATAATGCGTTTGGCCGTTGGCATCTGACCTCTGAATCTAGCTGGCTAAATGTGTACACTCATTCTGGTCATTCATTAGCTATGGACTTCATGTCTTTTTTGAGGAGGTTTTATATGTTTTTGAGGTTCTACTTGAAGTTATTAAATAGGCATAGTTGATTCAAACATCAGAATTATTTGGAGAATCTATCTAACTCTCTATTATTCACCTGTGTAGTCATTGTCTTCTACTTACATAGGAAGAAAAGTATGGGCATATATGCAGGGGAAATTGTAATCACTAGAGAACATTTTACTCATTATGTCCCTTCTTGGTGCACATACTATCAAGTGTATCTCAGGAGAAGAACAAATATATATGGTTTGCCATATCAATGATTTAACCACAATTCTGTAATTAATAATGTTTTACATTGATATTAATATATGAATGCTCTATCTTTTAGAAAATATAACATTGGGAACAATAATGGTTCAAAATTTAAGTATTTTGTTTTACTTTACGTTATATGACTTTCTTTGGAGACTTCATAATTTATTCATTAAAGGAAGTAGCACAGCTGTAAAAATAGTCCCTCTGGGAGCACAGTGAAGTTTCTGTTGAAATGGAGGAAATAAGTGTTTAATTGATCAATGAATTTATGACCCTTCATTTTCTGTTTAAAAAAATGATATGGGACAAAATCAGAAGACAACAACCAGCACAAAAACCTTTTGTGGAGTTTTTTACTTTATTTCTGTTACTATAATGTAGATTTTTTTTTTCTCTAGACACTAAGATTGTATTAGTTACTGTGGCCTTTTAGACATGCTTTGTTCTTTTGGTGAGTAGCTGCTATGTATAAAATCCTTATTTTATTCTGTAACAAACAAAACCCAGTCATACCTTGATTTTCTGAAAAATGTATGCTTTTCATTAACAGGCTTTAGTTCTCTTTGCATCAGCACCTTTAAGAGACAGCTGGGTAGTTTTCAGGTAGTTTTTCCTTTCCACCCTTAAATTAAGAAGCACTGTCTTCGTTAGAAGTGTATAAGAAATTTCATTCTTAACATATCTCTTCTCACCTATTCCAGAATTTGGAAGATATAATCACAAAAACAAACTCAGCATTAAATTGATCATGACGGTAAACATTTGATCACTTGATTTATGTCAAGTCTCTAAGTGCAGATGTTAACTTGTGTGATCAGAATAAAAAAGTATCTGTTCTTCTGGAATGGTTGTTTTTGGAAATGAACTTTTCAGTTGTCTTAAACCTTATTGACTTTCTTTTTTGTTAGTGATTAGAATAGAAAAGAATCCACTTATAATGCTACATTTTTAATATGAAGTTATTAGTAGAAGGATAATCTCAGTTATTTTATAATTCCTATTTTTTTTTAATGTCTCTACATTGCTGTAAGAATGGTGTAGGAAATTCTGGAACAAGAAGTTTCCTGAAAACATTAACCAGATTAGAAGAATGTAAAATCTATAGAATTATAACTTAGAATATAAAGTGAGAAAGAAGGTGAAATAATAGAGTGGTAAGCAGAGTACCGGTAAAGAAATACAGTGGGAACTAAAAAGTACTTTATAGGAAGAGTAGTAATTTCTGGATATAGCTTTTCATAATCACTAGGATGAATTAACTATTTGAAATACATAAAAACATCCAAATAATTTTTTGAAGTTTGTCATATTAGAGAATGGACAAACTATAGCCCATTATGTATTTCTATACAGCCTGTAGGTTAAGAACAATATTTGCATTGTAGATAGCTTAAAAGAAGGTGCAGTAATACTTTTGTCACATGTGAAAATTATATGAAATTTAACTCAATTGATCATATATGTTTGGGTTTACTTCTGGATTCTCAGTTCTATTCCATTGGTCTATATGTGTATGTTTCTACTACTAACACCTGTTTTGAGGACTACAGTTTAATAGTGAGTTTTGAAACTGGACATTAGAGTCCTCCAACATTTCTTTGTTCAATATTGTTTTGGCTATCTGGGGTCCCTTGTGCTTCTATATGAATGTAAGGATCAGCTTTTTCATTTCTGGTGCAGTTTGCTGGTGTGTGAAGACTCAAAAGGGACCCTATAAGAGCAAAATTGTGTATTTTGATCTAAGTATTCTATTACCACCTCTTCAACCCCCTCAACCACCTGGATATAAATAGGAACACTCATAAATTACTTCTTCCGAAGCCAGTTTTGTACCTATAGTTGTTAAATATGCAATATCCAGCAATTCTATTGAGCTTGTCTCTAGAAAGGCATATTCTTCTGCTACAAATACTTACCTAGAGAATCCGATGGAGTATGAAGTTCTTTTCTGAACAACAATGTTCAGAAGATTACCCCTCTCTCCTGTATAAAGTGTCAGTATAAAAGAACTTCAGAGTATCTCTCTCTGCTCATTGTCATGTATGACACTTAGTATTATACCCTCGGAATGAGATAGGAGCTCATAATGTGCAGGGCAGAGGAATAGGAATGTTTTTTCTCACTTAAACAGGAATTCCCATAGCCGAGAGACAGTTTTTAGAATCTTCTATCTTGTGTTTAAATACGGACAGTGCGTATGACGTAAAACGTTCCTTCTTTTGAGATAATTTGTACGTTTTTGTTTCAGAGAGGGAATGTGATAGACTGTTTCAGAAAGGGCTTCTGCCTTGATGATGGAATTGATGAAAAATCTCCATGCGTGGGCTGTGGTTTCCATTTGAAATGTAGGTGACAGTGTTTTCTTTATATAAAAAAAATATAATCAAGATTGTTTTTATGGGGAGGTTGAGGATGGTATACCATGCATGCTTAGATTTTGTTATTTTTTTTTTTTAAGGACAGAACGCAACATATGAAACATGACTATTTCTATTTAGCTAGTTATAAGACATTATAGGAATATTATAATAGTTGAACAAAACATGGATTAATTTAATTTATATGGATTATTTATGCGTAAGGAATTTACCAAATATGATTATGTAGAATAATCAATTTGTTAGCTATGTTTTTATGTTGAATTACAACATTTTAGTCTGTTGGAAATTAAACTTACAAATCATTAAAAAAGATATCAATAGACTTAGGAATCTCTTTATCCTGAGGATAGTATGAAAAAATGGTACAATTATTTCTTTTATTTCATTCCCAGTAATTAGCACTTTAAGAAAAGCTGAAATGAGGATAAGTAAGAAGAAAGACAGAGGTTGGCTTACATATTACTGAGAAGAATATCTGATTTAAAAGTATAAGAGAAATTGCAAACTGATGGTTTAGAGGATTATTCTGTTTTTCTTATTGACAAAGAGAAGAGGTATAATCAAAGATAAAGTCATCATATTCAAACAATTAGATAAGATTATTCTATCACTCAAATTACCTATTTTTATCTGTAGTTCAAATTATAAGTAATTTTCTTCGTAAATTATATTGAAAAAAGATTTTATTCAGCTGTTACAAGTTTGCCTTATCCCATTATAATTTTGAATATTGCAGTTCATCCTTATAGTGATTCTTATAATTGAAATGTGCAATACTAGCTTTTGGTCTGAAAATGATGTCAAGCATTATGTCCTTCTATTCCCTGAGTGAACATAATTGAAAAATAGAAAAAATGTATGTATGAAATCCTTATCCCCTAAAGCCCCCCCCAACCCACATTGATGTTGTCTCTTGCATGTGTTCCTTTTAAATGGGACATTTTACTATATTTTGCAATGAAGGTAAGAGTTGGCAAACAAATTATGACTAAGGATTAACCCTAAATTTTACTCCCATCTTTTTGATAAAAATACAGTTGTTTGGAGAATATATAATGATTCAATTTCTTACACACACACTCCTGAGCTGAGAAAGGTATGAGAAACTTGAAAAAGAGGCACTGATACAGAATTATCAGTGACTACTGCTTACCAGGGAATAGGTGAATTTGGACACACAAAAAAACTAATATTGCCTGCAACTAACAGCCAGATGTGCATTCATATATTTGTTACACTGTATCTTTCTGATAATCCCAAGAGTTTGTTTAGTTAACTCTGACTAACCCTATAATCGTCGATAACAATGAAACTGCAGATAAGGGGAAAAAGAAAAAAAAGGAAGGGAATGGAGGGTGCTTGGTCCTTGTTTTAATTAGCATAAGCTTGCTTGTCATGGAACAGGTAGAGATAAAAATTTAGGACATGAAATCATACCCAATAAGCATGTATTTCTGAGTCTGTAAACTTCATTAACAAAAACTCTTACCAAGATTAGTCTTCTTCAGTTGGTCTACTGTTTGACTCTTTAAAAATTGAAGTAGTATATAAAGTAAATTTGGATTTATAATTTTCTAGGATTCTGAAATGCAATTTACTAAGTAGTTAGGAACTAGTCTATAAGGAGCTGTTTTTATAATGAAGGAGGTCTTCTCAAGGTATTCTCAGAATAATTGAGGAACCATCTTATATGCCCATCCTTTGAATATCATTCAGTCATATCATTTTCTCTGTATATTAATACATAATGTAAAGTGCGGTGTAAGAAAAATTTTACCACCTAGGAAAAAAATCTCTTATATCAGAGAAATGTAGGTTGTTTAAAAAAACTGTGCCTTATCATTTTTTTTTCATTGACCAAAAGGAGTCTTCTGCTGTGGCATTTAAATGGCATCTGTCTCATTTCTGCATGCTTGTCCATTCATGAGGGTATATCTGTTTCTTGAACTCATTCTATGAACTTCAGGTTGCTCTGCCAAATTAGGTTTCATGAAAACTATGATGCTTGGTAGGACTTGCATATGATCTATAGACTAATTTAGTATTAATTTATGTCTCCCTATTGTTTATAATTCTCTATCCTTGAATGTTTCCATTTTCAGTGTCTTCTTTTACATCTTTAATAAAAGTTTTATAATTTTATCAATAAATATTTTGTGTGAGTATATATATTATATATATTTTTTCTAGGTATCTTTTAATTTGTATTTCTGTTGCAAATGAATTTTAAAAATTACCTTTGCTACTTTATGTTTCTGATATATGTAATGCCATTGAATCCTGTGTAGAAATCACATTATTTAATTGCTTAAATTTTTTTGGATTTTTGCTTTATTTAATTATTCAATCACTGAATAATGAAAATGAGATACTTTTTCATTCATCCTTTAAATATCTCTTTTGTTTATCCAATATTATTTTACTAGTCATGTTCATCTGCAACTGTATTAGTCAAAAGAAACAATGAGTGAAAATCCTTTGTTGATTTTTGCCTTTGTGGGAGTTCTGTCATTTGTTCAATAAATATCCAGATAATGAATATTTTAAACTTAGAGGGTAATATGATTCCTGACTCAACTATCCAAGTCGACTTTTGCAGTATAGAAACAGTACATTATGTTAACTGAATATAGCCATATTCCAAATAAGCCTTATTATGGACACTGAAATAACCATTGACAGAACTGAAGGGAGAAACACCATTCTACAATAATAGTAGATTTCATTGTTACACTTTCAATAATGAAGAGAACATCTTGACAGAACATCAAAGGAAATAAGGGATTTGATCAACAGTATAAACCAACTATATCTAACAGACATACTGAAAACTTCACACAGCAACAGAAAATATACATTCATCTCAGATGTACATGCAACATTTTCTAGGATAGACCATATGTTAGGCCATAAAATAATTCTCAATGCATTTTAAAAGATTGAAATAATACAAAATATGTTTTATGATCACAATAGAATAAAAGTAAAAATCAACAGCAGAGGAAAAACTGGAAAATATGTGAAAATCAAACATAGACTAATAACATAGTCTTAAAAACAATAGGTTAAGAAAAAAATCAATAGAGAAATTGCAACATACTTTGAGATGAATAAAAATAAAAACATAAGATGCAATAAAAACAGTGCTCAGAGAGAAGTGTGTAGCTATAAATGCCTACATAAAAAAACAATACCTCAAATCAATAACCTAATTTTATGTATCTTAAGTAGTAAAATAATAGCAAACTAAACCCAAAGCAAGCAGAAGAGAGGAGATAATAAGGAATAAAGCAGAGAGAAATGAAACAGGGAATAGAAAAACTATAGAAAGAATTAATGAAACCAAATGTTGGTTTTTTGAAAAGGTAAACAAAATTGATTAAGTCCTTAGTTAGACTGAAAAAAAAAAAAGAGAGAATACACAATAACTAAAATAAAAGAATGAATTCATAGGCATTATTACTGGCCTGACAGAAACTCAAAGGATTGTAAGATAATGCTATGACAAATTGTACATCAAAAAAACTAGATATCTAGATGAAATAGCAAAATTCCTCAAAACACATATATTGCCAATTCTGACTCCAACAGAAAATCTAAACACATCTATGACAAGTAAAAAGATGAAGTAATTAAAATTCTCCCAACAAAGAAAAGTCTAGGACCAGATGGCTTCACTGAGCCATGAATTTTACCAAATTATAAAGAAGAATTAAGGCCAACCCTCCTCAAATCTTCCAAAAAAAATTAGAAGAGAGAACACTTCTAACAAGTTCTGAAGCCAGTAATACTCTGACACACAAGATGTCACAAGAAAAGTAAACATCAATCAATATTCCTGATTAATATAGACACACAAACCTCAACAGTATAACAAATCATATTCTGCAGTACATTTAAAGAATGATATGTCTTGAATGAGTCTGATTTATTCCACAAATATGAAGTTGATTCAACATAAGAAACCCAGCCAGAGTAACACATCATGTTAATAGAACAAAGGGGGGGGGGGAATCACACGATCATCTCAACAGATAGAGAAAAATGATTTGACAAAATCCAGCACTTTAATTATAAAAAATGGTCTCCAAACTAGGAGCTCCCTTAACATAATAAGGGCATTGTCAGAAACTCATGGCTAACAACACACTCAGTTTTTTTAGTAGCTGTTTTGATTATTATGTGTTTGTATGTTGTTATATTTTACATGTTTATTAAAATTCTAGTTAGTTAACAGACTGTAATATTAGTTTTAGTTGTACATTATATTAATCCAACCCTTCTGTATAACAGTGCTTCTCACAGTAAGTGCACTCCTTAATCTTTATCCCCTATTTAACCCATCCCCCTCTGATAACCATCAGTTAAAGAGCAAAGGGAAACCAGGAAACAGTATGACACTCAATTTTAAAAACTGAAATCTTTCCCCTAAGATCAGGAGCAAGAAAAGGGTGACCACTTTCACCACTACTATCCCATATTGTAATAGAAGTCCTAGAAAGAGCAAATAATCAAGTAAAAGAAATAGAGGAGGGAGGTGCACATTGAAAAGAGAGAAGTAAAACTATTTTTATCCTCAGATGACATAATTCTATGTAAGAAAATCCTATTGAGCCTCCCCTCCACCCTCCAGTACACACCCAAACAACACACAAACTACTTTAGCTGACAATCATGTTCAGCAAAGTTGCACAGTCACTTATTTTTCCTATACACCATCAATGAAAATATGAAAGGGAAATAAAGGTTAAAAATTCCATCCAAAGATTATAATGCTTAGGAATAAATTTAACTAAGCAGGTAAAATGCTTGGTTGTTGAAAGCTACAGATCATTGTTGTAAGTAGTTAAAGACCTATCCCTTACTTACTGAACAGAAGTCTTAATATATTAAGATGGCAATACACCCCAAACTATCTACAAATTCAGTGCAATCTCTATCAAAATTCCAAAGGTGTATTTTGCAGAAATGAAAAAACTGATTCTTACCTTCCAAAGAAACTGAGGGACCTTGGGTAACCAAAATAATATTGACATGAAAAACAGGTAAATGACACTTTCTGATTTCAAAGGTTACTGCAAAGTTACTGTAATCAAAGTGGTGTGGTATTGGTATAAGCATACCTAAGACTAGTAGAATAAGTCTGGCAATCCAGAAATAAATAAATTTCAGTGTTTATGGTCAGTGGATTTGATAAGAGAGCCAAGACCATTCATTAGGTAAGGAATCATTTCTTTAAAAACAAATAGTGATTTTAGGGCAACTGAATCAATACATGCAAAAGAAAATATTTGGAACTTTGTCTTACTCCATTTAAAAAAAAATTTGCAAAAGGGTCTCCTGGATGACTCAGTCAGTTGAGTGTCTGACTCTTGGTTTCAGCTCAGGTCATGATCTCAGGGTTGTGAGATTAAGCCCATATCAGACTTTGCACACAGTGCAGAGTCTGCCTGAGACTCTCTCCCTCTGTCCCTGCCCCTGCTCACATGCTTTCTCTCCCAAATAAATAAATAAAATTGTAAAAAATATGTGCAAAGGCTTGGGCAGATATTTCTTCAAAGAAGACATACATGGCCAATAGGCACAAGAAAAATGTGTTAAGATTCTTGGTCACTATAGAACTGTAAATCAAAACTGTAGTAAGATAATCACTTTATATCTCTGGGTTGGCTTTAATCAAAAGCATAAAATTATAAGCATTGGCAAACATGTGGACAAATAGCAATCTCAGTATGCTGCTGGTAGGAATGTAACATTGAGAGCCACTGTGGAGCCCTACATCAGGCTCCACACTTAGCTGGAGTGTGCTAGGGATTCTCTTCTCCCTCTGTTCCTCCCCTGTTTGCATGCACACATACATCACATGCTCTCTCTTTCTCTAGAATAAATAAATCTTTAAACAATGTAAGGAAGAATTAATATTTATTCTTCCCAAACTGTTCCCAAAAAATAGAAAAGGAAAGAAAACTTTCAAATTCATTCTATGAGGTTAGTATTATCCTGATAACCAAAAGCAGATAAGTACAGCACTGAAAAAGAGAATTATAGGTCAATATCCCTAATGAACATAGGTGCAAAAATTCTCAGCAGAACACTAGCAAATTGAATTCAATAATATCAATAATACTTTTTAAAAAAATCATTCACCAAAATCAAGTACGATTTAGTCCTGGGTTGCAAGGGTGGTTAGATATTTGCAAATCAATCAATGTGATACATCACATCAATAAGATAAAGGATAAAACCATATGATCATTTCAGTAGATGTAGAAAAAGCTTTTGACAAAGTACAACATCCATTCTTGATAAAACCCTCAACAAAGTAGGTTTAGTAGGAACATACCCATCTACGAAAAACCACAGATAACATCATCCTCAATGGGGAAAAGCTCTTAGTTTTTCCCCTAAGGTTAGGAACAAGACAAGGATATCTTCTCTCATCACTTTTATTCAACATAGTACTGGAAGTTCTAGCCACAACAGTCAGAAAACAAAGAGAAATAAAAGACATCCAAATTGGTAGGGAAGAAGTAAAATTTCCACTATTTGCAGATGACATAATACTATATATGGAAAACCTAAAAGACTCCACAAAGAATACTCCTGGAATGGATAAACAAATTCATTAAAGTCATAGAATACAAAATCACTATACAGAAATTTGTTGCATTTCTATATGTCACTGATCATGAAATAGTAGGAGAAATTAAGGAATCAATCCCACTGACAGTTGCACCCAAAATAATAATATATTTAGGAATAAGTCTGACCAAAGATGTGAAAGACCTCTACTCTGAAAACTATAAAATCTTGATGAAAGAAATTGAAGACAACACAAAGAAATGTAAGGATATTCCATGCTCATGGATTGGAAGAACAAACATTATTAAAATGTCTATAATACCCAAAGCAATCTACACATTCAGTGCAATCCCTGTCAAATTACCAATGGCATTTTCCACAGAACTAGAACAAACAATCCTAACATTTGTATGGAACCACAAAAGACCCTGAATACCCAAAGTGATTTTTTTTTTAAGATTTTATTTATTTGACAGAGACAGACACAGCAAGAGAGGGAACACAAGCTAGGGGAGTGGCAGAGGGAGAAGCAGGGTCTGCACTGAGCAGGGAGCTCGATGTGAGGCTGGATCCCAGGATTCTGGGATCATGACCTGAGCCCAAGGCAGATGCTTAATGACTGAGCTACCCAGGTACCCCTAGCCAAAGTAATCTTGAAAAAGAAAAACAAAGCTAGAGGCCTCACAATCCTTGACTTCAAGTTATATTACAAAACTGTAGTAATAGCACTGACACAAAAATATACACACAGGGGCGCCCGGGTGGCTCAGTGGGTTAAAGACTCTGCTTTTGGCTCAGGTCATGATCCCAGAGTCCTGGGTTTGAGCCCCACATCAGGCTCTCTGCTCCGCAGGGAGCCTGCTTCTTCCTCTCTCTGTCTGCCTGCCTCTCTGCCTACTTGTGATCTCTGTCTGTCAAATAAATAAATAAAATCTTTAAAAAAAATATACACACAGATCAATAAAACAGAATAGAAAATCCAGAAATAAACCCACAATTAGTCAGTTAATCTTTGACAAAGCAGGAAAGAATATCTAATGGGAAAAGATAGTAGTCTCTTCAACAAATGGTGTTGGGAAAACTAGAGACAAAATATAAAAGAATGATATTGGACCACTTTCTTACACCATTCTTACACCATAGACAAAAATAAATGCAAAATGGATTAGAGACCTAAGTGTGAGACAAGAAGCCACAAAAATTCTAGAAGAGAACAGAGGCAATAATTCATTTTACATCAGCCATAACACTTCTTTCTAGATATGTTTCCTGAGGCAAGGGAAACAAAAGCAAAAATAAACTATTGAAACGACGTCAAAATAAAAGTCTTCTGCACAGGGAAGGAAACAAATCAGCAAAACTAAAAGGCAACCTACAGAATGGGAGAAGATATTTGCAAATGACATATTCGATAAAGTGTTAGTATCCAAAATATATAAAGAACTGATACTACTCAATGCTCAAAAACCAAATAATTCAGTGAAAAAATGGGCAGAAGACATAAACAGACATTTCTCCTAAGAAGAAATACATGTGGCCCACAGACACGTGAAAAGATGCTCGACATCGCTCATCATCAGAGAAGTGCAAATCAAAACTACCATGAGATAATCACCTCACACCTGTCAGAACTCAAGAACACAAGAAACAACAGATGTTGGTGAAGATGTGGAGAAAAAGGAACCCTCTTGCACTATTGGTGGGAATGCAAATTGGTGCAGCCACTGTGGAAAAACAGTATGGAGATCTCTCAAAAATTTTAAAAAATACACCTCACCTGTGATCCAGTAATCACACTACTGGGTATTTACACAAAAAATACAAAAACGCTAATGCAAAAAATACATGTACCCCTATTATTATAGCACCATTATTTATAATAGTTAAGATATAGAAGAAGCCCAAATATCCACTGATTGATGAATGAATAAAGAGACTCTATATTTTTATAAAAATAAATATTATTAGAATATTACTGAGCCATAAAAAGGAATGAAATTTTGTCATTTGCAAGGATGTGGATAGAGATAGAGTATAATGCTGAGTGAAATAAGTGAGTCAGAGAAAGACAAATACCACCTGATTTCACTCATGTGGAATTTAAGAACCAAGACAAGCAAAGGAAAAAAAAAAGAGAGAGAGAGAGACTAGAGAGTGAGAGAGAGACAAAGCAACGAACAGTCTCTTAATTATAGAAAACAAACTGAGGGTAGTGGAGTGGGGGATGAGTTAAATAGATGATGAAGATTAAGGAATGCACTTGTCTTGATGGGCACTGTGTGATGTATGGAAGTGTTGAATTACTATATCATATACCGGAAACTAATATAACACTGTATGTTAACTGACGAGAATTAAAAATTTAAAAAAAGAACACTGAAAAAAATTAAATGTAATTTTATTTTCACTTATCTCATCTACATTTGTTATTAATAATATTCCATAAAACAATATTGATTTTATTTTCATTGTTTTTATTTATTTTTGCTTGAATATTAATACTATTAACTTTGTGATATTTGCTATGTTTGGTCAATTTGCTGAGCATTAAATATACATCCTATGGTCTTTGTAATTTAACCATTTCTTTTTTTATTATTATTTAATTGCATCACCAAGGTAGGATATATTTGTCTCTTTATAATGATTCAATGCTATAATTCTATTTCCTTATTACCAAATTGTCTGTATCTCCAGAATAATGTCATGTAATATCAAGATAATATGAATTATAATGCTTGGTGATTATGTGAATGCCTCTAATGTTTCACTGTTTAGTTATAATTTATGATAGACATACTTCTTTTCTCAGTTTATCAGTCCTCTGTGCAGGAGTTTATTCAATAATTTTTGAGAATATTCTAAATTAATTTTGTGCTTTATTGAACTTAATGGAAATTGCAGAGGTGTAAGTATGTATGGGATTTTTTTTAATATGCTAGCTGCTGTGAGAAATAAAGCCCAATATTTCAGTTGATTTATGCAATAGAGGTTTATATTTTGCTCTTGCAGTAGTCCAACATGATTTTTTCTGTTCAGCAAGCAGTTTTTCACTACATGTAATTCAGGGATCCAGTATCCTTGAAACGTATGCTTTTACCATTTATTAGGACCTCCTTTAACTGCAAGTGTGCCATATTGCTGCAAGTCACTTCAACTCCATGCTTTTCAAGAGAGCTATTACATAGTCTTACCAACATTCAAAGAAGATGGGAATGAGGTGAAAATGGAAAATGCAGTCCCTGGATGGTCAGTATCTTCTCAGCAGCAATTCTTTATTAAGAAGTTAGAACATCAATAATTAAGAATTTATTGCTACAAGAGTGACTACCTGTAATTGCTGAGACTACTTAGTTAAGCATCAAATTCATTTATACTTTAGCCCCTGTTTCAAACAGAGCAGAACACAGTGGTCCTCAAATACAATATTTATAACCACAGTTTCTCAGCTTTTTCTGTATTTATAATATTTTGTGGGGTTTTTAGTGCCAGAGCAAGGACAAAACTATTAAAGATATAATAAATGTTTTTACGAAATATTAAATGCAATTGATCTTGATAAAATATAACATACTTGGTTATTGATTGAAATAATACACTTATTAATTTTATATAAAGCACTAGTTCACATCTGTGTTTATAAATTTTCATTAGACTAGAGTTCAAAAAGTATTAAAATTTTTATATAAAAAATCAGTAAGCGAAATGAGTCAGAGTCAGCTATTTCTTATAAGCCAAAGTTTTGAATAAGTAAAATCACTTTGTATCATTTCAGTGGCTTTCTCTGTTGTAATAGACTGGAAAGATAACCCATGTATATTTGCATATAGATGAACTAAATAATTTCAGACATCTCTGTGAGTCTATTGTGAAGGCAGAAGTAAAAGTGAAGCAGATAGACTGGCAGATTTATCTTTGAGGATTTAAGACCCACCACTATGATATTTAAACAAAATAATGGTCTTCAAACTTGTGACACAGTCACTTGACAGGGCTATCAACAACAGGGGTCTGAAAAATAGACTTTTTGTTAAGATTTATAAATATAAAGTTTACTTTTTTTTTTAAATATACCAAAGGGCAAATTTGCCTATGGTATTATATGACTGCATTGGTAACCCACATAGGATCTTGGTCTTAGATTACTGCTTGTACTTAGTTGTAAGAGCAAATTACTTAGGGAGCATGAAGACCGAAGAAAACACAGTATGACCGTTATGTTAATAATTGTGGCCCTACGCCCCTTGATGTTCGATTATTAGTATTTAAATCATTGGATGTAATAGGGACCTAGACAAGAAAGAACAAGGAAAATTATATATTTATATTAACTGTATATTTAAGTGACCACTTTGCACTAGAGGAAACTGAAAGAAATAACTCCAATCTCTTTCTTGGAAAGGATTTAGGAATTTTATAGAGACTAATATTAGTATTGAAAGATAGCAGAGGATAGAGAAATAAGGAAAGGTTGTAGTGGTCAATGAAGTCATCATAAAGGAGGGTAGAATAGAAAAGTGGGTAAAATATGCAAAGAAATGGGGAATTCTATGGATTTCACATCTACAAAGATACAGATAAAGGTAGAATCATGGTATGTTGCCATATTACTTTCAGTCTGAATTGCTGTTGTAAGGAAGGTAGAGATCTGGAGGGAGTAGAAGATAAGTTTAGATTGTTTGAATTTTTATTCTGAAAATAACTAATGTGTATTTTAATTGCATAAAATTGTGAAAAATATAAGTAGTAACACAAGTAGTAATATAAAATCATTCAGTCACACAGAAATAAATGTCCACATTAATAGGTATCACTTCCTAATAGCACTTTCTCTATTTACAAAATTGGAATCATACAGTGTGTGTATGTGTATGCAAATGAATTATATAGTAACAATATTCACATATCACTAAGTATTTTTGAAATGCCTTGTTTTCTTTTGAAAGTACAAATCAATTGCGTAATAGCATCATACATTACAATACATACATTATACCAACATTGGTCAAGTTACCCAGAAATAAAAACTTGATAAATCAGAGTTTTTTTACCTTCTCTTTATCTCCCTCTCTCATTCCTTCTCTTTCTCCTTCCTTTAGTTTTTCCTCCCTGCCTCCCTTGACTCTTCTTCCCTTCTTTTTACATACAAATTAGTAGTTATTAGGGTTTGTTTTTTTTTTTAGTATGACCATTCCAAAATTTAACTTGAAACTAAGCTTAGAAGCCCAAGTGACGATAAAAGGGAAGTCACCTCCTGGCAGTGTCCCCTCCCCCACCTTCCTCCCTTTGTTCCTTCCTTTAGGCTATTACATATAATGTTAAAAGGATTATCCTCCAGTTTGTCTGTCATTTATTTGAACAGTCTGTGAAAAATAATTATGAAAAAACTACTTTCACTACAGAGGAACTTAGGGAACAGTAGAATAGCAAAGGCACATGGGATGAGTTGAAGGAAGCAGGGGTTCAGAGTTAGAGATAGAAACTGAGGTCTGAGTAAGCCACAGGGAGAGATAAATTTTGTCTTTGTTCTTCTTCTGCTTTTCCCTGCCTACATTTTCTCTCCCATTTTTTTTTTTTTCTCCTCATTTGATTTCAGGCTTTTAATTTCATTGTTGTTGTTGTTGTTGTTTTTGAGGTTAGGCAGATTTATTGAGACAGGAAAAGATCCAATTTAAAAAGTTGATAAATGGCTTTTAATATTTTTTAAGATGAAAGTAGGTACATCTACACAGAGAAAAGTAATATGGTAAACTGCAAAAAAAATAAAAAAATAAAAAAAGGATAGAGTTCAAAATGTGCTAGGGTAATTTCTGGGGATTACGATCTTCTTTACTTCCCAGGATGCAGTCAAAATGAATCAGCTTCCATTGTTGCTTGCTTAAAAAAAAAAAAAAAAAGATAGCATCTTCTATTACAATGAAACTTAGAACACCTTAGAACACTTAAAATGAATCATAGAGCCCTTCAACAGGAACTGAATATGAAAAAAAATCTTAAAATTGTGAGAATAATTGTACTTTCACTAAGTATTCACAAATATAGGTATAAAACATCTATCATCTAGATTCTGTGTCTCTAATTTTGCCCTGTTAACTCCACTGAAACCTGTTGTAAGAGTAGAATACAAAATAATATTTGTAAAAGTGTTCTTCCTGATGCCCATACTCCTGTAATTTTAGTCAAGCTTAACAAAGCATCACAAGCTTGAAGGAATCTATATATAGAAATTCTACCCCCCCAAAAAAAGAAGTTCTGCACCCAGATATATTGTATCTGTTGGATCAGTTATCTGTATCACTTTAATGCTATACCAATAATTAATTCTAAAATTTAAATAATTTTATACAATTCTTTTAACCAAGACTGTTGTTGGAAAATACTTTATACAGCCATCCTCAATTCTGTGTCTGACTCAACTTAATTTTCTGTTTTTTTAGCTTCTGTATCAAAGTATCAATCCAGGGAACCAAAGTGAATATTCCATTTTGATCAAGAGACTTATGAATAAGCAAGAAAAAGGACAAATTATTAGTGTCCTTTCTTATCTAGAAGGGAATTGACATGTGAAAATAAGAATAAGTAATCTTTCTCTTAGTTTACATGTTGGGTAGTGATTCTATACTGTCATTTTCCTGAGGTCTTGACACATTTATTTGCATTTGTAACTTTTGCTTTCACACACTTTCATTGGTTACCATTTTCCTCCTACATATTACAGGTAATACTAAGCTGTCTAGACACAAAAGACACTCTTTCTTCTTAGAACTTCCTCTTTCATCATTCCAGTATTTGATTTCTTATATAATTTACATTTATTTGAAAATATGTAGTGTAAAAAAACTTTGGTATCTGAAAGCAGTTTTGTTAGCTTTTGACAAGTCTTCAAGTCCAGCCTTATAATTTGTCGATTTTTTTTTTTTTAGTGGGTGAAATCAGGACTTGGGGCAAGTTCATTTATAATGTTCAAGTACAATGAATTAGTTTTTTAATTAGAAGAGCTCTTTGTTTTTTTTTTCTTTTAAACAAAAATTATATAGGTATAAGGTGTACAATGTATTGATTATATATATATAATCATATATAAAATTTATATATAAATAAAGTATATGTAATCATATATAAAATTGTATAGATATAAGGTATACAACATATTGTATAAATATAAGATATACAACATATTGACTGTATATATATATCTAGTAATTTTTATATACTAGTGTGTGTATACATATATATATATATATACTCAAGATTACTATGGCCACGATAATTTGGGTTTTATCTCCTCACATAGTAACCAGTTTTCTTGTGTGATGAGTGCACTTGAAATCTAACTCTGGGGTATATTTCCAGTGTTCAATACAGAATTATTAAGTATAGTCATCAGTCCTGTAAACTAAAACTCTAGACTTATTTATATTCCATAACTACTAATTTAAAAACTTTGACCACCATATCCCTATTACTTTTATATTGCCAGCTCCCAGCAACTGTTTCTATGAATATGACCGTGTTTGTTTTTTTTTTTTTACATTCCACATATAATTGAGATTGTGCAGCATTTGTTTTTCTCCATATGGCTTTTTTCATTTATTTCACAGCATAATGTCCTAGATGTTGTTGCAAATGGTAGGAGTTTTTTCTTTCTCACATCTAAATAATATTCCATTGATATATACACATCTTTACGCAAGGAAAAGAAGAAGGCAAGGAAATAGGAAAGGAAGAAGTAAAATTGTTTCTGCTTGAAGAGATATGATACTATATACAGGAAAACCTAATGACGTCATCAAAGAACTATAAGGACTAATAAATTCAGTAAAGTTGTAGTATTTAAAATTAAAATACAAAAATCAGTTGCATTTCTATACACTAAAAACAGAGTCTGAAAAAAAAAAAAGAAGAAGAAAACAATCCCATGTACAATAGCATCAAAAATAAGTAAAATATTTAGAAATAAATTTCACAAAGGGTGTAAAATATTGATACATTGAAAACATTAAAACATTGAAGAAAGAAATTGAAGAAGATAAAATAAATGGAAAAATATCGCATGTTCATGGATTGAAAGACTTAATATTGTTAAAATGTCTGTACTCTTCAAAGCAATCTACAGATTCAATGTAATCCTAACCAAAATTCCACTGGTGTTTTTCAAAGAAATAGAAAAAAAAAAACCTAAAATTCATATGGAACTACAAAAGATCTCAAATAACCAAGGCAATGCTGAGAAACAGTTGGAGGCATCACACTATCTGATTACAAAATATACTACAAAGCTATAATAATCAGAACAAGTAGCATAGGGCACCTGGGTGACTCAGTGGGTTAAGACCTCTGCCTTCGGCTCAGGTCATGATCCCAGGGTCCTGGAATCGAGTCCCACGTCAAGCTCTTTGCTCAGCAGGGAACCTGCTTCCCTTCCTCTCTCTCTGCCTACTTGTGATCTCTGTCTGACAAATAAATAAATCTTCAAAACAAGTAGCATCAAAGCAGAGATATAGACCAATAGAATAGAGAGCCCAGAAATAAATCCATACATACATTGATGATCAATTGATCTTTGACAAAGATGTCAAGGACACACAGTGGGGAAAGGACAACTCCTCAATCAATGATGTTGGCTAAAGCTGTTTTTTTCCCTTTTCATTACATTTGTTTTATGTCAAAGATGTAAATCTTCAAGGATATGTTGGTATTTCAGCGGATTCTTCCTTACAATCCAGTTTGCTTCACTAAATAGTAAGAAGTATGATTCAGATATTTAGAGTAGCAAATCAGAGTTCACATTCTTGGTTTCCACTTCTAAATATGTGACTTGGAAAAAAAATTCACTTGATATCAATATTTCCTGTTACAGATTTTGAGAATAATGGAATTTTTAAGAGGTTATCATTACTATATTACATTTTATTTCAGACTCTGGTGTAAAAGTACCGCCTATGAGTAATCAGATAGCCACTATTAACAAGAATGATGCTAGAAAGTTGGACTTTCTTTTTTTTTTTCTGGTGTTCAGAGTGCCATTCTATTCCTTCAGTTTACACTATTTTCTACTAAACTAAAATTTTAAGACTACTTTTCTCAGTGCTTCCTGTTCACATGGTAAATAATTTTGTTTCTTTACCAATTCAATTAAACAAAAAGTATTGGGATCCTAATGTGTGCAATGCAGTGTTGGGTGTTTGCAATACAAAGATGAGTAAAAAGCTGGAAAAGAAGATAAATAACAAACAAAATTCAGCCATAAACTCTCCTACTTCCACAGTCCCTTTCCCTATCTCTTAACTCAACTCTGCACCCTCCCCTCTAAAAAAATAATTTTCCCTGCAGCCAAATTTTTGTCCCATCCCTTACTGGTTCACATTACTTTCAGGATAAATTTCACGTTTCTAGGCATGACTGTGTAGGGCTCTAGAAGGACACAGCCCATTTCTGATTCCATCTTCATCTCTTATTTGACACTGCACAATTTCCATGCACAAATACCAAAGGCTTACAATTTCCCATTCACTCTGTTCTGTTTAAGCCTCTTTGCTCATGTTCTCTTTTCCAGAAAAACTCACTTTCTACCTCTTGTTGTACTATTATTCTCCTGTTTGGTTAGGAGACTTCTATCCCAGGTAACCTTTGTTAATTCCCAGATCGAGATAGTTCCTTTTTGCCTTTGGTCCCAGAGCATTCACGCATATATCCTTCTCCGCATTAGTAATTGCATAGCAATTGTTTGCTGGTGTTTTCTGCCTACCTTTCTATACTTTAGCATCTTGAGGTCTGGAATCATTCCATTCCTTTTTTTTTTTTTTTAAACTCCTGCCCTATAGCTCAGTGGTTGGCAAACTGTTTCTAAAGGGACAGATAGTATGTAACTTTTTAGGCTTTGTGGGCCACAAGATCTCTATCACAGTTACTCGGCCCTACTGTTGTAGATTCAAAGCGGCCATAAGCAATAATAAGTAAATGAACGAATATGGTTACATTCCAAAAATCTTTGCTTACTGAAACAGGTTTTCTGGGCTTGAGTTGCTGACCCTTGCTATAGCATGGTTCTAATTATATAGTGCCAGATAAATGTTTAGTGATTTGTGTTCCCTGATTCCTGTGCTTAAATTCTAAACGGTTTTACCCATTTACCATTTTTCCTGGTATTCTGTTCCTCCTAGAAGGGCCCTGTATTGTAATAATCTGTTCCACTAGTGACTGGTGTCTTGTTTGGAATCCCAGAGAATTATTTGGTGCTCTTTTACTTGTTAATGGGTTTTCCTAATATCTGTTGCCTGAGTGACAGTTTTCTCCCCCACCTACCCTTTTTGTTGTTGTTGTTGTTGTTGATCCTCTCTGCCGATATGCTATGAAATCCCATTGCCTATTGCCAATATCGTCCATTGCCAGTCACTTAGCAATGCTTGCATAACTTCTCTGTGCTTAGGACTGTGAAACAGAGATGAATCAGACACGGGCATTCTCTCACCCAAAGTCATGTGTGTCAGGGAGAATTACAATCAGGTATAAAGAATGGAAAAACATATTCCATTGACTTAAACAATCAAGAAGTTTTTTCTCTCAAACATCAATAATGTCACAGTCTAGGATTTGTGACAATTTGATGCATTTAAAGCTGAACCCCTTCTTATATTCTGTTGGTATTCTCTTAAGATAAGGTCTTTTTCCTCGTGTTTACAAAACAGCTGCGAATATCTAGGCATAATACCCACTTCCCAGATAGGAGAGAGGAGACTAGAACACCAGTTTATGCCCACTTATGTCCTGGTCTATACTGCATGTCTATTTCTAAGTAAAATGCAAATTGTGAAATGCTGGTAGCCCCGTTCCAACTTCTGTAGTGGAAGACATCAGGACATGGTGTTAAATGGATGTTAAGTGAAATTTCCTAAAATACATGCCACATCATACTGGATTTTTTATTACGTTTGCAAATACATCTTAAATCCCCAGCTATACCCAAATAATTTAAAGAGTTTTCTTAGGCATCATGAAATTTAATATTTAATGATGATGGGCTATTTTGTTATCGTGTAATTTCTATATTAAATTAGGGTTATTTTGTATGCCGTTACCATTTTTTTTTAATCTAGGTCTTTCCCTCAGCATCTTCATCATAAGACCTTTGACAATGAAATAATTTCTCTTATTTTGTCCAAATATTAGTATATTTTTGTTATAAAATTATACATGGAGAAAGTATATGTTGTAATATTTGATATTTGAAGAGCTATTTATATTTTTAATACTTTACTTTAAAATCACTTATCCATTAAACTTATTTGAGTATTAAATAGACCCACTTTTTCTTTCATTATGAATAAAAGGCATTTAGTAGAGAACTATAGTAATTGAATGTTATAGTTATGGAGATGAACTATTTCACATTCATTTTTCCAGAGCAAAATCTCTATGCCTTCATATCTAAAAATGCATACCTGAAGAAAATACTTTGGTTGTAATTCCACATTTCATAGACATATTACATTAGACTCATCACTGAAGAATTGTCTCCTTTGTGTAATAATTATTATTAATTATCACTATTTCAAAATAATGGGAACACAGTAATGAAATATATGTTATCACATAACTCTATTGTAAAATAACATGCTAGGGAGAAAGTGGAAGAAGCTCAAGAGCAAAGGGGAATTTTATTCTCTTTTAAAACTAAAATGCCATCTTTTCTGTGACTACAGATATTTCAAGATTTCTGCCTTAAGTGATTTTTGTTTTTTGCTCTTTAAGGATATATGTATACATAATTTAATGTGTAGAAAGTATTTATTTGAAGAATGATATGTAAATGCTGAGTAATATTACTATACTTTCAAAAAATTATCAAGGATACTTGAGATTTGCTATAAAAATCTCAGTCACAATTTGTAATAAATTTACCTAACTAGTAAAAATGAAATTATATAGTCAGAGAGATATTATAAGCAACACATTGTTGCTGATAGCAACAAAGATAGCATTACTTATTATACTCTGCTTAAACTCCTAACCATTCAAATAATATATAATTATATGTTATATATTTAGAGTTCCTTTCCTTCAGAGGTAAGCTGTAAAAAAAAAAAAAATCCCTCTCTTCAAATCTCTTCTTTATTCTTTTCAGTTTACCTTTTATTATAGGGTTAACCTGTGACATACCAAAATTGAACTCTCACCTAAATGAAAAATAACCGCTACAAATGAGGTCTCAGATTGTTCTTTTAGGTAATTACAATCAACTCTGATAGTGATAAGAGAATAAATATTGAAGTAAGACTTATTAGACTTGAAATCAGCCTCCATTGTTTTTATCTCTTTTCTTATCTTAATATAGTTTTATACATACAGAAAATTGCACAAGTAGCACAGGGTATTCCCATATTTATTTCACCAGATTTTCCTTATGTTAGCTTGTGGAAGAACCATGGTACAATTATTCATACTAAGAAGTTAACATTCATAAAATTCTATTATCTAAATTAAAGATGTAATTGAGATTTCTCCAGATACATCACTGATGTCTTTTTTGTTGTTGTTCCAGAATCCATTCAGTGAACCCGCATTACACTTAATTGCTATTCTTAGCCTTCCCCAATCTGTGGCAGTTTTTCAGTCTTTCTTTCTCTTTTAATAGCCTGACACTTGAGTATTGATCAGTTCTTTCTTTAGAATATCACTTGATTTGGATTTGTCTAGTATTTTCTCTTTTTATTGAGATATAACTGGCATATAATATTGTACAAGTTTAAGGTGTGTACAACCTGTTGCTTTGATACAGTTATATATTGCAGTATGATTACCACCATAGCATTAACTAACACCTCTATCATATCACATCACTTATATTTATCCTTTAATATCCAGTCTCTTAGCAACTTTGAGAAATATAATACAGCATTGTTGACTGTAATCAAAATTCTGTGCATTGGAACTTTGGAACTTAATCATCTTTGAATACAAAAAGACAAATACTGTAAGATTATCACTTGTATATAGAATCTAATAAAGCCAAACTTGTAGAAACAGAGAATAGAATGATGGTTGTGGGGCTGGACATGGGGGAGTTGTGTGGTTGTTTAATGTTTTCTTATGCTCAGTGTAAGATTATGCATTCTTTCACAAGACTGTCATATAATTGATATGCCTTTCTCATTGCATCATTCCTGGGCATGTATGATGTTAATTTATCTTACTGGTAATGTTAACCTTCCTAACTTGATTAACAAGGTATCTGCTAGAAAGTCTACTATAAAATTATTATCTGCCCCATTTATAATTATTAAATGTAGTGGAAGAGATACTTTGAAATGATGCCAATATTCTCTTTTACTTACACTTAGTACTTTTAGTATTCATCAGTGGGTCTTGCCTGCAGTAATTACTATCAAGGAGGAACTGTTTTCTTCTCCCCATTTCTTTATTCATTTGGGTACTTATTTAACATCAGTATGGACTCATGGATTTATATTTTATTCTGTGGGTTAAATTCCGTATTGTTATTTTGTTGGTTATAGTTTTCCAGCTTTGGCTATTATTTATAGGCCCTGTTAGCAAACAGAGCTTGGAAATAGATGTATGTATACTACCTTTTGTATATATGCATATCTATTTATTTTTAAATCTATCTGAGTATATATTTTAAAACCATACGTTCACATTGATACCTCCATTAAATGCAACATTATAGCATTCCTTCTAGCCTTGCTCTTTTGAAACCCAACTCTGTGTAATCTAAGATGTACTTACTTGTTCAATTGTAGTATATACTTAACAGTTTCAGAATTTAATCCTTACTCCAATGAGAAACAAATGTACATATCTTTAAACCACTTTTAATAGAACATTTTATCTAGTAAGTACAGTCAGTTTACTTTTGGTATTATGGCTTCAAAACAATCAGAAAGCACTCATTAAATGTGTAAGAAAATAAAAGTGTTTTTTCTGTTGTTTGTTTTGCTCTTTTCAAATAATGCACTCTATTTTCAGAGCTAAATTTCATGTAAAGCTAATTGTATTATTAGGTGTTACACATCTTGATACAAGTGCCATCTCTTAGCTATAGATTTTCTAGCATCGAGAGGAAAATGGGCCTCAAGTATGTCATTGGATGACTCCAATCCACATTGCTGATTTAGCTACCAAGCTAGAGCAGATATGCCCCTGAAGAATTTAAGTGAACTGCCATGCTCATTCTATGGAAAAGTCTGCACAAATGAGCATACCTTTAGACTCTCAAGGACAAGGCAGTATAGATGTAAAAATTACTGCCATTATTAAAATTGCACTACTAAGCCATATTGAAGGACTGCAGTGAATTAACATTACATTATAAAGCCTATCTTAGAAAGCATGTGAATAATCTATTACATTTGTACAGAATAAATGAAAGTGAAAGGAATGGTTGATATTAAATTAAAAATGCAATGGACACATATATTTAAGTATTATATACTAATATCTGGATGCTGACATGTTTTATTGATTTTGTGTTCATTTTGTTATGAAAGGTCAATTCTATGCCGGCTCCTAATAAAGAATAGTTGTTGGGACTTTTCTAGGCAAGACATAAATTAGTGAAAATTCCCCACTTGAACAGTGTCTTTGTATAAAGCACGTTTATTTTACTTGCTAATAAGACACTAGCTTTAAAATCTAGTTTTCAGGGATGCCTGACTGGCTCAGTCAGTAGAGCATGCGATTCTTGATGTCAGGGTTGTGAGTTCAAGCCCCATAGTGAGTGTGGAGCCTACTTAAAAAAAATAAAAGAATAAGTAAAATCTAGCTTTCATCCATATTTGTATTTGGTCAAAATTGTAGTTTTCTCACAGACAAGGATATATAACAAGAAAATGAATGTGCTGGGAAAAAGGCATGGATCCTCAAATACATGAGATGAGACGGTAGAAATTAGTAACCAGTTATAAGAATAAAGTTTGTTGTTTTGTCTCATAATATTTTGCTCCAGTGTTTTCATACTCCAACATGTTTTAAGCACCATTGCCAATTCTCTTAAAACTGATAAAATAACAGAGGATAATTCACTGATCATTCAACCCTGACACGAAAATAGTTCCTGATGGTTTTAAAAATGAGAAAAAAAATATTATGGAATTCACTTTGGTTTCAGTCATGTGTGGAGAAACACAGAAATCGTTACTTTTCTAAATTAAAAAAGTATAAGTTATAATATTAATAGTATATTTAGTTGTTAAAATCCTTGAAATGTAAATAAGAGCAAGTTTTCCCAGCTATGGGAAAATTTTGTTACTTAAAATTTTATTGATTTTTGTATAATTATGAATTAAAATCATCCTAAAATAGTCTTGTCTAAATATCTAAATATCCTAAATATTTAGGATTCAAAAATAGGATATAAAAAACATAATATCTACATTATCCCTCCTAATTTGTTTAAAAGTGTATTATAAGTACCTATTCTGTGGCAGATACTTTTTTCTGGGAAGAGGTGGGGGTAAAGTAAGGAGTTTTCCCAGCCTGGAATGTGGAATCCAGACTCTCAGGTGGCTTAAGCAACACCAGCACAGCCAGAAAGAATGCCTTTGCTGGCTGCAGTGAGGCAGTTAGTAAAAACTTGAATTTAGCAAAGGCCGTCATATGTGAGGCTACCAGCTTAAGCAGACAATGCCTGAGGGGGTGATGGACAAACACTGGAAGATCCCACTCATGCCATAAAGTACACTGAGGCCCTTTGGAGGTAAAGGTTTTGCAGCAGAGGAAAGGTACGCTCAGAAATGGCAAAAACCAAGAAGAGGATTATAGGCAGGTTTAGGGGAAAGCTGGAGAGGGAGAAGAATGAAGACAAACACAGAATCTGAGGAAAGAAAAACTCTTCAAGAGACAATATCTAATTTATAGAGTTTCCATTTGTATTTGTTACTTCATAAAAAATAATAAAAATAATTGCTAATCCTTATATAGTGCCTGCTCTATACCACACTATTCTAACAGAGCTGCAACTCACACTCACAGCAATTATGTAGAACATTAATAATTATATCCCTATTTTATGGCTGGGGTAGTTACACAAAAGGATTGAGTAACTTATAAAATTCATATGATTAGAAAGCGGTTGAACTGGGATTCGAACCTGCCTAGTCTGGCTCTATCCTTTTCTCTAGTCTTTTCTCATTACACTTCTCAAATATTTAATAAAATGTTATCTTTTCCTCCTCTTTAAGGAGAGATGGCCTAAACTTAAAGATGTTCCCTCTATCAAAAGTGTAAGATAGTTAGGTTAAGGTTAGCTGTGCTGACGTTATGAAGGATTTATTAAATAGCTACAATCTCTGTTAGGAAAAATTTTCTGAAAAACTATTTTCATGAGGTAAGGATGGATATATTTTTATGATACATTTTTTCCCATTCTTCTTTCTTTCCTTCCTTCCTCCTTCTTCTTTCTTCTTTGGATAAGCTTTGCTTTTGATATTAACTATCCTTGTGATATTCTGCTAATAGTATTAAAAAGGAAAGATAAAAATGAGTCAGTGCTAGAGTCATTTATTAAATTTATTACTACGGGATGCCTCCAAAAAGGATTTTATGTGTGTGACAGATTTAAAATTCTGAATAGGGTCACCTGGGTCATTGGGTTAAAGCCTCTGCCTTAGGTTCAGGTCATGATCTCAGGGTCCTGGGATCAGGCCCCACATCGGACGCTTTTCTCAGTGGGGAGCCTGTTTCCTCCTCTCTCTCTCTCTCTCTCTCTCTCTGCCTGCCTGTCTACCTACTTGTGATCTCTGTCTGTCAAATAAATAATAAATAAAATCTTTAAAAAAAAAATTAAAAAAAATAAAAATAAAAAAATAAAATAAAATTCTGAATAGTTTACCAATAAATTCTCAAGGCCAGAGAAGGAGAGATCTGAAACTACTTCAGTTTGCTTGAAAGATGAGATTTAGTTTTATTTGGTTCTGAATTGAGCCCATATTAATGATTCTTTTCACAATATTTGCCATAATTCCTGTCTTTATTCTCATCTATTTAAAGATCAGCCTAAATTTATTTCTCTTCTAAGTTATCCTCATTTTGCTGTTCTTCTTCTGTGTGTTTGTATGTGTGTCCATGTTAACATTTAAAACTGATGGATTAAATCTCTTCTAAAGATTAATGTGTAAAGTATGACTATTCAAATACTAAGTCTGTTTGGAATGTATGATATTTTAGTCATTGAAGTCCTGATTTTTAATTAAGAGACCAAGAATGTATTTTCTGCTCAGTTCATTCATTTTTATTTGCAGCCAAGCTCATACCTAAGTCTTTGTCAATATCATTTACTAATAGTCTGGGCGATACAAGTAAAAAGAATTATAATACAATTTTATATAAGAATTCACTCTTGAAGTGAAATTTTTCCTCTCTGCTTGGTGTAGACTAAATATTACCAAAATCCTTCCTACCAGATTGATTCTTCCCTGCATAGATGCAACAAAGACATGAGGGAAAAGACCTTACAGGGCTGAAACATTTTGATCCACTTCGGCTGTGCTCACCTCACCTCATGGTTTAGAAAATCAATGACATATCAGCTTAGTAGTCACTGATCCATGAGGTAATTGCACCTTCTAATATCTTCAGCATAAAGCTTCTGAAATGGGCAAAGCCAATGACCAGGGGAGAAAACACATTGTTTTTTTTCAATTCTGTGATCAAATTGAGAAATAATCATGTCAGCCTGTATTTCTGTAAGAAAAATAATATTGCCTCAGAGGTGTAAAGCCACTATTAAACACTTTTATCACATTAAGATGATTATTCTTCTGAACAACTGGCTTTACTGTGCTACAGATTGTATTTACGTGCAAAATTTGTGTGTAGGCTTCCAACCCAATTCATTAGAAAAGCACTGTGGATTTCAGGATGGAGAACCAGACACTTCATTTTGTGCTTAAATATGGTGGGAAATTATCCTCATTGCTTTTGCTCTGCTGCTTAGAGACATCTTAACTAACTAGGTAGGAATTCTTTAGGAAAGAGATATGGGCTTAAGTAAATACTAAACAAATTGAGTATTAGCACACAAGGAGAAAGTAAGATTGATGATCTGACAAAACATTAATTAAAAGAAGGAGCATTGCCAAGATTTTCTTGTATAATTCAATTCCACATAATTCAAAGGCAAAATTAATTTATTGTTTCTTATTTGACTACAAAGAAAGAGTTTTATATTGATTATTTTTTTAAATGTATACACACATGATATGGTAAAGCTCTGTAATCAGAAACATAGTTGTTTAACCTCAAAGGTTTGCATTTAAATTTCAGAATTCTATAGACACAACTGAGCATCTCTTTGAAATGAAATGAGTTTGCATTTACTTCTGCAGGTTTCTAAGCATACATAAACATCAAATACCAGTATCGGTATTAATTAAGGGAAATAACCCTAAAACATTTGGCAATTCTTACTTTGAGCAGTTGCCAGTTTGCACAGCCCAACATATGCTGAATATTTTACATATGAGTGATTTATTACAAAATTTACCAGTGATGACTAACACTATTTTTTTAAAGTTTACTTGCCCAACAATTAGCAGTTTTAAAGATTAAATGTCATTATGTATTGTAATGCTGAGTATACTTACTAATTTAATCCCGAGAAGCTTCTTTAAACTTAATTCACATCACTGTTATTTCAAAGGTATTATTTCTAAATAATCTTTTCTGTTGAAGACTTCATGCAATTCTTGTTTGAAAATATTTAAGTCTTTTGTTTAATGAGATAAAGGGATAATATTTTTTTGTGCCAAATACATAATTAAATGTCTAGCATTAAATTGATGCCAAAGTAAATACTCATCAGAATTCTAAATATATAGAAAAAGAGACCTTTTGCAATTGAAATCTTAATTTTCAATAGTCAATGATTCTGAGATACTGGTTATATTAGTTCTGTATTTTTGATGTTGCTTATATGTAACATCTTGGCAAACATTTGAACTTAAAATTTTCTACCCTGGGAATACTATTCCTAAAAAGACAGTGTTTGAATAGAAAAAAGACTTGGAGAACCTAAATTATTTAGCTCCAGCAGAAATCAGAATGGAGACATAAACTTAGGTGCTATTACTTTATTAGCAAGTGTAATAACAGGGACACAGAAGTAAGAGAAAAAGACTGAAGCAAGAAAGAAGGAGTCAATAAGAGGGTGTGGTGGTAAGTTACTACCACTTGGAACCCAAGTCCAAATGATTGTGTGTTGTCTGGAGATTCTTCTGAAAGGCTGCAGGATTCTGGTTCCAAGAAAGTTCATGATCAGGCGGAGGAGGATGGAAGAGAAAACATTCATCCATCAACTTTCCTGAACTAAATGGGAACATTTGCCCCCTCAGGGTGTTAACTCCACAGCACTTTTTATTTATTTATTTTTTCTCCACAGGCACAGACTCAAACCAGGCAGATGCTTAGAAGTCACAACCTTCTGTGGCAAGAAGAAAGCTTTGGGACAAGAGTCAATGGAGGGGTGCATCCTGGCACCCAGACAAGGTGCAGTTCTGTGCGGGTCTGCCTGAAGTTAGGAGAACCCATGCAGAGTTGGTTCTTACAGTGATTACTAAAGGAGAAAAATTGGCCAAAACTGGAGACAGGTGAGGCCAAGAGACATTGAAGTGCCATTTAAGAAACATTTGAAACAAAACCAGACTTCTTTATTCACACTTGAATTAAAATTTACAGTTTAGGGGTGCCTGGATGGCTCAGTGGGTTAAAGCCTCTGCTTTTGGCTCAGGTCATGATCCCAGGGTCCTGAGATCAAGCCCCGTGTTGGGCTCTCTGCTCAGCGGGGAGCCTCCCTCCCTCTCTCTCTGCCTACTTGTGATCTCTGTCTGTCAAATAATAAAAATTAAAAAATAATTACAGTTTAGGGTTGATTCGTTAACCTGGACATCTGTACAAAAGTGTAGCATTAGCCATACATGTGACAATATCTGCGTGAACACCCTTAGTCAGTTATGTATGGGGTACTTTATTTTATTTATGGTGCAAATGTTTATTTAACTAGAGAAGATAATGTTCTACCTTGTAAAATAGGTATATACTTGACTTTAAAGATATTTCTGAGGTATTTGACATTTTAAGATTAAAGTGACATTAGATTTCATAATAAGCCTAATGTTATAGACCAATCAAAATCAGAAATTTTGAATGAAAAAAATCTCTCAACTCTGCTTTTATAAAAAGTAAATTAGGTTTTTTTAATATTCTAGGGGAAAAAGTACTTTTTAATTCAAAATGGTGAAATCTATGAAATAGTTTTAAATATTAAATTTATTTTGAAGGTAATTATCATTTTTGCATAGAAAATGAGAGTAGAGAAGTAGTAAAGAGAGGTAGTAGAAAAATTAATTTACTTCTTAGTTTCCATGTTGTATGCCAACTAATCATTCATATAAATTTCAGAAATGGCAAAGCCATATCATTGACATTATAATTAATATTCTATTTTATTTTGCTTCCTCCAGAACTTAAATTTTTCTTTAAATGTCTCCATAGTGATTATATATATGTAGCTTAGTTCATACTTATATACATATATTTTATATATTTAATATTTATACTTATATAGTATTTATATTTAAGATTTGGAAAGAACATATTTTTGCATTCTAATTGAGCTACCTTCCTCTTCTTTGTTGAAATTAAAACTCAAAAAATGTAGAGGGTAAAAGAAACACATGTAAGAGAATTGTATAAGAATTACATAATAGTCTTCTAGTATTTTAAATCCAATTTTTCTAACCAAAGTCACAACTTACAAGATCTTAATGAGGCCCAATTTTCTTTTTCTTTTTCTTTTTCTTTTTTTTTTAAGATTTTTTATTTATTTATTTGACAGACAGAGATCTCAAGCAGGCAGAGAGGCAGACAGAGAGAGAGAGGAGGAAGCAGGCTCCCCGCCAAGCAGAGACCCTGATGCGTGGCTCGATCCCAGGACCCTGGTATCATGACCAGAGCCGAAGGCAGAGGCTTTAACCCACTGAGCCACCCAGGCGCTTCCAATTTTATTTTTCTTAAAAAGAATATTTGTGACCCAAGGATTTCTGCTAAATATTAATTTCAGTGCTCAAGAGGGAAGGTTAAAACACATTATTGAAGCAAAATACTAATTTGGAGAGCTACTTTTGATGCAAAGAAATTCTATAAATCAGAAAAGGAATTTAAACTTGCTGAATATCAATATTAGTAAATAATTTAGATTATTTAAAAGTCTTCACCATGATTAGGGAAAAAAAAAAGAATGACAAATTCAGGTCAAATCTCTAAGACAGAGCAAATAAATGGCTTTTTGGATGTTAATTGGCATTACTAGTTTATTTATATTTCTATAGAAACTTAAAGGAAAGTTAAACCATAACTGCACTCATATGTATTTGAGTACCCTATTTATGTGAGCAGACTCTACAAAAACAAGTTTATTTGACTCTAAAAAATACCAAATCTAATAATTTGTCTACATTAAATTTCAAATATTTTAGATTTCTTAGTCCCCAGACATCAACTTGCTATGTAAGAATCTTTGTTTTTTTAAGATTTATTTATTTGAGAGAGAGAGAAAGGGCAGGGGGAGGGGCAGAGGGAGAATCTCCAGCAGAATCCCCACTGAGCATGGGGCCCCATATGGGTGGTGGGGCCACTGGAGCCTATTTCATGACCCTGAGATCATGACCTGGGTCAAAATCTAGAGTCAGATGCTTAAACGACTGAGCACCCAGATGCCTGTGTTATGTAAAAATCTTTCAAACTTTTAAGTCATTTAATAAGCTTAATACAATAAAGTGTAGTAATTCTTCAAAGCTGATAAATTGTGTTTTAGTTGCTTTTGATTTCATATAATTTCCCCTAAATTGAAAGATGTTTTAATGTACTTTCCAAACATGCCTTGAAGTACATTATTGCTAAATATTTTATGAAAAAGACTAATGTTGTATGAAGATAATTAATGACAAAATGACAATCTGTATATTTTATAGAACTGAGGACTCAAAAAAAAATTCTTCAAAGAAAACAATGATTAAAGAAAATGATATTATTTACTTGATTCTCCTCTTCAATTTGGTTAAAGTTTTATTTTATTTTTTATTTTATTTATTTATTTATTTATTTTTAAAAGATTTTATTTATTAATATGACAGAGAGAGAGATCACAAGTAGGCAGAGAGGCAGGCAGAGAGAGGGGGAAGCAAGCTCCCTGCTGAGCAGAGAGCCTGACAGGGCTCAATCCCAGGACCCGGGAGACCGTGACCCGAGCCAAAGGCAGAAGCTTAACCCACTGAGCCACTCAGGTGCCCCTAAAGTTTTATTTTAAACTGAAGATTTCAAATTGTCTTTTTTGAAAACAAAACAATAAAACTCAAGCAGATATATGCTGCTGTATTAGCAAGTCTGCAAATGCTTAGTTTTCAGCATGCTAACGGAATAAACAAGAATTATCAATAAAGCCCAAACAAAGAACACTATTGGCTTAATCTGGTGGTATGACTATTTAGAATGGGGGTGGGGTGAGGTATATAGTTTGATTGGGGTATTATCTGATAGCTGAGAAAACCATCTTTTCTAAACACAACTCTTATTGTACTGATGGTAATAATATAAATTCTGATGACACGTTGTCTAAATTTGAGAATACTATTTAAAGACTACACACTTAGGTGTTTTCATTAAACAAGTATAAACAAATGAGATGTATTCCTGGATCTTTTGAAAGTCTAACACTGAAAGCATTCAAAATATGTTAAGCAATCTTGAATTATAACTCATTTTGTAAGCTTATAGTGCTTAGGGGAAAAAATGTACCTGGATTCACAGCTAACATGAGATTTGCAATACAAAATAAGTTAACAAGGAAGCCAATGACATAAGCCCTAGGGTAATGGTACTTGCTGGAACAAAAGAATATTATATAATAATTCCAGAGAAAGACTCTGCAACTATACGGAAAGTACATTTCCTTGAAAATGATAACTTTCGGTTATCCTGTCACTTCTCACAAATATTTTTCATCAGATTGGCCCCATTTCACATGTCATAACAGTATATGAAAAACAAAGATGTTCATCATTTAAATAATTTAGTGTTCTTCAATTTGAATAAAAAGAGCTTGAGAATTTTCTACTAGGTCTATGATTGGTCACACCTAAAATAAAACCAATGGGCATTTGTTTTTAATTACCAACTCTACCGCAAGCACATTTCTCATTAGCAAGAAATGAATCCTATCAAGTCATACTAGAGTAGTGACATTTAATCCTTTGATAGAAATCTGGCTTTTTGAATTTCTTTTCAAAACATGATACCCTCCTTAAATATGTGTTTAAGTTTATATTTGCACTAGTGTTATGATAAACCATTTTTTACTAGATATATTGCTATGAGTATGTTTGGTTAATTAAAGATTTTATTGAGTACTAAGGGGTACAATTCTAAGCAAATGACAAATACAAATATAAGACAAGTATAAATATAAAATATATACACCTGTCTCTGCCTGCCTCTCTGCCTACTTGTGATATCTCCCTCTCTGTCAAATAAAAAAATATATATATATACACACATATATGTGTGTGTGTATATATATATATATATATATATATATTCCCCCAATACTGTATCCCTGCCACTTCCTCAACAACAGATGATAAAGTAATAATTACTTCATCCTTTTTTCCTCAGTAATTGCTCAATGACCTTGTTTAGTAGTTTCAGGAGTAATATATCAATATGTCCCTTTTTTTTTAAACTTATTTATCTTATAACTCTAAGTTTGTACCTCTTAATTCCATTTACCTTAATTTCACCCATCCCCAACCAATATACTATCAATTTTAATAATTTTTATTTGCATCTTAGCATATATTTTGGATATAAAGGTCATTTTTATTTCTGCCTATGACCATATTCATTCTTTCAGCAAGATTTTGCATGAAAGTTGTAGATATGATATATTAAATATATAATATTCATTAGCTCATTTATATAAACATTTAATAATGTTTTGTGTAGTTTTTAGTATGCTGAAGGATTTATATTAAGGTACAGATTTCACATAAACTTAAATATTAGTAAGCCATATTATCATTGAAAATATTTAACAGTACTTTGATAAAAAGTATTTGTAAGCAAAACTGATTAGTTACCTGTTGTATAGGTGGTCAGTAGCACAGTACACCTAACAGAAAGTGCAAATCAAGACTTGATTTACTTATGTGACAGCACAAGTAAGAGGCGAAAGAGAAAACTGCCAACTACCCAATGATCAGGGGACATGCAGTGTAGATGGGGGAAAAATGAGTTCCATTTTTCAGGGCCCACCCCAAAAGAGGTCTCTGCAAAGTCTCAGCCAGTTAGGCCCAAAGGAGGTGCCTGGGATAAAAATTCAAATGAGTTGTGCTGCCCTTTGATTGCTAAATCCTTGACTGCAGCTACATCTGGAAGACCACATACACTGAGTGTACACCAAGGCCAGTGAACTAAGGTCAGCCTCCCTTCATGAGGCCTACCTTGTGTTGCTTATAGCTCAGCCTGAAAGATTGTATATAATAATTTTGGCCTAGAAATGAGCTTATTAAAACTTTTTTAAAAGACAAAGCATAATCTAGTTTATCGGTAATATGAACAATTCAAAGTTAAAGTAACAAAGTTTTATGTTAAGCTATATATTTTTTTGATGGCTTGGCAATTTCTAATCCATCTAAAATTTCTGGTTTAAAAGGAACATTATTTATTGTTATTATTATTACCATTCCTATCATTTATAAAAATTTTACCTTATAAGTAGCAAATTCATGAAGAAAATCCAGAAACCCACTTCCCCAGCTTTCTCTGCAGTTATCATATAAGCAAATGACCTGCACTTGAACTTGGGATTCATATTTTACTGACATGAAAAAGAAAATTCCACTTTTGTTTTCTCATTATAGGCAATTATATGAGAAAACTATCCTTCTAAAATAAGTAAAATATTGTTTAAAAAATAATAAAAACATAAATTTAAAATGAATTGTTAACTGGACAAGAAATTAAGAAAACCTAAAAAGCCAGAAGTCAGTTGAAAAGAGATAGGCCTATGTTGTTATACTTTTCCCTCTTAGGTCTGCTCTTGCTGCATCCCAAAGGTTCTAGATTGTTGCATTTACATTTTCATTTATTTCCATATTTTTTTTATTTCTCCTTTGATTTCCCAATTAACCCATTCATTGTTTAGTAGCATGTTGTTTAACCTCAATGTATTTTCAGTCTTTCCAATTTTTTTTCTTGTTGGTGACTTCTAGTTTCATAGCATTGTGGTGAGAAAAGGTACATAGTATGACGTCATTCTTTTTGTATGTGTTGAGGCCTGTCTTGTGACCTAATTTGTGGTCTGTCCTAGAGAATGTTCCATGTGCACTTGAAAAGAATGTGTATTCTTCTGTTTTAGGATGACATGTTCTGAATATGTTGTTTAAGTCCCGCTGGTTTAATTACTAGGTCGTAGGATCAAGGGAACCCAATTACATTGTTGGTGAGAATGCAAACTGATGCAACCACTCTAGAAAACAGTATGCAGTTTCTTCAAAAAGTTAAAAATAGAACTACACTACATCCCAGCAGTTGTACTTCTAGGTATTTAGCCAAAAGATACAAAAATATTGATATGAAGGAGCACATGGACTCTGATGTTTATAGGGGTATTATTAACAATAGCCAAATTATGGAAAGAGCCCAAATGTCCATTAACCAATGAATGTATAAAGAAGTGGTGTTTGTATGTATATATATGAATATTACTCAGCAAAAAAAAGTATGAAATCTTGCCATTTACAATGACATAGATGGAGCTACGGAGTATTATGCTAAGTGAAATAAGTCAGTCAGGGTGCCTTGGTGGCTATGTTGGTTGAGTGTCTGACTCTTCGTTTTGGCTCAGGTCTTCATCTCATGGGTCTTAAGATTGAGCCCTGTGCTGGGAATGTGCTTGAAGCTTCTATCCCTCTGCCCCTCCCCCCACTCACAAGCATGCACTTTCTCTCTCAAATAAATAAATCTTTAAAAAAGTAGGAAGAACTCAGTCAAAGAAGGATACCATATGATTTCAGTCACATGGAGTTTAAGAAACAAAACAAACAAGCAAAGTTAAAGAAAAAAGAGAGACAAACCAAGAAACAGATTCAACTATTGAGAACAAACTGGTGATTACCAGAGGGAAGGAGAGTAGGGGGGAGGAGGAGGATTAAGGAGTGCACTTGTGAGGAGTACTGAGTGCTATGTGGAAGTGTTGAATCACTAAATTGTACAGTTGAAACTAGTATTACACTCTATGTTAACTAACTGAAATTTAAATAAAACCTTAACAAATAGAAAAGTTAGAGAAAGAGAGTGAGAGGAAGAGAGGAAGGGAGGGAGGAATGAAGAAAGGAAGAAAAAGAGTCAAACCAGTTTTAGCTCTTTGGTTAACTACTGAAGTCAAATAAATTCTAGTTTCTCTCTCTGTCTTTTCCTCTGTCTTCTTCATTTTAGTAATTATTTAAACATATGTTAAGTGTTCACAGTTTGAGAGTTTGTATGATGCTTTGTTTTTACCCTTGTATCATTATCAAATGTCTTTCATTTTAATAATGCTTCTATACTTAAAGTCTGCTTTGTCTGAATTTAGTGTTCTACCCAGCTCTTCTCTGTTTAGTGTTAGCATAATAAACAATATCATTTAAATTTGTATTAGCAAACACCAAACATCTTGGAATAAGTAAAAATGGTAAGACCTCCACATGAAAGGTAAAGCATTGCTCAAGGAAATTAAAGAAGACCTTAAGTAAATGGAGGAATCTGTCATGTTCATGAAGTGTCAGACTGCATAGTATGTAATTTCAAATAATCTTTCTTTTTCTTTTGAAGTAATTGTTTATCAGATTATAAACTTCACATAGCCATGAAAAGACTACAAAATGGTCAAGAGAATCTTTAAGAACAAAGCTGGAGGACTTTACACCACCATATGGTAAGACGTATAAAACTATAAGAAATTCTAATGGGGCATTTATTTAGTTTATTTAATCAAAGGAACTATATTAATATTCCATGAGTAAGGGCATGTAAATAGATTGGTACAAAACATTTAAAGGCACTGAATGACTCTTTTAAAAAATGTCTGTGTATAATCTTCTTGGCAAATGAAAAAACATTTAGTTTAATGATATGATTTGGCTGTTTTCAAATATTGGTCTTGGGACAGTTTTATAAAACCACATGTGTTTTGTTTCATCAGACAATATACTTAGAAAATAAAATGATTGTAAATCAAATTCTGTAAAACAAGTTAGTAACATAATAAATATATAGTGAATAAATAATGTACTGTAAATAAGGGATATGTATCAAGGAGTATAATGATTCCTCAGCAAATAAACTTTTGATATAACTCATCAGTTAAGTTGATTAGTGGAAAATACCATGAAGTATCAGTATATGTTCTTGAAAGCATTGGTAAGATTCCATAGCCAATAATGTAAGAACAAGACAAAACAACAAATACAGAAGAAAACTGCAACAATATTTAAATAAATACAATTTCTCAACCTAGTAAAATGTACTTCTTAAAAGCCTAGAGTTCACAAGGACCCATGTAATGATGTGTACATAATCTGTGGCTTACAATATTAATTGCATATTCCTTTCTCCAAAAAGGGTGTTCTACATGTGCTATACTAGAAGAATCAATGAAAGATATGAGCCTAGCACATCAGATTCTTTACCAGCATTACCCTTAATATTGCCCAGTTATTTAATTTATTTTTTTTTATTCATTAATTCTCACTAGTTCAGTGAATATTTATTGAGAACGTACTTTTTGCAACATACTACATTAAGTATGGGTGCAGATAAAAGACAAATTAGATATAGAACTTGCTTTCTAATACCTTCTAAAATTATATTACCAGGGAGTGGTTCAGTAGGTTAAGTGTCTACTTCTGGCTCAGGTCATGATCCTGGAATCAGGATCAAGCCCTGTGTGGGGCTTGCTGCTCAGTGGGGAGTCTGCTTCTACCTCTCCCTCTGGGTCCCCTTCACCAGCCCTTCCTTGTTCTCTCTCAAGTAAATAATTAAAACCTTTAAAAAAATAAATAAAATAAAATTATATTACCTATGTATTTGTATTTCATAAGCACATATTTGTATTTCATAAGCACATATCCATATTCATGTGCATTTTTTATCAGGGGAACTGATAATTTTGATACTGGTACATAAGTGTGTATATTTGTGTGTGTGTGTTTGTATAAGTAAATGAGGGCAATGGTAATAAATTAACTGAATTGACATACAAATCTAAAATTAAAATGTCCTGTCCAAAGCCATAAATATAGTTTTTATTTTTAAAAATATTTCTGAATAATTATCCTCATATGTTTGTAAGTAATGAAATTCACTAAGTGAATATATGAAAACATGTGGTAAAACAAGTTTGTATGTCAGCTTATTTTGATAAATTTTATTTGGAACAAACACTTGTCTCTGAAGTTGAATAAAATAATTCAATATTTTCTCATCAAGACAATAAAGATAATATGTACTTTAAATTTAATGGTACTTTTAGAATCCGTAAAGTACAAAATATCTTAGGATGTATATTTATAATTATTATTTTATTAATCTGTCCCTTTGGGTGAATATTCTAACTTAATTTTGACCAAATTAAATGCCAGAAACAATATATTATATTTCATATGTTACTACCTACTAAAATCATAATGCTGATTTATTGCTGTGATCTTCTATTTAAAGCATGAACAAGAACTATTAAACTCTCATTCCAGAAGGGAAATTTTTATTATTAACAGATGCATTCTAACTGGGGAGTCTCACGCTGCTGTGAAATATGAGTCTTACTTCAAGTTGCATTTATTCATTACGTGTGTACAGGGACCAAGAGGTGGCTCAGCTCTGGGCCTAGGCTGTATTCTTGGCTCCTGTTGTCATCAGCTCCCTAAGTGATTCTGCTCCCCTAGTCCCCAGTGATCTGCCCATTGTTATATTTCTTCCTGTGTAAACACTATTTTACCAGTATAGATGAGCATTCTCTCCTCCTTCCTACTTTGCTCTAATAAAATACCCATTTTTCACAAACAGGAGGACATTCATTTTTCCCACATCATTTTTCAAGTACCAAATCATGGCATTTCAAATTTTAAGTAAACAAAAAGTCCAATTTTTCATAGTGACAGCAACTGCATTGATGTATGAACCTGAAACACCAAATGACTTATTCCTGATGATATTCGAAGAAGCCCCTCGTATTTCTAAAACACGTCAAAATGATTTGTTTGGGCATTGCATTATAGCCCTTGTTTATGTAAGTTCTTAATAGGCTATGTTTCATTATCGGAGGTATAAGTCCCTGTTATAAATTAGATTCCATCTACTTAAGTATCCTCATTATAGGTTCAAAGGACAGATAATGCCAAGTACTCTGTACTTAAATAAATCTCATAAGCTTACAAGCTGCCCGACTGACATACTGAAATCTTGGAAGCAGTAGAAACAATGACAAACATGGAACTTCACTTTTTTTTTTTTTTAACCTTTAGAGTGAGCTGCAATACAAGTGTCTAGACGATCTTCAAAATGGACAGAACCTGTTTTCTTGTCTGGATATCCTGAGAGAGAAAAATAAGTGTCACAGCAATTGTCTTTTCGTTTTGTTGCAGTCAAAGAACCATAGGGATATGTTTTAAGAAGAAAGTACTTGTACCCGTCAACATAATACTATGCCTGTGTGAGTGGACAGTGATAAATGAAAAGGTCTGTAAAAAGCAAGTGTTCACTTTGGATCTGAGATTTCTACCTTCCCAGAGTGATTTGCTAGGACCCCATGGCTTACTGGGTGCCAAAAAGTACTCATTATTTTTTTTCCCATGACTCTAGTGGAGTGTAATGATACTGTTCAGTGGCTAAAAGGTTAACCTAGAATTAGGATGCATATATTGTGAAATCCACATTTACTTTTTCTTAATCTTTGTGGGGTTTGGGGGAGGGGCAACTCAAGCCCTAATTTAATGTTTGTGTTGATGTAATTGATATATGATAACTGCACATATTTAAAACATACAACTTTTCATGCTTTGACGTGTAGACACCAACGAATTCCATCACTAGTAGTATAGTGAACATACTCATCACCCCAGAAGTTTCCTTATGCTGCTTTGTAATTACTCCTCCTGCCTCTCTCTGCTGCTCTCCTATTGTTCTAGGAAACCACTGACCTACTTTTTATTAATATAGATTAGTTTTTATTTTTTGAAATTTTATGTAAATGGAATTATACAATAAACAAAACATATACAAAAGATAAAAATGTATGTATTTGGAGGGGGGCTCTGCTTCTATACTAAACATAATTATTTCAGGAATTATTCATGTTGCTTTATGTATTGTTTGTTCCTTTTTTTTTTTTTTTTTTTTAAATATTCCATTCATCTATTCGGCAGACAGAGACCACAAGCAGGCAGAGAGGCAGGCAGAGAGAGAGAGGAGGAAGCAGGCCCGCCGCCGAGCAGAGAGCCTGATGCGGGGCTCAATCCCAGGACCCTGGGACATGACCCGAGCCGAAGGCAGAGGCCCCAACCCACTGAGCCACCAGGCGCCCTTGTTTGTTCCTTTTATTGATAAGTAGGATTCCATTTTGTGGGTAATCCACAATTTGTTTATCTGTTCTCCTGTTGATGAACGTTTGGGTTTTTTTTTTTAAGTTTTTAACTCTATTACTCGTAAAGCTAGTATGAACATTCCTGTACAAACCTTTCCAACAACAGTTTCTTTTTTTTTTTTTTCTTAGTGTTAGTTATATATGTTAGGTATACACTTAACCTTTTTAGAGGCTGCTAAATTGTTTTCCAAAGTAAATATACTATTTTACATTACCATCAGAAAACTCTGAGAGTTCCAGTTTCTCCACATCCATGTTACATGTCACTTGTATTGTGAACTATTTAACTGTAGTCATTCTAACATGTGTAATAGAATTCCATTGTGATATTAATGTGCTTTCCCCAGGATTTTAGTGAATTGTCTATTCTAAATTTTGCCCATTTTTATTAGGTTGTTGCTGCTCATATGAGGTTGTAACATTATATATTCTAGATGTAAATCCATTATCAGATACAGGCTTAACAAATATTTTTCTTCCAGCTTATGCCTTGGCTTTTCATTAATTTAATAGTGTGTTTCAAAGAATTTTAATATTTTGATATACTACAATTTAACATTTTTTATGGGTCCCAGTTTTAGAGTCAGAAATGAGTGTCTGTCAAAGAGAATTTAAATATTATTATAAATTACAATTCATTTTTATGGTTTTTAAAAATTTAATTTATTATTATTTTTTCAATGTACGAAAATTCATTGTTTATGCACCACACCCAGTACTCCATGCAATACATGGCCTCCATAATACCCACCACCAAGCTCACCAAACCCCCCGAGCCCCTCACCTCCAAAACCCTCAGTATGTTTCTCAAAGTCCACAGTCCCTCATGGTTTGTCTCCCCCTTTGATTTCCTCCAACTCTCTTCTCTTCTCCATCTCCCAATATCTTCCATGTTATTCCTTATGTTCCCTAAGTAAGTGAAACACTTTGATAATTGACTCTCTCTGGTTGACTTATTTCACTCAGCATAATCTCTTCCAATCCCGTCCATGTTAATACAAAAGGATATTCATCCTTTCTGAAGGAGGCATAATACTCCATTGAAGGGCCTTCATTGTAATTGATTCTCCAGGGTGTCTTTGCATTGCTCCATTAAAATGGTATTGTTGCTATGATGGTACTTCTTAGCAGGGATGTTCTAAATAAATGATTAATAGGTAAAGCAGTAAAAATGTAATTTTTGCTGTGAAATTAGCCAGTGCATGGGACCTCAAAGCTGCTAAAACAAAACAAAACAAAATAAAATGTTCAAGTTATTCTTTCTGACAGAATCTCATCTAAGATGCTAACAAGCTAGGTTGCTAACATGAATTCATGGCAGTATATGATGTAATCTATCAATATCACCATTAAATTCTTTACATTGCTTTTAATTTGCAAATACACCAGAGTGCTTTAGAATTTAGGACAAAGTCCTGAATGTTGTGTTACTACCTCTTCTTCTTCTTTTTTTTTAATTTACTTTAATTCTTTTCAGTGTTCCTATATTCATTGTTTATGTACAACACCTAGTGCTCCATGTAATACATGCCCTCCATAATACCCCCCACCAAGTACCCCAACCCCAACCGCACTCCCCTCCCTCAGTTTGTTTCTCAGAGTCCAGAGTCTCTCATGGCTTGTCTCCCCCTCTGCTTTCCTCCAACTCACTTCTCCTCTACATCTCCCAATGTCTTCTGTGTTATTTCTTATGCTCCACAAGTAAGTGAAACCATTTGATAATTGACTCTCCCTAGTTGACTTATTTCACTCAGCTTAATCTCTTCCAGTCCCATCCATGTTGGTACAAAAGTTGGGTATTCATTTTTTCTGAAAGAGGCATAATACTCCATATATATATGGACCATATCTTCTTTATCCATTCATCCGTTGAAGGGCATCTTGGTTCATTCCACAGTTTGGCGACTGTGGCCATTGCTGCTATGTACATTGGAGTACAGATGGCCCTTCTTTTCATTACATTTGTATCTTTTGAGTAAATACCCAGTAGTGCAATGTCATGGTCATAGGGTAGCTCTATTTTTAAATTCTTTTTATTTCTATTATTATTTTTTTATTTTTTCCTTTTTTTAATAACATATAATGTGTTATTAGCCCCAGAGGTACAGGTCTGTGAATTGCCAGGTTTACACTTCACAGCACTCACCGTAGCACATACCTTCCCCATATTTTTACTTCTTAAGGAATCCCCACACTGTTTTCCAAAGTGGTAGCACCAACTTGCATTCTCACCAACGGTGTAAGAGGGTTCTCCTTTCTCCACATCCTCTCCAACACTTGTTGTTTACTGTCTTGTTGATTTAGGCCATTCTCATAGGTGTAAGGTAGAATCTCAGTGTGGTTTTGATTTTAATCTCCCAGATGGCTCATGATGATGAACATTTTTTTCATGAGTCTGTTAGCCATTTTTATGTCTTCTTTTGAGAAGTGTCTGTTCATGTCTTCTGCCCATTTGTTAACATGATTATCTGTTTTGTGTGTGTTGAGTTTGAGGAGTTCTTTTTAGATCTTGGATATCAGCCCTTTGTCTGTAGTGTCATTTGCAAATATCTTCTCCCATTCCGTGGGTTGCCTCTTTGTTTTGTTGACTGTTTCCTTTGCTGTGCAGAAGCTTTGATCTGGAGGAAGTCCCAAAAGTTTATTTTCATTTTTGTTTCCTTTGCCTTTGGAGACATATCTTGAAAGAAGTGGCTGTGGCCAATTTCAATGAGGTTTATGCCTATGATCTCCTCTAGGATTTTGATAGATTCCTTCCTCATGTTGCAGTCTTTTATCCATTTTGAGTTTATCTTTGTGTATGGTGTAAGAGAATGATCGAGTTTCATTAGTCTACAGATGGCTGTCCAATTTTCCCAGCACCATTTACAGAAGAGACTGTCATTTTTCCATTGTATATTTTTTCCTGCTTTGTTGAAGGTTATTTGACCATAGAGTTGAGGGTCCATATCTGGGCTCTCTGCTCTGTTCCACTGGTCTATGTGTCTGTTTTTGTGTCAGTGCCATGCTATCTTGGTGATCACAGCTTTGTAGGAAAGCTTGAAATCAGGCAACATGATGCCCCCAGTTTTGCTTTTCTTTTTCAACATTTCCTTAGCAATTCGGGGTCTTTTCTGGATCCATTCAAATTTTAGGATTGTTTGTTCCAGCTCTTTGAAAAATGCTGGTGGAATTTTTATTTGATTTCAGGATGGCACTGAAAGTACAGATGGCTCTAGGCAGTATAGACATTTTAACAATGTTTATTCTTCTGATCCATGAGCATGAAATGGTCTTCCATCTTTTTCTGTCTTCTTCAATTCCTTTCATGAGTGTTCTGTAGTTCTTGAATACAGGTCCTTTACCTCTTTGGTTGGGTTTATTCCCAGTATCTTATGGTTCTTGGTGCTATTGTAAATGGAATTGATTCTCTCATTTCCCTTTCTATATTTTCATTGTTGGTGTATAAGAAAGCAACTGATTTCTGTATATTGATATTGTATGCTGCCACATTACTGAATGGCTGTATGAATTCTAGTAGTTTGGGGATGGAGTCTTTTGGGTTCTCCGTATAAAGTATCATGTCATCTGCAAAGAGAGAGAGTTTGACTTCTTCTTTGCCAATATAAATACCTTTTATTTCTTTTTTGTTGTCTGGTTGGTGTTGTTAGTTCTTATAGTACTATGTTGAACAATAGTGACAAGAGTGGACATCCTTGTTGTGTTCCTGATCTCAAAGGGAAGGCTGTCAGCTTTTCCCCATTGAGGATGATATCTGCTTCATAAAAAGGGTCTGGAAGTTTTCCTTCTGTGTCTATCTTTTGAAACATCTTCAGGAGAATAGGCATTATTTCTTCTTTGAATGTTTGGTAGAATTCTTCAGGAAATCTGTCAAGTCCTGGGCTCTTGTTTTTTGGGAGGGTTTTGGTCACTGCTTCAATCTCTTTACTAGATATTGGTCTATTCAGCTTGTCAGTTTCTTCCTGATTCAGTTTTGGAAGTTCATAGGTTTTCAGGAATGCATCCATTTCATCTAAGTTGCTTACGTTATTGGCATATAACTATTGATAATAATTTCTGATGATTGTTTCTATTTCCTTGGTGTTAGTCGTGATCTCTCCCTTTTCATTCATAATTTTATTAATTTGGGTCCTCTCTCGATTCTTTTAGATTAGTTTGGCCATTGGTTTATTGATTTGATTTTGTTGATAAGCTGGTTTTTGAAAAAACCACCTTCTAGTTTTGTTGATGTGTTCTACTGGATCCCTAGTTTCTATCTCATTGATCTCAACTCTAATCTTGATTATTTCCCTTCTAGTGTATGGGGTTGGCTTAATTTGTTGTTGATTCTCCAGTGCTTTAAGGTATAAAGAGAGCTGGTGTATTCTGGATTTTTTCAATTTCTTTGAGGGACGCTTGTTTGCCTATGTATTTCCCCCTTAGGACCGCCTTTGCTGTATCCCATAGGTTTTGGACCTAAGTGTATTCATTCTCATTGGTTTTCATGAATTGTTTAAGTTCTTCTTTGATATCCTGGTTGATCCAAACATTTTTAAGGGTGGTCTTTAATACATAAGGAAGGTCCATCAGAATAATGTAAGACCTGTCCACAGAAACCTGGCAGGCCAGAAAAGCCTGGCAAGTCATATTCAGGACACTAAATGAGAAAAACATGCAGTGAAGAATAATTTATCCAGCAAGGTTGACACTCAGAATTGATGGAGGGATAAAGAGCTTCCAAGACTGACAAGGTTTAAAATTCTATGTGATCACCAAGCCGGCACTACCAGAAATATTAAGGGGGTTTTATAAAAGAAGAAAGAACCCAAGAGTGACATAGAACAGAAATTTCCAGAGACAATCTATAGAAACAAGGACTCCACGGGCAACAAGATGTCGATAAAAACACGTCTTTCAATATTCACTCTCAAGACGAATGTCCTAAACACTCCCATAAAATGGCACAGGATTGCAGATTGGATAAAATCACAGGACCCTTCCACATGTTGTCTACAAGAGACCCATTCGGAACCTAAGGATACATCCAGATTGAAAATGAAGGGATGGAGAAACATCTTTTATGCCAATGGGCCTCAAAAGAAAGCTGGGGTAGCGGTTCTCATATCAGAAAAATTAGATTTTAAACTAAAGACTGTAGTCAGAGATAAAGAAGGACACTACATCATTCGTAAAGGGTCTATCCACCAAGATCCAACAATTGTAAATATTTATGCCCCCAATATGGGAGCAGTCAACTACATAAGACAACTGTTAATCAAGATAAAGAGTCATATTGATATGAATGCATTAAAAGTTGGAAGTCTTAACATGCCACTCTCAATAATAGACAGACCATTCAAGCAGAAAATCAATAAAGAAACAAGAGTATTGAATGTCACATTGGACCAGATGGACCTCATAAATATATACAGAACAATTCACCCTAAAACAACAGAATACTCATTCTTCTCAAGCACCCATAGAACTATCTCCAGAATAGACCACAAATCAGGGCTCAACCAATACCAAAAGATTGAGATTATTCCCTGTGTATTTTTATGGTTTTAGAATCATATGTAAGAAGGGTTTGCTTAAGCCAAACTTTTAGAATATTATACATTTAGGTTTAATTTATATAAATGTTTGTGTATGTTATCAGGATTGATTTAAATTAGCTATTTACATATGGATATCAGTAAAATTTGTTGTTTATGCATTTTTGCCTGAATTGGTTTGCAAACATGTTTGAAAATCATATTCTGACAGTTATAAATACATGTCATATATGTATAGGTATTTTGGGAAGTCTGCATTCAGGGAAACTGATATAATTTGGTCCTATGAAATATAGTACTTTAGAATAAACTGTATAGTAAATAAAGCTTACAATGCAGCTTCATGCGAAGTTTTAAAGTTAGTTATTATTTATCCTCCCAGTTTGTTTTCATTTTTTAAAGTTGTTTCAACTTTTTTAGGGCTTTTGCTTTTCGGTGTGATTTTCCTTTAAAAAAAAATTGCTGGGATTGTGATTGTGATTGTATAGAATCTATAGATCAGTTTTGGAAGAATTAATATCTGAAAGATATTGGTCCTTACTCATAAACTCATAGACTCATATATCTTTCCATTTATTTAGGTCTCCAATTCCTCAGCAATGTTTTACAGTTTTCTGTGAATAGGTTTTTTAATATCCTTTGTCAGACTAATCCCTAAGTATTTTGCCTTTGTTGGTATTAAATGGCATTGATTTTCAAAAATATATATCTGACTTTTCTTGCTAATATGTAGAAATAAAATTTTGTTTTCAGAAATCTTGTTAAACTCACTTATTCATTCTGGTAGCTTTTTTGTAGACTCCATCAGATTTTCTACATTGATGATCATATCATCGTGTATAAAGATCATTTGTTTAGGATTTTTGCATGTAAGTTCATGAAGGATATTGGTTTGTAATATTTTTTTCTTCTGCAGTGTGTTTGCATGATTTTAATATCAGGATAATGTTGGCTCCATAGAATTCTTTAATTTCCTCAAAGAGCTTGGGCAGAAATATATTTTTTTTCTTAAATATTCATTAGAGGTTATCAGTAAATCCACTTGAGCCTGGGGTTCTTTTTGTAGGATGGTTTCTAACTATAAATTTGACTGCTTTAAATTATGTAGGTTATCTGTGTATTAAAATTTATTTGAAGGAATTTGACCATTTCACCTAAGTTGTCCAATTTACTAGCATAAAGTTGTTCATAATTTTCTTTTACTATTCTTTTATTATCTGTATCTGTATAGTGATTTCAACTCTGTCCTTCCTGGTTTTGTTACTATTTGTTTTCTCTCACTTTTCCCTGATGAGTCTGATTAGAGCAAGGATGGGCTAATGTCTTTCTATATAAAATCAGATAGTAAATATATTAGGCTATGGCCCACATCAGGTCTCTGTTATATGTTTCTCTTTTCCTCTCCTCTCCTCTCTTCTCCTCTCCCCCATCCCTTCTCCTCTCCTCTCCTCTCCTTTCTTTTTATTGTAAAAAACGCCTAATATAAAATCTGCCCTTTTAAAAAACTTATAAGTGTGCAATACAGTATTATTAATATATGCACATTTTTATATAGCAGATATCCAATACATTTTTTTTTTATCTTTCCTGACTAAAACTCTATATCCATTGAATAACAGCTGTCTGTTTCCCCTGCCCCAGTCCCTAGAAACTGTCATTTTATTTCTGTTTCTGTAAGTTTGACTAAGTTAGCTACTTCATATAAATGGAATCATGCAGTGTTAGTCTTTCTGTGATGGTTTATTTATTTCACTTAACATACTATTCTCATGACTCATCCATGCTATAGCATACAGCAGGAACTAATTAACAAGAAAACAAAACTCAATTTAAAAATGGGCAAAGAACTTGAATAGACATTTCTGCAAAGACATGCAAGTACTCAACAGGTATAAGAATAGAAGCTTAATGGGGTGCCTGGGTGGCTCAGTGGGTTAAGCCTCTGCCTCCAGCTCATGTCACATCTCAGGTCCTGGGATCAAGCCCCGCACCAGGCTCTCTGCTCAGTAGGGAGCCTTCTTCCTCCTCTCACTCTGCCTGCCTCTCTACCTACTTGTGATCTCTCCTTCTGTCAAACAAATAAATAAAATCTTTAAAAAAAAAAAAAAAGAACAAAAGCTTAACATTACTAATTATCAAGGAAATCATGACAATTAGTAAATCAAAATCATGATACCACTTTTCACCTGCTAAGATGGCCATTATAAAAAAAAATAGATAATAATAGTGCTGTGCAGAGCAAGGAGAAATTGAAACACTTGTGCCCTATTGGTAGGAATATAAAATGGTAGGATTATAAAGCTGGTAGGAATTGAAAATACAGCCATTATGGAAAACAGTTTAGAGGTTCTTCAAAGAAATTAAATTGAACTACCACATAATCTAGCAATTCCTCATCTAAGTATCATTCAGAAAAATTAAAAACAGGATCTTGAAAAAGTTATTAGCAGTCCCATGTTCATTCATTGTCCACAATAGCCAAGAGGTAGAAACAAACTAAATGTCCATCAGTGGATAAATAGATAAATCGTGTTACATACATACAATGGAATATTATTTAGCCTTCAAAAAGAAAGAAACCTTTAAAGTTTTCTTTTTTTCATACCACAAAGGCCACTCAAAATAGACTGATGGCCAAATTTGGCCCCTAGCCAATATTTGCCAATTCGTGGACTCATTCATTTGTTGCTTTTCTCAAAGCACCACCTTTTAGTTCATTGATTTTTCTTTATTTTTCTATCTTTTCCAGTCCATTGATAATGACTCTGATCTTTCATATTTTCCTTTTTTAATTATCTTCAGTTGAATTTTTGTTACTTTTCTAGTTTCTTAATTAGCAGCTGAATTTATTTCTAATAGAGGTAATTATTAATATGTTATTCTTCCTAAGTTCTACTCTAGTGGCACCCCACATATATGTGGAATATGGTCTACCATCATAAATGTTCCACTAGACTTGAAAGAATATGTATTCTGCTGTTGTGTAGAATGTTTTAAAATGTCAGTTAGATCAAGTTGGTCAGTAGTGTTGCTCAAATCATCTATATTCCTACTGACTTTCTGGCTACTTGTTCTATCAATTGATGAGATAGGGGTTTTGCATTGTTTAGGTACAATTACAGATTTGTCTATTACTTCTTGCAATTCACCTTTTTGTTTCATGTGTTTTGAAACAATGTGTTATTATATACATAAACATGTTATTATAATAACATGTGTTATTATATACATATTTATTTTAAATTGTACTTTCTATTGATGAATTTATCCCTTTGTCATTAGAACATGACCTATTTTATTCTTATAATGTTCTTTACTCTAAAATTTACTCTATATAGTATCTATTTTATATTTGTGTTTAGTATTAATATAACCTTTTCAGCTTTCCTTTGCCTTGTGTTGTATATCATTTCCATCCTTTTCCTTTAAACTTACTTGTGTTTTTCATTTATTTTTATTTTTTTTATTTTTATTTTTGTGTGTGTGTTTTTCATTTTAAATTTAATTTCTTGTAAGCAGAATATAGCTGCATCTTGCATGCCTATCTAATCTGACACACTCTTTTTTTAATTGGAATGTTTTGACCATTCATTTTTATTGTGTGATTAATCTGGGTGGTCATGAATCTACCATCTTATTATTAGGGTTTTTTTTTATCCCCTCTGTATTATGTTTTGTTCCCCTCTTTTGCCATCTTCTTTTATATTGAGCATGGTTGTCTTTTTTTTATGCCTTACTGACTGTAACTATTTGTTTTGTTATTTTAGTGGTTACTTTTAGGGCTTATATTATACATCCTAAACATCATTGTTTACCATCAAGTTATATATACCACTTCATGTAAAGTATAGAAATCTTAAAATATACTCTCATTTCTCCACTAGCTATCCTTCAGTTATTACTCTTATGTATTTTGCTCATATGTTGTTAAACTCCCACAATACAATGACATATTTATTTAAATAGTTATCTGTTTTTTTTAATATAATTTTTTATTTTTTATAAACATATATTTTTATCCCCAGGGGTACAGGTCTGTGAATCACCAGGTTTACACACTTCACAGCACTCACCAAAACACATACCCTCCCCAATGTCCATAATACCACCCCCTTCTCCCAAACCCCCTCCCCCCAGCAACCCTCAGTTTGTGATCTGTTTAAAAGACTTACCTGATTTTTAAAAAGTCATATGTTTACAATATGTTTTTTTATTCTTCATGGCTTTGTCTGTACTCAAGTTTCCATCTTGTATTATTTTGCCTTCTACCAGAGGGCCTCAACTTAAATTTCCTTATAGAGCAGATCTACTTGTAATCAATACTTTCAGGCAGGTCTAGTACTCCCAAGGTCATTTTCTTTGAAGAAATTTTCAATGGTATTGTGTTTTAAACTTCATTATCCATATCATTCTCATTAATATGCATTAATACATTTTTTTTTTCTGTGATGCTCTTGGATCCTGTGAGACTGCTTAACTCACTTATTAATTCTTAGAGTATATAAACTTATATATTAATATAAGATTCTGGGGATTTTTCTATATATGCAACTGCAAATTATGTCATCTTCCCCCCCCCCCCGCCCCGTTTGGATGCCCTTTATTTCTTCTTGCCCTTATTGTTTAGTTTAGAAGTTCCAATAGGCTCGTTGAAAAAGGGTGGTTAGAAAGGACATCTTTGTTTGCTTCCAACCTTAAGAGAAAACACTCAGCATTTCATCAATAAATATAATATTAACTATAGAGAATTTTTGGAGATATTCTTTATTAGATTGAAGAGGTATGCTATTCCTAATGTGCTGGGTTTGATTGTTTTTTGTCATAAATGGTATTGGATTTTGTAAAATGCTGTTTATGTGTTAATTTATCATGTTATTATGTCAATTGATCAGTTTCTTTTTTAGCCTGTTGCTATTATGGATTACATTGATATTTTAGATATCAATGTAATGTAGATGCTGAATATTGAACAAGTCTTCCATACCTGGAGTAAATTCTACTTATCCTTGTTGTAAAATTATCTTTTTACATTTTTGGATTTTATTTACTAATATTTGTTAAGGATTTTTGTATCTAAGTTTATGAGAGATATTAACCTGGAGAGTTTTTTTCCTTCTATTATCATTGGCTGTCTTGTTTTTTGAGATATATATTTAATATATTAAATATATTTAATACTGATAATGAGTCTTAGGCTGATGGTTTTTTGTTTTGTTGTTTGTTTTCAGTAGTTTGAAGATGTTGCTCAACAGCATTATTTGTGATGAAAAATCTGCTGCCATCATTATGTTTGTTACTGTGTATGCAACTTTCCCTCCTTACAGATACTTTAAGGCTATGCCCTTAATTCTGATTTTGAGCAATTTTTGAATATGGTATACTTTGGTTTAGTGTTTTCATGTTTCTTGGTTTGGGTTCATTGACCTTGAATCTGTAGGTTTATTTTTGTCAGCAAATTTGTCAAATTTCAACTCTTATTCTTTCAATATTTTTCTTTCTTACCACTCTCTCTTCTCCTTTGGGAACTCCAATTACATGCATATTAGACTGTTCACTGATGTTTTGTTCATTTTAAAAAAATTTATTTTTCACCTCTCTGTTCCATGTTTGATAACTTATCCTACTATATGTTCAAGTATCTTTCTTCAGTCATGTCTAGTCTGCAATTTAGTTATATTTAGATGAAATTTAGTTTCATCTCAGACATTGTACTGTTTATTTCTAAAAGTTCAATTTGGATTTCTTTTTATCTTTCTTATCTGTACTTAACTGTGTAAACATGTTTAATACACTAATAGTAACTTTAATAGTAACTTTTTATCTCTATATTTTCTGGTTTTATATTTGTGCTAGTTCTGGATTCACTACAATTGATTAATTTTCAGCTTTGTAATGGGTCATTTTTCCCCTGCCTTTTTACATACCTGGTAATATATATATATATTTTTTAAAGATTTTATTTATTTATTTGACAGAGAGAAATCACAAGTAGATGGAGAGGCAGGCAGAGAGAGAGAGAGGGAAGCAGGCTCCCTGATGAGCAGAGAGCCTGATGCGGGACTCGATCCCAGGACCCTGAGATCATGACCTGAGCTGAAGGCAGCGGCTTAACCCACTGAGCCACCCAGGCTCCCATATACCTGGTAATATTTTATTGACCATGAGGCATTATGAATTTTAACCTTGCTGGGCTCTGGATATCTTTGTATTTTGATAAAAAATTTTGAATTTTCTTAAGGGACCGGGTTAAGTTACTTAGAAATAGTGATATCCTTGGATCTTGTTTATTTAGTGGAGGCAAAGCAGCAGTTATTCTCTCTACTTATGCACATTGCTTCAAAGTAATATTCCTTGAATTATGAGTTTTTTACTCTTACTGGAAAACCACATCAGGTGTAATTCCCTCTAATCCATTCAATGGTCTTTCCCCAACCTTAGTTTCTTCACACATATGCACTGATCAGGATTTTTGGATACCTTTTGAAGATCTTTATAGTTATCTTTACATGCAGCTCTCTTCTCCCTGGTTCTGTGCTTCAAACACTAGTTGTCTTGGTCTCCCTGGGCTCAGCTTTGTATCTCTCTTTCTCTTTCCGGAATTCTGTGCTCTGTCTGGGCTCCCCTGCCTGAATCACATTTGGTGTAGTCTATCAAAGCCATAACCTCATGCAGTTTTAGTGGTCACATCCTTTGCTTTCCATCTTTCCATCTTTCAGAGATCACTATTTTTTCCTGATACCCAGTGTCTTGAAAACCATCATTTCATATATTTTGTCTGTTTTCTCGTTGTTTCAGGGGGAAGATAAACCCAGTCCCTATTATTACATTTCTTGAAGCAGAAGTCCTTCTTCACTTCTTAATACCTATGTGACTTTGTGCAAGTCGTATCTTTTTTTCCGGAAAATGACAGTTTCTCTTTCACAGATACTATGAAACAATGCAAACAAGAATATTATATATTAAATCCGTGTTACATAGGGCATAGAACAAAGTATAGTCTCAATACTTGATTTTATTATCTAATTATATCATTATTATCATTTATTATTATAAATATATCATTTATTATCCAATTATATCTAATTATATCCTAAAAGGCTAGTAAATTTAATAAAACAACTGGAGGGCAATAAATATGTAAGCTTAAAATGTTTTTAATTGTTGAGCAAGAAATTCTAATTTTAGGATACTTTCCTAAAGAATTCATTAGAAATGAATAAAGATATATATGTGTAAAAGTATCAAGTGTTATTTGTAATATAGTGTTTCTACATGTCTCTAGTGTCTAATGTAAGAGTCTCTGTAAATAAATTGTAACTCATATACTTTACCCATTAAAAGTCATGTTCAATGACATGAAATTTCTGCTTCTTATGCAGAAAGTGAAAAACAAGTTACAAATATTAGTACAGTAAAATTTATCATTGTATGCCTTGAATTTTTTTAGAAGTTGCACACTAATATATTGTGTCATTGTATCTGAATGGTCAAATTATGGTTTGTTTTCCCTTCATTTTATATTCTCTATTTTGCAATATTTTACTAATTCATATATATTTTTCTGTAATGAGAAACTGAAAGTTTAATTTCTATCAGTGTAAAAGCAGAAGAACAACAGTGCTCTTTGTGAAAGTATTCTGACATCATATTGGATTTGATACTAAATCTCTATTCAGGGATATCTCTGATAAATTTTTTACTCTGATAAAATTATATTTTACAAATATAAAAAGTTGCCCTTAAAGGAAGCAAGAAATTAGTTTTCTTTGGGCAACTAGTCCAATGGGCAACTAGTTTTCCACTCTTCATTTAAAAATATTTTATAATTTGAGTTACCAAAAACTAAGCAAATTCTTCAGATATGAAACAAATAATCTATTGATGTTTTATGAGAAATACTAAAGTGACTTGTTACATGACTGAGTAACAACAACATACTCTAGAATTGAGAAGCATAGCATCAAGTCATAGTCCTGGCTATTATCTCCTAAGTGATCTGAACAAGGTCCTTAGCTTTACTCAACCACTGTTTTCTCATTTGTATGTATAAAATCTCTACATTATGGTTGTGGTATAGATTAAACTAGAATAACAAAAATATGATTTAGACAATATTCTTGGGGCACCTGGGTGGCTCAGTGGGTTAAAGCCTCTGCTTTCAGCTCAGATCATGATCCCAGGGTCCTGGGATCGAGCCCACATCGGGATCTCTGCTCAGCAGGAAGCCTGCTTCCCCTCTCTCTGTCTCTGCCTGCCTCTCTGCCTACTTGTTTGTGATCTCTGTCAAATAAATAAATAAAATTTAAGAAAAAAAAGAACATTCTTAATGCATAATTGATATTATTATCAAAGGGTTCAAATCGTCTCTGTCATATGCTTGAGTCAGTATTTTTTAGACCATTTGTATCAGAGTTTTCAGAGAAAGACAACCAATTGTATGTATATATGTATGTGTGTATACATATATATGCATATGTGTGAATATATATGTTTATTACTCTATACACACACACACACACACACACGCATGCACGCACACACACAAAGCTGGTTGATACAGAGAGAGAGAGAAAGAGAGAATGAGAAAGAGGAGATGAGGACCAGCCAGGAAAATTTGAAATCTGTATAGCAGGCTGGAAATCCAAGTGGTTTTTTTGTTGTTGTTGTTGTTGGGTTTTTTTTTGGGGGGGGGGGTAGTCTTGACACAAAATTTTCTTCTTTCCAGAAAATCTGTTTTTACTCTTAAGACTGAACTAACTGGATTCATTTGATTGGATGTGACACACCCACATTAGAAAGGCTGATCTCTCTTACTTTGACAGCTGATTGTAATTGTTAACCACATCTACAAAATACCTTCACAGCAACACTTAGATTGGTGTTTGATTAAATAACTGGTGTTATGGTCAAGCCAAACTGACACATAAGAAACGTCTGGAGGTTCTTTTGGAGAGGGAGAGATCTGGAAGGGCAGTTACTACAATCTCTTTTAAAAATGAGCCTTTTCTCTTTAAAAAAGAGTTTTAAGATCTAAGAAGTAATTAGAAATATAGAGTGTACATTCTGTAAAGTGATTTGGTTACACATAATAATACATTTAAGTTAGGAAGTATTTCTAGAGAAGGAGGCAGAACTTAAGAGTCCAGGAAGACTAAGACAACTGGTATTTGAAGGAAAGAACCAAAGAGAAGAGAGCTGCACATAGAAAAGCATGCAAAGCATAATAAAGTATTTTTAGTAATATTAATATTAGCTGACTTCTTGAATTCTTACCATATGGTAGGCTGTACGATAGTATTTATGGAGCTAAGATTTAGAGAGCTTATGTAACTTGTGTAAAAATGCTATAGCTTCTGTGATATTTCTAGGATCCACCCATGCTTGTCCCACTGCGGTAGATGGTATTTTCTAAAAAATAATAATAGCCATAATAATAGCTCTAGTTCCCAAGCTTTTCATGAATATTGCCATTATCCCATAAAGGGGCAGATTTTCTTTCCTCTTCCTTTGAATCCAGATGGGCTTGTTATCTGCTTGTAACTAACAACTCTGCTGAAATGAGGCTGCATGATTTCATAGGCAGAGTCATAAAAGGCAATGGAGCATCTTTTACCTGGCCCACTGGAATATTCATGCTTATATTCAGCTGCCATATAAGCAATCAGACTCTCCTGATTCTGTTATACTGTGAATAAGCCCGAACTATCACTTGTGAGATACACATGATGAAATCTTAGGGAAGTATGAAGGTAGAGTAAGATTTCCAGCCAGCACTCCTAAGGTTTAAGTCCTATCTGACTGCACATAGCTGAGATACCTGAAGCCAGACTACCCAAATGAGTCCTATCAAGAACTATGAAAAGTCTCACCCTACTTTCAAGCTAACAAGTTAGCCTCTGCTACAATTCAAAGATGCTGGAAGGAAACAACAATTTCTAAGAAAAAGACCAAGGACTTTATTACCCATGGCATGGTAAGCACTAGAAGATGAACTTCGTGTTGGCATCAGTTCATCTTATTTAACCAGTGTGTAAATGAATGATAATGGAGTTGTCCAGATGTTACACACACCATGGCTTTGAGTCACAGATGAGTAATGCAGACTTAGGAACTACCCCTCTCATTAGTCTTATGAAAGGACTGCTAACAAACTTGCCCAGACTGCGCAGAGGGGGACATTATCTTTATTGCCCTGATCAGAAAACGCATGTGCCCTCTGTCTCAAAGGGAGACACTCTATCTATATTCTCAGGATCGCTGCTATACAAACACCCTTGGAAAAATGGTATGAAACAAAGATGTCAATGCTTCTTGTTCTGAAGGGAAGAAATGAAAGAGACATGGAGAACTGTCTTCCAATAAACTCTTCCAAATTTTTGACATTCTGATATGGTGAGAAATAAAATGAAATGAAATGTTGTTTTAAGCCCATAAGGTTAGGAGGGATCTGTAGGCTATAGTAAAAAGGGAAATACTATGTTTACATGTGGAGATCTTAGCAACTATAATTAATATGGATAGCTTTATCCAAATAGTAGGTATCAATTAACACCAAGGACCTGAAAGAATATAACATAAGAATAGTTAACCTTTGAGAGGAAGATGAAACTAAAGAGATTTAAAAATTATTCAGAACCCAGAGCATATCCAAGGTAGAATATTATATTACAGTATCACAAGTAATATCCAAGTATAATGGAAATGGGAAAAGAGAAATCAAGTCAAATATGATTCCAAAATCCAAGGCAAATTAATCAGATTGCACTCAGCTATGGCTGCTAAAGCAAATTATCACAGATTTGATGACTTTAAGAAAACAATGAATTTATTCTATGATAGCTCTGAAGGCAAGGTGTTGAAAATCAGTATTACGAGGCTGAAATCAAGGGTTTAACAAGACCAGGCTCCCTCCAGAGGCTCTAGCGGAGAATGTATTTCTTGATTCTTCCAGCATCTGGTGATGGCTAACATTCTTTGGTTTGTGGCCTTATCATTAAAATCTCTGCCTCCTTGTTAAATAACCTTATTCTTTTATTTACTGCTCTCTCATAAGGATGCATGTGATGGCATTTACACCCACTTCGATAATCTCCCCAACTCAAGATTTTTAACTAAATCCTGTCTGCCTAGACCCTTTTTCAATATAAATCAACATTTACAGATTCCAGGGATATAGAACTGATATCTTTGGGAGTCATTATTCTACCCACTGCATGTAGTTATAGTCATTAATTATTACAATGAAAATGCTGCAAAACTAACAATCAAAATCTCAACGACTGTAATTCAGCTAATTCCATGTGGATTCAGCTGGTTTAGGATGACAGTGGATTTATGGCCTTTAGGTTTGCTCCCTTTGTCTGTGTAACAAATGATGAGAACCCCCTGTCAGACTTCTTTCCCACAGAGTCACAAAACACATCTGCTCATGTTTTTACCCAGGAAGGAAACTTTTCTAGAAAAACTGAACTGTGCTACAGAAAAGACATACAGAATTAGCACGTTTTTAGACACTTTGGTGTCTACAGTGAAAAACCCAGCTCTTCAACCGATTATCATGCATTAAGCCAACTACCCACCAGTCAATATACAGTATCCTCACAGAGCTTCTAATACTTTAGAACTCCATTTTTAAAAATGAATAGGCACATTGATGTAACAAATATAGCACTCTGGGTACAATATGTTGGTAGTGGAGGAGCTATGCATGTGTGGAGATAGGTAGTACATGGAAACTCTCTACTTTCTGTTCAATTTTGTTGTGAATCTAAGGGTACTTTAAAAATGAGAACTATTTGTTCTTTGGGTGTTGAGTTTGTTAAGGGGGTAGGAATAGGGTGGTTGGGTTATGGACACTGGGGAGGGTATGTGCTATGGTGAGTGCTGTGAAATGTGTAAGCCTGATGATTCACAGACTTGTATCCCTGGGACAAATAATACATTATGTGTGAATAAAAATAATTTTAAAAACGAGTAGAACTTAAAAAAATAAGTTTTTCATGTAAAAAAATTAGGTTTATTAATTGAAAAAAGAATAGGTCCCCAAGGATCTCTAGTCATTTGAATTAAGATTAAGTGCAAAATAAATTAGAAAAGAAAGGAGATCAAATGCAATAAAGACAATCCCAAAATTATAATTAATATCTTTATAAAGATAAAACAAGATCCTCTATCAATGAAAGTATAAATATTATTTTTAATAAGGAACAACTAGAAAGAGGTAAACTCATGGAAATTTAAAATAAAGTAGTGAAGTTTGATAAAACTCAAAGTTTAGAAGATAAAGTAAAATAAAATTTTTACAAGGTAGAAGGAAGATAAATATAAAGACAGAGTCAATTTATAAAATTAAATATTTACCAGTATTTCCAGAATGAGAGAATAGAAAAAAAATCCAGCAAAAGTATCTGGCAAAGAAGATGTATTCCAATTAAGGACTTTTTTTTTTTTCTGTAAGACCAATGAAGTGCCTCACAAAACAAAAGTAGGGGGGCAGTTTCCTGATGGATTTACTGAGTTCAATCCCAGGAATAGAGAGGTTAGAAAATCTCTTGAGAATCATGGAAAGGGAGGGAAGAATAGTCTTAGATAATATGTCTAAATCTTTCTGAAGGGCTGGGGTTTCTTCCTGTTAAAGATATTTTTCCCTTGAACTTAGATGTGAACATATTCTTGGACAAAAACAACTTCTAACATCTAGGCTTCAAAGGACAGGGCAGCAACAAACCATACTCTGATAAATAGGAAGTCCTCTCTGAGGAATGAAACCCTTTGGTCCTTGAAGACAAAGGCAGTGGAAATCTTCCTGACAAGCTGTGAGGCAGGAAACAAGTTCTGTCTGAGAGGAGGACTTCTATTTGATGCAAATCAGCATAGAGCAATATGGAGCAAACCACAAAAATGTTGTCATTGATACTATGTGGAACTCCATCCTTCCTGAAGTACCTCAGTATCCCAAGCAACTAAGTATTCTTCCTTAGCGTCTTTCAAAACATTCCCTTCCCACTGACTGAACACTAAAAGAAAAGTGTACGCTACACTTGCCATAAAATATTAGTCATAAAATATCATAAATATCAATTTAATGATAAAAATTGCATACATACTGTGTTGACCTGATAGATAAACAGAAAGCTCTCCTGTAGATTCTTACTTGTAGAGACATAAGAATAGGTATATATTTTTACAGACAAAATAGAAATGGATTTTTCCTTTTCCCTTGTTGATCTTTGTACACCTACTAACTGGATTAGTCAAATAGGAAAGGGCAGTGGCACATTACAAACGATATCACTCCATTTGTTATAAGGGTTCCAAATGTAGAGTATGTGCTCTGAAAAGGATGTATATTAAAGTGACAAACTGATGGTTACCAGAATGAAGGTTGGTGGGAGGGTGGGTGAAGTAAGTGATGGGAATTAAGCAGTGCACTTGTTGTGATGAGCACCGGGTTCTTATAGAGGTACTGAATCACTGTATTGTACCTCTGGAACTAATACTACACCATATGCTAACTAACTCGAATTTAAATAAAGACTTTAAAAAATGAAAAATAATGTACATATTGTGATTACAGTTCATAGTACTGTATTATATAGCTGAAAGTTAAGAGTATATACTTAAAAATGAGAAAATGTATATTAAATATCACCAGAGGAAAGAAATAGTAATTTTGTAAAGTGGTGGAAGAGTTAGCTAACACTATGAGAGCAATCATTTTGTTATATATAAGCATATCATGTCCACACGTTACATATCTTAATCTTACACAAGGTCATTTGTCAGTTATATCTCAATAAAATTTAAAAATAATAATAAAAAGTAAAGCCAACAACCATGATGTGAAAGATAAGCATAGTGGGGTGTTTATTCAATATTTTATCTGTTCATTTACAATGTTAATCCTCTTTGAGGTTCCAGTCACTATGCTAGGAACTGTGTTCTATGCTTTGTTCCATTTTCAAAAAATCAAAAAAGACTGAAATGTCTTCAAATACTACTGTGCTTTTTTTGAACCCAAATGATAAAATTTAGTGACCTTTTTTTTTTTTTTTGAGAAAACTAAGGGCAAGTTGTTTTGAGTTTCAATGGACCTCTAGTATCCACCAAAACAAAAGTAACATAAGATGAGTGAAGTCTTTAAATGAAGTCCTCAGATCATTAATATTGCATTTTTAGTGGACTTTGAAAGTGAGGTGCCTTTTAAAAGGATTTTTTTTTTTATTCTTTCAAAGAAGAGAGGTAGTAGAAGAGAATAGCAGAGTGAGGCTTACTGAATTTGGAAACGATAATAATACTACTTTTACTAGTTCACTTTTTTAGAATGAATGACGCGTGCTCGCTTCAGCAGCACATATACTAGAATGAATGACGCAAAAAGAGAATAGCATATTGGACTCTAACTTAGTTAATGTAAATGCATGGCCAAATTTCACAGTTTCTATTGAAGATATCATAGAAGTTAGTAGGCAATACATACATTTAGAATCTAAGGTCATAATTTTCTTTCAAAGAAACTATAAACAGAGATTTTTATTTTCCTTTACAGAATTTAAAAAGGCAAATGAGTGAATGAGAGATAAAAGTAAGAAAACAATTTAATTAACTAGGGGGAAATATCCCTTTCTTTTTCAAAAAGACTGGAATTTCATGTCAGTGTCAAGTCAAGAACCCATAACTGACACTCTATATCACAATTTGAAGAACATTTGTTTTCTATTATCATTGTATGTATTCTCTTGAAAGAAGAAGCAAGAGAGTAATAGAACAAGTTTCTTAATAATTTGACTTACATTTGGACCATTAGATTCACTATTTTCTCAGCATCTCTCCCTCTCTGTAGTGTATGTAAAAGAGCTGCCTTCAGTACACTGAAACAATAAGGGGTATTTGCACAATAATGTAAATAATATAAATGAACACAGAAGAAAGGATTTTGTGTAGTTACATATTTGAGTTCTGATTTTGTGATATTTTAAAGTTATGTGTACACTGTATACCTATTTTTCTCTTTTGCTTGGGAAAAAAAATTTTCTTTTCTAAAAGAGGATTTTCTGTTCTTTTTTCACTTAAGAATTGATTACAAAACTGTAAGAAAACATGTCATGTTCTATTTATATACATTTTCTTAGATTCTTAGTATTTTTTATAAAGTTAAGGATAACATCTTAAAAATCATTAGTAAGACTTAAGTATACATAGTTTCACTTCAAAAATACTTATACCAAAATATGTAATACTTCAAATGTACTTTTACTTCCACTAATATATTTGTGGAGAAATAAAGTAATTTCAAATGGAGACTGTATATTACCAGATATAAACTATTATTAATCTTACTTACCTAATAATCTAAATACTAGAAATTTGTATTGTTTTATCAAAATGGCTATAAGTCTATTAATTAATTAATTTATTCAGTAATCATTAAAAAAAAATTATACCTATGCTAGCCCAGACACTAGGTAAAATATGTTCTCATATTTTGAAAAATTTATCAACTAGTAAGAAAGACAAAACTGTATTTTGAGTTGACAATTATTATAGTAATTATAGTCATGTATTTGTAAGAGACAGGGGACATATGAAAATAAACATGGGGTGCCTGGGTGGCTCAGTAGGTTAAGCCTTTGCCTTCAGCTCAGTTCATGATCTCAGGGTCCTGGGATCGAGCCCCACATCGGGCTGTCTGCTCAGCAGGGAGCCTGTTTCCCCCCCACCTCCGCCTGCCTCTCTGCCTACTTGTGATCTCTCTCTCTGTCAAATAAATAAATAAAATCTTAAAAAAAAAAAAGAATATAAACACTATTACTATCTGAGTTTCTTTCTTTTTTTTTTGACATCACCTAAAATCAAAAGGATTACTTCTAATCAATTTGACTAATGCTAATTTTCTCATCTAAACTGGAATTTCAGCAAGAAGAGCAGGAGAAAAATATAAATGAGGTCATCTTTTATTAAAATTAATTCTAGAAACTATTTCTCCAGAAACCAAAACTTCATTACAAATGGGTAACTTTGTATATTTTTTCAATGGCATTTCAAGAGTCTGTCAAAATTATGTTTCTGTTTGATTTTTCTAATGATTGACTTAGATTGAATTGAATAACAATATAGTTTTTAAACTATAGGTTATTTAACAACACCAAAATGGCAAAAATGTTTCTCCTTCTTTTCTCTTCACTTACTCTTTCCATTATCTTCATTTTTTTTTCTTCTTCTTACTCTCTTTCCTCTTCTACTTCTTCTCCTTTCTCTCCAAAGGGACAAAGTATACATTAAAGGGACAAAGTGATGGGAATTTGGAGTTATTTCACCAGGAAAAGGTAGATGACCTAAAATTGCTATTACAGAGATCATCTTTGCCATGAATACTAAATGGTTGTTTTTCTATGCTGGCTAGAGTTTCTTTTTTACTGGTATTTCACAAAATTACAGAAATATATATTTTTAAAGCTAGATTATCAGAAGTAACCTAAATCCTTCATTTTGCAGTTGAGAAAAGAGAGGCTCCCAAAATGTTAGTGACTGCCTCAGTGTCAAACTGAATCCCATCTCTTCAGAAGTTCATTCACAAAAAATCAAGATCTTTATTAAAGAGGATGGAGGAGGCAAGGAAACAAATCCATGAAATTTGGCAGATGGTAAGTCCAGAATAGACCATTAGAATACCCAAATTCTGCTAAATAAACATTTATTTAAATATTTAAGTGTTTGTGTATCTATATGGCAATGAATTTAAAAATTTCAAATAGCTAAATAATTAAAATCACATTTTAAGCCATTTGGAATTTCCGAAGCAAAAATATTCACATGGTATTTTCTCCTTGAGTTGCAAGTAGTTTTTTTTCCCACTAATCTCATAGATTATAAATATGGATTGAGATGAAAACATTTACTGAACTTGATCAACTTTATGTTTTAGACAACTTAAAAATCTAATCCCAAAGCTAATCACGTTTCTTTATATCTTCCTTTTTAGAGAAACGTTTATGGTAGCTGCTTTCCTGTTTAAAACAAAATCAAAAAGCTAAACTAAAAGCATTTACCTACTTTTATTTTCAGCAGTAGTTTTTGTTTTTGTTTTTACTTTCCAAGGAAGTCACCTCTATTTCATCTAGTTTCTTTGCAACGTTCTTTCTCATAAAGTAGATTCTTACTTACTATATTTCAATTTGCATGTTTTTCTAAAATTGGAAATAAGCGGTCGGGGAAGTAGCATAATAGAAATTTGCTAGAAAGGAGGGTCAGCGTGACTTACTAAGGACGCTACTAACACCTTCTCTATTCCCAAATCCTATTGTTACCATAGAGACCCTAAAAGCAAATAATATCTTTTTACAGTTGCTAATCCAGCCTTTAGAAATACCTTGAAAATGCATATGACATGTCACCTCAGACAGGCTCTAGTGAAATTTGAAGAGGCACACAGGCAGGATTCCCAGAGAGGTGAGCATCTCATGGCAGGTTGGCGAACGTGACCTCAGCCCAGCTGATACCTCTCTTGTTTAACCCAGACTGGTGTCGTCATAACCTCAGCTTTGCCGTGCTGAAAAGATGGTGCATGATTAAAATAATGACAAATTCATTCCTTTCTTAAAGAACTTTTCTCCTTCTTCTTCTGGTTTGATCATATGCATATCCATAATAATGTTTTCCATTTCGAAGAATGAACGTTAAAATGGCTTCTGTAGCATGAGAGCTATCAGAATGCAGGCAGAAGAGGAATGCACTTTGTTCTTTTCTTTCAACCCTAGGAATATATTTGTATATGTAAGCGTGGATTTCAGGACCCAATTTTGTATCCTGAAAATTATAATATCTGACAACCCTCTTCCAGAAAAAGAGACAAAAAATAAAAGTATGGAATTGCAGAAGAAACTGAGTATTTATATAGAATGGGAGAAAGGGAGCCCTGGAAGGGGCTCATGAAAGGAGGATTTCACGAAGTTTAATTTCATGGGGTTCCTAGTAAACCCACTTCTATTTAGCTGATTATTTTGTCCTTTGGCAAAGTACCACCAATAGTTAAGTATATTTTATCATATTTCTTATTTCTGTACCCCTTAATTAAATGGAAGTATTCTTTTTGGTTTCTTTAACTTTTTTTTTTTACTTTTTTTAAAACCTTTTTTTTTTTAATTTCTTTTCAGCATAACAGCATTCATTGTTTTTGCACCACACCCAGTGCTCCATGCAATACCTGCCCTCCTTAATACCCACCAACTGGCTCCCCCAACCTCCCACCCCGTGCCCCTTCAAAATCCTCAGGTTGTTTTTCAGAGTCCATAGTCTCTCATGGTTCACCTCCCCTTCCAATTTCCCTCAACTCCCTTCTCCTCTCCATCTCCCCATGTCCTCCATGTTATCTGTTATGCTCCACAAATAAGTGAAACCATATGATAATTGACTTTCTCTGCTTGACTTATTTCACTCAGCATAATCTCTCCCATTCCCGTCCATGTTGATACAAAAGTTGGGTATTCATCCTTTTCTGATGGAGGCATAATACTCCATAGTGTATATGGACCACATCTTCCTTATCCATTCATCCGTTGAAGGGCATCTTGGTTCTTTCCACAGTTTGGCGACTGTGGCCATTGCTGCTATGTACATTGGGGTACAGATGGCCCTTCTTTTCACTACATCTGTATCTTTGGGGTAAATGCCCAGTAGTGCAATGGCAGAGTCATAGGGAAGCTCTATTTTTATTTTCTCAAGGAATCTCCACACTATTCTTCAAAGTGGCTGCACTAACTTGCATTCCCACCAACAGTGTAAGAGGGTTCCCCTTTCTCCACATCCTCTCCAACACACTGTCTTGCTAATTTGGGCCATTCTAACTAGTGTAAGGTGGTATCTCAATGTGGTTTTAATTTGAATCTTCCTAATGGCTAGTGATGATGAACATTTTTTCATGTGTCTGATTTGTATGTCTTCATTCTCCAATGAATCCGTCTGTCCATATCTTCTGCCCATTTTTTGATATAATTGTCTGTTTTGTGTGTGTTGAGTTTGAGAAGTTCTTTATAGATCCTGGATATCAACCTTTTGTCTGTACTGTCATTTGCAAATATCTTCTCCCATTCTGTGGGTTGCCTCTTTGTTTTGTTGACTGTTTCCTTTGCTGTGCAGAAGCTTTTGATCTTGATGAAGTCCCAAAAGTTCATTTTCGCTTTTGTTTCCTTTGCCTTTGGAGACATATCTTGAAAGAAGTTGCTGTGGCTGATATCAAAGAGGTTACTGCCTGTGTTCTCCTCTGGATTCTGATGGATTCCTGTCTCACATTGAGGTCTTTTATCCATTTCAAGTTTATCTTTGTGTATGGTGTAAGAGAATGGTCGAGTTTCATTCTTCTACATATAGCTGTCCAGTTTTCCCAGCACCATTTATTGAAGAGACTGTCTTTTTTCCACTGTATATTTTTTCCTGCTTTGTCGAAGATTATTTGACCATAGAGTTGAGGGTCCCTAAATGGGCTCTCTATTCTGTTCCACTGGTCTATGTGTCTGTTTTTATGCCAGTACCATGCTATCTTGGTGATCACAGCTTTGTAGTAAAGCTTGAAATCAGGGAACATGATGCTTCCAGTTTTATTTTTGTTTTTCAACATTTCCTTAGCAATTTGGGGTCTCCTCTGATTCCATACATATTTTTGGATTTTTTGCTCCAGTTCTTTGAAAAATGCTGGTGGAATTTTGATCGGAATGGCATTAAAAGAATAGATTGCTCTAGGCAGTATAGACATTTTAACAATGTTTATTCTTCCAATCCAAGATCATGGGATGGTCTTCCATCTTTTTGTGTCTTCTTCAATTTCTTTCATGAGTGTTCTGTAGTTCCTCGAGTACAGATCCTTTACTTCTTTGGTTAGGTTTATTCCCAGGTATCTAATGGTTCTTGGTGCTATTATAAATGGAATCGAGTCTCTAATTTCCCTTTCTGTGTTTTCATTGTTAGTGTATAAGAAAGCCAGTGATTTCTGTACATTGACTTTGTATCCTGCCATGTTACTGAATTGCTGTATGAGTTCTAGTAGTTTGTGGGTGGAGTCTTTTGGCTTTTACATATAAAGAATCATGTCATCTGTGAAGAGAGAGAGTTTGACTTCTTCATTGCCAATTTGGATACCTTTTATTTCTCTTTGTTGTGTGACTGCTGTTGCTAGGAATTGTAATACTGTGTTGAACAAGAGTGGTGAGAGTGGGCATCCTTGTCATGTTCCTGATCTCAACGGGAAGGCTGTGAGCTTTTTCCCATTGAGAATGATATTTGCTGTGGGTCTTTCATAGATAGATTTTATGAAGTTCAGGAATGTTCCCTCTATACCTATACTTTTGCAGAATTTTAATCAGGAACAGATGCTGGATTTTGTCAAATGCTTTTTCTGCATCAACTGAGAGGATCATGTGGTTCTTCTCTCTTCTCTTATTGATTTGTTCTATCACATTTATTGATTTGCGAATGTTGAACCATCCTTGTAACCCAGGGATGAATCCCACCTGGTCATGGCGGATAATCATTTTAATGTGCTGTTTAATCCTATTTGCTAGAATCTTGTTGAGAATCTTAGCATCCATATTCATCAGTGATATTGGTCTGAAATCTTCCTTTTTGGTGGGGTCTTTGCCTGGTTTGGGGATCAGGGTAATGCTGGCTTCATAGAAAGAGTCTGGAAGTTTTCCTTCTGCTTCAATTTTTTGAAACAGCTTCAGGAGAATAGGTGTTATTTCTTCTTTGAAAGCTTGGTAGAATTCCCCAGGGAATCCTTCAGGTCCTGGCCTCTTGTTTTTTGGGAGGTTTTTGATCACTGCTTCAATCTCGTTACTAGATATCAGTCTATTCAGGTTGTCAATTTCTTCCTGGTTCAATTTTGGGAGTTCATAGTTGTCCAGGAATGCATCCATTTAATCTAGGTTGCTTATTGGCTATAACTGTTGATAATAACTTCTGATGATTGTTTCTACTTCCTTGGTGTTAGTTGTGATCTCTCCCTTTTCATTAATAATTTTATTAATTTGAGCTTTCTCTCCTTTCTTTTGGATTAGTGTGGTTAGTGGTTTATCAATCTAATTGATCCTTTAAAAAAACAGCTTCTAATTTCATTGATACATTCTACTGTATCTCTAGTTTCTGTCTCATTGATCTCTGCTCTAATCTTGATTATTTCCCTTCTTGTGTGTGGAGTTCATTTTATTTGTTGTTGATTCTTCAGTTCTTTAAAGTGTAGAGACAGTTGTTGTATTCTGGATTTTTCAATTTTTTTGAGGGAGGCTTGGATGGCTATGTATTTCCCCCTTAGGACTGCTTTTGCTGTATCCCATAGGTTTTGTACCGAAGTGTCTTCATTCTCATTGGTTTCCATGAATTGTTTACGTTCTTCTTTGATCTCCTGGTTGATCCAAGCATTCTTAAGCAAGGTGATCTTCAGCTTCCAGGTGTTTGAGTTCCTTCCAAACTTTTCCTTGTGTTTGAGGTCCGGTTTCAAAGCACTGTGATCTGAGAATATGCAGGGAATAATCTCAATCTTTTGGTATTGGTTGAGTCCTGTTTTGTGACCCAGTATGTGGTCTATTCTGGAGAAGGCTCCATGTGCACTTGAGAAGAATGAGTAATCTGTTGTTTTAGGGTGGAATGCTCTGTATATATCTATGAGGTCCATCTGGTCCAATGTGTCTTTCAATGCTCTTGTTTCTTTATTGATTTTCTGCTTCGATGATCTGTCTATTACTGAGAGACATGTTAAGATCTCCTACTATTAATGTATTCATATCAATATGACTTTTCTTGATTAATAGTTTTCTTATATAATTGGCTGCTCCCATATTGGGAGCATAAATATTTACAATTGTTAGATCATCTTGGTGGATAGTCCCTTTTTAAGAATTATGTAGTGTCCTTCTGTATCTCTGACTACAGTCTTTAGTTTGAAATCTAGTTTGTCTGATATGAGAATTGCTACTCTGGCCTTCTTTTAAGACCCATTGGCATGAAAGATGCTTCTCCATCTCTTCACTTTCAGTCTGGGTGTATCTTTAGGTTCAAAATGGGTCTCTTGTAGACAACATATGGATGGGTCCTGTTGCTTTATCCAATCTGCAATCCTGTGTCATTTTATGGGCGCATTTAGGCCATTCACATTGAGAGTGATTATTGATAGATACGTTTTTATTGACATTGTATTACCTTTGAAGTCTTTCTGTAGATTGTCTCTATGTTTCTGTTCAACGATATTCTTAGGACTTTTCCTTTTTTATAGAACGTCCCTTAATATTTCCTGCAGTGTTGGCTTAGTGGTCTCATACTCTTTTAAGCCTTGCCGGTCTTGGAAACTCACTATCTCTCCATCCATTCTGAATGTCAGTCATACTGGATAAAGTATTCTTGGCTGCATGTTCTTTTCATTTAGTGCCCTGAATATATCTTGCCAGCCCTTTCTGGCTTGCCAGGTTTCTGTGGACAGGTGTGATGTTATTCTGATGGGCTTTCCTCTGTAAGTAAGGAGCTTCTTTGTCCTAGCTGCCTTCAAGAGGGCCTGCCTACAATTATAATTCTTCATTCTTAGTATTAAGTGTCTTGAGAACTTTCGAGAATCTATAATCTTGAGGGGAAACCGTTCTGCCTCTAGTACATGAACGCTGGTTCCATTCACGAGATTGGGAAAATTTTCATGGAGAACTTGTTCCACTATATCTTCTAGACTTCTTTCTTTCTCCTCCCCTTCGGGGATTCTAGTAATTCTGACGTTGGAACGTTTCATGGCATCATTTATTTCCCTGATTCTGTTTTCATGGCTTCTAAGCTGTTTGTTCCAGGCTTCCTTCTGATCCTTTTTATCTGTTTGTCCTCCAGATCACTAATTCTATCTCCTATCTCAGTTACCCTAGCTTTTAGAGAATTTAGATTAGATTGGAACTCATTGAGAGCATTGTGAACATCATCCCTGGTGGCCTTCAGTTCTGCCCTAATCAATTCCATTTGGTCATCCATGGCTTTCTCTAACCTAGCTATTGCCTGGATAATTGTTAGCCTGAATTCCCTTTCTGACATATTGTCTATGTTGATAGCCATTAGTTCTGTTGCAGAAGGCCCATCCTCTGAATTTTTCCTCTCTTGGGCATTCCTCCTCCTACTCATTTTGGTGAGAGATGGCTGAACGGATGTAGCTGGTTGTATCGATCGTGGTGCAGTCAAGGTGCACCCTGGAATGCTTCTGAGCAATCAGGAGTTCCTACCCAAATGAGAGAAAAAAGACAAAAAGTAAAAAAGAGAGAGAGAGAGACAGGTAAAAAATGTAGGATAAAAGAGAAGGCTCAGCCCAAATGGGCCCCAAGGTAAGATTTATGAAGTATACAAACAAAAACAGAGAAACAAAAAGACTGATAAAAGTACATGACAAGAGAGAGAAAAAAAAAAATATATATATATATATATAGGCAAAAAAGGGACCTTGTCAAAAAGAACCTGAAGTATAAGAACTATATACTATCAGGACAAACACAAATACACAGAAACACTGGCAGAAGAAAAAGATGGGAGAGTGGTTGTAAATTCGCAGTGTGGGCGAGGAAGGTTATTTTGATTCTTCCTGGATGTATCTTGATATCTTTGTTAAAGGACTCAACTTTCCTAAGATAAAGGGGGATTAAAAATTGGTTTACCTATAGGGGTAGCATTGATTGGGGAAAGGGTATTACCTTGAAGTTTATCTCCATATGAATATAAAAAATAAAAATAAAAAAAGAATAAACTAAATTAAACTAAAATTTTTAAAAAAATTAAAAAATAGAAAAGCAAAAGAAAACATGGGTATATGTATCAAAATGTTCAGGTTAAAAGGTTATTATGGAATTTGATGTACTGGACATCTCACTGTGATGACAAATACGTTAAAAAATTATCTATATAAAAAAAAATGAACCAGAATAGTGGGAATGAATTAAAAATAAAAGTTGTATCTATGAAGTAGTGGTCGTTGTTCTCTTGTGATCTTTTTTTTTTTTCTTTTTTTTTCCTGGGGGAGGGGCCTGCCATGTGGGTTTTCAGGCAGTGTTCCCTGAGTTAAGTCCTCCCACCCCCCTCAAGGGGGTGGGCTCTGAGGAAACCGGTTTTACAGGCTTTTGTTCTCTGGAGGATTTTATGTTTGTTCAATTGTTTTCCCTTGCCTTGACAGCTTTTGATGGTTTTTGGAGATTTAGAGGAAAGTAAACTGCACCCCGACCTCCCTCTCAGAGGGAAACCTCAGTCTGTTCCCCCCTGGGTGCTGTAGAGTACATAAGTTCCCCCTTGGCCTCTGGCAGAGCATGTTTCCAGTCAGGGTCCCTGGGGACACAGGAACTCCTGCTTGTACCCAAAACCAGGACAGCAGCAGCTATCTGGGCAGCTCCAGACCACCAGAGAGGTTCCAAGCAGTGATTGCACACTGAGATTTTCCCGCTGGCCTGGGCTGGAGTGCCTGGTCTTTCCGGGTCCGAGAGCGCTGGACTGGCCCCTTTGCGCATCTCTCTCAAGGAAGGGTGTGGGGCATGTGCGTCTCAGGCTCTGATGGCACGCACAGCACTTGCATGGAGAGTGCTAAAAGGCTGTGCTTCTGCTGGCTGGCAAGGCTCCCAGCCCCTCTCGGGAGCTGGACCCCACACATTCTCTGGCGCGCTGGCAGCTTAGGGACCAAGACCTGGTTTCTCTGCCGCTCTCTCTCTGGCTCAGTGCCAGGGGTCGCTGTCCTGGGTCCGGGGACTTAAGCCCCTGTCCCTAACAACCCTGATTCCCACAATTTTCCCCCACGATCCTTTGTTGAGTGCTTTCAGCCAAACTCCAAATTAATGCTGGTCCCCAGACGCAGGGCACTCTCATATTGGGGTATTACTTTCCAATGGGTCGCCTCTGGTGGCTCCCTCCCGCTTTTATCTTCTGATATCAGTCCAGACGTTCCCACTCTGCCTTACCTGCCCACTGGCATCTTCCGCCCCCAAAGAGATCCAGACCTGTATAATTCTGATCTCAGGCTGATTTCATGGGTGTTGGAGTTCTTTGGTAGGTGATTAGCTCACTTTAGGGTACAGATTTAAATGGCGCCTCCTCCTACTTCCCCGCCATCTTGTCTCCCCAGAAGTATTCTTTTTTTTTAATTAATTAATTAATTGGACTGACAGAGATTACAAGCAGGCAAACAGGCAGGCAGAGAGAGGAAGGGAAGCAGGCTCCCTGCCAAGCAGAGAGCCTGATGCAGAGCTCAATCCCAGGATCTTGGGATCATGACTTGAGCTGAAGGCAGAGGCTTCAACCCACTGAACCACCCAAGCACCCCCGGAAATATTCTTTTTAATCTTAAAATTATTAGTGTTCTCAGACTTACTCATTTGTCTCACAGGTTCATCTCACAAAATAAAGAATGCCTGCTTTTGTTTAAAAAGAAATCTAGAATACTTGACAGTTCCATGCCACTTAAACCTGAAAGTATGATCAAGAACTTTCCCTGGGTGCTGAAATATAGTATTCACCAAAAATCAAATTCAAAATTATTGATTATGTTGACTATTATTGACTATGTTGAGAATTTTTTTTAAAGTAATCTCTACAGTGGGGCTTGAACTCACGGTCCTGACTGAGATTAAGAGTCACATGCTCTACTGACTGAGCCAGCCACGAGCCCCTGTTGATATGGAAAAATGAATCATATAATCAGGTCTCTATGTACAAGAATTGTCTCTACCACTACAACTCCATAAGTTCCTTATTAAAAAGCAAAGGAATTAACCACTGTTAAAAAACAAAATCCTATGTTTGAAGGATAGATTCTTTTTTAAGCTACAGCCTTTCTCTTCATGGACTAGTCTCACCTCTCCAAAAATAAATTATAAAATATTTCACATCATTTTAAAAGATATCAATATAATGAACATATCATCATGCATATATTTTAGGCATATAAAAATTAGTTTCCATATAGTTTTTAGATACTTGCGTGGCAGGATTTTTTTTTCCTTCAAATGTAGTCAAATAATCACCTGCATCATAATTGCTAGATTGCTTGTTAAACTGCTGGTGCCAAGATCTGCTTCCAACCCAGGGAACTAGAATCTTTGATAGTCAGTTCTATATATCTACATTTTAAAAATAAGATATCAGGGAATTCTTTTGCATAATAAAGTTTCTGAACCATCATAAGAAGTATAATCTTGTTGCATTTTATTAGTAAACACTTAAAAATAATTACTTAATGGTTTGTTATATTTGACTATAGATATTAAAAAGTGAAAATAACTTTAGCTTAAAACAAACAAACAAACAAACAAACAAAAAAAACAAAAAAAACTTTACCAGAGTGCTAAAGATATTCGCCAAGCCCCTGTTTTTATATTTTTATATGGGTCTCTTTGGCAGATAATTTTTGTCCATTGACAAAAAAACCTTGAATAGTGAGTACATTGTATCAGATTGTTTCAGTCCTTAACCCCTTACTTAATGGAAACATCTTTGTAAAAGCTTTAAGTTATTTATGTCCTCAAACTTAATTTATAATGCCCTATGAGATTCTAGAAAAGCTAAATTATCTAAGATTCTTTGTCACTTAGGGATTTTTATATGGAACTGAATAATTACATTATCTTCATTTTTTCAGAGGTTGACAGATATTTACTTAACATAAATAATTCAGAAATTAGGAATATCTCATAACTCCTATCATGAAAGTATGATTAAGTTAATAATATTATTATAAGCAAGTTAGTGTCATGATTTCTAGACAAAGCAGAGGTAAGATGTGATTTTTGACACAGTTTGCCAAGTTTTGATAACATAAATTTAACTGTAAAATTCATGGAGAAGTTAAGTTTTGATTAGTTCATATGAACCATTATTTCAATTACCCAGTGATAAGCCACAAAGTTATGTGTTAGAGTGCTATTTCAAAACTCTCTAGGCATGTACAAAGCTACCTGCAAATAATATATGATTCATAGAATTCAAGCAGAAATATTTTCTTATCCATCCACATATTATTAATCCAATCTTCTACCCTGTTTCCCAGTTTTCCCTTGGCACTTTAAGAGTAAAATTAGATCAAAGATAAAAGTTACCTAAAGGTTATTCAATCACATATATACATAGATCTAAAACATGGAGAGATCAGTGACCTCCAGGTGGGTCTGAGGTTCACGTCCCAGGAGTGAGAAGCAGCACTGAATGCTTTTTGACAGTTTTAGCCCAGTGTATTCTATCCTATTCCAGACCCTGAACACCCTTCCTTGGCCAGAGTGACTGCTTCTAGAAAGTAATTTTGGATTGAATTAGAGCTTTCTGAGACAGACAAAACATACTTTACAGTAGGCAAATTGAATTTCTTTGGTTCAGTGACTTGCTGTGCCACGGTGCCTCTCAAGAAGACTTTCACATTATTGAGAGCTGGTAGATTTCCTTGTAAAATAGCCACAGGCTGCACGCACATACTACTCAGCTGATTCTTTGTCAGCCATTTCTCTCAGAAATAGTTCTATCTTTCTTTCACACACATACAAAACTATTTAAATGAAGCATATAAAGAAATGGCATAAACTATTGTCTCTCTCTTTGAGAAGAGTATGTTTCAAATGGTTACTAATTCATAAAGAGGTCTTGAAGGAAAGGCTTAGCCCTGTACCAGGTATTGTGGAAAGTCAAAGTATCTTTAATGGAATGAAATAGAAGGATCATTCACTTATCTCACATACAACTATGAATAGAGAATTGGAAATATTTGCAATGATTAGATTAGGGACACTGTGTGGTACCAGCTGTTGGCGATACTATTTATCCTAACTAAAAGTTTACAAAGAAATGAGTGTCTCCTTTCTACTTTTCCATTTTGGAACATTTCCTAAAAATTATAGGCTTAACTTAACTTAACAACAATGATTTTACTTCTAAATATGTTTGTTCAAATGAAGCCAGAAAACTCTATTGAGTTTTCACCATTTACAGGTATAAATAGAGGGTTCTTTGGTGGAGTGAGTATCCGAAGAATTGGCAGCACTCATGAGAAATAACTTCAGATGTCTTAAGTTTCAAAATTGACTCAAGAATACTTTTATGGTTAAAATATTTTATATATAATAATCTATATAAATATTATGGATATTAAAATAAAATCTTCATAGACAGGACAAACTTTTTTTATTCATTTTAAATTTTTTTTCTTGATATCATTTTGTTTCTAAAACACCTCATCTGCTGATTTTGGAGTCACATTACCCCAGAAGTAGTACGCTTACCTACTTTTCTACATGCATGAAGTGCCACAGTCTAATTTTTACTGCTTTCTCCTACACATAATGTCATTTTATACATCTCAGGTAAAATTTCATGCTAGGAAAAAAAAATTGTCAGGGTCATTAGGCAATGAGGAACATTCATTCTGACACAGGGAAGAGGATTGCATTTAACCAGAAAATGCAGAGTTCTCTGTGGTAATTCTTTGCTCAGAGGTCCCTTGGGCTTAAAGCCCTAGGAACAGATGTGATCTCATGCCTGGTCTAAAGAGAACAGAGCCATGGGCGGAAACACCTCCTTCAATCAGTGAGGGAGCTTCTGCCAGAAGCAGATTTCTCACCAGGAGGACCCTAAACTCATTGCCAAATTAGAATCTGCCTGGTGAGAAGTCACTGGGCATAAAATCTCCAGTGATTTGGTGCTTGTTCAGTGAGCAAATCAGAAAGCATATGTGAAAAATTCACGAAAGGGACTGCTTGCATGTGCCAAAGCCACTGGGGGAGTCAGGCGAAGGTTCATGTTGGCTTCTCTTCTAAAAGCACTTTCTCAGCATCTGCTATATTGTTAGAAACCTCTGGCAAAACTGAGATATCTAGAACATATGGGTTGGGAAGGTTGATATGTGCTTTTTCCTTATTGCCTTTGTCTCAGTAGTTATGTTTGATTTTGTTTGATGGGTCACGATAATAACAAAACCATCTGGTTTCTACTTTTTTTCTTTTAAAAGTATAAATAAGACATTTAGAAGAAATTTGAAAACAGACCATAATAATGCTTAATAGGTCTAGCAAGATTAAAAAGGTTTCTACAAATAAGAGGATTAAATAAAATAAGATTTCTTGTAGATACCTTTTAACCCTCACTTTAAAGAAGAGGTAACATGGGAGGAGGGGCAAGATGGTGGAGAAGTAGGAGACCCTGTTTCAACTGGTCCCCTAAAGTGAGCTAATTATCTATCAGAACACTCTGAACACCCAGGAAACTAGCCTGAGATGTAGGATTATACACTTCTGGTTCTCTGTGGGGGCAGAAGACACCAGTGTAGAGGTAAAGCTACTGGGAACGATTGAACTGATATCAGAGGATAAACAGATGTGGGAGGGAGCCACCAGAAGCAACCCATTGGAAAGTAATACCCCAATACGAAAGTGCCCTGTGGTTGGGGACCAGCATTAACTTGGAGTCTAGTTAAAAGCCCTCAAAAAGAGCAAAAGATCTTAGAGGGCAACTGGTGGATTTGGGCAGTCATGGGCACGGGCCTAAGCCCACGATTGCAGGATGGCCACTACTGAGAATTCGGGGGCGGAGCCTCCAGTTCCTAGTCCTGGAGCCCCCGGAGCCCAAGTTGCAGGGCTTTCAGTTCTGCTCGGGCTCTGCTGGGGCGCACTTCCACCCCCACAAGAGAGAACCACAGCCTTTTGAACTCTGCACTCACTGCATGACCGGGGTCTGAACCACACATGATTGTGCTCTGTGCAGGCTCTAGCTGGTGGTCTCTAGGACCATCTGAGTCCAACTGTTAATCAAGATAAAGAGTCATATTGATATGAATACATTAAAATTAGGGGGTCTTAACATGCCACTCTCAGACAGATCATCCAAGCAGAAAGTCAATAAAGAAACAAGACCTAGCCCGAACTTGTAGGAACTACCCCAGACAGCAGTCCTGGCAGAGGCAGGGTCCAGAAGCAGGGTCCTTGGACCTATATCACTCATGGTTTTGGCATGGGGGTACAGAGACAAGCAGGCAATTCAGGCGACCCCTGAAACGGTGGCTGGGGACGTGCACTGCCTATGGAAGTTTGCATGGCTCAGTGGAGTTTGCAGAGGGGGAGTCTGTGTGTTCTGGACCACTCAGAGGGGAGCAGACTGAGGCTTCTCTCTGAGATGGAGGTCTGCGTGCAGTTTGCTTTCTACTGAACCTCCAAAGAGCCACAAAAAGCCGCCAAAGAACAAGAACCTCCAGAGAACAAAAGCCTGAAAAATCAGTTTCCACAGAGCCCAGCCCCTTGATAGGGAGCAGGAGAACTCAACCCAAGCAAGAATGACTGAAAAACAATGCAGCAGGCCCCTCCCTAGAAAGCCAGCCAAAAGAACTAGAGGAAAACTACCACAGGGTCCCCATAAAACTGTAAAACCCCAATATCAAGGGGAAAACAATATATTAAGCTCCCAGTATTGCCCTAAAACGTGTATATTTCATAGATACAACTTTTATTTTTAATTCGTTCTCAATATTCTTGTTCTTTTTAATTTTTTTAACCAACTTCCCATTATAACTAGTGGCTTAATACAACATATTCCATAATAACCTCTTAACTTGAACTTTTTTCATACATATACCTGTATTTATTTTTCCTTTTCTATCTTTTTAATATAGGTATATATATAGTCTTCAAGGTAATCCTCTTTCTTTAATCAACACTATCCCTATATATAAACCAGTTTTAACCTCCTTTTATCTCTGGAAAGTTTGGTCCTTTAACAAAGATATCAAGATGCACCCAAGAAGAATCAAAATAACATTCCTCACCCACATCAAAGATTTATAACCACCCTCCCAACTCTTTCTTATTAGTGTCTCTGTGTATTTGTTTTTGTTCTGGTATTATATAAATCTCACTCTTGGGGTTCATTTTGGCTGGGTTCTTTTTTTTTTTTTTTTCTTGTCATTTACTTTTGTCAGTATTTTTGTCCGTTTTTGTTTGTATACCTTATAAATCTTACCTTTGGGGCCCATTCTAGCTGGCTCATCTCTTTTTTCTGACTCTCTCTCTTATTCTTTTTTCTTTCTTCTTGGTGGTGACTTCAGGTTCCTCAAAAGCATTCCAGGGTGTACCTTGCCTAGATCGTGGTTGATATATTCAGCTACACATCCCCTCAACCACCTCTCACCAAAATGACTAGGAGGAGGAACACCCAACAGTGGAAGAATTCAGAGACTGTGCCCTCTTCATCAGAACTATTGGATATGGCCATAAACAGTATGTCAGGAGGGGAATTCAGGGAACAATAATCCAGACAATGGCCAGGTTGGAGAAAATCATTAGTGACAACAAGGAATCTCTAAGGGCAGAAGAAAAAGCTGCCCAGGGAGGAAGTTAAAAATGCTCTCAATGAGATCCAATCTAATCTAAATTCTCTAACAGCTAAGGTAACCAGAGGCAAAAGATTGTATTAGTGATCTAGAGGACAAAGTGATAGAGAAATAGGAACAGGAAGAGGCCTGGAACAAACAGTTTAGAAGCCATGAAAACAGAATTAGGGAAATGATGCCATGAAATGTTCCAACATCAGAATTATTGGGATCCCTGAGGGGTAGGAGAAAGAAAGAAGACTAGAATATAGTTGAACAAATTTTCCATGAAAATTTTCCCAGTCTGGGGAATGGAACCAGCGTTTGTGTCCTAGAGGTAGAAAGAGCACCCCCAAAATGAACGAATCTAGAAAGACCTCCAGGCACTTGATTGCAAGACTGACAAATCATAATTTTAGACAAGAGCTTTTGAGAGAAGCTAGGGGGAAGAGATTACTTAGGTACAGAGGAAGGTCTATTAGAATAATGTCAGACCTGTCCACAGAAACCTGGCAAACCAGAAAGCACTGGAAAGACATATTCAGGGCACTAAATGAGAAGAACTTGCAGCCAGGAATACTTTATCCAGCAAGCCTGACATTCAGAATGGATGAAGAGATAAAAAACTTCTAAGATCAGCAAAGATTAAAAGAGTATGTGACCAGCAAGCTGGCACTACATGAAATATTAAGGAGGGTTCTATAAAAGAAGAAAGAACACAAGAGTGACAGAAAGCAGAAATTTACAGAGACAATCTATATATTGTGAAGGTCTTCACAGGCAACATGATGTCAGTAAAAAGTATCTTTTAATAATCACTCTCAAGGTGAACGTTCTAAACACTCCCATAAAACAGATTGGATAAAATGAAAGGACCCATCCATATGTTGTGTACAAGAGACCCATTTGGAACCTAAGGATACATCCAGACTAAAAGTGATGGGATGGAGAAATATCTTTCATGCCAGTGGGCCTCAAAACAAAGCTGGGGTAATGATTCTCATATCAGATAAATTAGATTTTAAACTGAATACTGTAGTCAGAGATAAAGAAAGACACAACATCATTCTTTTTTTTTTTAATTTTATTTATTTGACAGAGAGGGATCACAAGTAGGCAGAGAGGCAGGCAGAGAGAGAGGAGGAAGCAGGCTCCCTGCTGAGTAGAGAGCCAGATGTGGAACTTGATCCCAGGACCCTGAGATCATGACCTGAGCCAAAGACAGCGGCCTAACCCACTGAGCCACCCAGGCACCTGACACAACATCTTCTTAAAGGGTCTATCCACCAAGAAGATCTAACAGTGTAAATATTTATGCCCCCAATACAGGAATAGTCAACTACATAAGACAACTGTTAATCAAGATAAAGAGTCATATTGATATGAATACATTAATATTAGGGGGTCTTAACATGCCACTCTCAGTAATAGATCATCCAAGCAGAAAATCAATAAAGAAACAAGAGCATTGAATGACACATTGGACCAGATAGACCTCGTAGATATATACAGAATTCCACCCTAGAACAAGAGAATACTCATTCTTCTCGAGCACCCATAAAACTATCTCCACAATAGACCACATACTGGGTCACAAATCAGGGCTCAATCAATACCAAAAGATCGAGATTATTCCCTGCATATTATCAGACCACAATGCTTTGAAACTGAAATTCAACCAAAAGTAAAAGTTCAGAAGGAATTCAGACAATTGGAAGCTAAAGACCACCCTGCTTAAGAATGGATCAACCTGGAAATCAAAGAAGAACTTAAACAATTCATGAAAACCAATGAGAATGAAGACACATCGGTCCAAAATCTATGGGATATGGCAAAGGCAGCTTAAAGGGGAAATATATAGCTATTGAAGACTCCCTCTAAGAAATTGAAAAATCCAGAATACACCAACTCTTTTTACACCTTAAAGAACTGGAGAGTCAAAAGAAATTAAGCCAACCCCACACACTAGAAGGGAAATAATCAAGATTAGAGTAGAGATCAATGAGATAGAAACTAGGGATCCAGTAGAACACATTAACAAAAGTAGAAGCTGGTTTTTCAAAAGATCTACAAATCAATAAGCCAATGGCCAAAGTAATCCAAAAGAAAAGAGAAAGTACCCAAATTAATAAAATTATGAATGAAAAGGGAGAGATCACGACTAACACCAAGGAAATAGAAACATCAGAAATTATTATCAATAGTTATATGCCAATAAATTAAGCAACCTAGACAAAACAGATGCATTCCTGCAAACCTATGAACTTCCAAAACTGAATCAGAAAGAAATTGACAAGCTGAACAGACCAATATCTAGTAACGAGATTGGAACAGTGACCAAAAGGCTTCCAAAAAACAAGGCCCAGGACTTGACAGAATCCTTGGAGAATTTTACCAAACATTCAAAGAAGAAATAATGCCTATTCTTCCTAAGCTGTTTCAAAAGATAGATACAGAAGGAAAACTTCCAGACTCCTTTTATGAAGCCAGCATTACCCTAATCCCCAAACCAGGCAAAGACCCCACCAAAAAGGAGAATTTCAGACCAATATCCCTGATGAATATGGATGCCAAGATTCTCAACAACACCTTAGGTAATAGGATCCAACAGTACATTTAAAAGATTATCCCCCAGGGAGCCTGCTTCCTCCTTTCTCTCTCTGCCTGCCTCTGCCTACTTGCGATCTCTTTCTGTCAAATAAATAAATAAATTCTTTAAAAAAAATTTATCCCCCATGACCAGGTGGGATTTATCCATGGGATGCAATGGTAGTTCAACATTTGCAAATCAATCAATGTGATAGAACAAATCAATGAGAGAAGAGAGAAGAACCACATGGTCCTCTCAACTGAAGCAGAAAAAGCATTTGACAAGAACAGCATCATTTCCTGACTTAAAAGATTCAAAGTATAGGGATGGAGGGAACATTCCTCAACTTCATAAAATTCATCTATGAAAAACCCACAGCAGATATCATCCTCAGTGGGGAAAAGCTGACAGCCTTCCCTTTGAGATCAGGAACACGACAAGGATGTCCACTCTCACCACTGTTGTTCAACATAGTACTAGAAGTCCTAGCAACACCAACCAGGCAACAAAAAGGAAATAAAAGGTATTCAAATTGGTAAAGAAGTCAAACTCTCTCTCTTTGCAGATGACATGATACTTTATACGGAGAAACCAAAAGACTCAACCTCCAAACTACTAGAACTCATACAGCAATTCAGTAATGTGGCAGCATACAATATCAATGTATAGAAATCAGTTGCTTTCTTATATACCAACAATGAAAATATAGAAAGGGAAATGAGAGACTCGATCCATTTACTATAGCACCAAGAACCATTAGATACCTGGGAATAAACTCAACCAAAGAGGTAAAGGATCTGTACTTGAGAACTACAGAACACTCATGAAAGGAATTGAAGAAGACATAAAAAGATGGAAGACCATTTCATGCTCATGGATCAGAAGATAAACATTGTTAAAATGTCTATACTGCCTAGAGCCATCTGTACTTTCAGTGCCATCCCAATCAAAATTCCACCAGCATTTTTCAAAGAGCTGGAAGAAATAATCCTAAAATTTGAATGGATCCAAAAAAGACCCCGAATTGCTAAGGAAATGAAAAACAAAACTGGGGCATCATTTTGCCTGATTTCAAGCTTTACTACAAAGCTGTGATCACCAAGGCAGCATGGCACTGACACAAAAACAGACACATAGACCAGTGGAACAGAGCAGAGAGCCCAGATATGGACCCTCAAACTCTATGGTCAAATAACCTTTGACAAAGCAGGAAAAAATATATAGTAGAAAAAAGACAGTCTCTTCCGTAAATGGTACTGGGATAATTGGACAGCCATCTGTAGACTAATGAAACTTGACCATTTTCTTACACCATACACAAAGATAAACTCGAAATGGATAAAAGACCTCAATGTGAGGCAGGAATCTATCAAAATCCTAGAGGAGATCATAGGTAGTAACCTCTCCAACATTGGCCATAGCCACTTCTTGCAAGATATGTCTCCAAAGGCAAAGGAAACAAAAATGAAAATGAACTTTTGGGACTTCCTCCAGATCAAAAGCTTCTGCACAGCAAAGGAAACAGTCAACAAAACAAAGAGGCAACCCACAGAATGGGAGAAGATATTTGCAAATGACACTACAGACAAAGGGCTGATATCCAAGATCTAAAAAGAACCCTTCAAACTCAACACACACAAAACAGATAATCATGTTAACAAATGGGCAGAAGACATGAACAGACACTTCTCAAAAGAAGACATACAAATGGCTAACAGACTCATGAAAAAATGTTCATCATCATTAGCCATCAGGGAAATCCAAATCAAAACCACATTGAGATACCACCTTTCACCAGTTAGAATGGCAAAAATTGACAAGGCAAGAAACAACAAGTGTTGGAAAAGTTGTGGAGAAAGGGGAACCCTCTTACACTGTTGGTGAGAATGAAAGCTGGTGCAGCCACTTTGGAAAACAGTGTGGAGTTTCCTCAAAAAATTAAAAGTAGAGCTAATCTATGAGCCAGCAATTGCACTACTGGGTATTTACTCCAAAGGTACAGATGTAGTGAAAAGAAGGGCCATATGTACCCCCAACGTTCATAGCAGCAATGGCCTCAGTCACCAAACTGTGGAAAGAACCAAGATGCCATTCAACAGATAAATGGATAAAGAAGATATGGTCCATATATACAATGGGGTATTATGCCTCTTTCAGAAAAGATGAATACCCAACTTTTGTATCAACATGGACGGGACTGGAAGAGATTATGCTGAATGAAATAAGTCAACTAGGGAGAGTCAATTATCAAACGGTTTCACTTACTTGTGGAGCATAAGGAATAACACAGAAGACATTGGGAGATGGAGAGAAGTGAGTTGGAGGAAAGCAGAGGGGAAGACAAACCATGAGAGACTGGGACTCTGAGAAACAAACTGAGGGTTTTGGAGGGGAGTGGGGTGGGGATGGGGTTGGGATACTTGGTAGTGGGTATTATGGAGGGCACATTGCATGGAGTACTGGGTATGGTACATAAACAATGAATTTTGGAACACTGAAAAAAATTAAAGTAAAAAAAAAAGGTAGTAACACAACATTTAGGACGTTGTCCTAAATTCTAAAGCACTTTAGTGTATCTGCAAATTAAAAGCAATGTAAAGAATTTAATGGTGATATTGATAGGTTACATCATATAATGCCATGAATTCATGTAAGCTACCAAGCTTGTTAGCATCATAAATGGGATTCTGTCAGAAAGAATAACTTGAACATTTTATTTTGTTTTGTTTTGTTTCAGCAGCTTTGAGGTCCCATGCACTGGCTAATTTCACAGCAAAAATTACATTTTTACTGCTTTACCTATTAATCAATTATTTAGAACATCCCTGCTGAGAAATACCATCATAGCAACAACACCATTTTAATGGAGCAATGCAAAAACACCCTGGAGAATCAATTACAATGAAGGCCTATGAAAAAGTGTTTTGTTTTTCATTATTTTATGGGGTTAGGAAGACAATTGATGAGGTAATAAGTCCTGAAACATTTCCAGTACTTCACAGGGAAAACAGTAAAATTCAGTTGGATCAGAAGAGTTACTAGGCTGCATATGTTGGTCTCTGGTACTGAACATTGAGAAGCAGCTTGTATTTCATATGAAGCACCTCAGGTAATGATAGTGATGCAGTGACTAAGTGCAGTTCCGCAAATTTGTTTTCAGAAAAAGATTAGTAAATACAATGCTCAGTGACATCAAGTTCAGAATTCTGCCCAAGTAAGGTTTTTTTTTTTTTTTTTTATCAGAGCTAGTCTGAAGAAAGCTGGAAAATTATCAGAACTCGTCTGAAGAAAGTAATTTTAAAATTAGCTGCTAGGTGTTACTAATCAGAAATCTTCAGTCTGTAGTTGAGAATCTTATTTTAATATTTTTTAGTTGGGATGTGTTTATCAGTACCTAACAAGACGGTGCAACCCTAACGATATCAGTGAATCCTATTCCTGGAAATGTTTCCCATAAATGCAACTCACTTCAAGTAATAAAAGAAAAGAATGAGATACGAAGTGTTTTCTGAAGCAATTTTGCAAGACTAAATGCAAGAGAGCTTCCTTTTAATCATGTCTCAACTTACATTTTCAGCCCTGTCTCCCAGAAATTCTTCTATCGCCTACTCTTTAATAGCATATAAATGATTTCTGCTCCTGATCCCCACTTTAAACTTTCTGCTCAAAGCAGAGTTCCTTTCCCTTATTTTCCCTTGCCCAAAGCATGTTCAGCTTTCATGGTTTGTACTCCTTTTTCCTTAAAGCATTCCCTAATCCTCCCAGCTGGAAGTAATTGGCAAAGGGTACAGTATGCACTGTAACTGCAATTTGTAAATCTCTCAAAATACTTAGCACGTTCTGTTTTGTATTATAGATAGGTTTGTACCTCTCTTCAATTCAGCTAGACTCTAAGCTCCTTGAGGCTGAAGAGCACGTTGCATTCATTGCTTCTAATATGAAACACAGTTTCTTTAACTTAGTAGGTGTTTAATATGATTGTGCTAATTAGCTAAGTTAATGATCCACTGAAAACTACATCAAAAAGCATTGTTCCAGTTCTGTTTGCATATTTAAGAACACTTCAGAAAATTCACAGAATTTAGAGATGTTTTAATTTGTGGCTAAATCATATGTGAAAACTAAAATTGCAGAACTTTTTCCTTAAAATATCTGTCTGATCTGATGAATGAAAGTGTGTATAATAAGTACCAAATAGTGCAATTCCTTTGGGCAAATGCATTCTTCACTGATACAGAAACACAATTATTGTATAAAGTGAATCACGAAAATTAACATTTAATTTTTATCATACTCCTTCTAAATAAAGTGAAAACTAAAACCACATGGGTAGAAAAAAAAACACTAATCCAAATTCTGACTGAATTACCAAATCTGGGACTCATAAATAATTTCTTAACATAGTTGAGAGCCACATTTCTTTTTTTTTTTTTTTAAGATTTTATTTATTCATTTGACAGACAGATCACAAGTAGGCAGAGAGGCAGGCAGTGAGAGAGAGGAAGGGAAGTAGGCTCCCTGCTGAGCAGAGAGCCCGATGTGGGGCTTGATCCTAGGACCCTGAGATCATGACCTGAGCCAAAGGCAGAGGGTTTAACCCACTGAGCCACCCAGGCGCCCTGAGAGCCACATTTCAATGGTGGCTGTAATTGGAGATGATAGGCATGACTTACATAACAGTGATCAAGAAGGATATTACTTTAAGACTTAGAGGAGATGGGGGCACCTGGGTGGCTCAGTGGATCCTTTTGAAAGGATCTGAAAGAAGGTGTCAGCTGCAGCAGGACATCTCTGTGACAGCTTGGAAGATAAGGAGGCTTTCTTATCTTGTCCTCCATGGAGGACAGTGGCATTGAGTCTCTTGCTTTGTATGAATATCTTCATGCATTTACTTTTATGTATATATACATATATAATTATATATGGTTATATATATATTTATATATAAAGGCATATAGTAAAATTTTATATGTTCTTTATTATATATAACACTATGGTTCTTTTTTTTTTTTTAGCACTGATTCTTTTAATTTATTTTTGCACATTCTCATAATTATTTTTTCTTTTATTTTCATTCAGTGTTACATTTTTATTTTTTAAATTAAATTAAATTTTTTTCAGTGTCCCAAAATTTATTTAATTGGAATAAGTTCTTAGATTTGGAATATAGGAGTTGGATAGAGGATGCCTTTTGTAATATTTTAAACATAGTTTGAACAAAATTATTTTTCTCTGTATTTTTGGATTTCTGTTTTCCTCTTTCTTACTCTTGGGATTTTGTGTCTTCCCTCTTGTTTGACTATCTCAAACAACATTTTAAATACTTTTTTCAATATATAAACTATATATTTTGTGGAATAAACTGTACAGCTCCTTGATGGACTTGTTGGCATTCTCTTGAAGATATATCAGAAACTAATTGCTATTCTGGTTTTACAGAGAGGGACCTCAGAAATGTTCTTTGATCAGACTATATTTTCACCAAGAATCTGAAGCTGATGGATCAAAATATTGTTCCTCCTTGAATTTAGTGCATTAAGTCTCTATCCTTTGGGAATCTTGGTGAGTCTTTAGTAAGCCATTCTATTAAGTGCCTTTGTCCATAGTCATCTGTAAAAACGATCTTTAATTGTTAATGTTGAATTGTTTAATGTAGCAATTCCTAAATTCATCTTAATTATTTCCTGCATTTTATTCATTTTGGATTTATTTTACTATTATTTTTCTAGTTTTTTGTCCAATTGATTATCTTTTTAACATAGCATATCACATGAAAGTTATAAAATCTCTTGGCAGTTATAAATTTTCCCTTTTTATTAATTTTATGTTTAATATTCTTATTTTAATCATTTCCTAAATATTCTTTTAGCTACCATTTGATTTTTTCCTTGATCCAGGCAATTAAATGAGTTGTTTTCAAAGATTTCTCTTTGCTTATCCCTTTGTATTATTATCTAGCATATCTAACATAATTTGTTGTGATCAGGTAATATTATGTGTAATATCCTATATTAAAAAGCTTTTTTTTTTTTTAGTTTTTAATACATCTATACTCCCTTTGCCCACTTCCCCACTCTTTCTTTTTAATACAGTTAAGTATCATTGAGCTTAATGCACTATCCATTTTTGTAACACTTCCAAGACATTTAAAATAATGCATTCTCTCTTTTCTCTTATGAATTGAAGCATCCCTAATTATTGCAAATTGTTATTATTACCTCTAATCTATGAATGGGTAGCTGAGGTTCACATAGTTTGAACTTTTTGAAGTGAATGCTGGCTGTGTTTGAGATAATAGGGACTAGATCCTCTGCCTGACTCCAAAGCACTGCTATGATGGCAAATTTATAGGGTTTTTTGGGGGAGGACCCAGGAGTAGACAATACACAAAGTAGTTAAAGTGGGTGGAAGAGGAATAGATCATTCAACAGAACATCAGGATGCATGAAAGAAACTAAAGCTTTCCAAAACATTGATAATATATCCATATGAATGTCAACAGGGAAAGAAGCTTCCAAAGCTGTGAAATTATGAAAGAGGAAGAAAACAGAATAAAGCCCTGATTTCATATATATTCTCTTTCCTCTGTGTTTAGGAAAATGGAAGGACTAAATTACAAATGGAAGGAGTAAATTACAATTGAGGGAAAAAAAAAGACTTCGAACACTTGGGAGAAAAGTCTGTGGCACTCAGATTATCTTCTAAAATACCTAAGTATCTTCATTTTAGAGGCAAAGATGGATAGTCGAAAGTGGCATTGAGGAAAGAAAATGGATTAATCACAAAAAATGCCTTCTTACAAATATATGTATTTTTTAAATAAAATTATTTTGATAAGGATTTTTTTTTTTTACTTTGTATTTGTTTCTTTTATTTTTATCTTATGCTTTTTGTCAAAAAATTGTTTCTGAAAGGTGCCTGGGTGGTTCAGTCAGTTAAGTGTCCAACTCTTGGATTCAGCTCAGGTCATGACCTTAGAATCTTGGGATTGAATCCCAGTTTAGCTCCCTGCTCACTGCTCAGTGTGGAGTCTGCTTCAGAGTCTTTCCCCATTCTTCTTCCTCCCCCTTTGCTCCTCCCCCTGCTCACACGTGCATGTGCACGCTGTCTCTGTCTCTCTCTCTCTCTCTCAAATAAATAAATAAATAAATAAAGTCTTGAAAGTTTTTTTGAGTTGTCTTTACCACAGGGATTTTTTTTTTTTAATTACATGGATTCATAAAGTTGAGGAAGAATATTGAATACTTAATGTGACCGTAGAATATTTCATTTCAGTTGCAAACATAGGGGTATGATTTAAAAAAATAAATGGTCCAAAATGATACATAGTAAGCAATAACAGAATGACTTTTTTGCCCCCTCAAAATCCAACCGCCTGTGGATGAGCCTGAATTTAGAATTTTGTATGTTTAAATAGCAACAAGAATAACTGTTGTGGTTGATTTTTTTTCTCATGCTTGTGGAAGGTGGACAAAATAACCTCAGCAAAAGAAAACAAACAAACAAAAAACAAACAAACAAAAAGCCAGAAACCAAATGTGAGGGAGCAATGTGAGTAGAGGGCAGCATGAATGATCATGTAGAAAGTAAGAAAGAGAGTGGAGAACATAGTTTAATTCACAGAGGACTTCTCTCTACAGGGCTGCCAGGATCCCATATAGTTGTAATTATTCTTTTCCTGGCTACTGCCCAAGTTGGTGGTTTGCGGATCATGGAGAATTTTGAAACCCAAGGGAACCTACACCAACCAGAACTACCTCACCTGTTATGGGTGAGTATTACTCTGTGCATCTATTGTTAGTAACTTTGAAAGTGCTTTATATACCCATTGCTAGGAAACTGTGCCATGATTTTCCTCTGATATGGCTATGTTGTCCAGTGGAGTCTGACCAGTTAGAGTAAGCAGTTCTAAGCACAACATGAGACCTCATACCAGACATTTATTTATTTAGCAGTCACATAGAGTGCTTGCTACTTTATTGCAGCTCTACAGTCATTCTGGGATAAGCATTGTAAATGAGACCTAGAATCTTTCTGATCTCTTTAATTCTCCAACTTTAGAACAAACTTCATTAATAATAATCAACTACAATGGTATATTTTTGAGTTGATGTCCATATACATATATTTATATGTAGTGTCCTGATTATATTAACTGAAGTATATTTCTGTCTCCCTGGTATTTTGGTCTGTCTGAATCAAGGAAGAGATACTTCTTGGCTTGAAATGAATTCATGGCATAGCTTTGTTCAAATTCTACTGTAATGGGGTATTAGCTCGTAGACTGCTGCTTTCTGGATGTTACCAGAGCTGGGGCTATAGATGTATATGTTGAAGAAATCCCTAGAGCCATAAGTATCCTTCTGTTATGATAATGTTACCATTAGTCTTGATTGCTTTTGACAATGGTTACTGAATTGCCCAGAGCAAGAAGTTTAGTTTGTTCACATTTTCCCCCTTAATTTGGGAGAGTGTTTTTATTTCACTTTTATTTGAAATGAGTTCCTGTGCTGTTATTATGGCATTTTATGTGGCTTGTCCTTGTAGTAATCAATTTTATATTTTCTTCACGCCAGTTCAACATTCTGCTCTTGACGAGCACTTTGTCATATTTACTAGGGCTCTTGTCATACATAGGAAAACGCTTCCTCTATTTGTCTCCTAAATTTTCTTTTTCCCTTGTTAGTAATTTTGCTATCTCTATATCAATGTTCTGGCTGGTTGCAATTACAAGTTTTCCCAGCTGGGAGCTTGTAGCATTTTCTCAGTCTCTGCAACATGCTGATCTATTCTGATATGAGTTCCAATTGTTTCACCTCCGTGTTCTGCATTTTTACCATGCTTTGTTGAAAAGGAACTGTCGAAATTTGAAACGGTAGTTTTCTTTTTTGTGTATTTCACCTAAGACAAACTTTGTGTACTCAGATAGCTTCCCAGTGAGATGAATTCTTTCAGGCTGAACTCCTGGAACTGCTGCTTAGAGATTCCGGTTCAGGTTTAATCTATAAAAATGTCAAAGGCAAACAATGATTAAGTTCAAATCCTGAGTGAGAAACTAATTGTCCCTGCCCATGGCAACAAACGTTAAGAAGATTCTTACTTTGTATTCAGTAATTTTGAAGATCTTTGTGGGTGTGTGCATACATGAATGTTGGTAAGTGTTCTCTATTGAGACCAGTCTTAATTTTTGCCACAGATTGCTACCATTTTCTTGTCTGATTTTTTTCTAAACTAATTAATTAATTAGTTAATCTGTTGACAATGAAGGTGTTCCTCTAGCAGAATGAATCTAATTGCAAATCGGAATCACCTGGATAGCTGGTTAAAGCACAGAGATTTTATAGGTCTAGGGTAGAGTTCAAGAATTTACATTTCTAGGGGCACTTTGGTGACTCAGCTGATTAAATATCTACCTTTGGTTGAGGTCAGGTCATGACCCCAGAGTCCTGGGATTGAGAACTCTGCATTGGGCTCCCTGCTCAATGCGAAGCCTACTTTTCCCTCTCCCACTCCCCCTGCTATGTTCCCTCTCTCACTGTCTCTCTGTCAAATAGATAAAATCTTAAAAGAAAAAAAAAAAGAATTTACATTTTTAGTAAATTTCCAGGTAATGCTATCATTGCTAGTCAGAGGATCAACTTGCTCTAAGCAATGAGGCATTTGACTTTAATGGGTCCTAAATTTCTAAATCAATTCTTCTCATATTTTTTGGAATATTGTTTGAATGCTTCTTTAGACATGATGGCAACCAAAGGAAGGGCAACACCAGTCATAAATTACTCACAGATCCATAATTCAGGAGTCCAAATTTTAAATTATTTACACACAAACACATATATGTATTCCTCTTCTATGAAAAGTTTATGTGTTTAGATTATTTGACTTAAACATTTATTTCTGGTATAACATAGACTGAAATGACAAAAGATTTTTCTATGGTGCTCCAAAACAATATTTCAAAAGTCATAAAAAAAAAAAAATAAAAAGCAAAAGCATAACAATAGAAGGTAACTTAATAGCCTAATTTGAAATGACACTAAGGCAAGTTTGATTTTCCAGCTCAAAGTTACTTTTATTATTCAAATTACCGAAATTTGACCGATAATCCAATTACAAATACTTCGCAGATCTGATTAGGGAAAGTCAGACAGAAAAAGTTCTACAGTAAGACAGTAAAAAAAAAAAAAAATAGGTTTTCTATATGAATATGTTTTGGAGGCTAAAGAGAGAAATAAAGGCAAATTTGTAGAGTAATAAGAGATCCTCAATTATTATATGTAAGAAATTTAAGCTAGTTAAGCCAGCTATTAAAATGTTAAAAAAAAGGAACAACAGGCTGGCTCAGTTAGTTAAGCATCAGACTCTTGATTTTAGCTCAGGTCTTGATCTCAGGGTCCTGGGATTGAGCCCAGCATCAGGCTCCACACTGAGTGTTAAGCTTGCTTTAAGATTCTCTCCTTCTCCCTTAGCCCCCTCTGCCGCTAAATTTGCATGCATGCATGCATGTGCATTCTCTCTCTAAAAAAAGTTAAAACAGAATATAAAAACTATTTTTAAAACATAGTTACAACCACTGCATTCATAACGTTTAAAATATTATTTTGGTTTTAACTAACCTGTCTTTTCAGGTTAATATAAGAACCAAAATCTTGGAGGTGTTGGGAAAGGACCTGAAAGGTCTTGAAACAATGTTTGAGTAACAGGTTTGGGGTGTTTCATGCATTTCAAAAGTCAGTCATACAAAATATTTGTTGTAATTGTTTCTACTATCATTTAAATTGCTTTCAATCCCTATCGAATATTTTTATTTTATCTTAACTGAAATAAAATTGATATACAGTAACCTAGATATATTTAAAATGCAGTCTGATTAGTTTTGCTGCAAGTATAAGCCTGTGAAATTGGCAAAACAATCATTATAATTAACATACCCACCTGCCCACAAAATATATCCCGCCCTTTGGTAATCTCACTTTCTCACCTTTCCTAACACTCCTCCCTGTCCCCAGGAAACCACAGATTGTTTTCTGAAACCGTGTGTTAGACGGCATGTCCTATAATTTTTTATCAATAGAATCATCCAGGACATATACATTTGTATCTGTTTTTTTTTTTAAATTCAGCTTAATTATTTGGAGCTTCAACCACGTTGTAACATTTATTCACAAGCTCTTTTAGATCATCTTCGAATTCATTCTCACATTCTTCCGACATTCTAGAGCATACAGAGGAAAGAGGAAGTTGTGTTTGCTACAAAGCCATTTTTTCCTCAGTATCTACAAAAATAATATAAGAAGCTGAATTATAACATCTATTTTCTCTCACCTCACATTCTTTATGGAGGGAAGGAAAAAAAAAAAGTCCCCAGCTTCCACTTCAAAACTCCACCCCATCTGGAAACCAGTTCCCTAATAGGACTTGGAGGAGGGAATAGAATGAGAGAGATTGCCCCAAATCTCTTTTCTTAAGACAAGCCCTACCTGAAAATAAAACATTCAGAGTAATATATCAAAAACAAGATAAAGTGCACCCATAATACAATAAACTTACAGGAAAACTGTTTAAAACACACGTAAAGTCCACATCTACCCTAGCCTTCCTGACTTTCTTTCTCTTCCCAGATTCTTTTCCTTAGTGCCCGAAGTCTGGTCTCTAGCACACTGTATCTTAATTCCCCTACACTGTATTTCTTTAGATGTTTAGTAAGAGAGAACTCTGAAAGCAATCTTAAAATTGTGGCAGAGTTAAATGGGAATACCAGAAAATTTCTGGATGAATTTCAGAGATGGAGTAGAAACCCCTGAGATGGCTCTGTACAAAATCCTGACTCAAGCTTGTTTGTGACCTAAATTATTTTTAAGAAGAGAAAAACAAGTAGCCTAATATCTACCTCAACATGGAGCTTCAGAGTTCTGCTTGTTGCAAATTAACACCCAATAGCACAACTTTTAAAATTAAAGCGTATTTTTCAAAGAAGTTAAATGTTTCCATAGAATTTTGGTCATGTATAAAAGTGCAGAAATTAACGGATAAAGTAAGTGTTCCAGTAAATGTTTGCAGTATTTTTTAAATAAAGCTTTGTTTTTAGAAAACCATTTTATATGTATTCCTAGTTAATCCCAGTGAAAAAATGATCAGATTTACAGGTGAAGTGATTTGTGGACAATTACATAGGAAATCAGGGAAGGAAACAGAATGATGACTCTAGTCATTGAGGTGTGCACTTTTCAATCCCACTCTCTGTCTAGTGAGCAATGATAGCAAGCACTGAGAACACCATCCTTTATCCTAGGTCTCTATCTATCTATTGATTGATCTATCATTTCTTTCTAAATGATAGACTACCCATTCATTCCATTAGAAACGTTTGAAAGTTTTTGAAATTTCAAGATTGATCCTCTCTTTATATTACTTTAAGTATTATGAAGTATAGTACTTTATTGCTGAAAGTCTCTAGGACAAGCTTATATAAGTAAAAAAGGTAACATTTTTTCCTAGCTTTCTACTGAAACAGTTTGTAAGAGCCTGAATGTAGACACACCGAATTACCTACATCCTCCATGGTGGGGTAGGAGGTTCACATTATACTTTATTTATAATGCCTCCCAAGACTTGGACAGTACACTGCATATGTAGGCTTTATAACAGCCCTTCCACAATTCTCAGTGCCTCCATTCATAGCCAAAATGTCAGGGGTTTAGTTTTTGTGTTTTTTTTGTACTGTTATCAGCAGTCATTACATGCTCTGATGTGTTTAATCCAAATGACTCACTACTTCTCACAATGGAAGAATAACACAACAATATGAAACATCATAAAACATAACATCATCTCTTCCTATTTTATTAAATATTCTCTTTGTAACAGGTTGGCCAAAACATCCCTTCTATATGATTAGATAAGTGAAGAAATTTTATTAGATTCAGTTCCCTGAAAGACCATCTACAGTAAATACAGCACTGGATTTCAATTTAAATTAAAATTGATTGTATGCTTATTGTTTCTTCTAAGCTTTGGAACTGGAAAATTAAAAATTCACACATAGCAATTTTGATTTGCTTCTGAGAAAACATTCTTGATTTAGACACCCAGCAGGCTACCAAAAGGTAAATATAAAAGTGGGAAAATATAAAAATATTCTGTTTGGGAAGTTATCATAACTGTGTGGAAAAAGTTGAAAGCAGTCTCTACCTCCAGGCTTCTTAAGCAATTGTATCATAAACTTCTAAATGTTGTTACTGTTGAATACACAATAATAAGGCTAATGTATCTCCTATTTTTCTTGAGATCACCTTTATTTACATATATTATCCCAGTGTGATTTTCCCGGTTTCCAAATTATCCAGGTGGAAGATCATTTATATTGTCATCTTATATATTAGAAACTGCAGTCTTAGCTACAGTCCTGTAACAGCCTCAGATACTTGGAGCTGGACTGTTGCCCTTTATTCAAAGATGTTTGAATAAAGGTGTAAACTTGGGAGGAAACACCATCGAATTTAAATCATATAGAATCACATTTGAATTTTATAAAGATGGGTTTCCAAATGGTATTTAGCACCTTGAAGTTCAGTGATTATAGTTGAATAATTAGAGTTTTGCTCTAAGTCATAAATTTAAGTGCATAATGAATGAAATGAAATTTGTCTTTAGTATCAAATCTGTCCAGTCACATTTGCCTACCACCTGACCATCTCTTTTAAAAACTAGGTTTTTGAAGATCTACTCATAAATGTTTGTGATGGACACAGAAAATGGACCGGAGATTAGAGTTCTTTCTACCTTAAAGTAATCTGCAATTAACTAGAAGAAAAAAAAAAAGTAGAATTAAGAATACCAAAATAAAAAAGTGAGTATCACACTCAGTCTATCCATGGAATCCAGAGGAACTTTATCAAAGTATTTGATAATAATTCTGAAAAGTAATGATACAAGCTAATACCATGTGGGTACTTACAATATACCAGGCACTATACTAAACCTCACCCCAAAAATATAGTTGGTACCCTTATTATTTTCACATCACAGATGATGAAACTGAAGGACTTATAGTTTCATTGTTTACTAGAGATAATGTTTGTAGAAATCAGTGGATCATGGACTTGAATCATATAGTCTGACTTCAGAAATTGCACTTAAACCACTACTAGATACTAAAAGAACAACTGTGTCATGTCTTCCAAAGGATAGTGAAAACATAGGTATGTGAAAACTGAGAGTTACATAACTTTTATAATACCAATTATACAGAGCCTGAAAATCATTTATGTAAACATTTCTATAATTTGATCTGATATTAACATGAGATTCATTGGTGTGTATTTAAAAAAAAATCTCTTCCCCTTAAAAATCATAAGGTTAACAACCCACACTCTGACCTAAAAATACCTCACTGCATTCTTCATGACTCCTGAGAAATTATAGATAATGATTCATAGCCATACTTAAAAGTACTAGAAAATAATACCAGTGAGTTCTGATATATCACTCATATTCTCAGTTATTAAAAATAATAATATTAATAAAAGCAATGTCTTCCTCAGTGCCTACTCTAAGCTTGGCACTCACCAGAATGAGATGGATGAATCAAGTTCCTAGGGCTGATAGTACAAAAGAGGTCAAAATCCCTCAGTTTGGGGCATCCCACTATATATTTCCGCTACAGGGACCAAACAAGACTTTTTCAACCTAGCTGATCTTTTGATTTACTTAATCTTCACAGCCATCATGTACACTAATAGAATCTCAACTGATTGTATGAGAAAATGGATCCATTGAGGGTTAAGTAACTCGCATAAAAGACCAATTACTTATGTATGTAGAGGTCTGGGATTCAAACCGATCTTTGCTGATTTCTGAACCTGTGCTCCACTAATACCCTCACAGATCCCATCTCTGTCCTGCTGGGCTTTTCTTGGCTGCTCTTCTCTGCTTTTCTCCTGTAAGACCTCACGATGTTTGTTTTCTCTCTCTCTCATATTCTGGACAAGAGAAACAGAATAAGCCCTACCAGAGAGGACAAGAGACTGAAAATCCAGGCCTCATGTCCATACCTTCTTTTCCCCAAAATCTGTACATTTCTTCCCATTAAAGGCACTTTTCTGAAAAGGTAATTTCTGAAGGCCATAAATGGCTTAAATATAATATCAGAAAGTTCTACTGTAGAGTGTGAAGGGCCTATAAGAGTTCATTTTATAGATGGAAAAAATGAGACAGAGCAGTGAAAGGATGTGCCTCAATATCATACGTCTAGTAATGATAGAATTGAGCAGAGGACCTAGGTCTTCTGAGTCTTGTATCCACACTGTTGTTTCCCAGATTATGGGGATATTGGATGAGTTACAGTTCTAAAGGTGATTTTAGATGTTACATAGCAATAGCATTAGATAGCAATAAATCACATACTAGAAAGTTATTCCCATTTCAATTCCTTACAAGCCTTCAATGAGAAATTCTTGGTTTAATGTGATTATGTCTTTTAACCCCATTTAAACATGCCTCAACCCTTGCTTTCCTGTATTAAAAAATATAGTGAATGATAAAACAGATAACTGTGTCTTTCTACTTTCTTTGAAAAACAAAATATTACCACTCTTGAAGAATATATGAACCTTTCTTAGTTCACAATATCACATACTGGGTGGCTTATAAACAACAAACATTTATTTCTCACAGTTCTGGAACTGGGAGTACAAAGGTCAAGGGGTCAGTAGATTCACTGTCTGAATTCCTGGTTCATAAGACCCAAGTTTTTTCAGTTTCTTCACTTAATGGTAGGGGTGAGGGAGCTCTCTGGGATCTCTGTCCTAAGAGCACTAATTCTATTCATGAGGGTGGAGCCCTCATGACCTCTCATAGGACTCACCTTCTAATATTATCACATTGGGGATTAGGTGTCAACACTAACGGGGAGAGGCGCAAAAATTTAGTCTGTAGGAGAGCCCCTCCATTATTTTTTTCTCTTCCTTTTCAACTGATATTTACTAACTAGAATTTGGTGATTTCTATTTAAATGATTTTTTTTCATAATTTTAAGGACAGGTATATTCATGTATGTATATGACAGATACATATGTACAGTCAGTATGATCTGAAGTAGTATACATAGTTTTATCTCTCCTTTAATGATAAGGCCCCATTTTCACTTTTAATATTACTCAAATGATATAACATTATTATTTTAAAACTTATATTTTAGCTCAATTATTGTTTTTTTGAGATTTATCATGTTGATGCCTATGGCACTCATTTACTTTTTTTTATTTTTTAAAGATTTTATTTATTTATTTGACAGACAAGAGATCACCAGTAGGCAGAGAAGGCAGGCAGAGAGAGAGGAAGGGAAGCAGGCTCCCCGCTGAGCAGAGAGGCAGATGCGGGGAGATGCGGGGCTTGATCCCAGGATCCTGGGATCATGACCTGAGCCGGAGGCAGAGGTTTTAACCCACTGAGCCACCCAGGCGCCCCTCATTTACTTTTATTGCTGTATATTATTTTACTTGTTTATTCTTCTATTAATATGCATTTCATTTTCTTCAGGTTTTTTTTTTTTTTTCTTTTTTGATATTATAAGCAAAGCTACTTTGGATATCTATGTTCATGTTGAATTATGTATACAGGTGCACAAGTTACTATTATTTTGTGAAAAGATGACAGTAATTACCAGTGAAGTCTTGTGTCTATATGTCTACCAGATTGTGTTCATTTTTTTCTCTGGAGTCATTGTCCCAGTTTCATAGTCTGACAGCATAAAATTATTGTTAATCCTTATTATGGTCATAATTTTTGAATTTTTGCTGACTGAAGTACAAAGTAATTATGTCTTTAGTTTGAATTTTCCTAATATTAGTGAATTTAAACATCCTTAATATGTTTATTTTTTATGTGTATTTACTTTGTGTTAATTGCATTTTCTAATGTTTTACTTGCATCCACCAATATCTTACTTTACATAATTACGCATTTATGACTTTTAAATATTCTTTTTATATTCTAAATACCAATTCTTTATTGGTCTTATATGTTTCAGTTGTATTATTCCAGCATTAGGCTAATTTTCTTGAGTTTATTTATTTTATTTTTAGATAAACTAAAACATTTTAGTGTAACCTAGTTTATATATGTTTTTCCAAGTTCAAGGGTTTTACTTTTTAGTTAAGAAATCTTTCCTTTATAAATATTTGAAATCTATTCTGCCATATTTTATACTAAAGTGGATATAATCTCTTATTAAACATATGGAGTATTACATAAACAATCATATCATGTGCAAATAATCATTAAAATTTTACTCAAAAATCATTTATGGGGGCGCCTGGGTGGCTCAGTGGGTTAAGCCGCTGCCTTCGGCTCAGGTCATGATCTCAGGGTCCTGGGATCGAGTCCCGCATCGGGCTTTCTGCTCATCAGGGGGCCTGCTTCCCTTCCTCTCTCTCTGCCTGCCTCTCTGCCTACTTGTGATCTCTCTGTCAAATAAATAAATAAATTCTTTAAAAAAAAATCATTTATGGTTTCACATATAAGAAGCTTGGAATTGACCTGTCCATTCAATTAAGAAGTAAAAAGCTGAAGAGACTGAAAAATCAAAAGTCTTCTTATCTCTGTAAGAGAGGGGAGGACACAAGATAAAATTCTGCCCATAAGATTGGAGAGACAGATAGTTTCAAATACAGGGAGTCACAGGTTATTTATTGAAGCAGATTAACCTGGGAACCAGTGTAGGGGTAGGAAAACCTGAATTGTAATTTGCAAATTATTGGAGACTTGGTGTCGACAAGTCTGAGTTAAGGTCTCATAGAGACCTTGTCATGGTGGGGCCCCCTTAAGATTGTGACATGTACATCCAGAACTCAACCAGGTCCTCACAGTAAATATCCAGGAAAAAATCCTCAAATACTTCCAGCAGGAGGGAGAAAAAGGCATAGATAGGCCAGAGTGTTCTGTTCTTAACAAGAGTGTCTCCCAAGTGTTCTTGGGGGAAACTAGTAAACCAGAGCCTAACCTGCCAGAGTATTAACAACAGAGACTAACTGACCTGAGGGAAGGGAAATACCAAACTCCAGCTTATTCCATATCTTATTCCACCCAAGGAGGGAGAAAAACAAACAAACAAAACAAAAACAAAATAGAAAGACTTGTGTCTACTAAGAGGCCCCTCTAGCCCAGGTCACTAAGTTGCTACCTATAGTCTTCTCTAGGATTTTGATAATTTCCTGTCTTATATGTAGGTCTTTCATCCATTTTGAATTCATTTTTGTGTATAGTGTAAGGAATGATCTAGTTTCATTCCTCTGTATGTGGTTGTTCAGTTTTCCAAACACCATTTGCTAAAGAGACTGTCTTTTTTCCTTAGATATTCTTTCCCTGCTTTGTCCAAGATTTTTTGACCATATAGTTGTGGGTCCATTTCTGGGTTTTCTGTACTGTTCCATTGATCAATGTGCCTATTTTTGTGCCAGTACCATACTGTCCTGATCTCTATAGCTTTATCTTACAGCTTGAAATCTGAAATTGTGATGCCTTTGGGTTTGCTTTTCTTTTTTCAGTATTGCTTTAGTTATTTGATGTGCTTTGCAGTTCTATATAAATTTGAGGATTGTTTGTTCCAGCTCTGAAAAATGATGGTGGTATTTTGATAGGGAGTACATAAAATGGGTAGACTGCTTTGGGTGATATAGACATTTTAATGATATTTATTCTTCCAATCCATGAGCTTGAATGTTTTTCCATTTCTTCTTGTCATTATCAATTTCTTTCTTAAGTGTTCTATAGTTTTCAGAGTTCAGAGAGTATGGTTAGGTTTATTCCTAGGTATCTTATGGTTTTTGGTACAATTGTAAATGGGATCAATTCCTTGATTTCTCTTTCTGATGCTTCATTATTAGTGTACAGAAATGCAACAGATTTATATACATTGATTTTATATTCTTTGAATTTGATGAATTCATGTAACAGTTCTAGCAATGTTTTGGTAGAGTCTTTTGGGTTTTCTACATAGAGTTATCATGTCATGTACAATAGTGAAAGTTTTAATTTCTTCCGTGTTGATTTAGATGCCTTTTATTTCTTTTTATTGTCTGATTGCTGAGGCTAGGACTTCCAGTACTATGTTAAACAAAAATGGTGAGAGTGGACATCCCTGTCTTTCTCCTGGCCATAGGGGAAAAAACTCTGTTTTTCCCCATTGAGGATGACAGTAACTATAGGTCTTTTGCATAAGGCCATGATAAAGGCATATCCCTTTACTTCTACTTTGCTGACACATTTCTAGAGGCAAGGGAAACAAAAGCAAAAACGAACTTTTAGGACTTCAATAAGGTAATCTTCTGCACAAAAAAGGAAACAATTAATAAAACTAAAAGGCAAACTATGGAATAGGAGAAGATATTTGCAAATGACATATCTGATAAAGGTGTAGTATCTAAAATCTATAAAGAACTTATCAAACTCAACACCCCAAAAATAGATAATCCAGTTAAGAAATGGACAGAAGACATGAATAGGCATTTTTTTTTCCCAAAGAAGACATCCAGATGACCAACAGACACATGAAAAGATGTTTGATATCACTCATCATAGGGGACATACAAATCAAAACCATGAGGAGATACTACCTCATACCTATCAGAATGGCTAAAATTAACAACACAGGAAAAAACAGGTGTTGGTATGGATTCAAAGAGGAACATTTTTACCTGTGAACTGGTTCAGCCACTCTGGAAAACAATATGGAGGCTCCTCAAAAAGTTAAAGATACCTTACAACCTAGCAATTGTACTACTAGGTGTTTACCCAAAGTATACAAAAATATTAATCTGAAAGGGTATGTGCACCCTATATTTACAGCAGCATTATAAAAGACGACCAAATTATGGAAAGAAGCCAAATATCCATTGACTGATGAGTGGATAAAAATGATGTAGTATATATGTATAATGGAATATTTCTCAGCCATCAAATGAATGAAATCTTGCCATTTGCAATGACATGAAGGGAGCTAGAGTACATTATACTAAGCAAAATAAGTCATTAATAGACAAATGCTATATGATTTCACTCCTATGTGGAATTGAAGGAACAAAACAGATGAACATAGGGAAAGGGAAGAAAAGAAATAGAAGCAAACTCTAAGAGACTCTTGGTTACAGTGAACAAACTGAGGGTTGATGGAGAGGAGGAGGTAGGTGACGGATGGACTAAATGGGTTTGGGTGTGAAGGAGGACACTTGTTATGATGAGCACTTGGTGATATATATAAATGATGAATCACTAAATTCTACTCCTGAAACCAATATTACACTCTATGCTAACTCTCTAGAATTCAAACAAAAACTTGAAACAAACAAAACACACACACACACAAAAACAAACCAACAAAACCACTTGTGAAGTCCCTACTCCAGCACCATAGACTCATTGAAAGCCTGAGATACAAAGGAGGAGAGAAGAATTGGATTACTTCGTTACCATAAGGTACTCACTATGAAGTATATAGTGTTATTTGAAAGTGGACTTGGATAAGCTGTAAATGTGTATTACAAATGGAAGGGAAACAATTAAAAAAGTAAAAAAAAAGTATAATTGATTTGCTTAGAAAAGGAAGTAAATTGGAATCATATAAAATGCTCAATGAAAATGATAAAAGACAGAAAACAAGTGAAACACAAAAATAGAAACAAAGGACAAGGGCAATAAATATGAAACACTGGTAGATATGGTGGATAATTAATCAAACTCTGTCATGAACCCCTTTACATGTCTATGGTCTAAATACATCAGCTATCAGATAGATATCAGAGTGGATCCAAAACATAACCCACGTATATTTTGTCTACAGGAAAACCACTTCAAATATGAAGACAAATACAGATTAAAAGTGACCGGATGGGGGCGCCTGGGTGGCTCAGTGGGTTAAGCCGCTGCCTTCCGCTCGGGTCATGATCTCAGGGTCCTGGATCGAGCCCCGCATCGGGCTCTCTGCTCGGCGGGGGGCCTGCTTCCTCCTCTCTCTCTGCTGCCTCTCTGCCTACTTGTGATCTCTGTCTGTCAAATAAATAAATAAAATATTAAAAAAAAAAAAAAGTGACCGGATGGTGGAATATATACTATGCTAACATTAATCAAAAGAAAGCAGGAGTTGCTAAATTAATTTCAGCCAAGGCAGATTTCAAAGCAAGGGAAGATTTTGGGGATAAAGAAGCATATTGCATAATAATAAGGGGGTCAATTCCAAGAAGACGTAACAATCCTTTATGTGTATGTACCTAAGAAGAATATGAAACTATGTCAAGCAAAAACTAATAGAATTGCTGAGAGAGAGAGAGAGAGAGAGAGAGAGACAGATCAATCCACTATCATAATTGGAGATTTCTATATTCCTCTATCAGAAATGGATAGAAACAGTAGGCGGAAAATTTGTAAGGACATAGTTGAATTCAACAATATGAGTGAATTGGGTACAGTTGACATCTGGAGACTATTTCTTCCAACAACAGCAGAATACATAGTCTTCTCAAACTCACATAGAAAAAATACCAAGATAAAGTACATTAAGGACCATAAAACATACCTTAACAAATTTAAAAGAATAAAAATAACACAGTATCTTCTCTCACAGCACAATGAAATAAAACTACCAGAAATCAATAACAGAACATTGACTTAAAAATTAGAAAGGGGTGCCTGGGTGGCTTAATGGGTTAAGCCTCTGCCTTCAGCTCAGGTCATGATCTCAGGGTCCTGGGATCAAGCCCCACATTGGGCTCTCTGCTTAGCAGGGGGCCTGCTTCTCCGCACCGCCCCACCCCCCGCACCTGCCTCCCTGTTTGCAATCTCTCTCTCTGTGTGTCAAAATAAATAAATAAAATCTTTTTAGAAAAGAAAATTAGAAAGTACATAAAGATTAACAGCATGCTTCAAATTAACACATGGGTCAAAGAAGAAATCTCAAGATAAAATTAGAAAGCATTTTGAACTAAATGAATACAAAAACACAACTGTAAAATTTTGTGAAATGTAGCTAAAACAGTGCTTAGAGTGAAATTATAGCATTGAATGCATCTATTAGAAGAGGAGAAAGCTCTGAAAGAAATAATCACAGTTTCCACCTTAGGCAACTGAAAAGAGCAATTAACTCTAATATGGCAAAAGAAAATATGTAGTAAGAATTAAAGCATAAGTTGATGAACCTGAAAACAGGAAGTCAGTAGAGAAGAATGAGTGAAACCAAAAATTGATTCTTTAAAAATGTCAATAAAATCAGTAAATCTATAGCCAGCCAGCCTAAGAAAAAAGAGAGAGGACATAAGATATTAGAAATGAAAGAGGAGATATCACTACAGATCTATGGATATTAAAAGGATAATAAGGAACACTGTAAAGCAATTATATGCCCCAAATTGATAACCTAGATGAAATGGATAAATTACTTGAAAGACACAATCAGCCAAACCTCACACAAAAAGAAACAGACAATCTGACTAGGCTTACATCTACTAAAGAATTTGAATCAATACATCTTTCAGAGAATAGAAGCACAGGGAATATTTCCTAACTCATTCTATGCATCAGCGTTACCCTAATATCAAAACTAGACAAAGTCCTTACATGAAAATACAGATCAATATATCTCATGAACATAGATGCTGTCAAAGATGCCAAGCAACAAGAACTTGGCGTTCATTGCTGGTGGGAATTCAATATCATACAGCCATTTTGGAAAACAGCTTGGTACTTTCTTATAAAATTAAATATATTCTTACCATAGGGTCCAGCAACTGCCCCTTTAGGATCTGAAAACTTGTACAGAAAAAAAAACATGCACATAGATGTTTATAGTAGCTTTATTCATAATTGTCAAAACCTGAAAACAACCAAATAGGTGATTGATAAATACATTATGGTACATGCAGACAGTGGAATATTATTCAGAGCTAAACAGAAATAAGCCATCAAGCCATGAAAAGATATGGAGGCCTACTGTGTGATTCTAAATATATGACATTCTTGAAAAGGCCAAACTGTGGAGACCATGAAAAAATCTGTGATTGCCAGGGATTGGCAGGAGAATGGGTAAATAGGCAAAGCATAAGAATTTCAGGTCAGGGACGCCTGGGTGGCTCAGTGGGTTAAGCCTCTGCCTTTGGCTCAGGTCATGATCTCAGGGTCCTGGGATAGACCCCCACATTGGGCTCTCTCTCTGTTCAGTGGGGAGCCTGCTCCCCCCTCTCTCTCTGCCTGCCTCTCTGCCTATTTGTGATCTCTCTCCCTGCTGAGCAGGGAGCCTGCTTCCCCCCACTCTGCCTACTGCTCTACCTACTTTTGATCTCTCTCACTCTCTGTCAAATAAATACAATCTTAAAAAAAAAAAAAAACAGAATTTCAGGTCAGTAAAAAAAGCTCTTCATAATATTATAATGGTGGATACATTATAATGTAATTATAATGTAATTATACATTTGTCTAAACCCATAGGTTACACAATATCTAGAGTAAACCCTAACATAATCTATAAACTATGGGTGATTATGGTGCATCAGTATGTAGGTTCATCAGTTGTTAACAAATGTACTACTGTGGTGAGAGATGTTGAAAACAGGAAGATGTGTGTGTGGAGGCAAGGAGTATATGGGGAATTTCTGTATCTTCCCTTCATTTTGCTGTGAACCTAAAATTGCTCCAAACTGAAGTCCTAATACATTAAAAAAAAAAATTCAGCCCTTGACTCATTTATTTATGTATTTATTTTACTTTGTTAGATAATCTATGTCTGCAAGTACAGTTTTGATTTCAATGTTTTACAATGAAGTACAATGTACTATTGGCTGAGATAAATTACTTTTATCAGGTAGAAGAGATTCTCTTTTAGACTTAAGTTGATAACTTTTTTGGTCATAAAGACTGTTGAGTGTTATCATAGGATTATTGGGATTATTATTGCCTGTTTATCTTTATCTACTAACATGTGGCAATATGTTGACTGAATTTGTAATGTTTATTCATTCTTACATTTCTCTAAAAAGTTCAACTTTGACATGATTAAAAGAACAGATAAAATTTAAAAATATGTATATAAATATTCTAATAAAATTTATATTTACACACAATATACACACATTTACATGAAATACTGTGAAAAGTCTGAAGTTTTACCATAAATGTAAACCAAGCCAACAGGTTAGCCAACCAATTCCATAAATGCTAATAGAAGACATGAAGATGCTTGATCAAAGATAAAAGACCTTAATTTTCAAAGTAACAGCTGTAGTAACACCATGGAGAATTACCTCCCAACAGTGTTCACATCTCATTTCTAACCTGTCATGCTTTCTGGTAAATCTTTCCATAAGTATGTCTTTTGGTTGGTCACTCTATCACAGAAGCTGACCACATCCATTTAATTTGTCTAATTCAGCAAGCAATTAAGGATATTACAGAGTAGACTCCTAGAGTCATTGAAGGCATACTTTCAGTCTTGAACTCAACCATGTCCAGCAGGGACCTGAATTCAGCCAGCTGAATAATTCCATAAACTAGCAAGGCATACTTTAAAAAGCCAGATGGCTTTCTTTTAAAGTTTCTATAAAGGTCTTTCTACATGGCCCACTGGTTAAATCAGGCAGAGAAAGATTTGTTAGGGATTTTAGACTCTATCTTGGCTTACAAGGAGGGACTCTGGGCTAATTTTATCATTTATAACTCTGGCTAGTGAGTTACATCTGATATGAATGCCTTCCGGGGATCAGACTGTGTCATTGATCACTTCATCTAAAATCTGGAACAAATTTTGTACCAGCTTTTCTAATTGGCTAATTCCAGCTATAGGGATAACTGACCACTGATAACATAAAATAGTGTGTCAATTATCCCTATAGGAAACTCCCTCAAGGAATTGAAGGTAGCCTCGTTTTGGAGGGACCACCGAGTGATATGAGAGATACTAATTTGGAATTCCCTTAAACCAATAAATCAAGGTTCCCTTTAAGTTAGAAGCTTTAATTTGGATGGCAATTTGTGGGATGATGTTTCCCCGAAGGGAATAGCCCAAATTCTTTTGGGTAAAGTTTGAGATGCCACTAAGGCCATCCTTTTTTGAATATAGCATTTCTGTTTGACAAAGCTGATTAGATCCTTCCCACTATATTTGTCACTGTACCCAAGTTAGCCTACCTCAAAATGGCAAATAGACTAGAGAGTTATTAGACTGCCATACTATAAAAATTCAGTTTGACAAGAGCCTCATAGAAAACAAATAACTTTTTCTAAATGCATATATGTCCATGCCAAGGAGAGGTTGAATTTAAAACATCAAGTATGTTTCCTTTTGCCTGAGGCTCTGATAAGCAAAATCATTAGCCATAGAGACTTGTAGCTTAAATTGTTAGATTATTTGCCTGGAAGGTATAAAACATGCCTCAGTTTGCTAAGTATTTTCCAACACAAAGTATTGGTTTGGGTCCCACTCCTGCTATACTGACTTGTGTGCTGTTTAATATAAACAATAAACTATAATAAACAATAAACAAATAAATAAAAATAAATAAATAACAAGTGAGTCACATTCGATCTTCAAAGGACTCAACAAGGTCCTGTATCTTTTTTGGTGATGGTAACCAAGGAGATAAGAATCAAGACTTTTCTTCATTGTGAAAGAGATTGAGTACTATAAATCCCCCTATGTAGTCCAAATCATTTTTCTTTTCAAGCAGGGACCTAAATACATTTTAAACTATTGTCAAATGTATGATAACACTGTGCTCAGGTCTACTAAGTAAGACTTGTGACTAACAGAATATCCTCTGTACAATGAAAGCTCTTTCATCTCATAGAGTAAAGGTACTCACATTAAATCGTGATCTGTCTGCTCAATGGAAGAAATGAGGAGTTTTTATATACCTTGAAAACTCTTGCAAATATTATTAGAAGATGTAGCACATGAATGGGAGTTGGTCTTGGCCTTAGATGACACTAGGTTATAAAAGGGGTTGTTAGCAAAGTCTACGGCAGCATGCCAATTTCATCAGCACGGGCAATGGATTCAGTCACAGTGACAATTTCTGGAACAGTCAGGGCTATGAGAGTAACAACTAAATTCAGTTGACAATAATCCACTATAAGTCTCAAGATCCCATGAGCCTTTTTTACTGGCATACATGGCTGTTGTATTGAAATATTTCATCTCTTTTTACTCCTGCTGCTTTTAAGTCCTAATCAAAGCTGTGTTTTCTTTTTCTCCCTCTGGAATTCTACATTGCTTCTGTTGGGCCAACAGAGTGGAGACAGAGAAGTAGTTTGAAAGAGATTTACACCTCCCACTGGTACTTCTCTACATGTAGCTATTCCCAATTGGGATAAACCCCTCTGAACTTCAGGAGCATTCATATTACAAGCATGTAAAATATTAATCACAATTAGACAGGCAACAGAAGTAACAACAATACATCAAATCATTCCCAAGGTCCCTACCCACAAGATAACTTCAGTTTCCTTTCCTCGCTGAATCTTGGTCTGTATCCATCAGTTAAATTTGAGTTTCCCCTGACAAGCAAGGGCAGATACAGTAGTGACTCAGGTGTCTGTATTTAACAGAACTCTACATTTTGGGCCCCTCCTTTTTCCAGAGTTCTTTAGTATATTCAGATAAGTGTGGATGGCTTTTTTGTTACCCTCAGAAATCAGGAAATTTAGCTTTACTATTGGTCCTTATTCTCCTTAGAACAAGTGAAATCAAGGTAGACTGGAAAGGAAGGATCAAGGAGAAAGTGACTCAATGCTCGTAAGCACAGCTTTGCATTTACTTTTGATTTCAGGTGCATGGTAATAGCTTGTGGATCAGTCAGATCCATTTCTGATGTTTTCAGTTTACTCAGAGCTAAACTGAATGGTGAGATCTTCATGGTTGACACCATCTGTATCAGACATGAGGATCCCATGACTAAGCCACTTTGTTTTCTAGATAAAGCCACAGGGCTTTCTATCTTGATTGACTTTGTCTAAAAAAAAAATGTCCACATTAATTTGGATTACTTTATGTTCCATTCATTAATAATACTAATTCTGGTTTCTCCTAGTTTTTACATAAGGGCTTTGGGAGTTTTCAAGAGTGATGGGGCTAGCTGGAAGAATTTACTTATATATCTTTGTCTTTTTTTTTAAATTAAATTAATTAAGTTAAAGTTTTTAAGTTTTTACTTTAATTTCAGTTACTTGACATACAGTTTTACATTAGTTTCAACTGTAGAATATAGTGATTCAACACTTCCATATATCACCCAGTGTTCATCTTGACATGCTTAATCCCTGTCAATTATTTAACCCAACCCTCCATTCACCTTCTCTCTGGTAACCATCAGTTTGTTTTTTATAGTTAAGAATATGATTTTTAGTTTTTTTTCTCTCTCTGTCTCTCCTTTTCTCCCTTTGTTCATTCATTTTATTTCTTAAATTCCACATATGAGTGAAATCATATTTGTTTTTCTCTAATTTAGTTTGCTTAGCAGTATACTCTCCAAGTCCATCTACATCATTGCAGATGGCAAGATTTCACTCTTTTATTTGGCTGAATAATATTCCATATGTGTGTGTATACACATATATCTGTGTGTATGTATGTGTTATATATATATATATATATATATATATATATATATATATAGGCTACTGTAAGTAATGCTGGTATAAACATAGGGGTGCATGCATCTCTTTGAATTAATATTTTTATATTATTTATTAACTGCCCAGTAGTGCAATTGCTGGATTGTAGAGTAGTACTATTTTTAAATTTTTGAGAAACCTTCATATTGTTTTCCAGAGTGGCTACACCAGCTTGCATTCCCACCAACAGTGCATGAGAATTCCTTTTTCTCCACATCCTTGCCAAGCACCTGATATTTCTTTTGTTTATTTTAGCCATTCTGACAGATAGGAGGTGATATCTCATTGGGGATTTACTTATGTATCTTTCAATCAGTTCCTGTTCTCCAGTAAATTACATTCATCAGTATCATAAACCCAGTTTAAGGCAGTGAGATTTGTTTTCTTCCAGCTCTTAAGAAGCTGAGAGCTGCTTTTTAAGGTTATGAATAGTAACTCTGAAGTATTTATCATCTATATACCTGTGTTTTAACATTTTTGACTTTACAAGCATATCCTATTTCTGCATTATTCTTGGTTCTAATCTTTATTTTTATCCAGTCATTATAATTATGCCATAGAAATTCACTCTTTCTTCAAACTTCAAATTCTTTAATTATAGCTCATAAATAAACACATAGAGAAATAAGTGATAATTTACAGATTGAGTTTTTAGTAATAGCTAGACTTCAGTTCTTTGCTTTTTCCACAGGCACCTATGCATGTGGACCCCACATGCACACTCAAGCCACAATTTCACATTCTGGCAGGAATCTATAAGATGCTTCAGCAAAACCCTCTTGCCACATCTAGATAGACCGTATTTTCTCTGCAAGTGGATAAATTTAATTCTTTTGTTTTTGCAAATAGGAACTTACTTTATAAATTTTTCACATCCAATTGCACCTAAAAATAATGCAGATAGATTTCCCTAATGGGCTTTATTTTATTTCCAATTACTGAATGCATTTATGCTTATTGTAAACAGCATCAAAATTCTTTTTGTTGAAACACCATCAGGACCAGAATTTTCCTTAAGTGTCTTGATTGGTTTAGTTTAAGCTTAGTATGATGTTCCTTTTTATTTTTTCATTCCAAATCACTTCAGATCTTGATTATCATCCCTGTGGCTTTTCATACAGATATTCTAGACTTTTCTGATTTCCAAGTGGAAATCTTGAAGTTTTGAATACAAATACTGTATTTTAAACTGACACTTTCTTCAAAGCAGTATCTGGTAAAAAGTTTATTTGGCAAGACACAGAAACACAATGCATTTAAGGCCGGGCTCAAAATCATATTATAAGGTGGCTGGGGATCTGAGAGTAGAATTTGGTAGTAATTTTTCTTTCTTCATTTTCTTCTTTTCATTTTCACTTAATCCACAAAAGAAAATAATTGTTTCGATTAAACTGAGAGGAGAAACAATTCTAGATGACCTCCAAAGCCCTGTCCTTCTCTAAAACTTCTTGACTTCACACAACTTACCTACGTGACTCTTTTTTTTTATGTATATGTGTGTGTTGGTGTGTTTATTAACTTTACCTCATACTCTCAAAGCAACAATAAATAAATAAAATAAGCCTCAATATCTATTCAATTTTTAAATACAATTCAAGAAGTTGGCAACACGTAAAAACAATGAAGGCATAATAAGAAAATGAAGTGGTGGATTCAAACAGTAAAAACTGGGGGGAGGGGGTTTGGGAGAAGGGGGTGGGATTATGGACATTGGGGAGGGTATGTGATTTGGTGAGTGCTGTGAAGTGTGTAAACCTGGTGATTCACAGACCTGTACCCCTGGGGATAAAAATATATGTTTATAAAAAATAAAAAATTTAAAAAAAAAACAAAACTATGATATTGGGGGGGGGGCACTTGGGTTGCTCAGCCATTAAGCATTTGACATTTGATTTCAGCCCAGGTCATGATCTCAGGGTCCTTAGATCAAGCCCTGAGTCAGGCTCCTGCTCTCTCTCCTCCCTCTGCCCCGCCCCCACCACTTGCACTCTCTCTAAAAGACAAACAAACAAACAAAACAAAAGAAAAACCTGTAAAAATGTTTTTAATGCAAAACAGGGGACACAAACCCAGGAATTTTTATAAACTAGTAAACAACACATATTTATATGCCTAACCACAGGATGAATGAATGAGTATACATTCAAAAGAAGAAGGGAAGAAGTATCACAATACTGCTGTGTCTGGAAAGCTTTCAGTTATTCCTTCAAATGCTTGGTTTAAATAAACATGGCAAAAGATAAAGTATACTTGTGTGTGTCTAACATAGTAAGCATAGTAACGTACTGAAGTATGTGAATACATGGTCATGTTTCCCCAGTACTCTCTGTTCTACCACATGGCCATACCAGTGTGGTCATGCATCCCTAAAACTGAAGGATCAGTTCTTAGGCTTTACATTCCTTGAGTAGAGCAAAAATTCAGTGTCATGTACTGAATTATTCATCACTTACCTTTTTAAAATATCATTTCATCTAAACTATACTCTTAACTGGTTCTGGTACAGTGACCGGGGGTGCTGACTAGAACCCATAACCTATCTTGACACAGTGATTTCTCTGAAAGTGTAACCGCATAGGACATATTGCCCCCATAAGATCTTTAGAACCTTTCTATTTGCCAGGACAGGTCAGATGTTCCAATTTCTTTATACACACAGTCTGACATAATCTCACCATCCATTCTACATATACTGAGAACCCCATACTCACTATTGAGTATCCACCAACCAATCACTGTTACCCAAAGCACCACAGCCTTCATATGTGATGAGTTCTAATGGGCCACTTGGCAAGGACGAGGGGAAATGAGGCGAGGTCAATAACTCAAAGACACCATCTCCACTCCACATATAGATCCATGGCAATTTTATTCAAATTTCAGTTAGACAGGTATTTACTTGACGACTATAGCCGGGCAGTAAGGGTCACTTAAAAATCATTTGGGGCACCTGGGTGGCTTAGTGGGTTAAAGCCTTTGCCTTTGGCGGGGTCATGGTCCCAGGGTCCTGGGATAGAGCCCCACATTGGGCTCCCTGCTGTGCGGGGAGCCTGCTTCCCTCTCTCTCTCTCTGCCTGCCTCTCTGCCTACTTGTGATCTCTGTCTCTCAAATAAATAAATAAAATCTTAAAAAAAAATCATGTAGATTAGTTTGTAAATACTGATACTGGTAAATTACATGTAAGTTAATTTGTAAATGCTGATACTAGGGGATTATAGGGAAGTAATAACTGTATGAGAATATATATGTTTCTGACAGTTGATTTATTCAAGCTTTTTAAAAACATTATTGGAATTTCTATAAAACGTTAACCTTGGAAACTTGCCACTTCTTTTTCATTAATGCAGTTTATTGGCATTTATAAGATCAGCGTATTTTTGATTCTGAGAAAGTGACAAACTTTTGACAAAATTTTTATCCATTTCCAAGATACAAGTTATATTTATCTTAAATTGATTTTTTAAGTTTGACCTTTTATTAAGTGTTACTTGAGGAGAAAGTGTCAGTTGCAAATAAAATAATTGTAATTTAGCTTATAAATTTAAGATAGTAGTAACAGTCTGATTATCTATAATGCTCTTAAATACATAAAAGAGAAGAAAAGAAAGTGGGAAAGGAATTTGGAAAGACAGTATTCAGAAAAGAAAATCCATATAGCCAATTTACACATGCAAAGATGCTCAAAATTAAGCAAAATTTTGTATATTCTAAATCGTATTAGACTACTGATATAAGAAGAGATATAAAATAAATCCTTACTTGTATAGATAGATTGGTGTTTAGCTATTATAATAAAACATGAAATAATTAAATTTTTACATTCTTGAAGATAGAATGAATATATAACCCCTTTATCTTGCTTGTGTAGTTCAGAGACTAAAACATGGTAATGGCAATATAAAATTTAACATTTTAATATTATTGTTTATACTGTTTCATTTACTGTTTGGAGAAGTAGCTATGTTTGATGATAAAACTCATGCAAACTCTCTCTTTGAGTTTAATAATATAATTAGTTTTTAACTATGTTAACCAAATAAAGGAATATTTTGTTGTTTAAGCTTAAAATGTAAACTGTAAACTGAAAGAATAGATGCCTTTATGACTTATTAGAGTCTTAAAAATTAAGAAAGTAAATCATGATATCCAGCTTATGAGAATTAGACGAGTTTCTCTCATTGACATGAGAATTTGATATTATGTAACCACCTAAGGAAAAGTATTTTAATTTTTTTAAAAAGATTTTATTTATTTATTTGATAGAAAGACAGAGAAAGCTGAGTGAGGAGAAGGTCAGAGAGAGAAGCAGACTCCCTGTGGAGCTGAGAGCCCCGTGCGGGACTTGATCCCGAGACTTCGGGATCATGACCTGAGCCAAAGGCAGTCATCCAGGCGTCCCAAGTATTTTAATTTTAATAATTAAAGTTAGTCATACATTTGACTAAAAAATTCCTCTCTGGAGAGTCTTGCCTATAATAGTAAAAATGTTAGCAGAGAAAATTTTGTGAGGACCAAAAAATAAATAAAAAAACAAAACCAACACAACCCTGAATATATATAAATAATTGAAAAAATATCAATTATATGTAATATTTTTAGTTATTAAAAAGATCACTCTCTAGGGGCACCTGGGTGGCTCAGTGGGTTGGGCCGCTGCCTTCGGCTCAGGTCATGATCTCAGGTTGCTGGGATCGAGTTCTGCATCAGGCTCTCTGCTCAGCAGGGAGCCTGCTTCCTCCTCTCTCTCTCTGCCTGCCTCTCTGCCTACTTGTGATCTCTCTCTGTCAAATAAATAAATAAAATCTTAAAAAAAAAAAAAAAGATCACTCTCATCTACATGTAAAGGTCTAGGGGGATGTCAACCAAAGAATAAATGTAAGTATATGAATTATTTTAATAAAGTTATTATATAAACAGAGTTATATACAAAGTATTTGTTTGTTTTGTGCAAATACAGAGAAAATTTTGAGAGATGCAGCCAGATTGATGACATCAAATACACAGATAATGAGATTGTAAAAGATGAGAGAAAGATTATTTGAAATTATGTTACATATAGTTTAAAATATAATAATGGTATATGTTTATATATTACAAATAATGGTGACACTAATATTTATATTAAATATAAATGATATATTTAAGATGATATAACATGTTATATTTACATATAACTTTATATAGCATAATAGTTTGTAACATATGGTATAATATCAACTTACCTATAATGGGAATAGGCCAAAAAGAGCATGTTTATTATATATGTAAACATGATATATCCATGCATAAATATATATCCAGATATGGAAACAAAGGTAATATCAACTACTACTTCTTTATGATAGAATTTTACTCTATTCTTTCAAACTTAAAGTAGTCTTTGTATTTTTAAAATACAAATACTTTCCCTTTCTATTAAAAATATATTTCTAAATTCCTTAAAAACTAAAAAATACAAATTTAAATTTTCTCTACTTCTAGTTTATCATATGATAAAATTTATAATTTTCATTAGATTTCTTGGCTTGCAGTGACTCAATGCTAAATTTATCTTTTAACTAAGATAGCTACAGTACATCGAGATAACTTCTTCCTTCAGCATGATAGAGTCTTCTACTTCTAGTTGTCCCCTTTTTTAAAAATTTATTTTATTTTTTCAGTGTTCCAAGATTCATTGTTTATGCACCATACCCAGTGCTCCAATCAATATGTGTCCTCCTCAATACCCATCACCAGGTTTACCCATCTCTCCATCCCCCTCTCCTCCAAAACCCTTCAGTTTTTTTCTCAGAGTCTATAGTCTCTCATGCTTCGTGTCCCCCTCCAATTTACCCCAATTCACTTTTCCTTTCCTTTTCCTAATATCCTCCATATTCTTCCTTATGCTTCACAAGTAAGTGAAACCATATGATAATTGACCCTTTTTGCTTGACTTATTTTACTCAGCATAAATATCCTCCAGTCCCATCCATGTTGATACAAAAGTTGGGTATTCAGGAGCCTGGGTGGCTCAGTGGGTTAAAGCCTCTTCCTTCAGCTCAGGTCATGATTCCAGGGTCCTGGGATCGAGTCCTGCATCGGGCTCTCTGCTCGGCAGGGATCCTGCTTCCTTCTCTCTCTCTCTCTGCCTGCCTCTCTGCCAGTGTGATCTCTGTCTGTCAAATAAACAAATAAAATCTTAAAAAAAAAAAAAAGTTGGGTATTCATCCTTTCTGATGGCTGCATGATAGTTATCCCCTTTTAACTGTCTTTTTGTCTTGGGAACAAGTCTAGAGCATAACTCTTTAGCTCCACTTTCTATAATAATCTTAACAGATCACTCTTTTCCCTAAGAAATGTGGCTGGGTGGGGCGCCTGGGTGGCTCAGTGGGTTAAAGCCTCTGCCTTTGGCTCAGGTCATGATCTCAAGGTCCTGGGATCAAGCCCCGCATGGGGCTCGCTGCTCAGCGGGGAGCCTGCTTCCCGCCCCCACCTCTGCCTGCCTCCCGCCCCCACCTCTGCCTGCCTCTCTGCCTACTTGTGATTTCTGTCTGTCAAATAAATAAATAAAATCTTAAAAAAAAAAAAAAGAAATGTGGCTGGGTGATGGATATTTGGGAGGGTGTGTGCTATGGTGAGAATAAATAAATAAGTAAATAAATAAAAGAAATGACCTGTGGAATTATTTTATTATTATTTAATTATATATATATACTTTATATATATATAATATAATAATTATTTAATTATTATAAATTGAAAGCACAGGGTGTCTGGATAGCTAAGTCAGTTAAGTATCTAGCTTTGGCTTAAGTCATGATCCTGGTAACCTGGGATTGGGCCCCAGGTCTGGCTCTCGGCTCAGCCAAGAGTTGCCTCTCCCTCCGCCCCTCCCCACTCTTACCCTGCACTTGTGCTTGCTCTTTCTCTTTCTCGAATAAATAAATAAATAGTCTTTAAAAATAAATAAATAAATTGAAAGCACATAATTATACAACCATAATACCAGCAACTCTACAAATAAGAAAAAAAAATCAATAGAAACATAAAGGGGATTTTTATTATGTTTAATTCAAACACAAAGTCATTTTAATATTTTATTAAGAATTTATAAAGATTAGAATATATCCATGGAAACTCCAAACTCAAAAAATATATTCCAGAATATTGTTTATTTCAAAATAAGGCCACATAGAAAATTTTCATATTATTTAACCTGAAGTATATGTTAATCCTATTTCCAAAAATGAGCTTAATCTCTTTAGATTCCAATATATTTAGTAGTGATTAGTCAAAATTCCATTAAACAGGTGACACAGTGTCACTCATACAAAACTCATATAGGAATTTCACCTTGATGAAGTAATGTAAATTTGAGATATGTTTGTTATAACAAAATAGGCAGAGTTTTTTCCTCCTTCCTCCAAATCCTAAACATGAGATGGTCAGCCTTCATGCCTAAAAGTGATTTAGAATGAAATTCTTAGCCTTTCTTATTTTTTTTCTTCCCTTTTACTCTCTTTTTTTTCTTTTTTTCCTAGAAGATTGTGCATTTTCTTTTTTAGGATAGTCCCAATATTTTGCATGTTTACTGAGAATATTTTATGTCCCTAGTGGAGGTGGGGGATAAAACTAAGACATACATTTTTTAAGTCATTTCAGAAAGTCAGAAAACATTTGGAAGATAATATTTCTAATCATAATATTATTATTTGTGACATTATACAGTAAAGAGGTAATTAAAGAATTTTTTTGAATACTAATAAATACCAATGGGAAAAAGGGTAAGATAGATATATAGGGAGGTCTTGAATTCATCTAATTTTTACATGAAATATTGAAATTTTACAGTGTGTATTTGTTTTTCCACATGAAACCCTGACAGTTATAGGTTGAATTTCTTAGAATTGAATACACATCTTTTACTTTATATACATATCTTGAAAAAAATACTCATCTTGATAAAATTAAATGCATACATTGAGCAAGTTAACAGTTTACTATACACACATAGAGATATAATGCAATATAATTTTTACATTCACAATTTTTTTTAATTAAGCGCTAAAATCTGGTAATGAGATGAACATTAAAAACTTGTGAGTATCTTTTTGTTTCTATCTTAACAGTGTATCTCTCTGTGGTTATATATTACCTCAGTTGTACCAAAAGTCAAAAGTCAACATTTAAAGCCCTTTGTGACTCTGTGGCTCCTATTTCATGAATGATCCCAGCAATATCAAAGCTTCACTATTAAATCATCATTCTCCGACAAAGTATGCATCCTCTGACAGACTACATGAGGCACAAGTACACTGTATATGATCACCCCCTCCCTGCAGGCTATTGGAAGCTTGGTTGGAGGTCCTGGGTGGTAGAAGTGATAGGCACCATCCCATCTCATTAAAAACGCCTAACAGAACTAGATAATTTCCAATAGAAATTATAAATCTAAAGTTTAACGTCTATGTAATTTTAAGTTTCTAATAGCTATAATGATTTTTAAACAAAGGTAAAAATGATTTTAATGATAGGGTTTTTTTTTTAACCGATTCCAACATATGGACAATATAAAATATTGAGATTTTTATATTCTTTTAATTTTTACTATGTCTTCAAAACCCAGTGTCTTTTTATACTCACAGCACCTCTCCATTAGACCAGCTGCATTTCAAGGACTCAGTAGAGATCTGTCGCTTAGTGCCTACCATATTGAAAGTACAAACCTAGATCTTTCCTTTCTCTACTTCCTGGCAGCCAAGCCCCTTCAGTCAGACTGTGCTGCTTGGGACTTTGAATCTTGAGTGAGTTAACACAGAGAAAAGTAGCTATTAAGTTGCATTAAAGCATGAGCTGTGGTGATTCCTGTAATATGCTGGCCCTCTGGCTAGACTTGTCCACATAAAAGATGATTTGGTGGCTATTTTTTGTTCCTTTGAAGCTGCCTTATTTAATTAAAGCCTATTTTTCAAATCTTGGTTTTTCCCTTTTCCATTACTTCTCTGAGCCTGATATCATTCCAAACAATACAGTAATTACATTTTAGGAGAAAGACAAAGTCTGATAATGTTCATTGAAGCTGATGTATTCCTAATCAATACATAATAAATATTACAAATAAAAGTGAAAAAAAACTATGGCTGATACATATACTTTATTTATTAATATTAGAGATAAAGCATAATTGGGGATAGCAACTGTTCTTCTTTCATAATAAAACCTTATGCCGTGAAGTATAGCACATGCTCTGAATTAATGACCAGGTAATTAACTGCAACTCTGGAACTACATTCATTCTCCCACTTATTCAGTATCTCTTTCATTTATTCATTCTTTTAGGAAATATTTATGGAAATAGATGATGTTCAAGACACACTGAATTGTAAAAATAAATAACGATGTAGTATATATAATTTAAGAATTTATTTTCTTAGAGTATTTGTGTCATAGACACATATGTTAATTAGCAGACCAATATCACATGATTGCTATAAAGAAGATTGTTGTAATTTGGGGGATTGAAGTGGTGATGACTTGTAGAAGAGGTACCAAATATCCTAGGATTTAAAGGATAAGAAGAATTTTAATTCCTCAAAATATAAATAATACAGAGGATTAAGGAAAAAAATGCATAAATGTTGAAAATCACAGAATATGAGTTTAGAACCAGGAGTGATCAGTTTAGCTGGAACATTATAGTGCCACAGTGGGACAGTGATGTTGCCTGAAAGTAGCCAACTGAGATTTTCTGAATTTTACTGATCTACCATCACTTTATCACCTGTCTTCCCTTTTTAAAGTGGGGCATTTTGTAAGATACATAGTGTGAGATCTGGAAGCAAAGCAATACTAATTGGCCATGTGGGGATTAGACCCTTAGCCTTGACCCCTATTAGCACCAGACTCTAAGCAGCTAAGTTGCCTAATTGAAACTGGCTCAAAGTAAGGACCTTTGTCCTTATCTTCTCATCCCTTTATTAAAAAAAAGAATACAAACACATGTTCAATGTTCTGCTCTGCACAAAACATCTTATGGAACAGTTTATATGCCCTTGTTAACAATTTAAAGATAGATGCATAAAAGGTGACATGTGTATGTGTATATTTGATTCATGAATCAAACCATTGGTATTCAAAATTTTGGAAATTTATTTTTTATTAGAATATGAGGCTATAAATGTTATGTGTTATATGCCTTTTGGAGTTTAATAATGTGTTTAACTACTGCGATTACTGCCCAATTAGCTCAGTTAAAATAATACATTTTTGTTAACTCAAGTTAAATAGCTGAGATCTTTAAGAAGTACACTTCAGCCATTATAAAAAATTTAGGATATCTGGTATAATTCATAGAGCTTCACAGATATAGTTGTTTATCCATCTTTGTGGTCTGTTTCTCTAGAAAAATAATAAATTTAACTATACCTTAAGAGTTTATCTTAACTTTTCCATACCACCATAGCATTCAGGAAACAATTTGCTATGTTAAAATATGGTGGTGATTGTTATTAAATCAAGCAAGTGGAGTTCCTTAAGAAAAATAAAACTGTTTGCATAGACAGTTTATATTATGAACACTCTAAAATACTACATGAACCATAGAATAAAGAGATTAGATGCTGAATTTTTCATAAATTGAATATTTAATGGAAATCAAGGAGAAGAACTTAGTACCACATGTGTATACTAAATGTAGTGAAGGGAACAGTTAGTTTTTCATCCTTCTGGCATGATTTCCCAAGTAATTGCAGCATTAGAATACAAAGGTCTATTTGTTTTACATCCATAAAAGGATAAAGTAAAGAATTTAGAATCTGGACATTGTTAGTAAATTAGAGTAACTTTTATTATCAAAGTACATATCTACTTTTTAATTTAAAATTTATCAAAGTGTGTAATAATTTTTATTAAAGAAAATAAAGATTGTCTTAGTTTTAATATGGGAGGCCTTCCCATGGTATTTGATTCAACCTGAGCAAATGAGTCAAAGTACTATTTACTGAGGTGTAAAAATTTTAAATTTAGATTTTTTTTATTAATTAAATTTATTTATTTTCAGCATAACAGTATTCATTATTTTTGCACCACACCCAGTGCTCCATACAATCCGTGCCCTCTATAATACCCACCACCTGGTACCCCAACCTCCCACCCCCCCACCATTTCATTCCCCTCAGATTGTTTTTCAGAGTCCATAGTCTCTCATGGTTTACCTCCCCTTCCAATTTCTCCCAAATCCCTTCTCTCCAACTCCCCATGTCCTCCATGATATTTGTTATGCTCCACAAGTAAGTGAAACCATGTGATAATTGACTCTCTCTGCTTGACTTATTTCACTCAGCATAATCTTTTCCAGTCCCATCCATGTTGCTACAAAAGTTGGGTATTCATCCTTTCTGATGGAGGCATAATACTCCATAGTGTATAGGAACCACATTTTCCTTATCTATTCGTCTGTTGAAGCGCAGAAAGATTCCCTTCTTTTTGGGGATAAAAATATATGTTTATTAAAAAAAAATAAATTTAGATTTTTCTATAAAAACTTTTCACTAAGTCAGATACAGAATAAGAATGAAATTATTTAAATGTAACATATTATCACAAACTGGATTTTAATAAATTTACTGTATTTCTCTTCTCAATTTGTAGGAAACCTGACCTCTGCTTTCCTAATGACTAGTGATGTTGAGCATTGTTTTTGTGTTTATTTTGCCATTCTTACACCTGTATCTTTTTTGGTTTCATATTTATTCAAATCTCTTGCTCAATTCACATGTCTTTTCTGGTTGTTGTTGTTGTTGTTGTTATTGTTATTACTAATATTATTGAGTTATAAGAGTTCTTTAAATATTCTAGATACATGTTCTTTATCAGACATAGATGTTGCAAATATTCATTGCCTTACTTTATATTTTACTAATAGCAGATTTTAAAAAACATTTTTTAATTCTAATAAAGTAAAGCTTATTTTATTCTTACTGTGACTTATTTATGAAATCTATTTCTAATTAAAGATCACAAAGAAGGTCTCATACATATTTTTTAAATATTTAATTTTTAAAAAATATTTTATAAACATAATGTATTTTTATGCCCAGGGGTACAGGTCTGTGAATCGCCAGGTTTACACACTTCACAGCACTCACCATAGCACACAACCTTCCCAATGTCCATAACCCCACCACCCTTTCCCTACCCCCCTCCCCCCGGCCACCCTCGGTTTGTTTTGAGACATTAAGAGTCTCTTATGGTTTGTCTCCCTCCGAATCCAGTCTTGTTTCATTTATTCTTTTCCTACTCCCCAAACCCCCACGTTGCATCTCCACTTCCTCATATCAGGGAGAACATATGATAGTTGTCTTTCTCTGATTGACTTATTTCGCTAAGCCTGATACCCTCTAGTTCCATTCATGTCATCGAAAATGGCAAGATTTCATTTCTTTTGATGGCTGCATAATATTCCATTGTGTATATATACCACTCTTCTTGATCCATTCATCTGTTGATGGACATCTAGGTTGTTTCCATAGTTTGGCTATTATAGACATTGCTGCTATAAACATTCGGGTTCATGTGCCCCTTCGGATCACTACGTTTGTATCTTTAGGGTAAATACCCAATAGTGCAATTGCTGGGTCATAGGGTAGTTCTATTTTCAACCTTTTGAGGAACCTCCATGCTGTTTTCCAGAGTGGTTGCACCAGCTTGCATTCCCACCAACAGTGTAGGAGGGTTCCCCTTTCTCTGCATCCTTGCCAGCATCTGTCATTTCCTGACTTGTTGATTTTAACCATTCTGACTGGTGTGAGGTGCTATCTCATTGTGGTTTTGATTTGTATTTCCCTGATGCTGACTGATCTTGAACACTTTTTCATGTGTCTGTTGGCCATCTGGATGTCTTCTTTGCAGAAATGTCTGTTCATGTCTTCTGCCCATTTCTTGATTGGATTATTTGTTCTATGGGTGTTGAGTTTGCTAAGATCTTTATAGATTTTGGACACTAGCTCTTTATCTGATATGTCGTTTGCGAATATCTTCTCCCATTCTGTCAGTTGTCTTTTGATTTTGTTAACTGTTTCCTTTGCTGTGCAAAAGCTTTTGATCTTGATGAAATCCCAATAGTTCATTTTTTCCCTTGCTTCCCTTGCCTTTGGCGTTGTTCCTAGGAAGATGTTGCTGCGGCTGAGGTCGAAGAGGTTGCTGCCTGTGTTCTCCTCAAGGATTTTGATGGATTCCTTTCGCACATTGAGGTCCTTTATCCATTTTGAGTCTATTTTTGTGTATGATGTAAGGAAATGGTCGAATTTCATTTTTCTGCATGTGGCTGTCCAATTTTCCCAGCACCATTTATTGAAGAGGCTGTCTTTTTTCTATTGGACATTCTTTCCTGCTTTGTCTAAGATTAGTTGAACATAGAGTTGAGGGTCTATTTCTGGGCTCTCTTTTCTGTTTCATTGATCTATCTGTCTGTTTTTGTGCCAGTACCATGCTGTCTTGATGATGACAGCTTTGTAATAGAGCTTGAAGTCCAGAATTGTGATGCCACCAACTTTGGCTTTCTTTTTCAATATTCCTTTGGCTATTCGAGTCTGTTCTGGTTCCATATAAATTTTAGGATTATTTATTCCATTTCCTTGAAAAAAATTGGTGGGATTTTGATAGGGATTGCATTAAATGTTTATATTGCTTTAGGTAGCATAGACATTTTTCACTATATTTATTCTTCCAATCCAGGAGCATGGAACATTTTTCTTTTTCTTTGAGTCTTCCTCAATTTCTTTCATGAGTACTTTATAGTTTTCTGAGTATAGATTCTGTGTCTCTTTGGTTAGGTTTATTCCTAGGTATTTATAGTTTTGGGTGCAATTGTAAATGGGATCGACTCCTTAATTTCTCTTTCTTCTGTCTTGTTGTTTGTGTAGAGAAATGCAACTGATTTCTGTGCATTGATTTTATATCCTGACACTTTACTGAATTCCTGTACAAGTTCTAGCAGTTTTGTAGTGGAGTCTTTTGGGTTTTCCACATATAGTATCATATCATCTGCGAAGAGTGATAATTTGACTTCTTCTTTGCCGATTTGGATGTCTTTAATTTCCTTTTGTTGTCTGATTGCTGAGGGTAGGACTTCTAGTACTATGTTGAATAGCAGTGGTGATAATGGACATCCCTGCTGTGTTCCTGACCTTAGCGGAAAAGCTTTTAGTTTTTCTCCATTGAGAATGATATTTGTGGTGGGTTTTTCATAGATGGCTTTGATGATGTTGAGGTATGTGCACTCTATCCCTACACTTTGAAGAGTTTTGATCAGGAAGGGATGCTGTACTTTGTCAGATGCTTTTTCAGCATCTATTGAGAGTATCATATAGTTCTTGTTCTTTCTTTTATTAATGTATTGTATCACATTGATTGATTTGCAGATGTTGAACCAACCTTGCAGCCCTGGAATAAATCCCACTTGGTCGTGGTGAATAATCCTTTTAATGTACTGTTGAATCCTATTGGCTAGTGTTTTGGTGAGGATTTTCGCATCTGTGTTCATCAAGGATATTGGTCGGTGGTTCTCTTTTTTGATGGGATCCTTGTCTGGTTTTGGGATCAAGGTGATGCTGGCCTCATAAAATGAGTTTTGAAGTTTTCGTTCCATTTCTGTTTTTTGGAACAGTTTCAGAAGAATAAAAATTCGTTCTTCTTTAAACATTTGGTAGAATTCCTCTGGGAAGCCGTCTGGCCCTGGGCTTTTGTTTGGAGATTTTTGATGACTGTTTCAATCTCCTTACTGGTTATGGGTCGGTTCAGGTTTTCTATTTCTTCCTGGTTCAGTTGTGGTAGTTTATACATCTCTAGAAATGCATCCATTTCTTCCAGATTGTCAAATTTGTTTGCTTAGAGTTGCTCATAGTATGTCCTTATAATTGTTTGTATCTCTTTGGTTTTGGTTGTGATCTCTCCTCTTTCATTCATTTTACTTATTTGGGTCCTTTCTCTTTTCTTTCTGATAAGTCTGGCCAGGGGTTTATCAATCTTATTAATTCTTTCAAAGAACCAGCTCCTAACTTTGTTGATTTGTTCTATTGGTTTTTTTATTGTTTGTTTGTTTGTTTGTTTCTATTTCATTGATTTCTGCTCTGATCTTTATTATTCCTCTTCTCCTGCTGTCTTTAGGGTTTCTTTCTTGTTCTTGCTCTAGCTCCTTTAGGTGGAGGATTTGGTTGTTTACTTGAGACCTTTCTTATTTCTTGAGAAAGGCTTGTGCTGCTTTATATTTTCCTCTCAGGACTGCCTTTGCTGTGTCCCACAGATTTTGAACCATTTTGTCTTCATTATCATTTGTTTCCATTAATTTTTTCAATTCTTCTTTAATTTCATGGTTGACCCATTCATTCTTTAGAAGGATGCTGTTTAGTCTCCATGTATTTGTGTTCTTTCCAAATTTCCTCTTGTGATTGAGTTCTAGCTTCAGAGTATTGTGGTCTGAAAATATGCAGGAAATGATCCCAATCTTTTGATACCAGTTGAGACCTTATTTAGGACCCAGGATGTGATTACTCTGGAGAATGTTCCATGTGCACCAGAGAAGAATGTGTATTTTGTTCCTTTGGGATGAAATGTTCTGAATATATCTGTGATGTCCATCTGGTCCAGTGTGTCATTTAAGGCCTTTATTTCCTTGTTGATCTTTTGCTTGGATGATCTGTCCATTTCAGGGAGGAGAGTGTTAAGGTCCCCTACTATTATTGTATTATTGTTAATATGTTTCTTTGATTTTGTTATTAATTGGTTTATATAGTTGGGTGCTCCCACGTTAGGGGCATAGATATTTAAAATTGTTAGATCTTCTTGTTGGACAGTTCCTTTGAGTATGATATAGTGTCATTCCTCATCTCTTATTATAGTCTTTGGCTTAAAATCTAATTGATCTGATATAAGGATTGCCACCCCTGCTTTCTTCTTATGTCCACTAGCATGGTAAATTGTTTTCCACCCCCCACTTTAAATCTGGAGGTGTCTTCAGGTCTGAAATGAGTTTCTTGTAGGCAACATATAGATGGGTTTTGTTTTTTATCCATTCTGATGCTCTGTGTCTTTTGATTGGGGCATTTAACCCCCATTCAGGGTAACTATTGAGAAATATGAATTTAGTGCCATTGTATTGCCTGTAAGGTGACTATTACTGTATATTGTCTCTGTTCCTTTCTGATCTACTACTTTTAGGCTCTCTCTTTGCTTAGAGGAACAATTTCAATATTTCCTGTAGGGCTGGTTTGGTGTTTGCAAATTCTTTCAGTTTTTGTTTGCCCTGGAAGCTTTTTATCTCTCCTTCTATTTTCAATGATAGCATAGCTGGATATAGTATTCTTGGCTGCATGTTTTTCTCATTTAGTGCTCTGAATATATCATGCCAGTTTTTTCTGGCCTGATAGGTCTCTTTGGATAAGTGTGCTGCCGATATATTTTTACCATTGTATGTTACAGACTTCTTTTCCTGGGCTGCTTTCAGGATTTTCTCTTTGTCACTAAGACTTGTAAATTTTACTATTAGGTGACGGGGTGTGGACCTATTCTTGTTGATTTGAGGGGGGTTTTCTGCACCTCCTGGATTTTGATGCTTGTTCCCTTTGCCATATTATGGAAATTCTCTCCAATAATTCTCTCCAGTATACCTTCTGCTCCCCTCTCTCTTTCTTCTTCTTCTGGAATCCCAATTGTTCTAATGTTCTTTCATCTTATGGTGTCACTTATCTCTCGAATTCTGCCCTCATGGTCCAGTAGCTGTTTGTCCCTCTTTTGCTCAGCTTCTTTATTCTCTGTCATTTGGTCTTCTATATTGCTAATTCTTTCTTCTGCCTCATTTATCCTGGCAGTGAGAGCCTTCATTTTTTATTGCACCTCATGAATAGCTTTTTGATTTCAACTTGGTTAGATTTTAGTTCTTTTACTTCTCCAGAAAGGACTTTTATATCTCCCGAGAGGGTTTTTCTAATATTTTCCATGCCTTTTTTGAGCCTGGATAGAACCTTGAGAATCATCATTCTGAACTCTAGATCTGACATAGTACCAATGTCTGTATTGATTAGGTCCCCAGCCTTCGATACTGTCTCTTGTTCTTTTTTTTTGTGGTGAATTATTCCACCTTGTCATTTTGTCCAGATAAGAGTATATGAAGGAGCAAGTAAAATACTAAAAGGGTGGCAACAACCCCAGGAAAATATGCTTTAACCAAATTAGAAGAGACCCCAAATCATGGGAGGGCAAAAGGGGATAAAAAGAGGTTCAGGAAAAAAAAATTAAAAAATAAAATGAATAAATAAAAATTATTAAAAAAAAAATATATATATATTAGATAAACTAGTTAAAAAAACATTAAAAAAAAGAAAAGGGTAAAAGTTAAAAAAATTAGCAGAAGAAGAAAAACAAATTGAAAAAAAAAACCAAATTACATTAACTGCAAGACTAATGAATCATGGGGAGAAAGCCATGAGTTCATTCAGTGCTTTGCTTTCTCCTCCTCTGGAATTCCGCTGCTCTCCTTGGTATTGAACCTGCACTCCTTGGTAGGTGAACTTGGTCCTGGCTGATTTCTTGTTGATCTTCTGGGGGAGAGGCCTGTTGTTGTGATTCTCAAGTGTCTGCCCCAGGCAGAATTGCACCACCCTTACCAGGGGCCAGGCTGAATAATCCGCTCGGGTTTGCTTTTAGGAGCTTTTGTTCCCTGAATGCTTCCTGTAGAGTTCCAGAGGATGGGAATACAAATGGCAGCCTCCCAGCCCCAAGCCCAGAGGAACCAAGAGCCCCACTCCCCAGTGTGCTCTCAGAGAACAGCGCCCAATAACTCCCTTCTCCCTGGCCTCTGACTGCACTCCAAGCTCACCCAGGCTGAGACTGTTTCAAGGTCACCCCGAGCTGAGATCTCACTCCTTGGCTCTGTCTCTGTAGCCGGCTTCCCCATTCTAATACCTGCAAGCTCTGTGACACTCAGACATGCCTGATACTTCTGTGACCCTGTGGGACCTGGGGCCACGTTGACCCCGCATGGACTTCACCATGGTTTAGCCTCTGGAGCAATGTCCCCCAGCGGAACAGACTTTTAAAAGTCCCGTTTTTGTGCTCCATTTCTCTGACGCTTGCTGGGAGCCAGCCCCTACACCCGCGGTCTATCCTCCCGTCGCTTTGGATTCACTTCTACACCAGTCCTACCTTTCAGAAAGTGGTTGATTTTCTGTTTCTAGAATTGCTGTTCTCCTTCTCTTCGATCTCCCCTTGGATTTGTAGGTGTTTGCAATGTTGAGATAAGCTATCTAGCTGATTTCCTGCTACCTGATGTAGCCTCAGCCTGTTACTTCTTCACCATCTAGACTCCTCTCTAATACATATTTTTAAAGTTCTATCCATCAGTATACAAGTTCTATACATTCTCCACACAATACTTACAATTCAGGTTTATAATGCAATTCAAGTTATTTTTTTTTTTAAGATTTTATTTCTTTATTTGACAGAGAGAGAGATCACAAGTAGGCAGAGAGGCAGGTAGAGAGAGAGGGGGAAGCAGGCTTCCCACTGAGCAGAGAGCCTGATGCGGGGCTTGATCCCAGGACCTGAGATCATGACCTGAGCTGAAGGCAGAGGCTTTTAACCCACTGAGCCACCCGGCACCCTCAAGTTAATTTTTTTTTTAATTTTCTTTTCTTTTTTTTTTTAATTTTTTATTTTTTATAAACATATATTTTTATCCCCAGGGGTACAGGTCTGTGAATCACCAGGTTTACACACTTCACAGCACTCACCAAAGCACATACCTTCCCCAATGTCCATAATCCCACCCCCTTCTCCCAAACCCCCTCCCCCCAGCAACCCTCAGTTTGTTTTGTGAGATTAAGAGTCACTTATGGTTTGTCTCCCTCCCAATCCCATCTTGTTTCATTTAATCTTCTCCTATCCACTTAAGCCCCCATGTTGTATCACCACTTCCTCATATCAGGGAGATCATATGATAGTTGTCTTTCTCTGCTTGACTTATTTCACTAAGCATGATACGCTCTAGTTCCATCCATGTTGTCGCAAATGGCAAGATTTCATTTCTTTTGATGGCTGCATAGTATTCCATTGTGTATATATGCCACTTCTTCTTGATCCATTCATCTGTTGATGGACATCTAGGTTGTTTCCATAGTTTGGCTATTATAGACATTGCTGCTATAAACATTCGGGTTCATGTGCCCCTTCGGATCACAACATTTGTATCTTTAGGGTAAATACCCAAAAGTGCAATTGCTGGGTCATAGGGCAGTTCTATTTTCAACATTTTGAGGAACCTCCATGCTGTTTCCCAGAGTGGCCGCACCAGCTTGCAATCCCACCAACAGTGTAGGAGGGTTCCCCTTTCTCCGCATCCTCGCCAGCATCTGTCATTTCCTGACTTGTTGATTTTAGCCATTCTGACTGGTGTGAGGTGATATCTCATTGTGGTTTTGATTTGTATTTCCCTGATACCGAGTGATATGGAGCACTTTTTCACGTGTCTGTTGGCCATCTGGATGTCTTCTTTGCAGAAATGTCTTTTCATGTCCTCTGCCCATTTCTTGATTGGATTATTTGTTCTTTGGGTGTTGAGTTTGCTAAGTTCTTTATAGTTTCTGGACACTAGTCCTTTATCTGATATGTCGTTTGCAAATATCTTCTCCCATTCTGTCAGTTGTCTTTTGATTTTGTTAACTGTTTCCTTTGCTGTGCAAAAGCTTTTGATCTTGATAAAATCCCAATAGTTCATTTTTTCCCTTGCTTCCCTTGCCTTTGGTGTTGTTCCTAGGAAGATGTTGCTGCGGCTGAGGTCGAAGAGGTTGCTGCCTGTGTTCTCCTCAAGGATTTTGATGGATTCCTTTCGCACATTGAGGTCCTTCATCCATTTTGAGTCTATTTTTGTGTATGATGTAAGGAAATGGTCGAATTTCATTTTTCTGCATGTGGCTGTCCAATTTTCCCAGCACCATTTATTGAAGAGGCTGTCTTTTTTCCATTGGACATTCTTTCCTGCTTTGTCGAAGATTAGTTGACTGTAGAGTTGAGGGTCTATTTCTGGGCTCTCTATTCTGTTCCATTGATCTATGTGTCTGTTTTTGTACCAGTACCATGCTGTCTTGATGATGACAGCTTTGTAATAGAGCTTGAAGTCCGGAATTGTGATGCCACCAACGTTGGCTTTCTTTTTCAATATCCCTTTGGCTATTCGAGGGCTTTTCTGGTTCCATATAAATTTTAGCATTATTTGTTCCATTTCTTTGAAAAAGATGGATGGTACTTTGATAGGAATTGCATTAAATGTGTAGATTGCTTTAGGTAGCATAGACATTTTTCACTATATTTATTCTTCCAATCCAGGAGCATGGAACATTTTTCCATTTCTTTGAGTCTTCCTCAATTTCTTTCATGAGTACTTTATAGTTTTCTGTGTATAGATTCTGTGTCTCTTTGGTTAGGTTTATTCCTAGGTATCTTATGGTTTTGGGTGCAATTGTAAATGGGATGCACTCCTTAATTTCTCTTTCTTCTGTCTTGTTGTTTGTATAGAGAAATGCAACTGATTTCTGTGCATTGATTTTATATCCTGACACTTTACTGAATTCCTGTATAAGTTCTAGCAGTTTTGGAGTGGAGTCTTTTGGGTTTTCCACATATAGTATCATATCATCTGCGAAGAGTGATAATTTGACTTCTTCTTTGCCAAATTGGTTGCCTTTAATTTCATTTTGTTGTCTGATTGCTGAGGGTAGGACCTCTAGTACTATGTTGAATAGCAGTGGTGATAATGGACATCCCTGCCATGTTCCTGACCTTAGCGGAAAAGCTTTCAGTTTTTCTCCATTGAGAATGATATTTGTGGTGGGTTTTTCATAGATGGCTTTGACGATATTGAGGTATGTGCACTCTATCCCTACACTTTGAAGAGTTTTGATCAGGAAGGGATGCTGTACTTTGTCAAATGCTTTTTCAGCATCTATTGAGAGTATCATATGTTTCTTGTTCTTTCTTTTATTGATGTGTTGTATCACATTGACTGATTTGCGGATGTTGAACCAACCTTGCAGCCCTGGAATAAAACCCACTTGGTCGTGGTGAATAATCCTTTTAATGTACTGTTGAATCCTATTGGCTAGTGTTTTGTTGAGTATTTTCGCATCTGTGTTCATCAAGGATATTGGTCTGTGGTTCTCTTTTTTGATGGGATCCTTGTCTGGTTTTGGGATCAAGGTGATGCTGGCCTCATAAAATGAGTTTGGAAGTTTTCCTTCCATTTTTATTTTTTGGAACAGTTTCAGGAGAATAGGAATTAGTTCTTCTTTAAATGTTTGGTAGAATTCCCCCGGGAAGCCATCTGGCCCTCGGCTTTTGTTTGTTTGGAGATTTTTAATGACTCTTTCAATCTCCTTACTGGTTATGAGTCTGTTCAGGCTTTCTATTTCTTCCTGGTTCAGTTGTGGTAGTTTATACATCTCTAGGAATGCATCCATTTCTTCCAGATTGTCAAATTTGTTTGCTTAGAGTTGCTCATAGTATGTTCTTATAATTGTTTGTATCTCTTTGGTGTTAGTTGTGATCTCTCTTCTTTCATTTTTGATTTTATTTATTTGGGTCCTTTCTCTTTTCTTTTTGATAATTCTGGCCAGGGGTTTATCAATTTTATTAATTCTTTCAAAGAACCAGCTCCTTGTTTTGTTGATTTGTTCTATGGTTTTTTTGGTTTCTATTTCATTGATTTCTGCTCTGATCCTTATGATTTCTCTTCTCCTGTTGAGCTTAGGGTTTCTTTCTTGTTCCTTCTCTAGCTCTTTTAGGTGTAGGGTTATGTTGTGTACCTGAGACCTTTCTTGTTTCTTGAGAAAGGCTTGTACTGCTATATATTTTCCTCTCAGGACTGCCTTTGTTGTGTCCCACAGATTTTGAACCGTTGTATTTTCATTATCATTTGTTTCCATGATTTTTTTCAATTCTTCTTTAATTTCCTGGTTGACCCATTCATTCTTTAAAAGGATGCTGTTTAGTCTCCATGTATTTGGGTTCTTTTCGAACTTCCTTTTGTGGTTGAGTTCTAGCTTTAGAGCATTGTGGTCTGAAAATATGCAGGGAATAATCCCAATCTTTTGATACCGGTTGAGTCCTGATTTAGGACCGAGGATGTGATCTATTCTGGAGAATGTTCCATGTGCACTAGAGAAGAATGTGTATTCTGCGCTTTGGGATGAAATGTTCTGAATATATCTGTGATGTCCATCTGGTCCAGTGTGTCGTTTAAGGCCTTTATTTCCTTGCTGATCTTTTGCTTGGATGATCTGTCCATTTCAGTGAGGGGAGTGTTAAAGTCCCCTACTATTATTGTATTGTTGTTGATGTGTTTCTTTGATTTTGTTATTAATTGGTTTATATAGTTGGCTGCTCCCACGTTGGGGGCATAGATATTTAAAATTGTTAGATCTTCTTGTTGGGCAGACCCTTTGAGTATTATATAGTGTCCTTCCTCATCTCTTATTATAGTCTTTGGCTTAAAATATAATTGATCTGATATAAGAATTGCCACTCTTGCTTTCTTCTGATGTCCATTAGCATGGTAAATTGTTTTCCACCCCCTCACTTTAAATCTGGAGGTGTCTTCGGGCTTAAAATGAGTTTCTTGGAGGCAACATATAGATGGGCTTTGTTATTTTATCCATTCTGATACCCTGTGTCTTTTGACAGGGGCATTTAGCCCATTAACATTCAGGGTAACTATTGAGAGATATGAATTTAGTGCCATTGTATTGCCTGTAAGGTGACTGTTACTGTATATGGTCTCTGTTCCTTTCTGATCTACCACTTGTAGGCTCTCTCTTTGCTTAGAGGACCCCTTTCAATATTTCCTGTAGAGCTGGTTTGGTGTTTGCAAATTCTTTCAGTTTTTGTTTGTCCTGGAAGCTTTTAATCTCTCCTTCTATTTTCAATGATAGCCTAGCTGTATATAGTATTCTTGGCTGCATGTTTTTCTCATTTAGTGCTCTGAAAATATCATGCCAGCTCTTTCTGGCCTGCCAGGTCTCTGTGGATAAGTCAGCTGCCAATCTAATATTTTTACCATTGTATGTTACAGACTTCTTTTCCTGGGCTGCTTTCAGGATTTTCTCTTTGTCACTTGGACTTGTAAATTTCACTATTAGGTGACGAAGTGTGGGCCTATTCTATTGATTTTGAGGGGTGTTCTATGAACCTCCTGAATTTTGATGCTCGTTCCCTTTGCCATATTGGGGAAATTCTCTCCAATAATTCTCTCCAGTATACCTTCTGCTCCCCTCTCTCTTTCTTCTTCTTCTGGAATCCCAATTATTCTAATGTTGTTTCATCTTATGTTGTCACTTATCTCTTGAATTCTCCCCTCATGGTCCAGTAGCTGTTTGTCCCTCTTTTGCTCAGCTTCTTTATTCTCTGTCATTTGGTCTTCCATATTGCTAATTCTTTCTTCTGCCTCATTTATCCTGGCAGCGAGAGCCTCCATTTTTGATTGCACCTCATTAATAGCTTTTTTTATTTCAACTTGGTTAGATTTTAGTTCTTTTATTTCTCCAGAATGGGCTTTTATATCTCTTGAGAGGATTTCTCTAATATCTTCCATGCCTTTTTCGAGCCCATCTAGAACCTTGAGAATTGTCATTCTGAACTCTAGATCTGACATATTACCAATGTCTGTATTGATTAGGTCCCTAGCCTTCGGTACTGCCTCTTGTTCTTTTTTTTGTGTTGAATTTTTCCATCTTGTCATTTTGTCCAGATAAGAGTATATGACGTAGGAAGTAAAATACTAAAAGGGTGGCAACAACCCCAGGAAAATATGCTTTAACCAAATTAGAAGCGATCCCAAATCGTGAGGGGGGAGAAAGGGGGTAAAAAGAAGTTCAAAAAGGAAGAAAGAAAAAAAAAAAAAAGAAAAAAGAAAAGAAAAAAATTAAAAAAAGAAATCAAATAAGAAAAATATAAAAAAGAAAAAATATATATATTCTATAAACTAGTTAAAAAATGTTAAAAAAGAAAAAGGTAACAGTTAAAAAAAATTTTACCAGAAGGCGAGAAAAAAAAACAAAAAATGAAAAATAAAAAAATTAAATTAGCTGCAAGACTAAAAAAAATCACAGGGAAAAAGCCATGAGTTCTGTGCTTGGCTTTCTCCTCCTCTGGAATACTGCTGCTCTGCTTGGTATTGAAACCGCACTCCTTGGTAGGTGAACTTGGTCTTGGCTGGATTTCTTGTTGATCTTCTGGGGGAGGGGCCTGTTGTAGTGATTCCCAAGTGTCTTTGCCCCAGGCGGAATTGCACCGCCCTTATCAGCGGCCGGGGTGAGTAATCCGCTCGGGTTTGCTTTTAGGAGCTTTTGTTCCCTCAGCGCTTTCCTTAGTGTTCCGGAGGACGAGAGTACAAATGGCGGTCTCCTGGTCTCCCGCCCGGAGGAGCCGAGAGCCCAGGGCCCCACTCCTCAGTGCGCCCTCAGAGAACAGCGCCCAGTTACTCCCGTCTGCCTGACTTCTGGCCGCGCTCCGAGCTCACCGAGCCTGCGACCGGTTCAAGGTAACACCGAGCTGTGAGCTTACTGTCGGCTCTGTCTCTGTAGCTGGCTTTCCCGTTCCAATACCCACAAGCTCTGCGACACTCAGACACCCCCGATCCTTCTGTGACCCTGTGGGACCTGAGGCCACTCCTACCCCGCGTCGCTTCGCTCCGGTTTAGCCTCTGGAGCGATGTCCCTCAGCGGAACAGACTTTTAAAAGTCCTGATTTTGTGCGCGGTTGCTCCGCTGCTTGCCGGGAGCCAGCCCCTCCCCCCGGGGTCTATCTTCCCGTCGCTTTGGATTCACTTCTCCGCCAGTCCTACCTTTCAGAAAGTGTCTGTTTTTCTGTTTCCAGAATTGCTGTTCTTCTTCTCTTCGATCTGCCGATGGATTTTCAGGTGTTTGCAATCTTTAGAGAAGCTATCTAGCTGATCTCTGGCTAGCTGAAGTAGTCTCAGCCTGCTACTTCTCCGCCATCTTGACTCCTCCCTCTTTTTAAATTTTCTTTTCAGTGTTTCAGAATTCATTGTTTATTCACCACACCCAGTGCTCCGTGCAATACGTGCCTTCCATAATATCCACCACCAGGCTCACCCAACCTCCCACACCCCTCCCCTCTGAAACCCTATTTGTTTCTCAGAGTCCGCAGTCCTTCATGGTTTGTCTCCCCTTCCAATTTCCACCAACTCACTTCTTTCCGTCTCCCAATGTCCTCCGTGTTATTCCTTATGCTTCACAAGTACGTAAAACAATATGATACTTGACTCTCTCTGATTGACTTATTTTACTCAGCGCAATCTCTTCCGGTCCCGTCCATGTTGCTACAGAAATTGGGTATTCATCCTTTCTGATGGAGGCATAGTACTGCATTGTATATATGGACCATATCTTCTTTATCCATTTATCTGTTGAAGGGCATCTTGGTTCTTTCTACAGTTTGGCAACTGTGGCCATTGCTGCTATGAACATTGTGGTATAGGTGGCCCTTCTTTTCACTACATCATCAGTTGGAAGTGTTGAAACTCACATTTTTTTAAATTTATATATGTATAGCCAGTTGTTATAGCACAATTTTTTGAAAAAGACTACATTTTACCCATAGAATTACCTAGGGAATTTTCTGAAAACTCAATTAACCATGTATATATTGGTCTTATTTCTAGACATCCTAAACTATTCTAGTGAACTTGCACAATAACACATTTTCTAAATTTTTGTAGCTTTATAGCAAGTATTGGAATCATATAGTACGAATCATCTATCTTTTTTCCTTTTCAAAATTGTTTTTGCTCTCTGAGATCCTTTGTTTTATCATAAAAATTTTGGAAGCTGTTCATCAGTTTTATAGAAAAGAACCTCCTGGGATTTCCATTGAAATTGCATTGTGTCTGCTCCATGAGCATAGTATTTCTCTTCATTCATCTGAGTCCTCTGTAATTTTGCTAAACAGTATTTCATAGTTTTGATATAGATGTTATATTCATATTTCATTAAATTCATCCCAAATACTTTGTATTAAAATTTTTTTATCTTGACCATCTTTTAAAATTTCCCTACCTTCTGTTATTACTCTGAGTTGATGTATTTGTATAATAATCTCTCTCATTTTTATCTATTTGTTTAATAAGATGTGCCTGAAGTTTGAGGGGTTTTTTTTAGGAATTAGCACTCCATTTTATTTATCAAACCAATTTTTTGCCTATTGTTACTACAATGATCACTATTTTTTTGTTCTTTTTGCTCGTCTTAAATTTGCTTTCTAGGATTTTATATCCTTTTTTAAAAGCTTAAACTAAGAAAAGCTTAATCTAGACAGCATTTTTCATTTACTTAATTGTAAGAATAATATAATTTTATTTCCTAGTTTTCAAATTTTAAAATAGATATTTTATTTTAGAATGATCTTGCACAAAAATTTAGAAAAAAAATTTGTGATGAATCCCATTACCCCAAATATGTAATGGTTTATCTTTAAGTGTTTTCTTTTTCTATATATGTTTAATTTTTTTAACTTTTTATCTTTTGTAATTCAAATAAGAAAAAAATGTACTAGTGACATTTATGCAGGCAGAACGTGAGTACAATATTTCATAGCTTTTTGATGAAGTTGGCATTTTTCTTTTTTTAATTAAAATATAATTAACATACAGTGTTAATTATATTAACAGGTCTATTTGCAGTATAGTGATTCAGCAATTCTACACATTATTCAGTGCTCATCAAAATAAATGTACTCTTAATCCTCTCACCAGCCTCCCTTTTGGCAAACACCAGTTTGCTATCTAATAAAGAGTCTTCTTTTGTTTGTCTCTTTTTTGTTTGCTCATTTGTTTTCTTTCTTAAATACCACATATGCGTGAAATCATGTGGTATTTGTCTTTCTTTGACTAACTTGTTTTACTTAGCTTTGTATCCTCTAGATGCATCCATGTTGTTGCAAATGGCAGGATTTCATTCTTTTTTAAATAGCTGAGTAATATTTCTTTATATACATATAAACACCACATCTTCTTATCCGTTTATCTATAGATAGACACTTGGGTTGCTTTCAGTCTTGCCTATTGTAAATAATGCTGCAATAAACCTAGGCATGCATATATATTTTTGAAAAGTGTTTATATAATTGGCATATTTTTAAAGTAGTTTCACTTATTTTAGAGAGAGTATGAAATTATTATTCCTGGATATTTTTTCCTCTTTTATTATTTTGAGATTTTTCTTCTTTCTTTTTTGGATAATTTGTAGTATGTTTCTTTTGCTCCTTAGTCTCTTGTCATCTACAAACTAGAGAAGAGTACCACACTGCATTATGTCAATCACAAAGTCAGTTAATGGAGCAATCATTGGGAAGTTGTTAAGGGTAGGGGCTTTGACCCAAACTTTGGATTCCAATTTCTGGCTTTGCCACATACTATTTATATGACCTTAAGCAAATTACCTAACATATCTATGCCTCAGTTCTTCCAAAGATAAAATGTGAATAATAGTACTCACCTCATAGGATTAAGAGATCAAATGGTTAATATACATAAAGTGCTAGAAAAAAAATAATGGAACAGATTAAAGGAATAGAAATAAACCTATAAGTCTGTGGTCAATTAATTTATGACAGAGGAGTTAAGAATATATTATATATATATATAATTAATTAATTATTAATTAATTATTTCTTATTATAACTTAATTTATTATTATTTATTAATTTATAACAAAGAATTATAGGAGTTAAGGAGTTAAGGAGCTAAGAATATGTATTCTTAGCTCCTTAACCATATATATATATATATATATTTTTTTTTTTTTTTTTTTTTTTTTCCTCTTGGAAAACTGGATAGTCAGTTTTCATCCTAAAGAATGAAACTGGATCACTATCTTACATCATACAAAAAAATTAACTCAAAATGTATAAAAGACATAAACTTAAGGCCTGAACCATAAAACTCCTAGGAGAAAAAAGTAGATGGTAAGTTTCTTGACATAGGTCCTGGCAATGATTTTTTTGAATCTGACACCAAAACCTAAAGCAACAAAAGAAAAACCAACAGGTAGGACTAAATCAATCTAAAAAGCTCTCTACAGCAAAAGAGATCACCAACAAAATGAAAAGGCAACCTACTGAATGGGAGAAAATATTCACAACTCAAATATCTGATTAAAGGCTAACATCCAAAATATATAAAGAACTCATGTACAATTCAATAACCAACAAAACCCCCCCAAGACAAAAACAAACAGACAAACAAAAAGCCAATTTCAAAAATGGGTGGAAAACCTGAACAGACATTTTTCTCAAAAAGATATACAGACATCCACCAGGTACATGAAAAGAGGCTCAACATTCTTAATCATCAAGGAAATCAAAATCAAAATCACAATGAGATGTCACCTCACAGTTGTTGGAATGACTCTTCTCAAAAAGCCAAGAAATAGCAAGTGTTGAGGATGCAGAAAAAAGCGAATCCTTTTGTACTGTAGAATGTAAGTTGGTGTAGCCACTATAGAAAACAGTATGGAGGTTCCTCAGAAAATTCAAAGAACTATCACATGATCCAGCAGTTTTATTTACCCAATGTTGATAAACCTGACTTATAAATAAGACATTTTTGACATTTGTTCAGGTCACAAGGAATTTAAGTATAAATATATTTTAATTGATAAAAATATTTCCAAGTCTGAAAATCGGTAAGAAATGGAAGATGGTGGGGTGTGTGCGTGTGTGTGTGTGTGTGTGTGTGAGAGAGAGAGAGAGAGAGAGAGTGAGTCGGGCCTAGATTGGCTAATAGTTTAGGAAGAGATTATCTAAAAATCATCTTATCCTGCCAACACCTTGATCTTGGATGTTTAGAGTCTGAAACTGTGAGACAATAAATTTCTATTGTTTAAGTCACCCATTTATGACATCTCTGACAAACTCACAAGCCGATTAAAGAGACATATTTATATTTGTTTGTGAATGGTCAACTATATTGGTTTAAACTAATTTCAGATTATTTGTCTAAATAGTAAAAAAAAAAAATTACTATTTATAATCTCATTAAAACTAGTGTTTATTAAACTAAAATCATATTAGTTTTTATTTCAATGTACAAAATGCTGAACATGGGGTGCCTGGGTGGCTCAGTGGGTTAAGCCGCTGCCTTCGGCTCAGGTCATGATCTCAGGGTCCTGGGATCGAGTCCCGCATCGGGCTCTCTGCTCAGCAGGGAGCCTGCTTCCCTCTCTCTCTCTCTCTCTGGCTGCCTCTCTGTCTACTTGTAATTTCTCTCTGTCAAATTAATAAATAAAATCTTAAAAAAAAACAAAAAAAAAACCCAAAATGCTGAACACAATATATAATACTGCAACAAGTCATATTTATAATTCTTTATGACAATCACATTGCCATGGATCAATACAAAACATCAATCACTGGTCTTTATACATTTTGCAATTGCTATTATTTATATATTGAAATGCTGAAGAAGTTAGATAAAGAGAAAGCAAGTTATGAATAATTGTAGTGGACTTAAAGGAGAATAATTTGAAACTTTTGAAGTAGGATTCTGGGTACAGTTCTGGAGGATGCTAAGAGATATAGTATTTTAGGGAAAAATGAAAATAATATCTTTTTCAGGCATTTGGAAACTGGAGGCAGGCAAAGGTAAAGTAAATGGGTTATTTCATGTGGTTTAAAACTGCTTAAAACTTGTTCACATTTAGGATCAGATATGGTTGGTCATGCTAGAGTGCTGATGAGGTGAAAAATGATACACTCAACCCATATTATCATAAAATATTATGAGAAAATATCTACTGAATTTAAAGGGAAGATATCATACTTAAATATTATTATTAAGTTATTTACAGCATATGTTAATAAAAGAAGTAGAAGATGGATAATTTAACACCTATATTTGATGGAGAATCAATAAAATGTAATAGAATATTAAAGGTAAGAAGTAAAGAAAAAATATAACAATTAATTTGGATATGTAAAATACATATATATAGATAGATTTTAATTATGCAAGGAATAATATTTAACATAAAGTTTAGCATCCTAATTGTAGTTTACATACTATGATAAAAAATAATTAAAAACATTTTATATTTTGTTGATTTGCATTTAAGTTTGGAGCCCAATGAAATCCAAGCATCTGTCTTACAAAAATTTGGTTTTATTACAATTCTAACCCAAACCACAAAGACTCAGTTTTTCACACCTAACGACAAAACAGTTTTGAAAAATTCCCAGGTTCTATTGTAACCTGAAGTAGGTTTATTCAAAAGATATATGAACTTTGGGCCAACTTATTCTGCTTTGAGAATGGGTTTTATATTGTATGTGGCCAATCAAGCAAGAATTCTTTGTTTGAAATTCTCCGTTAAAATTCTTTTCATGAAAGTCTGGTATAGGCTTAAAAATTGAAGAATGAGTCAAATGTAACAGACATGACCTGTCATTTTCATCTCCTGTAAGAGACTCAAATGTATTTCTTTTAGGTCAGGGCTCAGATGTCATCATTCACCACATAGTTTTAAAGGCTGTACCTTAAAAAATGCAGGAAATGACTCATTAGACTTCTACTAGCATGAACATAAAAATAAGCTACTCTCTGGAGTCGCAAAACAGGTGAATTTTCGACTTCATTTGGCAACTTTAAAGAGGAATACAAAAAAGTTAAATGTGGATATTTATATGAGTTTTAAAAATCAGTATATTTTTTTTAAATGGGGCACCCAGGTGGCTCAGTGGGTTAAGCCTCTGCCTTTGGCTCAGGTCATGATCTCAGGGTCCTAGGATTGAGACCCGCATGGGGCTCTTAGCTCAGCGGGGAGCCTGCTTCCTCCTCTCTCTCTGCCTGCCTCTTTGCCTACTTGTGATTTCTCTCTCTGTGTGTCAAATAAATAAAAATCTTTAATAAAATGTCATTAATGGATAGATTTAATGCCCAAAATTGAAACAAAAATAAATGGAAAGAGGCTCAAATGATTGTCCTTCAGGACTTACAGTAACTTAAAGCAAATGGCAATCTGAATGTAAAATAAACATTTACCTCTCTACATTTCTTTTGTTATAGCAGTCATCTTTTAACTATTTCCATAGTAGAGAGCATACACTTGCTAAAAGTGATTGTATGGTAGGCTTCTTCCTCATCTTCATTACCGTGAAGTGGCCTTCCATATGGTCCAGTTTTCAAAAATAGCAGTAAGAGTTAGTGAAAACAAAAATCTAAACATCACTGTCACCACGATATTTGAGGCACTAAATTCACTATCATGCATCCATTTAATTTCAAAGTTATTCTGAATTTTATTTTTAAAACTTTTTTATTATTTGCCTGTGCATTTGTTTAATTTTTTGTCTTTGGAAACCATAACAATTCTCTACTATTTGATAAGTAATACTATTACACATACTATTTGGTAATAAATTAATTTTATTTTTGTTATGCATTTTTCTTTGAAATTTGAATTACAAAAATCTCATTCTTTCTATATTAAATAATATTTAGAATTTCCCTTGGGAATTGTACAATATACAAAAGCAATTTATTGCAAAATCTTCCTTTTATGCAAATATACATTCATAAGGTCACAAGTACTCTGCTTAAAATTAACATATAATAATTGTGCCATGTTTTATGATTCACAGTTCTATAGTTAATAGTGAAGTCATAACAGTAAAAAGAAACATTTCATGGGGAAATTAGTCATCTGTAATCCAATGTTTTTGTATCTTCTAGCTTATAGTCTAATATACTTATAAAAAACATCTCACTAGACTTACCTCCCTTATTGTAATAACAATACCACCCATATATATATATATATATATATATATATATATATATATATATATATGGTTTATTATTAGCAGGCCATTAATCATATAAGCTAATTTATTTGTTATAACAAGTATCTATCTTGTACATGTTATTTCCATTTTCTTAAAGAACTTGAACATAAAGTTGTCATAGTCCTTTCATTCACTTGTTCAATAAAAATTATTAGAGTATTTACTATGTGCCAACCATTATGTTAAGTGTTAGGCATGTAAGTCTGAATCATGCAGATGCTTTTCCTGAGATGAAGAAATTAATGCATTTGATATAGTGAAGAAGGCCCAGGTGTGATAGTACATTAAGTAGTTCTTCAAAAAATTTCAAACTGTTTTTTTTTCATTCACAGTTATAAGTATGATGAAAAATAATATATAGAAAATGACTAGATGAGATCATATAGAAGTTTTGTACTTGTATTTAATTTGCACGATACTAAGGAAACATCTGTGGGAAAGTGAGGGTGAGGAGCCAGGGCTCTGTCAAACTGTCTGGGCTGAAATCCCAGTCAATTCTGCAGTGATTTTAGATTCTAAGTCTCTTTTTTGCCATGTTTCCAGAGTGAATATTAGATTTATTACAAGGCTATAAATTCCTTGACTATGCCTGGCTTTTAATATGCATTGAGAAAACATGTACTTCCTCCTCAAAGCAAGACATTCTTCTGTATTCTCTGTGTATCTTAAGCATGGCCTTCTCTATTCAGTTACTCAAGCTGCAAATACCGAATTTTTGTCAGCCTTCTCTTCAGTCCTCCAGCAAGTAGTCAGTCATCAGGTCTGGCCAATCCTACTTTATATTTCTCTTAATCTATTACTTTATTTTCGTGTGGTTATTGACTTAGCATATAGACTTTTGCCACTTTTGCTTGGACAGTTTGTGCTAACCAATCAATAAGCATTTATTTAATATCAACTAAAAAGATAATGAATAAATTCAGACTACCATTTCTTCTCTCTTGGGGCTTAATATAAAGTTGGAGGAACTGGATATAAATGTGTAAAGTAATAAAGAGTACTATTTTTAAAATAAACTTCAAAATACTGTTGTAGTAGATTCCACAGGACATATATGAATAATTGATAAATAAGCAATGTAATAAAAATTAACATGGGTTTCTTGAAAATCCAAATGTAGTGTTGGTAACGGTTTTTAGGAAGGCTTACAAGTTCCTGGGGATTTGGTTATATTTTTATCAGCCAGAAAAGGTGAACATATTAATACTAATGTAGAACTAAATGAATTAGGGTAATACCATTTAATATATTTAAATTTCAGTTTTTTTTCAGATAGATTTTCTTTCCTCAGCCTTAGACAGTGAGGAATTCATGTCTTTGGCTTCATTATTTTGTGCCCTGTGAGGCAGTTTCTGAGATACCTGTAGCTTCAGCAGCCAGCTTGATGAGTGACTTTCCAAGACTAGGTCAGTCCACTGTATAGAAAAATGGACTATACCATAAATTGCTTGAAATCCTGTATCTGTTTGTCGTGTATGTAAAATAAATTTCGGGTAAATGAGATTAGTAAGATTCAAAATATACATTTTTTTCACTGTTTTTGTTAATGAAATAAAATGTGAAACTGAAAAATATATGCTGGATGCTAGACAAGAGAGCAGTAGAGATTTTTTGATCTCTAGTTAGTTCCATGAATGAGTGAAACCTGGGAACCAGCTCAAAAGTATTAGCTCATGGAGCCCTTTCTATCACTTCCTAGACCCTATAATCGTTACCTTGTATACATACATTAGTACTATGTCTGAACATATCCCTAGTTTTCATCATTTACTCTAAATAGAAGTTTTTTTCTTAAGATTTTTGTATATTTATTTGACAGAGAGAGAAAACAGAAGCAGGGAGAGCAGGAGAGGGAGAAGCAGACACCCCACTGAGCAGGAAGCCCTATACAGAGCTCCATCCTAGAAACCCGGGATCATGACCTGAGCTGAAGGTGGATGCTTAACTGACTGAGCCACCCAGGCTCCACTAAATAGAAGTATTTTTTTAAAGATTTTATATCATTTATTTGGCACACAGAAGTCACAAATCTGCAGAGAGGCAGGCAGAGAGAGAGGGGGAAGCTGGCTTCCCACTGAGCAGAGAGCCTGATGCGAGGCTCGATCCCAGGGCCCTGGGATCATGACCTGAGCCAAAGGCAGAGGCCTTAACGCACTGAGCCACCCGGACACCCCAATATGCCTATATTCTCAATTAATAAAGCAAGCATGTAAAGGCAATGACATTTTTGTTTTGGTTTTAATTTAGTACCAGGTAGCTTGCTTTAGTTGTCACTCAGTAAGAGAGTTTTGATTGCATAACTTTGCATTGTTCATCATTCAATTAGTTGTTTTATCTAAATGGCAATTTAGTAGTAAATTATCTTATTTTTAATGTAAACTGGACTTTTTTCCCCCCCTGAACTGGATAGATGTATGTGAATTTGCTAGATATAGCTCTGTTTCAAATAATAGCTGTACTAAGCTGGCTTCAACTGATAGCTGTTTTCCATGTCCTATAGGCATTTTGATTGATTTTTACAATTCATGGGCTCTTTAAACTTGCCTGAACACAATTCCTTCTCTACACACATCAAAGAACACACACTGTATTTCATTATCTCAATTGATCGTTTTAACTTCTAATCTTCATGGAAGGATTCCAATCATTTCCCTGACTCCTTAAATCTTTTACTTTTGTTGGTTCAAACACCCTTGCTCATTTTAGTTATGAAACCAAAATACTTCAAATGCTAAATTTGAAGATGGGGGATCTTCTATATGTTTCCTTTTTTTCTTTCTCTCTTGCCTCTAGGCTTCTCTGATTCTTCTGCCTGAATAAGGTCTTTGACAGTCCAGAAATTGTATACTCCCAGTTCCTGCAGGCAATTTACAATAAACATGGCAAACATGTAATGTCCATAATATTGTGCAATACTTGCTGATTTAGGTGGCCATTTCTTGAAGCTAGTTTCAAACCTTCCCATGCCTCATATACTGTCACATGCACAGAAAAAGTGCAAATAATTCTGCTGCTTCTAAAGGAGAAAATATGGCATTTTGTGGTAAACATTCTTTTTGAACTTGCTTTGAAATAATTGCAGACTTATAGAAGAGTTACAAAAACAATAATAATCATTCCCATTAACCTTTCACCTAGACTTCCCAAATGGAAACATTTTACCAAGTGATGTTTGTTATATCTTTCTCTTTTTCTCTATTTTTTTTCTGAACTCTTTGAATATAAGTTACTGAAATGGTACAAAATGATACCATTTACCCCTAAGTAATTCAATATGTGTTTTCCCAAAACAGAAACATCTTATTAATAACTTTAGTATGTTTATCAAAATGAGGATATTAACATTTCTAACATACTACTATCTAAACATTTACAGATTTGTTCAACAATGTTTCACTTGTAAAACAAAAGTTCTTTATGCCAAAACAGAGTTGTTTTCTTTTGTTATTTTGTTATTTTTATTTTTGTTTTTTTTTTAAGGTACATTGAGTTATCCCATCTCTTGTTTCCTTTAAACTAGAAGTGTTGCATAGGTATCTTTTCCCTCAATTTGGTATTTTTAAGAAATAAAGGCCAATTATTTTGTAGAATGTCTCTCAAATTAAGCTTTCCTTGTATTATCTGATGATTACCATCAACTATATAGTTTTACAGGAATATAACGTAAGTGATAATGGGGTTCTCAGTATACCACATCAGGAAGTAAATAATGTCTACTGATCCTATTGTTAGAGACATTAATTTGAATTACTTGGTTAAGGTAGTGCCCAACAGATGTATCTGATATAGAGTTATAATTTTTCCTGTGTTTAGTAACTATCTTGTGGAGAGATACAGTGAGAGTCCCATTACTCATTAAACTTCCACCCACTAGTTTTAGGATCTATTAATGATCCTTGCCTATAACTATTACTATGGTTGTTGCCAAATAATGATTTTCTAATGCAGTCATTTTCATTAAATCATTAAAATGTAATTCATTTTACATTTAATAGTTATAGGTATATGGCAAAAAAGAGCTTTCTCTTTTTCCATATTTATATATTTCAATCTGCATGGACTCAATTTTAGTTCTCATTTTAGTCTCAGGGTTAAAATTACTTATTATTGTTTTCATCTTAATTATCAACATATAGTATAATACCCTATCAAAGTGGCCATTTGTCCTTTAGATGTGTATAATGATTTCTTACCTTTTCCGTACTGTCACAAAAATATATTCCAGTCTTGCACTTCCATGCCAAAGCCAAAAAAAGCCATTTATGAAAGAAGCCTTAGTTCCTTTTAGTAAAGAAAGACATTTAAACCTGAGATCTGAATGCTAGGTATGCTTGTTGTTTTAATTATAGAGCTCTGTCACTTTGATATGGTTCATCTTTCTGATTTTATGTCTTAAATAACTAAAAAATGTATTTATAAGATCTATTTTTCCACTGTGCAGTGTATCAGTTAACTTTTTTGTAAAATCCGTTGACTCTCCCTCAAAGTTACTTTTGTTGGATTGTTAATGCTGCGTTATATTTCCTCTCTGTTGAAGTCCAGTGTGTTCTAGACTGTAAAGATGTTGCTAAGTGACAGTTTTGAATTTGTTGGTATGTTTATGGCTTTAGAAACATTTTGTTTCTGGAACTTGAAGATTTCTCCTTCTGTCTCTTGAGGTCTGTTTTCTTCTTCTTCTTTCCCTTTTTCCCATTCTTCTTCTCCTCTTCCTCTTCTTCCTCTGTCTCTCTTTCCCTGTCTGTCTGTGTTTCTCTATATATCTTTATATTCTATATACCTATATCACAGTATAGAAACACATTTGCGGGGGTGGAAAAAGGACTCATCTTTTTCAGCACAACACAATATTTTGCATTTCCACTTTTTAAAAAATTCCAGTATAATTATAATACAGTGCTATATTAGTTTCAGGTGTACATTATAGTGACTCAACAGTTGTGCATTACTCAGGACTCACCATGATAAGTGTACATTTAATCCCCTCACCTATTTCATCCACCCTGCCCACCTCCCCTCTGGTAACCACCTGTATGTTCCCTATATGTAAGAGTGATTTTTTGTTTGTCTCTTTTTTGTTGTTTGTTTCTTAAATTCCAAATATGATTGTAATCATATGGTATTTGTCTTTCTCTGACTGACTTATTTCATTGAGCATTATAACCTCTAGGTCCCTCCATGTTGCTGAAAATGACAAGATTTCATTGTTTTCTATAGCTTAAATATATATATATATAATACATATATATATATATATATATGCATACATACACACACACACACACTTCTTTATCCATTCACCTATTGATATACACTTGGGCTGCTTCCATATTTTGGCTATTGTAAATAATGCTGCAATAAACATAGGGGTGCATGTATCTTTTCAAATTAGTGTTTTTGTATTCTTTGGATAAATACCCAGTAGTGTTATTACTAGATCATATAGTAATTCTATTTTTAATTTTTTGAGGAACCTCCATACTGTTTTCTACAGTGGCTCTACCAGTTTGCATTCCCCTCAGCAATACACTAGAATTCCTCTTTTTCCACATCCTTGCCAATATTTGTTTCTTGTATTTTTTATTTTAACCATTCTAATAGATGTGAAGTGGTATCTCACTGTGGTTTGATTTCCTGTGTCTGTTGGCCATCTTTGTGTCTTCTGTGGATAAATGTCTGTTTATGTTTTCTGTCCATTTTCTGTATTAGATTCATTTTCACTTTTTAAATTAGTGTTAGTATTTTAGAACACATGTACTTCTATATGCCATTTTAAGCACATTGTCCCTATTAATTAAATTAATGCTAACAAAAGTCCTGTTTATGAGATGTTTACCAATATTATCTCATATTTTAAAAAATTTCCTCTTTTGCTCAATAAGAAACCAGAGGAAAGAGGGGTTTTAGCTCATGTCATGTTGTCTATAAGAAGCAGACAGGATTTTAGATTTACATAGATTATAAAGCTGACACCATAACTACCAGCCCTATTTTCTAATCTTCCTATATCTTCTTTTCCTTCAGTAGACTAATTGATTCTTATAGATAGAATTTTTATATGAAATTTTTTTCCTCCCATAGTACACATTGAAAAGAATGAAAATTTGAAAATTGTACTCCATATCTTCTCAGATTCTAGCATAGTTGGTGATAGATTTTGAGTATTTTTCATATTTATATAGAAGTAGTGTGATTGTCACCCTGTTGGTGACAATGTGAAGATTTTTCCAAATAATTCTATTTGTTACTTGCCCCAATTTTCACATGATCAAACGATTATTTTATCTTCTTTGTTACAATGATACCAATTTCCTCTTTCACTTGATAGCTTTGATCACTGTCTCTGAAACCAGTAAGACAGCCTTACATTGTTATTTCTTAAAATGTTTGAAATAAGAAAAAAATATGTGATTATCACATTCTCATATATTTTTCTTTAAATATTTTCAGAATTCACACTTAAAAAGATAACTTCAAGACATACATTGCCTTACAGTCATACAGACATACATTTATTTGCAGTCACACATTCCTCAGTTGCTGTGAATAACTTTATTAACAGAGACAAATCACTAAAACATTTTGAATATATCCAAAGAGGAAAACCATGCTTAAAAAACAGCAACAAATAAAAACAAAATTATCCAGCATTTTAAAAGCTTATTATTTTTTCATACAGTCATTCATTTTCTACTTTATTCTAGATGTATATATATTCAGATATATGTAATTTATTCAAGATACACATATAGATGATATATTGGAGGGACTTTTTTGATTACCTACTATGTACCACCTATTACATAATATCAGGAAATATGTTAAGCACTAAGGATACAGCAGGGATCAAAAACCATAGAATGAGGGCATTCATGTGGTAAAATTTCTAGGGATAAAAAGAAAATAAATAAACAAGATACTTATAAATTATCATTGTTAGAAGAAAAATCTCCATGGATTTCTCAGCTTTCTGTACAGGTTGGATTTCTTTTTTTCTTTTTTTTTTTTAAGGTTGGATTTCTGATCAAAAGATATGTTGGAAAAGAAAACAGCTCTATAGAGAATGTTTCCCCCATGAACAGATTTAGATGTATATTTGCCTGGACATACCTATGTTGGTAAAGATAAGGTTCCTTTTGACTACTTTCCACAAATATCTGCTTATATTCTAAGAAGCAAACCTAGAGAATTTTCCTTTTCCATCCAGGAGATTTTCCTGTATTCAAGAAAAATGAAAAATCTCTCCTTGGAGAAGAGGGCAAGTAGATTTTCCAACAGCTCTATAAAGTTCAAGTCTCCTCTTCTGTGGCACAACCCCACTACTCAGGTAGGTTAACATTTGGCCCTATTCGAATTGTTTTCTGAGAACTGGGCTATGGGAAACTGACATAGGAAGCTGCCCTGGCTACTGCCTTTCATCTTTTCTCATGATCTATTTTTGACTCAGCAACCTCAATCTTTTGTTGCTATCTCTCTATATCTGTACATTATATATAAATATATTTATCTGTATCCTTCTTTGTGTGTATGTGTACACACATAGGTGTGCAACTGTAGCACCCTGGCTGGCTAACTAGTTAGCAAATAGGGTCAAAATCTCAGATCCTTCACAATTTCTGATTTAATAATCATATGTATTAGGCAGGAGTTATACACAATAAGAAAAAGGAAATATATGAATATATGGGTGGGAATGGTCATGTTTAAGGGTAGGCTCTCAGCCAATGAAAGAAACCTGAAGATAAACCGCTATTGATGCAAAGAAAAGAAAAAAAAATGAGATAAGATAACATGAAGTATCCAATGAAGAGGAAAAAATAATAGCATGGAGGAAGCTTAAACAGTCAGAGACTGTGTCATGGAAGACAACAGAGGGTAGTTTTTCATATGCTGTTGTGGCAAAGACTCCTAAGACATAGAGGTGTCTACTGTACTTGACAGTGCAATAGTCGTTGGCAAAATTCATGTGATTTGTTTTAGTGAACACACCAGAATGGTGGTTGATCAGAGTGGATTAATTGATAAGTAGCAGACAAGAATACAAAATTACTGAGTGCATTAAGTTCTCTGGAGGTTTTTGCCCCTGTGCAAAGATCCAAAGAGAGAAACTGAGAAATAGAGAGGTTCAAGTGAATGTCTTCACATATGACTTTTTTTTTTTTTTTTCAAGTTAGGTTCATCAGTGAGGGAGGACTGTCATTGGGTATTAGTCTTTTGATGAAGAAATAAAAAGCTGTTGGCTCTTAAAGGAGATACAGTTCTATACAATGGAAAAAAACACTGAACAATGTGCCTGACTTAAAATCCAGAAAATATTTTTTAACCTCCATAGAGGCTTGTAAAATTAAAATGTGTTTAAATATAAGAACATATTTTTTAAATCAGTGGAAGCTATGTAAAAATTAAAGGATTTTATTTCACCAGTTTATACTAAAACAAGAGAGATAAAACTACTTGGTATCATTAAATAACATATAAAAGGAAACCATAATACACAATAGAATGTGTTTAAGTGTAAAGCATAAAACTCCTATAAGAATAGGGGCAGTGTTATCATGTCATTACCAATCCTCATTATATTTTATGTAGGTGGAAGTCCTAGAAATTAGTCACAATGCTCATTTAGCAACTGTAGTCTGTTTTAAATATAAAACACAAGAGATTTAAAGTAGTTAAAATAGTTGAGAAAGTGTAATGAATTGTATTATTATACTCCTATAGTAGAATAGAAAGTGTTCTAATATCTTGATATTCAAGTTACCAATTTTATAGGCTAGAAGTATGCTTTATGAAACAACGGTTAAATTTTGAGTAACTTTTAAAATAGTCTACTGGCTCTTTAAAGTGAATAAATTAGAAGACATTTTAGAAAAAAAATGATACCAAATACTTTGGTAAAGTTGGCTCTAACAAAATAAATGGCAACAAAAATCCATGGGCTTGGAAATGTTTGGATATTTAACTGTATTTTTAAATTATCAGTTAGCATTTTCTATATCTAGGCATCCCTCTTTCTCTCATTTTATTAACTAAGTGCTTTTCAAATTTTGCTGTGGAAATATTTGTTTATCATCATATTAAATTGTCTCATATGTTAATAAGAAGCTCTCCCTCCCTCTCCAAAAAAAAAAAAAAAAAAAGAGAGAAAGCATTTTTCTCTCTCTAATTTCAGAGTTTTGACCATTCTCCTTTAATCTTAAACACAAAGCACTGGTTTGGAAGGAGTGGGAAGGAAGAGGTTTTGTTTTTGTTTTATATCAATGCAGAAGAAGGGGACAAATGCTGTTCCTTTACCATTTTATTCAAATGTCATTATTCTTTCCTCACTAATTTATAAAAAATGTTATCATTTTATAATTTTCAAATATCTGAAGTTAATCCGTACATTTTGATTACTTGTGGGGACAATATGTCAGCCTGCTTGGGACATCATTTTTCTCTCTTGCTGTCAATCTGCCATTCTCACTTTACTCTTTCTAAGAGTTTTAGGATCCTCCAAAGTAGTGATAATAACTACAAAATTTTCCCTTCAAGTGAAAAGGAAATGTTATGGTAAAAGATTTAGGGCCTCTCATGTAAATCATACAATTGTTTATTTTTTTAAAGGACTTTGAATCATTGATTGAATTGTTATATTTCTAATTGTGCATGTGACAAACTTCTGTTTTACTGTTGTATACAAAACTTATGTAGCCCAAGATAAATCTTAGATTTTTACTCTGTCAGAATTTTAAAATTCTGATCCATCTGTATTCACTGATTTGAGTATAATATCTTGGTCTCCATGGCCTGCTAGTCATCAATTTTTTTTTTTTTCATTTCTGTCATACTTCTTCTGAGTTACTCACTAGATGTCACATATTTGATTAAACACAATTTTGGAGAAATAGAAGATCTGTTTGATGGAACTAAGAGACTCCTGTTAAATGTTTCCTCTCAAATCACTACTCTACTTCACTTGCTACTCAAAAGTTTTATACATGAAATAACAAAGGAATTTTTCTAAGGGTAATGTGTATGATAAAAAAAACAACAACAAAACTTTTCAAGTTGAGACACATCCATTGTGTGTCTACATTGTGCCTAACATAAATATGGCAGGTTCACAATTTTTTAATCTGCCTTTATTTTTATTTCTGGCATAAATGGAAGTATGTTTTTACTTAAATATTAAAATCATGAATATATCTGGCCCATGATCCGTTCATTCTAGCGACCAGGGTACAACCCCAGGGGAAAGAAAAGAGGGTGAGTAACTTGGCCTAATCTTCTTGTCAGCTGGGCCTCTGGGTGCATAGACTAATGATATTTTCTAGGAGGAAGAAACCTTATCTATAGAACCTCCTTAGCAAGATGTCCCTGGCTAAAGGATTACTTATACTAAATAAAATTGCAGACACCGGGTTTATGAGGCATGGCTCTCCAGAGAATGTCATGTAAGCCATACAACTCTGTGGGTATAAAATAGAGATGTTATATAACTTAAATGCCTTCTGTTGTGTCAGGTAAAGCCACAAAACCTTCTTTTGAAACCTCATCTATTATTCTGGGCAAGAGAGTGTGTGGCTGATGCTGAAAGGAAGCATCCTGTCAGGTTGCCAGATTTAGCAAATATAAATACAGAAGCCCAGTTAAATTTGAATTGGAGGAAAACAATGAAATTTATATGTGTGTTAAGTATGTCCCATGTAATATTTGGAATTTACTTACATTTCAAAAAAATGGTATTGTGTCTCTATAATGGAAATTTAGCTGGGCAACCCATATTTTATCTGGAAACTCTAATCTGGAAAAACAGTTGGGATATCCCAGGCATGTGGCATATATTGTCTTCTGTGTCCTTGGTTCTGAAATACTCATATTATCAGATCATTGGTAAGCTTGATACAGCATAACATCTCAAACTCATAAGTCTTATTTGACAATTTGATCCTATGTGTGAGCTCAGTAGAATATATATACATATATACATAAATCAGTCTTACTTAATGCATCACACTATTTTAAATTTGTTAAAGTAATTGTTCATAAATCACTAATACTTTTTTTTTTTTTTATAAACATATATTTTTATCCCCAGGGGTACAGTTCTGTGAATCACCAGGTTTACACACTTCACAGCACTCACCAAAGCACATACCCTCCCCAATGTCCATAATCCCACCCCCTTCTCCCAAACCCCCTCCCCCCAGCAACCCTCAGTTTGTTTTGTGAGATTAAGAGTCACTTATGGTTTGTCTCCCTCCCAATCGAAATCTTGCCATTTGCGACAAATCACTAATACTTTATTCTGCTTGCTTATCAACCAGGATCCAGTGCTTGCTTACATGCTATGCAGATGCCTAAATCTCATATCCATATCCACCCATATTTTCACTTACATAAAAATTATGTCCCATATACCAGAAGAATTTCTAACACTTAGGCAAAAGTATGATTGGCTATCATTCCAGTGACATACAGGCGTATTATTTAATAGGCATACCCAAAGGCTATTTGTTCTCTGTAGTAAACTACCTTTGTTTGACTTCCATTTTACACTTGAGTAGAATCCAGAACCTATGAAATTTTTGTTAACTGGTATGTTATTTCTTATAGAAATGAAAATAAGTCCTTTCATACTGAAAAGATAATCCTCAATTCTATATCATTATTGCCCTTTAGGAGAGTAAGTAGTTTATATTCGACCTAGACATCCTATGATATCATTGTTTCTTTCAAAGCCCATGTATACTCACCCTCTCAAGTTCTTTGAAACAATTTTGTCTTGCTTTTATTAATGTGCTAAATTAGCACGTTAGCCCATGTGTTCTATGCTTATATGTAAATCACATCTTTAAACTTTTTTGAAAATAATATTCTTACATACCTAATATGGAAGAGCTTATCAATTGTTGGGGAGCTTGATGAATAAAGAGATGGACTGTGTCTTCTAGTATTACTAATTTGTATACCTCTTCTATTAGACAAGGTGTTTGAGAGGAGTGACTATATTCAGTTGTGTTGCATTTAGGAAATGACTGAGTCAAATTCATCCGGTTAAAACTATCATTCACTATGTTGTATATGGTAGATGATTAATAAATTGATCTGTAAATGAAACATATGTTGATTAAATGACATATTCCTCAATACACTGTATGCAGCTAAAATAGGATTGTAAATAATGCACACAGTAAATTCTTATAGCATCCCCAAAGAGGCTCTGTAGTGTGATACACATTAATTAGTACTTTAATAAGGAAGAATGAATGATGACCTTTTTTCTCAAATGACCACTGTCCTATACACCGTCCATTTGACCTTCCAGATTAAGTCCTTATACTTTTCTCTATTTTTTGTTCCTGAAAGCTGACCTGTATGATACTCTTTAAGTTCTCTTACCCTCTGGATTTAGTTTGCTCTTATCAAATGCTGACAAGAGCTAAGAAACTCTGAGCACTGCCGATGATGATAGGCTGCTCCCTTATTCTTATTGCTTTTAGAGTCTAAGCTCAGCAAAACATTGACATTATAGAAGATGAGTACAAATGATTTTGACTCTTTCAATATCATCTAATTAACTGATTGATTTATACTCTACTCCCCCCACCAAATTATCAGATTACTTACTTAAGCATTTAAAAAAATCACAAAATAACATGATACAGAAAAGTAGTATGAAAGAAAAGATTAAATTAGAGTGAAAGAAAATTGATGTGAGATGGAGTTAAGCTTAACTGCCTATCATGATGACCTTTACCTATACAGTTTTGAGGAGTCACAACTTTGTCCCCAAAATTAAGAAAAGACAAATTTTACCTATTGCAGTTCATTGCATCTGTATGGAAAGAATGTTGCTTGAAGAAATTCAACTGCTCAGAGGACAAGGTGTCAATAGATACATTCTCTCTAAGATCTTCGTTAAAATCTTTGTAATGTTAGGTGACACATTTAACCATTTTATATAGTTACCGACTTAATATGACTTTTGTTACAGTTATTTTAGGTAGATGCTTTACTTTGTTTATAATAGTAGTATCACTATAAGATGGATAATTTATGTACAAGTGTAATTCGTATACAAGCACAGAAATTCTGAGGGAAAGAATGAGTGTGAAAGATGAAAGTGTAATAGAGTGCAAGGTTATCATCTAGGGGAATATTTTCGAATAAGTGAAATTCATTTAACTGGGTTGTAGGTAACTCTTGAACTCTACTAAGCATGAGATTTTACTCTGTCATATGCCTCATTTGCCAATATTGCCCATTGCCAGTTGAGAAAAGACTCACAGATATAGATGTGCTACAGTTACAATGGGAGAAGAGTGAAGGTCTTTTTGAGGAGGTTCAGAGGCTAATGATGACTTGTGCTTGAAGAGAACTCCTTCTGTCTGCCCTGAAATGAAGTGTGGGCAAGGCCATGTTTCTTCTTAGAAAATTATTTTAAAACAACTTCACCACACTGTGAAATGTATAGTAAGGGCAGAAAAGCTTGACCCATTGAACAAATAAGTAGTAACTTTGTAATTTAAACCTAGCTCTATCTAACAACTCAGTCCTGCTTTTTCTGATGCACCATTAATAGCATTTATTGTTAAGTATTAGATTAATATTACTCTGAACATTATTATTGCTATGGTGTGCTTATAAATTCAAATAATGATGCAGTGACCTCAGTAAATATTGCTATTTCTCAATGAATTGCTCCAAAATGAAGTGACTCTTTAAAATTAGATGCTTTAGCAAACCCTACTAAGTGTCCAACTGCTCATTAAGAATGAAAATGTGCCTCACATATGCTGGTCTTTGACCTTTCTATTTGTAGAGCATTTTACACTTATGGTTTCATTACCTTCTCCAAAGCCCTGACAATATTTGGCAAGCTTTAGAAAGTAGTAACTTGATCAGCTTGACTTAGGGCCACCCAGCAGGTCAAGAGCAGTCAAATAAGTGCAAGACCTCAGGCATTTCGACTCTCTTTTTTCCTACCTTGTACAGAAATATTTATACATTAAAAATGTACTTTTTCCACAGAAGTACATTTTAAATCTATGCTGATAAAGTGTTATTAAGAAATTACTTAAAAACAATTAAGGAAGTAAACCAAGTTAGTTGATAATGCTCTAAGTTATATTGCTAAAATTTTTAGCTCTTAGTACCAGTAAAGTGAAACTTTCTGAGTCATGGTTACCAACTCTGAAACTCATGATTGATAAGCAGCTGCCAGAAATGCTCAGTTATAAGAGGAAATATTTTACAACTTTTCTGCTAAAAGTAATCTTGAGTACATGTCTTCTTAAATGAATATTTGCTTTTTCTGAAAATTACCCCCCAAAACTAAGAGGCTTATTAAATTAACTCCATAATTCATAGGAGATTATTTGTATAACCATTGCAATGAAGCTTTCCTCCCTTATGCTAAATCCATTCCAAAGATAATTGTAGAATAAAATCATAGAGCTTTACAAGCAAAAAAAGCCCATAGAGATAATTGCTGTCCTTGCTATGTATGTAAAGAAATTGAGGTCAAAAAGATTAAGTGACTTGTTCAAGGTCACACAACTAACTGGTAAGTAGAATTTAGAGATCCTGACACTCATTCCATAATATTGTGTTTATGATCTATTTAATAGCTTTCTGTGAAAAGCAGTAAATAGCTTAATCACTTGATCACAAGGGTACATTGATTTGACAAGTCAAATATGACAGAGCTTAAAAGGTGCATTTTAGAAAAGATGTTTACCTTATCCTTATTTACACAGCAAGGAACTTTGAGGAGTTAATTTCAAAACTGTAAGCTGCATGAATCAACTTTGATGAAATACAAATATAGAAAATCAAAACAACCTCCAAGTATTTCAAGTAGATAAATTTAATAATGTAACTTAGAAACATGCCCCATTGTGTTTGCAGCTCAATGAAATGGAAGTTGATTCAAAATTCTTCATGTCAAGTCAGCTTACAGAAAGATCAGGAAAGTGGAAAATAAATCCAAGTAATAAAAAAGAAACTCTCTGTGATCCATATATATAAACTCAAATTTTGTTTTGTTCAACTCTTTTTTTTCTTAGGGAGGTGACTTTATGCAAGCAGAAGATAATCAGTCAAAGGTAAAAGGTAAAAATCCAAACCTGGATTATTTAACTTAACACTGACATCAAAATAGAAAGTATAAATTTGGAAACCAAATATAGATATGGGTCAGTTTCATTAATTAGCATAAGAAAATGCTTTTAATAGCAGAGGTTTGCATTATTAGGATCTTAGTTTAATCATTGTGAATTACATGGCTGTAATATGAAGAAAGACTAGAATCATAATGCAAACATTAAGTGTATTTTTCCACATTTAGAATTAATCTATGTATATTCTTTTGTTCATTAAATAGATTAAATTTTTACAACAAATTTAATTATGATTAAAGAACAGACTATAAAGGCTATCAGGTGTGACAATGTAAAAGCTTATTTGATACAGAGATTAAGAGGTGGTAGGGAGTGCTCGCTTCAGCAGCACATGTACTAAAAAAAGAGGTGGTGAGGAGAGAATGTTAAGCGAACAGAAGATGTACAAATATTTTCATTTTCCAAAGACATGTTGCCTATTCTTAACAGAAAAGGGAATGATAGTTTAGATTATTATTCCAAGTTAGAAATTTTATTTATGTAACTTAATAGAATAATAAAAATATATGAATGAAAATTCAGGGTTTTTCAAGTGTATAAGACAAACTCTCTTCTGCTATAATATACTCATAATAGGTGATGTACAAACTTTTTATACATTGAGAAAGAAAAACATAGTACATTATTTAGAGATATAAAATTAGCCAAAAAAAAGGAAAAGCTACTTAAAAATGTCTATTAATAATAATGCCCCAGGGAATGGGTAAAATACTTTCTCTTTATATTCTTTTGTTTTATAAATCACATTTATATATTAGCAATTTTAGATTTGATTATAAGTTCTTTATTAAAATAGTAATTATATAATCACTAGTTCTGACTTAAAGTCATCAATAAGATTGTCTCTAATCTGTTACCACATTTCACTAAAACTGAAAGTATAACACATATGACTATTTCAAACTACATTCAACTAATATATATCTGCAGAAATAGCCTGGGCATTGGCATAAGCAGAATTGGAGAATTGATAGTCTTCTATAATATTTTCAGCTAAATCAAATAGTTCACAGAATACCATGGTTATTAGGAGCAAACCAACTTAGTGCAAACCTAGTGGATTGTTGACTATATTGAATTAAATCCCATTCTTTATTCTGTTAGAAAAATATTCCAGAATTGTAAAATAGTTTAAATGACATATTTAGAGGCTAAAGACTACACTTATAAGTATATAAAGTTGATGAAAAATGTTAGATATTTTGGGAAAATAGCTTTATGTACTCTCATAATATTTTAAATATTTGTTATTCACTCTTTGGGAATATTTAGTATTGGGAATGATGTTTTTTTAAAGCAGTGAGAGCAAATGAGGACCATATATTCTAGGCATTTAAAATTAACCACACATTATTTTAGTGTTGTTAATATAGTATAATAACATGTCAGCATGCTGAAGTCAGCATTATTGTGTGATATAAACATATTTAATATATTTTTGAAAGGAAGGTATATTTTAGTTTTGATAAATAATTTTAATAATAATATAAATGGTGGGCTATGTTTTAAGCAAGATTTTAAAATCTGAAACAATATTGCATTATAAAAATGTCTCAGATTATTAAAGAATTCAAACAGTGTACATGGATTATTTTGTTCTGTAGGGAATATAGTGTTCATACAGATATTTACACGATAGGCAAATTATTGCTTGAGCATCACAAATATTTCAGGAATACTTCCTCAGCTGTGTTGGTTGTGAGGCAGCTTTATTTTAGTTCCACCAATGCCAGTAAGTGGTTATGAAACAGTTGGTGAGTCATTAACTTCTCTGAGCTATGGGTTCAAACCAAGTTCAAACTGTGAAATTCTAAACAATGAATGATTTTACATTTTTAAGTTTTTGAATTATCTCTTAGAAATCTTAAGCTATCCTCCAACTTAAAAGTACAAACAGTTTAAATACAAAAGTAAAACAAATGATTATGTCATATTGGTTCTATGTTAGTGAAGGATGACAGGAGGTTAAAGAATCCTCTAGCAAATTAGACAACCTACTGTGAGCAAAACATACTGTTAATGACTTGGGCAGGAAGAGTGTGAAACAGTAAAGAGATAGTGGGCTTTCTTGAGCTAGAGAGAGCATGCTTCTTCAAAAACAGGCAGCTGCTACACAGGCTCAGTTGACTGTTGCCACGAGAAAAGGGGTGGGTCTTGTGTTGCAGGTCTGCAGTTTCTTTACAAAATCCATAAATCTAAATTTTATATAAGATACCTAATTTTAAAATGTGGGCAAGGAATATTAACTATGTGAGCAAACAAAATAAATCTACTAGCCAAATATGCCCCATTAGAAAACAATAATTGTTTCTGCATGTTTTTTTTTTAATTTTTATTTTTTTTTTATTTTATGTATTTATTTGACAGAGAGAAATCACAAGTAGATGGAGAGGCAGACAGAGAGAGAGAGGGAAGCAGGCTCCCTGCTGAGCAGAGAGCTCGAAGCGGGACTCGATTCCAGGACCCTGAGATCATGACCTGAGCCGAAGGCAGCAGTTTAACCCACTGAGCCACCCAGGCGCCCCTCTTTCTGCATGTTTTACCATTTCATAGTTAACTACAAGAAAGGTTGTTTTTCATCCAGTAATACATAATGGGTAACTTAAGAGAAATGTTTTAGCCCTTTTATTTTAATTAGAGTTTACATTAATTTCTTGGAAAATTTCATCTTAATATTAAGATTAAAAGGTTTTATTTATTTATTTGAGAGAGAGTGTAAGAGAGAGAGCATGAGCAGGGGGAGGGACAGAGGAAGAAGCAGACTCTCCACTGAGCAAGGAGTCCAATCCCAGGACCCTGGGATCAAAACCTGAGCCAAAGGCAGATGCTTAAATGACTGAGCCACCCAGGTGCCCCTAAAAGAAGGTATTCTTTAAAACTTGTTCTTAAACAAGTTTAAAAGACTTGTCTTGCCTGTATTGACATAAGACTTTATTGAGCCATTACCAGACACTTGCATTTATAAATGCATTTTATCCTAAAAGATTTTCTCACTCATCAGCTTTTAGCATGATCAGAAACTGTATCATCTTTGGACCCTAAGGAATAAAAAATTAATTATAAAATTAAGGAGGTAAACATGTTTTAAAAATGATTCTACAGGGCAAATGAAACGTGGTGATATGGTGTATTAGAGTATGGTACCTTTCTTCTAGCTCAATTTGAATGGCATTTGAAGTAGGAAAAATGAATATATGACACAATTTCTAATATTAAGGAGTAGAAAATGTAGTATTTATAAAGTTATTAACTTTCCAAAAGGTAAGTGACTACACACACACACACACACTTCACAAACACACACGTTCTCATGCTAAGTCTAAACATTACACTCGCTTTGTAGCAAATAAATTTTGTTGTAAGCCACCAAGGTCTTGGCCTCTGATGTTAGATAGCCATGGGTCGTATGTGTGTTGGGGTGAACTGTGCGTGTGACCCACTGTATACCTAGTTTCTAGAATATCCACTGACATGTGATAGCTTATCAGTAATTATTTGTTTAATCACTGAATTATATTTATGGGTTTTTCATGGCACATTTTTGACAAATGTGTTCCTGTCTCCTCTGCATGCATACATGTAGACCAGCATTATTAGAGAAATTGTTGCTATTTGCAGTAGGAAAAAATGCTCCCAACACCATAAACACTGTGGTAGGGCAATAACAGATAAGACAATCTTATAGGCACAGAGGATCTGCACAGAAAGATCTGAAGGTGAAAGGAGTACACTATTTATATAACAAGAGAGAGGTGAACCAAGCAGGTCATGTGAATTATCTACACCAGAGAAATAAAACAGCTTTTCTATCAGTGAGCTTACTGTGTCTTCTATGTTTGTTTTGAACTAAGAGATTGAGAGAGTGCTGTGTTATTCAGGTTCAAACCCTTCCGTGACCTCTCAACTTTTACAAGATGCTTTAACAACTTTAGACTTTTTAGTTATTGGCTCAAAGACAAAATGTTATGGGTATACACAGAGTTTGTCCTGTCAGTTGCAAATAAATTGAAGCAAAACTAAATTCAATTTAATTTTCCTCTACCACAGTGGGTGATCATTGAGATTGGCCATTTGCAGTTCAAAGAAACTGAACTGTTTTGCTTTTTGGATGAACTTTTCCTAGCCATATGTATCCCAGATGATGTGCTTATTCCATGTTTAAATCATATTTCTTCTTATACGCACTAGGATAGCATTATAACTAGAATAGGATTTTTATATTTTTGAATGAAAATGTATATTTTCTCTGCATTTTTTAAAAAGATTACAACACATTTTAACTCCTACAAAGTTGGTGATGTCACATTTCCCTAGCTATTCCGTGTAGTTACTAAAATTACTAAATATTTATTATCTATATTTTATAATAGTAAAATAACATAAATTTATCAATTTTATCCTAAAAAATCTCTGACAAAGTAAAGAAAAATACTTTAGCTCATAAAACAAGTGTAATGTTCAGTCCACAAACAAAAATATATACTTTCCTATATAGAGTCCATAGTATAAAATGTTCCTCATACTTTCTCATTGCCTTCTACTTTTGTCCTGTACAGTATATAATTGCCATGTTATCATGAAACAGGCATAACAGTCATCAGAAAACAAGTTTGAATACTAATTCACAAAGTCCTGAAATTCCATTATGTTATTTGGAATGTAAACACCTGACTTGTAGACCCTTTGATACCATTTTAGATCAACTCAACATTTATATATTATGTATTTACTATATCTCTGCGATATATACTTTATATACTTTTCTAGCTGCTGGGAAGCAAAATTAATCTGAGTAAATTCCTAGTCTCCAGAGGCTATAGTCTAGTGAGGAATCAGAATTTCACATAGTGTGATCTTTAAGCACCCGTGTCAGTATTATCAAAGGAGTTCTGTAAAAATAAAGATTCTTTGGGCTAATTGCAGAGCTAGTGAATGAGAATAGTTGAGAGCAGAGCCACCAATCTACTAATGGAACAAACAGCCAATTTGAAAACCACCAGTCTAGTCTAATCCCTTAATTTTAAGATATTTAAGGTGAAAGAAATTTAGTTTCAAATAGTTTAGCTTGGCAGGCCCATAAGTTAGTTAATGAATAAGTTAGTAAGCTGTTAAAATCCACACATCACTCTGTTTTTCTCTTTGCTCCAAATGTGCACCCCCACCCCCATGCACACATCAGCAAACACAAGCCTCCAGCAGTAACAGCCAAGACACTGCAGCACCGCACTAGCATCAGGAGTTTTACCTTACATATTTCTAGTTCAGATTCCATGCCTCTGTTGCACACAGCATGTTCCTTTCAACAAATTACTGGAAAAAGTTGGTGGATAAGCACACTGAATATTTGATACAGGGGAACATTTCATGATTTTATAATTTTTCAAGTATTTCAAGGGTTAATTGATGATAATACATAAATGAAGAGAAATCTGAATCTGTATTTCATGCCTTTGAGAAGCATGCCTTCATACTGAAGAGATTATTTATATCTAAAATAGAAAGCAGAAGCTTTTGGACTGGAGAAAATTTTCATTGTCTTTACTTACAGGTATTTTACTCCCAGAAGAATTCCAAAGTAGCAAAGAAAAAGAAAAAATAAAATAAGTGAATAGAATGCTGTCTCTACTTAGCATGTGGAAACCTGCAGTAGAATGTCTCTCTTATCTTAATAATGAGAAAAATGAAATAACCTACAAAATCATAAATTTTCCTGTCAAAGTGCTAAAATTGCAAAGCAACAAGGAAACTGATACCCAAAGAGTGACAAGCGTCTGTAAAATGAATGGTGTATCTGGATTGTTTCACCTTTAGCACAGCATGAGAGGAAGAGGTGGCAGTTCTAAAAGCTAATCACAAGAAATGAACTGAAATTGTAATGAATGATCATAGGCCAGATTGCGAATAGCACATGAGTTTAGAACAGTATCTCTCAACTAAGTAATATTGACATCTTGCCCTGGATAGTTCTATGTTGTAGAGGACGGTCCTGAACACTGTAGTATGTTTATAAGTTTCCTTGACCTCTACCTGTTAGAAGCCAATAATAACCCCCACATTTTAACAATCAAAAATGTCTCCAGGTGTTGCCTAAATGCACCTGGAATAAGGAGAAAAATTGTTCTATGTTGAGAATCATTGATTTAGAATAACTGAAAACCCAAGATACAAGGGGACTATGAATGCACTTATAATTTTTCTTTTTTCCCAAAGATGTGCATTGGGTATTTGTGAGAAAGACTTTAGGGCAGGGCAGGAAACCAGAGAAAGCCACCTTCAGTTGTGTCAAAGCCTATAGGAAGTAATCAAGTGGCATTGATGACAGACAAGAAAACAGTGCCCACTGTTGCCAGACTTCCTTTCAGATGAAGGAAAATGTTTTAGCCACTGTGAGATGAATAACAAACGGTCTTCCCTCCCAAAACAGCTATGGTAGAGAGAGGCAAAAGAAGGTAAGGAAACCCTTTTATCCTGCCTTCAGGACACAAGCAAAGATCCAGTGCTTCTGGAGGAAGAATAGAAGACTCCTGTATCTAGTGGTGGAGTAGGAAAACTTCTCATAGTAAGCATGTTCCATGAAAGCAAAACAGAGAACTTCTACAGTTAGGTGCAGGGAAAGAAATCCTTTCCTGCCTAAGATCTGCCAGAAAGAGAATGTAGAGTTTAGGTGCCATGTTATGGTCATAGGAGCAGAAATGCTGAAATGGCACCAACCCTGAGGCCCACATGTGGAGTTCATAACATATGTAGAAGAAAAATGTACAGAATAGCACAAGGGATGGGGTAAAATAAATAAGAATTTATTATCAGAATTTATTTATTATTAATTTCTGATAATTCTATAATTCTGATAATTCTATAATTCTTATAGGAATTATGAAGTGAAGTACTATTTTTTGAAGTAGACTGTGGTAAATTAAATGTGGGATTGCACTGTAGAAGAAGCACTGAAATGTTTGTAAATGAGTTATAATTAATAAAACCAGAATGGGGGGGAAAGTAGAGTAAAAAATTGTTTTAAGTATAAATGATCTAAATATCTGCACTAAAATACAGACCTTGTTATGCTGAATAAATAAGACAACACTATGGCATCTACAACATTTCCTTTTTAAATGTAAAGATATATTTAGGTTAAAAAGTAAAATAGTCACTTTACTACTTTATAAAACAGATTATTTTTCAAATTAAAACACAAAGTAATTAAGAAATTTACCAGTGAGGATGAGGTATTTCATAATGCTGAGGAGTTCAGCATTAAAATACAATGGTTCTAAATATATAGGTGCTATGGATTGAATGTTTGTGTCATATGTTGAATCCCCAGTGTGATGCTATTTGGAGGTGAAGCCTTTGGGTGATGATTTGGGAAGGAAGGCCTTTAGGAGCCTTGAATAGATAATCATGAATGGATAATGTCCTTATAAAAGAGACCCCACTGAGCTCCCTTGTTTCTTCTGCCCAGTAAGGACACAGGAAGAAGGCAGCCCTCTACCCCTCTAGGAACTAGAAAGCAGGCCCTTATCAAACATTAAATTTGGCAACACACTAATCTTCGACTCCCCAACCTCTAGAAGTATAAAAGTAAATTGTTGTTTAAGCTGCCCAGTCGATGGTATTTTTATTATAGCTGTCTGATCAGATAAGAGTATGCAAATAGCAATATGACCTCAATTATATTAATAAAATGCTGATATAACTGAAAGGAGACATATTTGGAGACCTCCACATACTTCTCTCAGTAACTGATAGGACTACACAATCAATAAGGATATATAATAACTGAATCATACTATCAACCAAAGTGACCAATTGAGTTATAAAACAATTCACCCAGGGGTGCCTAAGTGGCTCAGTCAGTTGAATGTCTGTCTCGTGGTTTCAGCTCAGGTCACAATCTCATGGGTCATGGGATCGAACCCCACATTGGGCTACACACTCAGTGGAGAGTCTGCTTGAAATTCTCTTGCTCTGCCCCTCTCCCAACTCATGTGCTCACTCTCTTTCTTTCTCTCTCTCAAATAAACAAATCTTAAAAAAAAATACCCTTCACCAGTAAGACCAGAATATACATTATATGCTAGCACATGTAGATTATTCACTAACATAGATCATATTATGAACCATAAAATAAATATCAAAAAATTTAAAATAATTCAGTTTATACCAAGTGCCATCTCGGACCAGGCCAGAACTAAAAATCAATAAAATAAATAAATCTAGAAAAATTCTCAAATAATTTTGGTGAACATACTTATGGCCCCCAAAGATGTCCTCAAACTATGACTATGTTACTTTACATGGTAAAAAGGACTTGGGGATGTAGTTAAATTAAGGACCAAATTAAGGATCTTGAGATAGCAAGATTATTCTTGATTATGTGGGTTGGCCTAGTGTAATTACAGGGTCCTTATAAGACAGAAGCAAGAGGGTTAAAGAAAAAGAGATATGATTATGAAAGCAGTGGTTGATGTGATGCACTTTGAAGATGGAGGAAGGGGTCAAGGAGTGAGGCGACCTCTAGAAGCTACGTGAGGCAAGGAAACAAATTCTCACTTGGAGCCTCCAGAATGAATGTGATGCTGCAGACATTTTAATTTTAGCCCCATGAGATTCATATTAAGCTTCTGACCTCCATAACTATAATATAATTTCATATTATTTTAAGCCACTAAGTTGGTAGTGATTTGTTATTAGCAATAAAAACATACAATTTGGCAACCAAACAATATACTTCTTACTAACTTTGGCTTGAAAAATAAATTATAAGGGGAATTTGATAATATTTGAAAGTAAGTGAAAATAAAAACACAACATATGAAAATTTCTGAAACTCAACAAAAAGCAATATAAACAGGAAAGTTTATAAAATTAATGTTGATATTAAAGAAGGAAGCTGCCTTAAATCAATAATCTGAACCCCCCCCCTTTAGAAACTAGAAAAAGAACAGATTGAAGCAAACATAAGGTAGAAAACAATAAATGTAAAAGAAGAAATCAAAGAACTTGAAAACAAATAAAACATAAAGAAAAATCAATCAACCCATGTTTGCTTTAAAAAATAAGTCAAGCAGAGAGAGTCAATTATCATATGGTTTCACTTATTTGTGGAGCATAACAAATAGCATGGAGGACATGGGGAGTTAGAGAGGAGAAGGGAGTTGGGGGAAATTGGAAGGGGAGGTGAACCATGAGAGACTATGGACTCTGAAAAACAATCTGAGGATTTTGAAGGGGTGGGGGGTGGGAGTTTGGGGTACTAGGTGGTGGGTATTATAAAGGGCACGAATTGCATGGAGCACTGGGTGTGGTGAAAAATAATGAATACTGTTATGCTGAAAATAAAAAATAAATTAAAAAAAAAATAAAAAAAATAAAAAAAAGCAGTGAAATTAATAAATATCTAAGCCATACCTACAGCCTATAAATAAATGGCTTAGATATTTATCAATTATACATATATATACATACCTGTATATATGAAGAAACACAAATTACAAATGTCAAGAATGAAAGAGGAGGTGACACGTGGGTGGCACAGTTAGTTGAGCACCTGACTCTTGGTTTCTGCTCAGGTTGTGATCTCATGCTCATGGAATCAGGCCCAGTGTGGGGCTCTATGCACTCAGCACAGAGTCTGCTTCAGATTCTCTCCTTCTCTGCCTCTCCCACTCATGCTTTCTCTCCAAAATAAATAAATAAACATTGGGGTGCAGGTGCCCCTTCATTTCACTACATCTGTATCTTTAGGGCAAATACCTAGTAGTGCAATTGCTACGTCGCAGGGTAGCTCTACTTTTAACCTTTGACACTACCTCTGAAACTAATGATGTACTATATGTTGGTGAACTGGATTTAAATAACTGAAAAAAAAAAGGAAAAAATAAATCTTAAAAAAAAAAATAAAAAGAATGAAGGGGGGACTTCACTGCAGAGTCTACAGATACTAATGGGAACTATGTTTTGAATAATGTGACCTCAGTAAATCCACCAAATCAATGAAATGGACCATGTATGAAATATTTAAAATAACAGGAGAATTTATTAAAGAAGAATTAAAACCCTATATATAAAATAAATCAAATTTATTATTAAATAACTTCCACAAAGAAAATTGCATATCTGATGATTTAACTGGTGAATTCTATAGAATATTGGAGGAATTATAGACAATATCTACCAGAATACTTCCCAGCTCATTTTATGGGGCCACCATTAGCTTAAAGCCAGTCAAAAATAACAAAAATGATAATAATAGACCAGTATTCCTCATAAATGTGAACACACAATATCAATATTAGTAAGTAAAATTCAGAATTATATATAAAAATAATAAATCTGGACAATATGAGATTATTCTAGGAATGCAAAATCGGTTCAATATTTAAAAACTGATCAGTGTAAATCACCCTATCAACAGACTAAAATATAAATTATTATCTTGATAGATTTAGACAAATGTTTGACAAGTTTCCAAAATACAGACATTATACAAACTGTCAGCATCTAGGAGTAGAAGGAAACTTTTTCAACTTAATAAGGGTATTCTATGGGAAACATAGTTCCCTTGTTATTTAATGGTAAGAAACTGATAGTTGTACTGAAAGTCCAAGCCAGTGAAATAATGTAAGGAAACAAATAAAAGTCATAAAGGTTGAAAACAAGAAATAACACTGTGAGTGGTGTGAAAGTTGGAGGGGGTGGAGGGGGACAGTTAACATAAACAACTCAGAGTCAGAGGCTCCACTGACGAAAAAAAACAACAAAAAAACAACAAAAAAACAAACAAACAAACAAAAAACAAACAACTCATAGAGAACCCTAAATAATTTGGGGGAAAAAAGCCCAACTCACTTAATACCAGTAAGTGCAAAAGCAGGTTTCAAGCAAAAGATCAATAAAAATGTAAATGCATATCTAGATATTAGAAAAAATAATTTAGAAGTAGCCAACAAAACAATATTACTGATAATAGCATTAATAAAATATACTCAGCTCTAAGTCTAAGAAAATATGTAAAAGAATTGTGTGCTTAAAACTAGGAAATAGTGACTACAAAATACTGATGAAGTTAATTAAAGTAGATCCAAATAGAGAGCTTTCCACTGAGTTAATGGATGGGAACTTCAATATTGTTAAGTTAGCAATTTTGTCAATTAATATATAGGTTCAGTGCAATTACAATTAAAATAACAGCAGGGTTTTTGTAGACATTAATAAGCCAGTTTGAAATTTTATATGGAAATGTAGAAGACCTACATTAACCAAACAGGTTTAAAACAAATGTATTATGAAATATGGTAATCAAGTTAGTACAGAATTGGCAAAGAGATATAGATCAATAAAACAATACAGTGTCCAGGAATAGATCCATACAAAAATATTCAATTGATTTTACAAAGAGAAAGGTGCTAGGGTAATTCATTGGGGAAAAACATAGTCTTTTTAACAAACGGTACTGGAATAATTAAATATTCATATAAAAATGAAACTTGACTCATATTTTGCACCATATAAAAAATTCAACATTAGATGGATAATATACCTAACTGTAAAACATAATAGAACTATAAAACTTCTTTAAGAAAACATGGGAGAAAGTCTTTGTGACATTAGATTAGGTAATGTTTTCTTCCATGTTAGAAAATATGAAAAAAACCGAACCAGTTGGACATTCAAAATTTAATACTTACGCTCTTCTAAAAATATTATTAAAAAAATAAAAAGGCTAGTCACAGACTGGGAGAAAATAATAGCCAATCACATTTTTGTTGAAGAATTGGATCCAGAATATATACAGAAAATTTATAACTTAATTAAAAATTAATCCAATTAAAATTAAGTAATGGATGTGAATAGGTATCTCATCAAAGAAGAGATAATTGTCAAGTAAGAACATAAAAGGCTGTTCATATCATCAGTTATTTGTGAAATGCAAGCTAAAACTACTATGGGATATTGAGACATACTTTCTATAATGGCCAAATACAAAAACCAGAAAGTTTAAAAAGCTAACAAGAAATCAGAGCAACCAGAAATATTGTACATTGCTGGTAGGAATCAAAATGTGACACTATTCTGGGAAAGAACATGGCACTGCTTATTGAGTTGTACCTATTATAAGATCCTATGAAATACTCTTCTAATCATTTACCCAAGAAAAAGAAAGACATATGTTTACATAAAGGCTTATAAGTGAATGTTTATAACAGCTTTATTCATAATAACCCTAGACTGAAAACAACCCAAATAGTTCTCAGTTTGGGTATTGTTTTTTTTTTTTTTAAATCACAGTTCATGCATGCTTATTATGACACAGAAATAATAATAATGAATCACTAGCATAAGCAACAACATGATGAAATATCAAAAACATGCTAAGTGAAATTAGTTAGGCAAAAAGTACACACTGTATTGCTATATGACTTTTTTGGAGAAGGGAAATTATAAGGACAGAAATCAGGTCAGTGTTTGGCTTTGGCAATGATTGAGGGGGTAGATATCAAACTGACATAATGAACATTTGGGATGATGAAAATGTGTATCTCAACCAAGGTGGTGGTCAAACCACTCTATAAATTTATCAAAACAAATTGTAGTATGTACCAATAGATAATGAGTTCTGTTGTACATAAATTAAATCTCAGGGGAGCCTGGGTGGCTCTGTTGGTTAATCATCTGACTCTTGGTTTTGGCACAGGTCATAATCTCAGAGTCCTGAGATCAAGTCCCATCTCAGGCTCTGTGCTCAGCGAGGAGTCTTCTTGAGGATTCCCTGCCTTTGCCCCTCCTCTCTCTCTCTCTCTCCCTCTCTCTCTCAAATAAATAAATCATAAAAAAAATAAATTGTACCTCAGTAAACCTTACAAATAGTATATAGAGTCTCTGTAGAGATGTAGAAGTCATACATATAACTGAATAATCCTAAGGAAAGTTTGCAAGTATTAGGGAGAGAGTCTACAACAGAAGTTGGACTATTTGTACCAACAATCTGCTTCTTATATAAGTAAAGGATCTTTTAATTTTTTTCTTGAACATAAATGTTACATTTGCTTTAATTGGTATAATTAATTTCTATATAAAGAAGTAGAAAATAATTGCATCTTCCTAAACTCAAGCATAGATTTCCTAACCTCAACCATAGACTCAAGCTCAAACAAACACATTTTCATTTTCTTATTTATGTTAGTTAAACTACAAAACTAGCATATTTGGTAAAAATTAAACAGAGGCACCAAGGTGGCTCAGTCAGTTAGGTGTCTGCCTTCGGCTCAGGTCATGGTCTCAGGGTCCTGGGACTGAGGCCTGCATCTGGCTCCCTGTTCAGCAGTGAGTCTGTTTCTCCCTCTTCCTCTGCTCCTAACCCCACTTATGCTCTCTCTCTCCCACAAATAAATTTAAAAAAAATTAAAATAATGGAAGTTAAAAATAAAATACTCCCTAATATCCCTTCAAAACAATCCCTCTCCCACTACTCTTTCAAAGTATTCATTGTAGAGACAGGTAAGCAGTAATTTTGGACATTAACTCCAAGTCTGTTCTCTATAGATACTAAGTTGCATGTGTTGGGTGTATCCTGTACAGTCAACTATACTAAATTTAATATGCAGATGAAGTTGGTAAACTTGTTAAATATACCTACACCTGACAAACTCAGAAGGATAAAAGTTGGGTGGCAGATGTGAGCATCCATCTCTCTGACCCCTCAGAGCTCATAAGGATATTCAGGCTTTCCAGGTGGTAAAAATCTTTTCCATGTTCATCTGCAATTCTTTTGTATCTACATCCCTCAAATCAAGTAGACTATTGTCCCTGATGTTTAAGCTTAATTTATTGCATGTAACCCATGAACCTGACAGTACTTTTTGTATTAAAATAATAGCCTTCAGAGTTAATTACTATTAATGTTTAGAATTCAAGATATCTTGGGCGGAAAAAACTATTAAGGAATCTGAAATATTTGAATAGAACTGAGCTGAAGATGAATTTCCCATGTCTGGAAAAAAATAATTGCTGATCTGCACATTGAAATATTAATGAAAGACAAGTATTTTATGTGTTTTAATATTAAAAAAGGGATTTTTCTATACATATATTTTGTTCATGCTAATGACAATTATAATTAATTATCAAAACATTCATTTATTTTAACAGTTTGTTATTGACTATAATAACTTGCCAAACAGTTATTATTAAAGATAACTAAGTAATAGGGTTTTTTACTCTGAAATATGAACTATTTTTAATAATTGTTTCATTCATTAGACATATGGAAACTTCATATATCCATGTATTTAATGTACTTCTAAATTAGATATTTTATAATGCCTTTATCAAGAGAAATCCTTTTTGTTTATGAGATTTATATTGACAGTCTTGCTTTAATTTAAGATTGATTTTGTCCTCACTATCAGTAGCATTTCATCAGTGCTGTAAAGATGTCAGGTAAATTAATATATTTACTGCCAAATACATATATGGAGATGTCCTGTATTTTACTCAGTCTTCTGAAAACTTCTGAAGTCTACTGAAACCAGTCTCTCATTATGTCAGCAAAAGCCTTCTAGTCACATGCTATTCTGTAGCTTTACCTTAATTTCACAGTGTTCTTGGTTCTAGAAATGTTCACATAGTCTTTGCTTATCTGAATCTATTTCTAAGGCCATTCACAGGCCATTTTCACTCTATTGTTCCCACACTATTTGTAGTGAGAGTGATTATTTTAAAATTGCCAGCTCCTAGAATTCCACACAAAGAGAGGGTGCAAGTCTTTTCTGCTAGAGTATTAAATTTATTTGGAGATTTTAGAGTCTCATCTTAGAGGACAGAGAGGACAGAGGATCTTAGAGTACAGAGAAAGAGGCAGGTCCCTGCCATTGGCATCTGTCATTCTTGTTGCATTCCTTTCAAATCTCTTTTTGAAAGATCAGTGGTAATGGTAGATGGTTGTGGGGTAGCTGCTTATGCCTGATCTTGTCTTCTTCTGCATATTTCATTGTATTTTATTTTATTTTGCTTTAGCTATGTCTTTGGGCGGACAAGTTTATTTTTTAATTATGAAGTTGTGAATTGTGTATTTGGTCCAATAGTTACTCTAGGACCACTCCCCTCCCTGGGGCAATACCACTCTCATATCTCATAAGCCAAAATAAGGAAATAGAATGAAGTTAACATGGAAGTTGGGACAGACATTAACTGAATTGGCATCTGTTATTAATTCACATATTATCCTAACATGTACTATTCTTTTCTTATACATTTTTGTGGAATTCATTATTGAGACAGTTTTTATGAGCTTCTCACTTGGTGTTTTAGATCAAACATACTTTTAAGTGTACCCTTACTCATTACATGTAATACTATTACTAAGCCATGAAGCTAAAATTATAACATGTCATTGGTTATGAGAATGGCTCTTGAATATATAGACTATAAATACATATTGAAATAATATTTTTATTATATTTGAGAAAAGGCTTCGTTTAGTACTCTACAGTGTGAGGGATTTAAATCAGATACACAAAAGTGGTAAAATTGTATTACACACTATCTTTCTGTTACATAAATTATTTGGTCATGATTTTTTTTAAGTCAAATATATAAAAGTACTTCATGTTGTATCTGAGTTCATTCTACAGAAGACTTTATACCTCCCAGTAGGTTCATTGTAAGAATTGGCACTAAGAATTAGAGAAGAAGGTGAAACAGGCAAATCTCAGAAAAATAATACTTTCTTTGGTTAAATAATAATTAAATCGCTAGGAATGAGATTAGCTAACAGCGTGAAAACTTCCCAGAAGAAGCGTGCCTAAAATGGATTTAGAAATATTCAAGTTGCCTCCCTGGATTCTATTATTGAAGTAGTCAAATTAAAATGAGCCAGTATTAAAAAAAAACACAATTACTTTGTCAGATATGTTATTAAATAACACTTAAATTATGTAACATGATTTTGTGATGACAAGTGCAGCAGTCTCCAGGCTATAGAAACTGTAGGGAGAACCTATGACTTCCAGATCAATAAGATCTCTTAGATAAAGCACACTGAATCACCATTAACTACCCTCCAGCTTAGAAGATGAGGAAACAAAGAGGGTCCAGAATAATGCCATCAACGGCAAACAAATAAACCTGGAAAGCTATAAAATCACCTGTTTTTTCCAAAGAAATCAAGTCAAGTGAGTAAAATTGGGATAGATATTTTTAAATGTTTTGATTTATGTATTCTTTCAGAAATTCCTCCTTTTATCATCTCCTGACTGTATCACCTTACTTTCATATTGGACCTTAGTAGGAAAGTAATGATTCAGTAACTGAGAGAAAAGAAGTGAAGGAGAATTAGTAGTATTGGTAACGTCTTTCAATATTATTCCAGTGCTTTATTGACACGAATCAATTTTGGCATATTTATTTGCTGTTTAGATTGCTCTAGGTTTCCAGCTTATGGGAGAACTAATAAAATTTTTGTTTATACCAACTTACTGTGCTAGAGAAATCAAATTTTGACATGAGGATCCACCAACCTTAAAATATTTGGAGAGTGATTTTTTTTTTTAAATCTATTCAGAGTACTTTTGCACTCATGTTACCTTAAGATAATACGATCATTGAATTACTTAAAGCAATGTGCAGTCATTTACTTTCAGTGGCATTATTATTGTTACTTAAGAGAGAATGTGTAGACATTCAAAGATACCTGAAAACAAGTATATACAGTTATTTATATATATATATATATATATAAATATAAATATGCCTAAAATGGATTATACATATATATATGTATATATACATATATACATATATACATATATATTTGCGTGCATGGATAACATAGGTACAAATTGATAAAAGCAGAAAAATGGTTGGAAAGATAATTTCTCTTTCTTTCTCTTTCTTTTTACAGTGTTTATTTAAGATTCACTTTGTAGTCAAGGCACATAAGAGACTTTGATTTGAAGAGGTTTCCTTTTGAAGGTGACAAGCTAGCTTTCACTAAAACATTAATCCTCTGGCTATTTATCAGAAACTAGCGACTGTAAGGACATTAGAGACTAGAAATATTATACTCAGCGAATAAAGAAAATCCTAGTACTTCTTGAACTCAAGGGCTTTTATATTACACAAAATCATTTGGAAAGTATATATTTGGAATTAAAATGGAAGTGTGAGGCTTCATCATTTATAACAGATTACAAAAAGCTATAATTTAGTGGCTTTCTCTTTAAATGTTTTTAAGTTCAAGAAACTGTACATGCACACACAGAAAGGATTGGGTGCAAAGAACAGTTTTAATGGTTATGGAAAAACAAAAGATGACTTAAAGGATTTTAGGCATGTTATTTCTTTTGGTATCACCAAGTTAGTTCTGCAGACAAAAGAATAAGCAGCAGAGTACACAGTAGAGGTACTCTTACGGGAAGGCTATTCAGAGAATTTTATGGAGAGACTAGTGTACAGAAGTAGATATGCTTCACAAATCTTGATTCCTCCCTAACTATATATGTGTCCAGAACTGTGAGAGATTTCAAGATAACACAAAAGTTAATATCAAGAAGTCAATATATTCATGAAGAAATACCTAATATAGTCCCTATGAAACAGGTTTTCAGAGTTGAGGCTTTTAGAATTTTGAAAGTAGAGATCATCTAATTCAGCTGTATCATCTTTACCATGTTTACTAATGAGTGCTGAAATGTACAGTCGTTTTTATGCAAGATCATGCAGGATGTATATGATAGTGGCTCTATGTTGTGGAGGAGGTACTGGCTTGACAGTAAAGGGAACTGAATGTTAATTTATTAAATTAACCTTGTTAAATAAAATAACTCACCTTTCACTTCATAGTTATAAAATCAGACTGGTTGGATTAGAATGTAGCAATTGAAAGGAATAGACAAACATATAACAACATGTCTAAATCTTGAAAAAATTTCAGAACACACATACAGTTTGATGCTGTTTATATGCATTTAAACACAGAACACAATATTAAATATTATTTGTGGCTAAGCATATGAATGTCAAAGATAAAAATGGACTAGATGAATATCTACCAAACTTATACTAGTTGTTGCTTCGGAGACAAGGGTCAGAATATATGACTGGAATATGTGGTCAAAAGAAAGCTTTGCATATATCTGCAATTTGGTTTTTCCAACTATAAAATGGGTATAATAATAGTATGTGCCCAATAAGGTTATTGTGAATATTAAATGAGCCAACATAGTAAAGTGTTTAGGACAAGTGAGGTATACAGTAAGATGTTATTGTTAGTATCATTAATATTTTGTAATTGGGACATCAGATCTATCTTTGGAGCTAATTATATTCCATATACATTCCACGTAAATTCTGACTCTTCCTCTGTTCCTAGTTCCTAGTACTATAGCAAACACCATGGGAGACAGGAACACATTTGCTTCCAGTTTCAACATAACCAAAGCTCTGCATTTATTAAACTATTGAGGTATATATATTAAGAGGAAAGTGCGTATATATCACTGATGATATTTATAACATAATTTATTACTGATGATTTCAAAATAAAATAAAATTTGCATATAGAGAAATATCACATAGATACACTAGCAAGTTTTATCAAACCACATGCCAATTTTTTATTATAAAATGTTTTTAGGAGTTCCTGGGTGTCTCAGTCTGTAAAGCATCTAACTCTTGATCTCAGGTCAGGTCTTGGATCTGTGGGTCCTGATTTCAAGCCTCGTGTAGAGCTCCACACTGGACATGGAGTGCTTGCTTCGGCAGCACATATACTAAAATTGGAGCGACACACTGGATGTGGAGCCTACTTAAAAAAAAAAAGTTTTCATATGTAATGCAATTACAATTACCTTCATATAACACAGTTGCTTATTTAATATCTATTTGTGGCATTAATTCATTACCATAAAGTTCATTATACCTTCAAACATATTATCTTTTAACTGTATTTTAAATAACCAGGTAATTTTCGATAAAGTATGTGTTATAATGTTACCTTGAAATAATATCCTCAGTTTTTATAGTCTGTAATGAATAAATGAATGTCATTTATTTGAGATATTATTTTTAAATTCACCATTTCCATTTCTAACATTTTAACTATACTTGTTCTATTTTATGTTTACAAAAGATATATTGATTAGAAGTAAGTGAAAATATATACTGTAAGGAAACCCATTTCAACCTTGTAATAATTTAGAATTCTAGTTTATCAGTAAATATATGGAAATATTATTTGCATTTCCTAGTTATAATTTAGACATCTGTCTAATCAAATGAAGAAATTTTCAGGTTAATTTTTAAGATTAAATTTAAATCTAATCAAGCAATGGTACCTTGATCCCTCAACAAATGATATTATGGACTCCAGAGCAATTATTTCAATGTGACACACACAAATTAACAGTAGTTTAAATAATATATGCACCAATTCACATCGAGCAAAAGCAATAATTTTATTTTATAGCTCCAAGGAGTTGAATTTTAATGATAACCAAACTTTTAAAAAAACTCTTAAATCTCACAATAAAAGAATAAGTATTTTTTCTGTTGCTAATATTGACCAATATTAGGTTTTCTGGTTTGAGTTAACTATGTGTCATAGAGTAGTGGTTCTGAATCTCATAGATTTTTATGAAAATTTAGAAGATAAAAAATTACTTAACACAAAAATTTCCTATAATCTCCATTGCCATGATTCATCAAATTAGGACAGCATTGTGGAGATGTGGGGCTGGCTAAATGATACAGCATGTGACTCTTGATCTCACAGTTGTGAGTATGAGCCCCATGTTGGATGCAGACTTTACTTAAAAATAAATCTTAAGGTGGGGACTTGTTGGCTCAGTCAGTTAAGCCTCTGGCTTTAGCTCTGGTCCAGATCCAGGGTCTTGGGATTGAGTGCCACATTGGGCTCCCTGCTAGCGGGGAGCCTGCTTCTCCCTCTGCCTGTTTCTCCCTCTGCCTGGGCTCCCACTGCTTCTGCTCTCTCTCCATCAAATAAATAAATACAATCTTTAAAAAATAATGATAAAATAGGGGCACCTGGCTGACTCAGTGGGTTAAAAAATAGTAATAAAATAAAGTAAAATAAAATACAAATCAAATCAAATCCAAAGGGGCTCAGTCCATTAAGAGACTGCCTTCAACTTAAATCATGATCCCAGGGTCCTGGGATCAAACCCAGCCAGTTTTGGGCTCCCTACTCATCAGGGCAGTCTGCTTCTTGCTCTACCCCTCCCTCCCATGCATGCTCTCTTTCTCTCTCTCTCTCAAATAAATAAATAAAATCTTAAAAAAAAATCTAAAAAAAAAAATAAGTCAACATTGTTATCCCCAGAGTCATAATTCATCCTTATATCCTTAATATTACCAGTATCTTGGTACACTGAAGACATTAAACAAAAGCCTGTTACATATGAATGAATGAAAAAAAAATGATGCTTTACGTATATGTAGATTTAATCTGTATCTCTGATTTGTCCTTGCTTTAAGTGGAAAATTTAAAAGAAAAGAGAGAAAACTCTTCTCCAAATTTAAAGGGAAGGCAAAAGAGACCGAGTCAAGATGGCGGAGAAGTAGCAGGCGGAGACTACTTCAGCTAGCCGGAGATCAGCTAGATAGCTTATCTAAAGATTGCAAACACCTGCAAATCCATCAGCAGATCAAAGAGAAGAAGAACAGCAATTCTGGAAACAGAAAAACAACCACTTTCTGAAAGGTAGGACCGGCAGAGAAGTGAATCCAAAGCGACGGGAAGATAGACCCTGGGGGGAGGGGCCGGCTCCCGGCAAGCGGCGGAGCAACCGCGCACAAAATCAGGACTTTTAAAAGTCTGTTCCGCTGAGGGACATCGCTCCAGAGGCTACCCGGGGCAAAGCCCACACGGGGTCAGCGTGGCCTCAGGTCCCGCAGGGTCACAGAAGGATCGGGGGTGTCTGAGTGTCGCAGAGCTTGCGGGTATTGGAACGGGAAAGCCGGCTACAGAGACAGAGCCGACAGTAAGCTCGCAGCTCGGGGTGACCTTGAACCGGTCGCAGGCCCGGTGAGCTCGGAGCGCGGCCGGAGGTCAGGCAGATGGGAGTAACTGAGCGCGATTCTCTGGGCGCGCACTGAGGAGTGCGGCCCTGGGCTCTCGGCTCCTCCGGGCCGGAGACCAGGAGGCCGCCATTTGTATTCCCGTCCTCCGGAACTCTACGGAAAGCGCTCAGGGAACAAAAGCTCCTGAAAGCAAACCCAAGCGGATTACTCACCCCGGCCCCGGGTAAAAGCGGTGCAATTCCGCCTGGGGCAAAGACACTTGAGAATCACTACAACAGGCCCCTCCCCCAGAAGATCAACAAGAAATCCAGCCGAGACCAAGTTCACCTACCAAAGAGTGCGGTTTCAATACCAAGGAGAGCAGCAGAATTCTAGAGGAGGAGAAAGCAAAGCACGGACTCATGGCTTTTTCCCTGTGATTTTTTTTAGTCTTGCGGTTAATTTAATTTAATTTTTTTTCTTTTTCTTTTTTCTTTTTTTTTTTTTTTGCCTTCGGGTAAAATTTTTTTTTTAACTGTTACCTTTTTCTTTTTTAACGATTTTTTACTAGTTTATCTAATACATATATTTTTTTTCATTTTTATATTTTTCTTAGGTGTTTTCTTTTTTTAAAAAATTCTTTTTTTTTTCTCTTTTTTCTTTTTTTTTTATTGTTTCCTTTTTGAACCACTTTTTATCCCCTTTCTCCCCCCTCACGATTTTGGATCTCTTCTAATTTGGTTAAAGCATATTTTCCTGGGGTTGTTGCCACCCTTTTAGTATTTTACTTGCCCCTTCATATACTCTTATCTGGACAAAATGACAAGACGGAAAAATTCAACACAAAAAAAAGAACAAGAGGCAGTACCGAAGGCTAGGGACCTAATCAATACAGACATCGGTAATATGTCAGATCTAGAGTTCAGAATGACAATTCTCAAGGTTCTAGCCGGGCTCGAAAAAGGCATGGAAGATATTAGAGAAACCCTCTCGAGAGATATAAAAGCCCTTTCTGGAGAAATAAAAGAACTAAAATCTAACCAAGTTGAAATCAAAAAAGCTATTAATGAGGTGCAATCAAAAATGGAGGCTCTCACTGCTAGGATAAATGAGGCAGAAGAAAGAATTAGTGATATAGAAGACCAAATGACAGAGAATAAAGAAGCTGAGCAAAAGAGGGACAAACAGCTACTGGACCACGAGGGGAGAATTCGAGAGATAAGTGACACCATAAGACGAAACAACATTAGAATAATGGGGATTCCAGAAGAAGAAGAAAGAGAGAGGGGAGCAGAAGGTATACTAGAGAGAATTATTGGGGAGAATTTCCCCAATATGGCAAAGGGAACAAGCATCAAAATTCAGGAGGTTCAGAGAACGCCCCTCAAAATCAATAAGAATAGGCCCACACCCCGTCACCGAATAGTTAAATTTACAAGTCTCAGTGACAAAGAGAAAATCCTGAAAGCAGCCCGGGAAAAGAAGTCTGTAACATACAATGGTAAAAATATTAGATTGGCAGCTGACTTATCCACAGAGACCTGGCAGGCCAGAAAGAGCTGGCATGATATTTTCAGAGCACTAAATGAGAAAAACATGCAGCCCAGAATACTATATCCAGCTAGGCTATCATTGAAAATAGAAGGAGAGATTAAAAGCTTCCAGGACAAACAAAAACTGAAAGAATTTGCAAACACCAAACCAGCTCTACAGGAAATCTTGAAAGGGGTCCTCTAAACAAAGAGAGATCCTACAAGTGGTAGATCAGAAAGGAACAGAGACCATATACAGTAACAGCCACCTTACAGGCAATACAATGGCCCTAAATTCATATCTCTCAATAGTTACCCTGAATGTTAATGGGCTAAATGCCCCTGTCAAAAGACACAGGGTATCAGAATGGATAAAAAAACAAAACCCATCTATATGTTGCCTCCAAGAAACACATTTTAAGCCCGAAGTCACCTCCAGATTTAAAGTGAGGGGGTGGAAAAGAATTTACCATGTAATGGACATCAGAAGAAAGCAGGAGTGGCAATCCTTATATCAGATCAATTAGATTTTAAGCCAAAAACTATAATAAGAGATGAGGAAGGACACTATATCATACTCAAAGGGTCTGTCCAACAAGAAGATTTAACAATTTTAAATATCTATGCCCCCAACGTGGGAGCAGCCAACTATATAAACCAATTAATAACAAAATCAAAGAAACACATCAACAATAATACAATAATAGTAGGGGACTTTAACACTCCCCTCACTGAAATGGACAGATCATCCAAGCAAAAGATCAGCAAGGAAATAAAGGCCTTAAACGACACACTGGACCAGATGGACATCACAGATATATTCAGAACACTTCATCCCAAAGCAACAGAATACACATTCTTCTCTAGGGCACATGGAACATTCTCCAGAATAGATCACATCCTCGGTCCTAAATCAGGACTCAACCGGTATCAAAAGATTGGGATCATTCCCTGCATATTTTCAGACCACAATGCTCTAAAGCTAGAACTCAACCACAAAAGGAAGTTTGAAAAGAACCAAAATACATGGAGACTAAACAGCATCCTTCTAAAGAATGAATGGGTCAACCGGGAAATTAAAGAAGAATTGAAAAAAATCATGGAAACAAATGATAATGAAAACACAACGGTTCAAAATCTGTGGGACACAACAAAGGCAGTCCTGAGAGGAAAATATATAGCGGTACAAGCCTTTCTCAAGAAACAAGAAAGGTCTCAGGTACACAATCTAACCCTACACCTAAAGGAGCTGGAAAAAGAACAAGAAAGAAACCCTAAGCCTAGCAGGAGAAGAGAAATCATAAAGATCAGAGCAGAAATCAATGAAATAGAAACCAAAAAAACAATAGAACAAATCAACGAAAGTAGGAGCTGGTTCTTTGAAAGAATTAATAAAATTGATAAACCCCTGGCCCGACTTATCAAAAAGAAAAGAGAAAGGACCCAAATAAATAAAATCATGAATGAAAGAGGAGAGATCACAACTAACACCAAAGAAATACAAACAATTATCAGAACATACTATGAGCAACTCTACGGCAATAAATTTGACAATCTGGAAGAAATGGATGCATTCCTAGAAACATATAAACTACCACAACTGAACCAGGAAGAAATAGAAAGCCTGAACAGACCCATAACCAGTAAGGAGATTGAAACAGTCATTAAAAATCTCCAAACAAACAAAAGCCCAGGGCCAGACGGCTTCCCGGGGGAATTCTACCAAACATTTAAAGAAGAACTAATTCCTATTCTCCTGAAACTGTTCCAAAAAATAGAAATGGAAGGAAAACTTCCAAACTCATTTTATGAGGCCAGCATCACCTTGATCCCAAAACCAGGCAAGGATCCCACCAAAAAAGAGAGCTATAGACCGATATCCTTGATGAACACAGATGCGAAAATACTCCACAAAATACTAGCCAATAGGATTCAACAGTACATTAAAAAGATTATTCACCACGACCAAGTGGGATTTATTCCAGGGCTGCAAGGTTGGTTCAACATCCGCAAATCAGTCAATGTGATACAACACATCAATAAAAGTAAGAACAAGAACCATATGATACTCTCAATAAATGCTGAAAAAGCATTTGACAAAGTACAGCATCCCTTCCTGATCAAAACTCTTCAAAGTATAGGGATAGAGGGCACATACCTCAATATCATCAAAGCCATCTATGAAAAACCCACCGCAAATATCATTCTCAATGAAGAAAAACTGAAAGCTTTTCCGCTAAGGTCAGGAACACGGCAGGGATGTCCATTATCACCACTGCTATTCAACATAGTACTAGAGGTCCTAGCCTCAGCAATCAGACAACAAAAGGAAATTAAAGGCATCCAAATCGGCAAAGAAGAAGTCAAATTATCACTCTTCGCAGATGATATGATACTATATGTGGAAAACCCAAAAGACTCCACTCCAAAACTGCTAGAACTTATACAGGAATTCAGTAAAGTGTCAGGATATAAAATCAATGCACAGAAATCAGTTGCATTTCTCTACACCAACAGCAAGACAGAAGAAAGGGAAATTAAGGAGTCAATCCCATTTACAATTGCACCCAAAACCATAAGATACCTAGGAATAAACCTAACCAAAGAGACACAGAATCTATACTCAGAAAACTATAAAGTACTCATGAAAGAAATTGAGGAAGACACAAAGAAATGGAAAAATGTTCCATGCTCCTGGATTGGAAGAATAAATATTGTGAAAATGTCTATGTTACCTAAAGCAATCTACACATTTAATGCAATTCCTATCAAAGTACCATCCATCTTTTTCAAAGAAATGGAACAAATAATTCTAAAATTTATATGGAACCAGAAAAGACCTCGAATAGCTAAAGGGATATTGAAAAAGAAAGCTAACGTTGGTGGCATCACAATTCCGGACTTCAAGCTCTATTACAAAGCTGTCATCATCAAGACAGCATGGTACTGGCACAAAAACAGACCCATAGATCAATGGAACAGAATAGAGAGCCCAGAAATAGACCCTCAAATCTATGGTCAACTCATCTTCGACAAAGCAGGAAAGAATGTCCAATGGAAAAAAGACAGCCTCTTCAATAAATGGTGCTGGGAAAATTGGACAGCCACATGCAGAAAAATGAAATTCGACCATTTCCTTACACCACACACAAAAATAGACTCAAAATGGATGAAGGACCTCAATGTGCGAAAGGAATCCATCAAAATCCTTGAGGAGAACACAGGCAGCAACCTCTTCGACCTCAGCCGCAGCAACATCTTCCTAGGAACAACGCAAAAGGCAAGGGAAGCAAGGGAAAAAATGAACTATTGGGATTTCATCAAGATCAAAAGCTTTTGCACAGCAAAGGAAACAGTTAACAAAATCAAAAGACAACTGACAGAATGGGAGAAGATATTTGCAAACGACATATCAGATAAAGGACTAGTGTCCAGAATCTATAAAGAACTTAGCAAACTCAACACCCAAAGAACAAATAATCCAATCAAGAAATGGGCAGAGGACATGAACAGACATTTCTGCAAAGAAGACATCCAGATGGCCAAAAGACACATGAAAAAGTGCTCCATATCACTCGGCATCAGGGAAATACAAATCAAAACCACAATGAGATATCACCTCACACCAGTCAGAATGGCTAAAATCAACAAGTCAGGAAATGACAGATGCTGGCGAGGATGCGGAGAAAGGGGAACCCTCCTACACTGTTGGTGGGAATGCAAGCTGGTGCAACCTCTCTGGAAAACAGCATGGAGGTTCCTCAAAATGTTGAAAATAGAACTGCCCTATGACCCAGCAATTGCACTATTGGGTATTTACCCTAAAGATACAAACGTCGTGATCCAAAGGGGCACGTGCACCCGAATGTTTATAGCAGCAATGTCCACAATAGCCAAACTATGGAAAGAACCTAGATGTCCATCAACAGATGAATGGATCAAGAAGATGTGGTATATATACACAATGGAATACTATGCAGCCATCAAAAGAAATGAAATCTTGCCATTTGCGACAACATGGATGGAACTAGAGCGTATCATGCTTAGCGAAATAAGTCAAGCGGAGAAAGACAACTATCATATGATCTCCCTGATATGAGGAAGTGGTGATGCAACATGGGGGCTTAAGTGGGTACGAGAAGAATAAATGAAAGAAGATGGGATTGGGAGGGAGACAAACCATAAGTGACTCTTAATCTCACAAAACAAACTGAGGGTTGCTGGGGGGAGGGGGTTTGGGAGAAGGGGGTGGTATTATAGACATTGGGGAGGGTATGTGTTTTGGTGAGTGCTGTGAAGTGTGTAAACCTGGTGATTCACAGACCTGTACCCCTGGGGATAAAAATATATGTTTATAAAAAATTATATCAAAATAAATAAATCTTTTTCAAAAAAAAAAAAAGGAAGGCAAAAGAAATGGTGGAATTGGATGATTAGATCCATCTTTGATGTAATTTGATGTAATTATACTCAACTTCTCCACATAAATCCTGAATTTTTCTCTATACCTGGCAACATATGGAGGTCTATGGATGATAGAAAAGAAATTGAAGATAATATTCTATTTCCTGAGCTTGCTATTTTTAAAATAAATGATTATTTTTTAAAAATTAAAATGACTATCAGTCCATCTATTTATATAGCAATAATTTGGATATTTAGTCTCTTAAATTTGGGCATCTAAAAATATCCTTTTGAAGTTATTTATTTTATATTTTATGTAATTCCTATTAGAAACTCATATGATGCCTTTATTTTTCAAAAATTATGCGTAATATAAACCCCATTTATTTCAGATATTCATATATGTGGGAAATTTTAGTATTTATTTGCTTGTAGACTAAATCCTGAGCTATTCAAATAATGCCAAAATTCACAAAAATAACATGATGAACTCCATGTCTTTTAAACCAGAAAATTCATAATAAAGAGTTTAGACCATTTGCACAGGACTCATTTAAGCAACAACAAAAAAATAATTGTATATATTTTATATATGTGATAGATCAACAAAAAAGAATATATTCCTCCAAACTCCTACCTACTCCCAGATGCAGTGAAATATTGCTCTTATCACAAAAAGGTATTTCCAAGTTTATAAGAAATTAAAGCTCATTGTATCTTTAAAAAGAATAAAAATTATCTAGGAAAAAAATAGCTATATTATCTTGAGTACCTGTATAGGAACCTCCTTTTTGAGAAAGCTCTTGTCAAATGAATTCCTGTTAAATGATTCCTAGACAAATGAAGATTGCTGCACATGGTTTTTCAGAACTGCAAGGATTGAGGCTGTGAGCCAAAACTACTTAAAATTTCCATCTTTTTTGGCAATAAAACAAATAATAGATGTGGATTTAGAGGGGAAAAAAAAACCTTAGCAAAATTGCTTAGCAAATTTTAATGCCTTGTTTGCCATAAATTCATGGGGATTGGTCAGTAATTTCCCCAAAAAGAATGGAGACTACATCATATCTATAAATTGACAGAATTTGTGGTTACTTTCATGGCTTAATTTGGGGATTATCAGAAAACTCTAACTTACTAAATATAGAGCTATCATCACAACTGGACCTTGTAACCTGAAATCCCTACCATTGATCTATCACTTTGTTTTTTGGTTTTTTTTCCCCCTCTCCCCCATGGTCTATCACTTTGAATTATAATGACACAAAGCAGAATCATTGTTTAAGAAGGTCCTATTAAGATACTACTTTATATGCTGTCTGGACAAGGGACTGAAATATTCATATGTTAAAATAAAGAAGACCATTTTTTATATACAAATGGGAGTTACGTAAAAGAAATTCTAACTCGTTTTCCTTTCCACAGTATTACTTTGAGATGCCAATATATGTGGTCAACATACAGAGATCAATTGTGTTTTTATATGCTACCAACAAACAGTTGAAAATGCTATTTTTAAATGATGTTTGCAATATCGTAAAAACTATATACTGAATTTATTACAGATATTGATATTTCTAAGCCGAAAACTAAAAAATATTGCTGAGAGAAATGAAAGAAAATCTAAATAAAGGGAGAGGAGCACCTGGCTGGCTCAGTCAGAAGAGTATGTGACTCTTGATCTCAAGGTCTTACGTTCAAGCCCTATGTTGGGTATAGGGCTTACTTAGCTTAAAAAAAAAAAAAAAGAAAGTAAATAAATGGGAAAGTATATAATGTTTATGGATTGGAAGAGAATACACAGAGTAATATGACAGATTTAAGCCTAGTCACATTGATAATCACATTACATGTCAATGGCCCAAACAAACCAATTAAAGGCAAAGATTATTTGATTGAATAAATAATAAGACCTAAGGGTCAGAAATCTGAGAACAGCATTACTGAGAGGTTCTGGCTCGTGGTCTTTTGTGGGGTCACGGCCAAATCATCCTCCAGTGCCTGAAAGGCTTCATGTGGCCTGGAAGACCCACTTGTTGGCAGAACGACTCAGTTCCTCCCTACGTGGATCTTTTCACCATGCAGACTGAGAGTCTTGTGATAAAGCAAATAGCTTACCCAAAATGAGGTATTTAAAAGAGAGAGCAAGGAGGAAACTGCAGTACCTTTTATGACCTTGTTTTTGAAGTCTTACACTACTGTGTCTGCTTTATTCAATTTGTTAAAAGTGAGTCCCTGAATCTAACCTGCACCAAAGGGGAAGACTTCAACTGTTGGAAGAAGGAATATCAAATAATTTATGGCCGTATTTTAAAGACACTACACCCAACAATACATTACCTATAAGAAACTAAATACAAAACCACATTTAGGTTAAAAAGAAAAAGAAAAATATATACCATGCTAGCACTAATAAAAACAACTATAATAGCTATGTTAAAAACAGACAAGGTAGAATTTCAAGCAAGAATTATCAGAAATGAAGACAGTTATTTCACAATGATAAAGAAATTAATTTGTTAAGAGGCCATAATAATTCTGTTAAGAGAGTTACTACAATCCTAATAAACTTGAAAATACTTGAAGCAAACAATAAATAAAGCTAATAGGAGAAATTGATATATCCATAATTATAGTTAGAGATTTCAGTACCTCCTCTCTCAAGAAATAATAGGACAATCAACAGAAAGCAACCTGGAAAAAAATAAAAACAATAACAACTCTAAAGCACCCAGACCTAATTGACATTTATGGAGAACTTCACCCAATGGTAGTTCTTTTCAAGCATACATGGAAAAAACATCAAGATACACATTATTCTGGGACAAAAACAAAGCAAAGCAAAACAAAAAACCAGTATGTCTCCATAGATTTAAAAGAAATAAAATGCAGGGCGCCTGGGTGGCTCAGTTGTTTAAGCATCAGACTTTTGATTTCAGCTCAGGCCAAAGATCTCGGGGTCCTGGGATGGAGTCCAAATTGGACTCCGCGCTAGACCTGGAATCTGCTTAAGATTCTTTCTCACCTTCTCCCTCTGCCTCCCTGCCATACATAATCTTAAAAAAAAAAAAAATCCAATGCATATGGATTGGAAAGGAAATAAAACTCTCTTTACTTGGAGATTGTATGGTCTTATAGAGAAAATCTGAGGGAATCCACTGCTACAACAACAATGAGACAAAACAAACAAAACAAAACTAGTAATTGCAAGAACTAGCGATTTAGCTAGCAAAGCCACAGGACATTATATAAATATACCAAAAAAAAATCTATTTTCATATATTAGCATTGAACAACTTGAAAGTAAAATGATAAGTACAATATAATTTCAAAAATATGAAATAATTAGGGTAAATTGAATGATAGATGTGCAAGACCTACACAGTAAAAAAATCACAAAATATGGCTGAGAGATTGAAGAGCTAAATAAATGGAGATACATACTGTATTCACATATTCTGCAAAGATTGAAATCTGAGTAAATGTAATTAATTATACCTCAATAAAGTTGATTTTTTCTTGAGATATAATTCATATACTTTACACATTAACCCTTGAGGTGCAAATCAGTGGGTTTAAGCCATGTTGTAAAAACATCATGATTTTCTAATTCAAGAATATTTTCATCACCCTAAAATGAAATCACAGTCTATTAGCAGTCACTCCCATTCTTCCCTCCCTCTAACCCCTGGCACAAATAATTAACTTTCTGTCTCTAGAGATTTGCCTATTCTGGATATTTCACATACATGGAATCATGACAGTTTTTATGTCTGGCTACTTTCACTTAGTATAATGTGCTCAATATTCATCTATGGTTTAGCATATGTAAGTATTTTATTCCCTTCATAGTAAAAGAATATTCTATTATATGGATATATCACAATTTTGTTTATCCATTCATCAGCTGATGGACATTTGAGTTGTTTCCACTTGTTAGCTATTCTGAAGAGCTAGTATGAACATTGGTGTGTAGGTTTTGTTGTGAACCAGTCTTGTCAGTTTTTTTGTGTATATAACTAGGAATGGAATTCCTGGGGCACATGGTAACTATGTTTAACTTTTGAGGCACTGTCACAGTTTCCACAGTGACTCTACCATTCTACAATCCCAGTAGCAGTGTAAGAGGGTGCCAGTTTCTCTACATTCTCCTCAAAACCTACTATGGTCTTTTTTTTAAATTACAGCTCTTCTAACAGGTGTGAAGTGCTATCTTATAGTTTTGCGGTATCTTATAGTTTTGCTTTGCATTTACCTATTTAATGATATCAAGCATTATTTTATGTGCTAACTGGCCAATGGTGTATCTTCATAGGAGAAATGACTTCAAATTCTTTGGCCATTTTTTAACTAACTGGCTAAAGTCTAATCCTATACTTTTATTTGCAAGAAAAATTTTTGCTTACTAACACAATCTATTTCATTGTTACAGGTCTATTAGTAATTTGTCAATTTCATACAAATTATCTCACTTTTGCCTTACAGTTATTCTTAGCATTTCCTTATAATTGATTTTAATTCTATAAATTCTATAGTAATGTTCCTTATTACAGTTATAATTTTGGTACTTTGTTTCCTTGTGCTGTCCAGCTATCAGTTTGTCGCTTTTTTTTTTTTTTAAATGTTTCAAAGAACACAATTTTAGTTTTGTTAATTTTCTCTACTACTTTTGGGTTTTCTATCATTTATTTCTGTTACTTCTCTTTGGTTTTGGTTTAGTTTGTTCATGCTTTCTTATTTCTTTAGTTAGAAAGTTAGGTTATTAATCTCTTTTTTTAACATAAGCATTTATAGATATACATTTCCCTCTAGACACTACTGAACATTACTATAGACACTATTCTAGCTTCATCCCATAAATTTTGGTTTATTTTATATTTTTTTTACCTATTGGAAAGTATTTTTTAGACATTTATTATTTATTTGAGAGAGAGAGTATGATGAGGAGGGGCAGAAGGAGAGGGAAAGAGACAATCTCAAATCTGATGTGGTGCCTCTCTAGGTAATTTTTCATTGAACTTATTGTACTTTTCAACTTTTTTTTTTTACTTATAATTTTTATCTTCTTATTCTCTAATTGGTTAGACATTATACTCATACTAACAGTTGTTAAAACATGGTTCTTTTTATTTATATGAACATATTTAAAATAGCTGGTTTAAAATCTTTTTCTAGTAAGTCTAACATCAGGGCCTCCTCAGGGACAGCTTCTGTTGTGATTTTTCCCTCTTTGTTTGAACCGTACTTTATAGATTCTTTGCATGGCCTATAACTCTTTGTTGAAAACTGAACATTGTAAATAATACCGTATGGCAACTTTGGATATCATATTTTCTCACCCTTCCCCCACACCTCGACTTAGGCTGATCATGGATGCTTTTTATTTTTGTTGTTTATTTAATGAGTTTTACAAACTAATTCTGTATTCTGTGAAGTTTGTATTCTTTGCCATTTATAGCTCTGGAGTCTCTGTTAAGTCAGCTAAGTGTTCAGCTAATGACTGGACAAATATTTCCTAAAATCGTTGGAAAACATATATCTCTGCAATTCTTTGTGCATGTTGGAGGCACATCTTTAACTTCACTTCATCAACTGACATCTTTGACTTATCTTTGTTTCCTGCATGTGAGAGCCTTAAGAGTAGCCAGAGGTAAAAGCACAGCACCTTCTTGCATCTATTTCTTTTTTTGATCCCTGGGTGTGTATACAACCATATTTTTGTGTTGATGTTACAGGGTCCCAGGGGTATATCAGAGCCTTTCAAAGCCTGTATGGACATGTCATTCATTTGAAGCTTTTTAGTTAGCCTAATTTCTGCTTCAGCTGTTATCCACTGTCTCAGGCAGCTGCAAATTTAAATAACTGCCTCTGTTTGCTTTCAGTAACACCCCAAATGAAAGAACTTTTCTTCTCATAGCTCTTTCAGAATTCCTTTATTCCTTTGTGAAACATTAATGATTTTCACCTATTCCTGTTTATGATACTTCATTGCCTAAGAGAACCTTGGGAAGAGAAACCCTTTCTGGGTCTGATCTGTCCTCCACGAAGCAACAGGCTTAGACCTCTTTTGACAGCTTCACTCCTCTCCATATCCTCACCTAAAACAGTTCCAGAAATACCATGTGGCAAAAAATCATTGGTTTTCCCCAAATTTTATCCCACTTAATTTCCTGAGACTCCTGTTTCATTTCTTATGCCCTAATCCAGAATGGATTTTCTTAGAAAAATTTAAAATTTAAAAAATAATTTCTATGCTCTTCCTCAAAGCTATTTAATTCTTGTAAGATTATATTTGGAAGGAGGCAAATTAGAGCTCCAAAGAAATTCACAAAAACTTTTTTATTTGTTCTTGCCAAAATTGATATATAGTCTCTCTCTGACAAGAAAACATTCTCAAAATCCTGAAGTTCAAGTCAATTCTAGCATACTTCTATTCTCTGGATTCAGTTCTTTGCCATCGTTAAGTAGTTTCAATAGTAGAACAACTTCTCTTTTTCTTTAGAACTGTAAAAATGGTTTTGATTGTATCTTTAGGCACATTAAACAGCATATAAAACAAACACTGTATAATATTCCTCTTTTTACTTTTTTTAACTTTTTTTTTTTTTTAATATTCCTCTGTTTAAAGCAGATACGATTCAAGCCCCTATCCCATATTAAATGCCTATCTAGGTACTAAGAACAATAGTTTTTGAGAAATAAATTTTGTGGTTTACATGGAGATTTTGGAAATGGGGAAATCAAGAAGAGCGGGAGCTGTCCAGAAAAACAAATGAGTGAGTGAGGAGAGAAAATGAAGTGAGCATTAAAGAGTGAGTAGGATTTACGAAAACAGAGGAAATTCAGAAGAGCAGTCATGCCCCAGAGTCAGATCATGAAGTCGGTCAAATAAATCCTGAACTATCAAGCCTGACAGACCCAATGTTTCTTTCTAAGGTAAATGTTGAGAATGCAGAACTGCTGCTTCAGGCTGGTTATAAGGCTTTGTGGAATGGTATTCTATCATCTCTCTAAAATGGATGGGGAGTTGCACAATATAAAAAGTCTTTTCTTCATCAAAAAGGAAAAAAAAAATCCCTTCCTCTTCTCTTTAATTTATTCTTCTTTCCATAGCTGGCTAGATGAGTTTGTCCAGGTGTTTTATAAATACTTATTTCATTCTCTCCCCGCCCCACTTTCCTAAGTAACCTAGAAAATATTTCACTAACCAGAGTTTTTTATAAAAAATAAGATTGTTACCGAGTCCAAAAAGAGCTTAAGAAAAGGAAATATAGGCTCTGCTTTGGCCTGTAAGGCTATAGGAAATGTAACACAAGCAGAAACATGAAAAGATTTGCACAGAAGCTTGTTCTTAACTCTTGCTTCTCCCTCTACCAGGAGAAATTTCCCTTTGTAATCTGTTGGAAGATAAGAGGTGTGAAGCTGCACTGACTTGTCCCAATCAACCCAGCAGAGACCATCTTCAATGCACAGATAGTTAAACCCCAGGTATGTGAATGAACCCTGTCAAGATCAGCAGAGTCAACTGGCAGACACTTTAAAGAGCCAGCTACCGCCCGGGGCATGAGCAGTAACAGCCAAGCAGTGTCCAGATCAACAGAAGCTGTAAGACACACCAGACGCAAATGTCTATTGTCATGTGCCTCTGAGTTGTGGGTGAGATGTCAGGAAATACTCCTGGATCCCTAGACAACTAATCTGTTTCTCCTGGAAACAGATAAACTTTTAATTCACCTTATGACCAAAGATAGAAACTTTTTACATCCACAAAAGGTAATACTCTTTAGTAACTTCCTCAGGGTAGCTTGATTAAGCCAACACTAGATTTTTCTGCCTGCCTGAAATTGCTGTACCCCAAGACCTGGTTCTCTTGCCTGTCCAGAGGATTCCTCATGATTTCAGGATTTTCCCTGAAATTATAAGGTAACCAAGAGACACTAGAAAGTCCCTTGAGCATGAACTAATTACTACTGGGTTGCTGAGGTTTTACTTGTTTGTTTTTGGTATTGTTCTGCTGTTGTCTTTATTTTCTTCTTTTCCAAAAGAGAGAAAAAGAGGATGTAGTATTATATTATAGTCATATCCCTATCAAATTTGAGGAAATTAGGGCACCTGGGTGGCTCAGTTGGTTGGGCGACTGCCTTCAGCTCGGGTCATGATCCCGGAGTCCCAGGATCGAGTGTCACATCGGGCTCCCAGCAACATGGGGAGTCAGCTTCTCCCTCTGACCTTCTCCCCTCTCATGCTCTATCACACTCTCTCTCAAGTAAATAAATAAAATCTTTAAAAAAAAATTGAGGAGGTAATAGAGAAAAATTAGAACTCACCATTTTAAATACTGAATAGAATGTGCATTTTCTTAATCCTGGCATAATTTACTCATTCATAATTGCTTAGATCTTAAAGACATCTGAACATTTTTATTATATACCTGGAAACTGTCACGGAATGTCCACCGTGTGGACATATAAAATGACATACATTTGCAGGGCAGGTGAAGTTGTAGAATCATTGCCTAGAGCTCTCTACTTTTTATAGCCTTGAAATCAGATCCTATATATGTCTGTACAGATATAAGTTATGCTGTTTTACAAATTAGTATGAACTAAGCCTCTACCAAGAGGCAGGCCGTGGAGAAGGGATAGAATTCTCTACCATTAGGTAGAAGTATTCTCAGTGGTCTCTTCATCCTAAGAAAACTCTGATTGAAGTTTTCCTGTTACTCCTTTCCCTCTTCTAAATCCACTCTCCATGTTTCTCTCCACAACTAGAGGCTATTCTGTCCTAACTATGTTTATACATCCAGTGCCTTTAGGTGTTCAGCGGATAGGGTACTTCTGGTAGGAGATCATGAAGATAGTGAAATGAGGGTACTTTATCCACTACACCCTCCCTTGAAGGATTTCCTGGGGTTGTCAGAGGTCACTTTTCTCTCAAGACAGAGGACCTTATTCCACTTTTTTCTGATCCCAGGCTTTGGTAACACACTTCTTACCCACATCCCTTAGGGCATTGGGGTAAACTTCCTTGTTTCCTTTATCTCATACCTTTTCTCATACCTATGCAAGTTATTATAAATAAAGCCTCCTAGAATTATAATTATCCTGTATTGAGTTGGCCTTCTGTTTTCTGTGGGGACACTAGCTGGTAAACTCTTTAATTGTGGTCCTCAAAATTTTCCTTTTTCTTGAACAGCAAACTTTTTGTGGGAGCTATAAATGTGTGGCTGAGCTCATGGGTAAATTAGAACTGCCTGACTATTGGCAGGACAGTTTGATACCTGTGAGACATGGCAGAGAGTATAAATTTTGTGACACAGTATGACAGGGTATCAAGCTTATAATGGAGAAAATGCAAGGCTGAACTCTCTTTGGACAGTATAATCTCGTTGGTAACTTAAGCTTTAACTTCCCCATTTGACTACTCATTCTGTTCATCTTCAGCAGGATTCTTGAGAAAATTAAATGAAAGAGCAAAAAAAGATACACAGAGAAATATAAAATGTAAAGAGCAGTTTTTGTTTAATTTTGGGAATATTCTATTTTTATGTGATTATTGGCCCAATTAAACTAAAATGTATAAGACTTACAAACTTGTAGTTATTTGAGTCCCCTTATATGTATACAGTTTTTTTTTTTCCTATTAAAATTAGGATGAATTTCCAGGTGTATTAGTGTATCTCACTTAAAGGAAAAACCCAATCATGTACAAAGTTTCTTAACTAATTTCACTAAGCAAATCTAATTTCTGCAACATCATTATTTTGCTGAATCCAAGTCATTCCCATGAGTGTATATTATAGAAATCACCTAGCTACGATTTATGGCTGCTCACTGATTGTTTCATGATGCTAAACATCTAGAAGGCATTTTGATTCTCTCTCTCCCTCCACCACTCCCTCCCTTCTTTCCTCCCTTTGTCTCTCTGGGTTACTCATGGAAACAGCACACATCGTGGAGCAATACGTGTGGTCTATTTGTCATCATCTACTGCCAATGAAACCTTAATAAGCTAGTCTCCACCACGGGTCCTTGGTTGGGGTAGTGGCTGAGTCAGTGATTCTTATCATGTCTGAAGAAACACCACCCATCAGGGGTCGAATTTACATGCTCTGTTGAAAAAGAACTTTAGCTAAAAGTGTTCTAATAGTTCAGATCCTGCTGTGAAACATATGTGAAGAGACATTAACCACCTATATGTGTGAGGAATGTAAGAAACATGGAAAAACTGTGCAGTTTTTACAAACTGGCATAATAATTGAAACTTAATGAGGAGGTTCTCTGGGTAGAAAAATGACCTCTTGTTGCAGTGTCACTGAGTTCCCACTTTCTATCAGGGAGCTGGAAAAATGAATGAATAAGAACATAAACAGCAAACTCAGTCCCACTGAGCCCATTTTTTGCTCAGTGCTGATCACCTTCTAGGTGTTCCTTTTGCCACTTAAGTATTCAAAACAGGTTTTTTTTTGCTTGGCTGATCTGAATTTTTTAAGTTTATTAAAAAAAAAAAAAGAGAGAGAGACTTTCTTCTAGGCTTTTCACTCGGTATTCTAGTATAGAATTAGTGAGCTTCCAACTAATCCTGACTTAATCTTAGTGACACAGTTGCAAGTAAACCCTAAAATTCCAAATTTGTTGAATTTGAACTGTGAGGCTCATTACTACAATGTTCAAAAACAACCTGCCTTTTTAGAGAGCATTTTTCTTCTAAGAAACCAATGGATTTAGCGCAGTATTTCTCAAGAGACAAAAATTGTCTTTGGTTTTTTTTGTGCTTGTGTTGCCTGGACATCCCAGGCTTATAGACTGTCTCCTTGGCTAACCAAGGCCCTCCACTACTCAGAACTATTTTTCAGACCTAAGTTTTTCAGTGACCACTCATTCTGTTTTCTTTTCAAAAAAAGTTTTTGTAAAATATTTAGTCAACATTTCCTCCTTTTTCCTCATCTAGATGAACTTCCTTACCCAGCTAAGCTCATTTTATCATTTACCACTGTAAAGCAATTATTAATGGAACAACCTCAAGTTCAGGTTCATTCTATAAGTTTGCTCCATGCCTCCCCAACTCTTTCTACTGTCATCCTTCAGCTATTACTGATCTTGTTGGATCTTGCAACCCGTGATGCTAGTAACATAGTGCATTTATGTTTTTTAATGGACTCACATGCTATCTCTAACCCAATTTTTTTCAGAACTGGTAAATTGTAACTGTTGGAGAAGTGATTGTGGTACTATTTTATGTTAAAGTATCAGAAGCATTTGTGTGAATATGGAAAAACAGAAACTCTTAGGACACTGCAAATGCAAATGTAAAATTGTGTGCAGCCATTTTGGATTTCAATTTAGCTATTTTTTGATGATATCAAATGTATATATATTATATATGGGGTGCCTGGGTGGCTCGGTATGTTGTGACCAACTCTTGGTTTCTGCTCAGTTCATGATTTTAAGGTCTAGAATGAAACGCTGCATTGGGCTCCTGTCTCAGCAAGGAGTCTGCTTCTCTCTCTCTCCCTCTGCACCTCCCCCTCATGTGCTCTCTTTCTCTTTCTCTCTCAAATAAATAAATAAATAAGTCTTTATTATATAAACCAACCATTCAACTCTTAGGAATTTAGTGAAGAGAAATGAAAACATATATCAATGCAAAATTGTGTACCCATGTTTATAGAAATTTTGTTTGAATTAAGCAAAACCTAGAAACATCAATTGTTCATAAACAAGTGAATGGATAAACAAATGGTATATCCACACACACATAAAAAAACTACTCAGCGGGGCGCCTGGGTGGCTCAGTGGGTTACGCCGCTGCCTTCGGCTCAGGTCATGATCTCAGGGTCCTGGGATCGAGTCTCGCATCGGGCTCTCTGCTCAGCAGGGAGCCTGCTTCCTCCTCTCTCTCTCTGCCTGCCTCTCTGCCTACTTGTGGTCTCTCTCTGTCAAATAAATAAATAAAATCTTTAAAAAAAACAAAACAAAACAAAACAAAAAAACTACTCAGCAATCAAAAGAATAAAATATTAATGTATACAACATGAATAAATCTTTATAATGCCATGTGGGGGAAAAAAGAGATGTACGTACATGCATATGATCCCATATATTTATATTTCTAGAACATGACAACTAATGTATCATTACAGAAAACAGATCATTGGTTGCTGGGGCTGGGGCTGGGTATGGATTAGTTGAGAAAAGACATTGTAAAGGGAGTCAAGAAAACTTTTTTGGGGGGCAGTGTTTTTGTTTATTTCTGTTTCTGTATAGTAGTGATAGTTTCATTGTTCAAGACATAAATTACAGCTTAAAAATTTCTATGCTTTATACCTATGTAGTTTATTAAATATGAGTTATCTTTCAATAAATTTTTTATGAAACATGGTATAAGAAAAGCAGAGCATGGCTTCATACAAGAAAATACTAAGTTGTTGAAAGATAATGTTTAGTTTTAGAGAATATGACAAGTCATTTTGTGAAAAGTTACTGAAAATCAGAGAAAATGGAGGAAATAAATATTTTCAAATGGAGTATTACATTAATAGTTATAAAACCATTAAAATTCCAGTTATATCTCTGTGTATTCATAATATAATATAAGTATCAGTGTTTATAGGCTAATGACAGGCTGCTATGGCTTCAAATAAATGATTATCTCCTTAATCTCCTCAGGGATGAGTTGTCACTTACTAAGAACTGAGATGATTGCCTGGTTTAGGACTTCACTCAGGTGAAGCAAAACATTGCCCCTCACCTTACCTGAGCATTTACCTTCCTGCCAACACAGCTATGAAATCAGAGAGGTGCATAAGCCTATGTAGATCCAACTAAGCTATATAAATTAAGAGAGAAAGCAAATACTAAATTTCTTTAATTGAAATTTATGGATAATAACTTTATTCATCAAAAAACTATAGTTTAAAAATGTCTGTTTTACACTTAGACCAGCTATGTAATAGAGACAGAAAATGAGAAAAGGAAAAAATGGGGTAAAAAAAAGGGGGAAAAAAATGGTTGAGACGCACCTAGATAGAAAGAATGGGAAGTTGAGCAAAACAAAATAATATAAAACAAAAGAAAAGCTAAAAACCGGAGGTGGAAAGGGAACTATGTAAAAAATAATTTGGAAGAACAAAAGGGACTTATTTTTTTTAATCACTGTAGGGTAGAATATAGATGAAATGTGTATGAACTTTTTACCTGTTTATTTGCAGAAAGCACCAAAATTTTTTGATATGTTTACGTGGTATCAAAAAAGATGGAGGTAAATATTTGTAGAACATCTATCTCAAGAAGATTTCTTTCATTTTTTGGATATTTTAGATTGACCTGTTAGAACTTTAGAACTTTTAAGGTCTTTTGACAATGGGTTAACTTTTTAATTATTTTTATTTTTTAAATTTAATTTAATTTATTTATTTGACAGAGAGAGAGATCACGAGTAGGCGGGGTGGGGGGCGGTAGGGGAAGCAGGCTCCCTGCTGAGGAGAGATGTGGGGCTTAATCCCAGGACCCCATGATCATGACCTGAGCGGAAGGCAGAGACTTAACCCACTGAGCCACCCAGGCACCCCAATTATTTTTATTTTTTTATTTAAATTTTTATTCACAGCACTCACTATAACACATATCCTCCCCAATGTCCACTACCCAGCCACCCTGTCCCCAGCCCCCCAACCCTCAGTTTGTTTCCAGAGATTAAGAGCCTCTTATGGTTTGTCTCCCTCCCCAGTCCCATATAAATAATTTGTAGAGGTCTTTATTTTGTACTTTTAAATATTAAATAAACAGTAGAAGGGAAGGAAGGAAGGGAAGAAAAGGAAGAAGGAAGGAAATAAAGAAGAGAAAAGAAGGAAGAAAGGAAAAGGAAAGAAAAGGAAAAGAGGAAGGGAGGGTAGGAGGAAGGAAGCAAGCAAGTTTAGGATTGAGGAAGGCTGTGTAGGGGAACTGTGATTAGATTACCTCATCAATTCACAACCCTGCCCTCTCAGACCTTGGAAATTATATTCATCTGAATCAGGATATCCCCCCTTACTGGATTAGATGAACAGTTTACCTGGAAATTGCAGAGACTAATTTTTTCATATGTCACCTATCTGAATGCACAGTGCCTTCTGCCTATCCAGAACTAAATGGATACTCAATATTTTTAAACTTTAGACAAATACTAGCTGGGCAAATTTAAAGTGAACGTGAACACTATGATAGACCTCTATTTCTTGGATTCTTGAGATTTCCTTTTAATGCAATTAAAATAATGCTTTAACCCAAAATAAAAGAGCATCTTTAATTTAGGACTTTTATAAAACAAACCAGATAATGATGTATTTTGCTACACATACTTCCATAGAAGAAATTAGGGACAAATGGATTTTTCAGTCAACTTCTGAGTGTCAGATAGAATAGGTTTTGTTTACTCTGTAGAAAACAGAATTATTCAACAGAGGATAAGAGATGTCTTAAATTCTAAAATAAATTACAAGCAAACCCATAGCTATAATGGAATTCTTTCTGTATCCCTCCAGGAAAGTTTCTAGTGATCTCATATGATATTATTGACTTTCACTACCAACTGAAGTGCTCAGCTGCAAGTTCTGAGAAGTTATTGGCTGAAATTTAAAGGAGTCATGACAACTTAATAATACTGTCACATTTATTTAGGAAATCTGGAACACAAATATGATTTAAAAATGACTATGAATTAGGGAAATAAGATTTAAAATATATTCTTATAGCTTTAAAATTAATATAAATGATTTTAATTTTATCTATTTTTAAAGATTTATTTATTTTAGAGAGAGAGAGACCACATGCAAATGGGGGAAGGGGTAGAGGGAGAGGGAGACGGAGAGATATCCTCAAGTGTGCAAGGACTCCATTGCTGGGCTCAATCGAGGACCACAAGATCATGAGCTGAGCCAAGATCAAGTCAGACACATAACCAACTGAGCCACCCAGGTGTCCCCTAAACAGTGCTTCATTTTAAAAAGATACTTATTACTCATATTTTTTAAAAAAAAAATTTTATTTATTTATTTGACAGAGAGAGATCACAAGTAGGCAGAGAGGCAGGCAGAGAGAGAGGAGGAAGCAGGCTCCCTGCTGAGCAGACAGCCCGATGCGGGACTCTGAGATCATGACCTGAGCTGAAGGCAGCGGCTTATCCCACTGAGCCACCCAGGCACCCCCACTCATATGTTTTTATATTTATTAATATTAACAATGGAATGGATCTTTAGTATCATCTAATTACTGGCATGTTGTTTCCAGAAATTATATAAATAAAAACCACCAAACTAGTTGAAACCTCTGAATTTTAAGAATGAAGAACAAAGGTTGCATTGATTTGACCAGTGTCACAGGCCTATCATAGGTATATAGACTCTTCTTGACTAAAGATTCCATGGCTCCTTGATTATGCCTCTTTACAACATACTCTAAATATTTTCTCTCAGTTGTTAGCACATATGATCAAATGGTAGTTTGTTTCTGGATCAAAAATTAAAATGAAGCTTGTTCCATTTCTTTCAAGTGGTTTCCAGTAAATGCCTTTAACTCTTAAGTGATCTTGCTAAAAAATACAGGTTTGGGGTTTGTATAAGACTGAACTTCTGAACTCGTGGAGTCTTAGTGGCTCCCCTAACATTGCCAAGCTAGTGACCTGGTTTTTTACTTTAATAAAAAAATTATTATTTTTTTAAAGATTTCATTTATTTATTTGACAGAGAGAGAGAGAGAGAGACAGCAAGAGACGGAACACAAGCAGGGGAAGAGGGTGAGGGAGAAGCAGGCTTCCCATTGAGCAGGGAGCCTGATGCAGGGCTCAATACCAAAACCCTGGGATCATAACCTGAGCCACTCACTTAATGACTGAGTAGCCCAGATGCCCCAACTTTACTAGAAAATTAAAGCAATAGGGAAGTCCCCAAACATCTACCACCCACGAGCACCTACAGTCACATATTCCTAGCCATGCCAGTGTCCAGAAATAGCACTTTCAGTTATGTTTGTTCCTTACCACCTTTGAAAACTCAAAACTATCCCTACACAATTCTGTGCTTTCCTTCATATATCATTATTTTTTTTTCCTTTCTACTAAATCATTCTCATCTAGTGCAGCATGCCATTTTTTTTTTTTTTTTTCTGAATACAAAATCTTGCACAGATCCTGCTTCCACTGCCAGTTACTGCCCTGGTTCTTTGCTATCCTTAACAAAGGATAACAACATATTCCTTTTATTTTTATTTTTATTTTTTTTAAGATTCTATTTATTTGTTAGAGAAAGAGAGCACAAGCAGAGGGAAAAGCAAGCTAAGAGAGAAGCAGGCTCTACGCTGAGCAAAGAGCCAGATGCAGGTCTCAATTTCGGGTTGCTGGGATCATGACCTGAGCCAAAAGCAGATGCTTAACCAACTGAGCCACCCAAGCACCACACAGCATGCTTCTTCAGAGAGTTGTTAATGCCAGTATTTCCTATTCCTTTTTTTTCAATCCCTCTTAACAGTATAAGTATATATCCATTACAAAGAGTCTTCTGTCTAAAACGTGCCTCATGTAGGAACAATACCAGCTGTCTCCAGGCTGCCTGGAGTCTCCTCTTTGCTAGGCGTTCACGAGGGAACCGATACTGATGGAACAACCACTATTTGAAAAAGAGCCATAAAATGCTTGAGTAAAGAAATGACACATACTCCAGCTCACTACAAACTCCACAACCCCAACCACCCTTTTCCCAAATCCATATCCAATCTGTCAACAAGTCATTTCAATATCTGGCCACTTCTCTCTATCTGTATTGCTAATATCCAAGCCAACATTATCTTTTTCTTGAATCATGGTAATAAATTCATATCAAAAAGGTCTCCTCACTTCTTATTTACATCTCAACCTTTTATTTCCAACACAGTAGACTGAGAGATCATTTTAAAATATTTAGCATCTCTATCATTCAGCTTATTTAAAAAAAAAAAAAAAAAAGGAAATTCTAACCCATGCTTACAACCCTTGAAGACATTATGCTGGTGAAGTTAACCAGTCACATAATACAAATATTGTGTGCTTCTGCTTGCATGAGGTACATAGAATAGTTAAATTCATAGAGGCAGAAAGTAGAATGGTGATTGCTAGGGGCCGGAGGGAAAAAGAAAATGGGGAGTTATTGTCTAATGGACACAGAGTTTCAGTTTGGGAAGAAAGTTCTGGAGATGGATGTTTGTAGTAGTTGCTGGACAATGTGAAATTAAGTCATGTGTGTCATTCCTCTGCATCCCTTTCTGAAGACTCTCAGGTTCTCTTAGAGAAATACACCAAAGTCCATACTTGACCTGTGTGGCCATGCATTATCTGTCTATACCCAGTAACATCTATGATCATGTCACCTGCTCTTTTCCCCTAAAGTAGTTTGTTCCAGCCACACTGGCCTCTTTGAAACACTGTTATCTTGTGTCCTTTGCTCTAGGTATGACTGATTCTCTCTCTACTAGGTAATCTTTGGTCAAATCTCATCTTCTGAGTTGCCTTGATCACACTATTTACAATGTTATACACATCCTTTTTTAAAGATTTATCTACGTATTTCAGAGAGAGAAAGAGAGTACAAATGGGGACTGGGTCAGCGGGAGAGAGGGAATCTCAAACAGACTCCCCGCTGAGCCTGGAGTGGGACATGGACTTGATCAGGACTCTGAGATCATGATCTGAGCCAAAACCAAGAGTTGAATGCTCAATTGACTGAACCACCCAGGTGCTCCATTTATATACATCTCTAACTGTACTTAACACTAGCCCACTATACATTTTGTATAGTATCTAATATCCTCTAAAATATGTAATTTGTTTAGTTATTATGTTTGTTTATTACTTGCTGTGTGCCTCCAGTCACTAGATTCTAAGTTCTCCTGGGTAGAAAGTATTGCTCTTTAGCTTGTTGATGTATTAAAAATGCCAAGGACAGTGTTAGATTAATATAAGGTGCTTAATAAATATTTGTTGAATGTTAAATAAATAAATGTCATTCTACTACCCTCAAAGTATGATTGTATTTGATCTCTTGGCCTTCCAATCCCAGTAACTCTTGAAGAATATATTTGCTCTTATGTTCCAGGTAAACTCCACAGGTCACAGTTATTGAAATATTTCATACCAAGTAGCTGACAATTACTTGAATTAAACATTGCTTTTACTATTATTCAGTTGCATATTTTTTATCAGCCTCTGTCCTTATTACTTTTACAACAGCTTTGTTTTTTGTCCTTATTAATTATTATGGTACTTATAAATTATTTTTAGAGACAGCTATTGTTTATTTGTGGGGGATTTAACATGACTAGTAGAAATGGTATATATGCATACCATCTGAAATTTTATGTAATTTCTTCCAATTAGATGGTGTTATCAATATTTGGTAATAACTCTTAAGTACATGTTTTTATCATGTGTTTGAACTTTGAATGTGAATAGCAGGAATATTTAAATTTAAAACAATCAGAAACAATCATAGTTTTGTTTATTTATTTATTTATTTAGACTCTCCAATTGTTTTATAATTGGTTCAAAAATGGCATGGAAATTATCCTTTATAATTTAATATTTGACATTCTATAAGAAAACTCATTCTTCCACCCATTGAGGTAAATGCCAATTATATTTACACCTAGAATTTTGTGGCCATTTAAGATTGCTGTTAAAAAACAAAACAAAACAAAAAAACAAAAACAAACAAACAAAAAACCAAAAAACAACAGTAGCTCTGGGTTGCTTGGGTGGCTCAGTTGGTCAAGTGGCCAACTCTTGATTATGGCTCAGCTCATGATCTCAGGGTCATGAGATTGAGCCCCATATTGGGCTCAGCATGGAATCTGCTTGAGATTTTCTCTTTTGTTTTCCCTCCACCCCTCCTCCCCACACTCTCTCTCACCCTCTCTCTATAATAGAAAAAAAAAAAAAGCACCAAATATATGCCTATATACCAGATATCAAAATAATTTAAAAAGTATTTGTTGAATGCATTCAGTATGCCTATCTCTATACTCAAAACTGTATACAGAGAATTCATTTCATTCTGTTTTATACTTTTAAAATTATTTCATCAAAATAATTTCACAAATCCACTAGAACACCTTCTGAAATGTATATATAGACAGACATTTTACACAATAAAGTCAAAGTAAATGTTAAAGATTTGGTCTTGCAATTATTTTTGCACTTTGCAAAAATGGGCTTTGGAGCAGTGGCTAACTTCCCACTCCATACCCCATACCTGGAGAAGAGTTGGTTCCCCTGCATGTCGTCTCGATCATTGCCTTTGAGTAACCCTGGGAATAATGATTTGAAACCCCTACATTTGTACCAGCAATCAATCCAGATTCCAAAGGAAAAAAACTTTTAGCTGAATTATACCATTTAATGATACTGCACTTTAGCTTGAAAAATAATATAGCCAGCTATTTATGAAAATCCTCAGTATTTTAAAACATGCAAACATATGTATGTATACATGGTCTAATTCTTTGAACTCCATTATATTGATTGTCCTTTTTTGACATAGGGCCTAGGATTATAATGGGGAGCTAATGTTGGCAATGGCTTTCTCTACTATTCTGATGATTCCAGGGGCAGTGTCAGTTTTGAATACAAAACTTAAGATTTATACTTTTTTGCTTATATGATTGTCTAGGCATTGTTATGCTAACAAACATTTAATGGCCTGTGTGCAAGTGTATATCTAAGTTTATTGAGACTTTTTCTTATATGATGTATGTATAGCACATATTAAGAAAAAAAAAAGGTACTCTTTTGGTCACCTGGGTGTCTCAGTCAGTCAGTGACTTGATTTCAGCTCAGGTCATGATCTCACAGTCATCTCGGGGTGAGACGGAGCCCCATGATGCAATCTCTGCTGAGCGTGGAACCTGCGTAAGACTCTCTCCCTCTCCTTCTCCCTCTGCTGCCCCACCACTCACACTTTCTCTGTCTCTCTCAAAAAAATACTCTTTCATGTAAATTCCGTACAGCCAGTTGATTCTAACAGAATGCTTTCAGTGAGGTTTTTCAGTTTTTGTAAACATGAAGCATATGATTACAATGATTAATGAATGTAATTCTAACATGAGTAGTGGTTGGTATTTTGCTTACATTAATATGTAAGAAGAAAATGAAACAACTACGATAGACGTTGGAACTTCACTTATTCTTCAGTGACATGAAAGATATTTTTTTCTGAATCAGGGAATGATTTTTGATACTGGAAGACTATTTCCTCAGTTTACTTGTTATGTACAATGTAATACCTAGATGCACAGCAAACATTTATATTCAATCCGCATTATTAACATTTCCTCAATCTCATTCTTAGGCCTGGGCATTCAAATAACATCGAATTAAAACCTGGTTATAACATTTATTTACTTCCATCATTCCACTCATTTCAAGACACCAGTGTGAAATTATTGAACAAATATTTCCGCTTTACAGATAGAATACACACATTAAGTTATCAATTATATCAGCATCAAATCCATGTTTTAAAATCCTACTTAACTATTTCAGACTTTTTTTTTCATACACTTGGTAAGACTTGAAATTTTACCATATAGCCCAATGATAAAAAATGCTTTTTAGTGTTTTCTCCTGCATTTTTCAGTCCTTAACATATTACTTACAGAGTTTTGCTAAAGGTGGTAATCCTAAACACCTGCTCTCTGTGGGTTTCCTAGAATGACAGAATAAGTATATTTTTGATATTCAGGGTGTGTAGGTTGTTTAGGCCCGTAATTGTTTTTAACAGGCTGCTCTCTTCAAAAACACAGTTGGTTACTACACATAGCAAACCAAAGAGTTAGGCCAATAAAAATTAGGGATTTATAGGTTTACAATAAATGAAGCTTTATTAAATATAAATAATCATTAGCCTCTCTTTTTAAATTTTGCAACATTCTATGTAACAGTTACGATCCTGCTTGTCATCTCTCTGTAATGATTTGGAATACAGTCTGACACCTGTAAGCTGCCAGAATAATGCAACAGTAAAATTTTTTTTGTTTAATGATTTTGTTTTGGCAAAGGTTTGTTTATATAGAAACTTCTGTTTAAAGCAGTCAGTAAGGAAGGCATTTCTTTTTATGACAGGAATGATCTGGCTTGTGCCAGTCTGGTCTTTGCTTTGTGTCACCTGCTTTGATAGTCATCAAGCTCTCAGGAAATCCAGCTCTGCCTGGGCACATGTAGGCAAAATAAATGCGTGTTGAAGTGACTCTCCAGGAATTTTCTGGTAAACTGATTGGAAAATAGAAAACAGTTCACTCTAGGACTGAACTATGGAGTTATTATTTTTTTTCAATTTAATGAGTATTTGTTAACACTGAATATCTTCATCCATCCTTATGGAAATGAAAATGTAAACTTTGGGCTTTTGTGATGAGATGGGATATAAGGATGAGAATTATTAAAAAAAAAACTCAAAATTTGATATGGAGAATTAATATTTTAGAAGTCCCAAGCTTGACATTTGCCATGATGAACTTATTCCTCCTTTTCTTCTTTTACAAATCCTTACCTTGGGCATGTAAGAAGAAATGTTACCAGGTTTTGAGAAAGTTCAATGATTATTTAAATCTAAGTTTAATGTGAATTCATTTAAAATAAATCTGTTTTTCCAAGGATGTTTCCTCTAAAATCTAAGCCCAACTGTATTTTAAGAGGAAAATCCTTGCATGTATTTCTAATTCTTCTATAAACATACCATTAAAGTATACTATTGCAAAGACCAGGGAGCCAAAAAGTATATAAACTCCTTTTTCAAAAAGGTTTTGGGGACCTAGTGTAAACAAATATGATTCTAAAATATTTGGAAGGTTACAAAAAGAAAAAAAATCTTCATCCAGCTACCCAGACTTTTATTATATATTTTACTTTGTCCTCTCTTACTATTTTTAACTTTCTCTGTATTTATTCTGTAAGCACTCCTTAAACTGGTGTTTACAAAAGCAACTGCCTCTTTTCAGTATTTTCTAAAACAATATGCCATGTAACTAACTTGGTTGGGAGAAGCAGAAATCTATAGAAAAAACAAAATTCACAATCACAATTGGTCCAAAGAGCTTATTGCATATGTAGGCCATAATTAAGGGGAAATGTTTGTGAAAAGGATGTATTTTCCCTTTATGAAACCAAACTTGTTTTTTAGAAGTCTGATGACATTAACTTTGTTTTTTATTTTTGTGGCCATGTTACAAAACAGTGTTCACCTGAGGTCCAAAATGTTTCTGTTGGCTACATGAATGATCCAAATTAACCCGTTATTTGTCATACCTTTTCGTTTGGTGTATGTTGCCAGTTGCTGGATATGGGAACAATGGTAGATATGAAACTACTCAGAAACAGAAGCCAGGAGCATATCTGTGTCCTACAGACCTCAGCCGTTAAGAGGCAGAACTAATCAATGCAATTTTCCAAGACCAGTCAGCCTGATTTATCCAGAAGCACCACAGATGAATGAACTAGGTGGTGATCTATCTGTGAACTGCACTGACCATTCAGTTTTACCATGGTCCGTTAAGCTACTTACAGACCTGTGTCTATGATGCAAAGTAAAATGGACAGTTGAGGCAATTATCTGAACAATTCTGGCGAAAAGAAAGCTTGTTACTAAGAAAAAAGTGAGTTGGGGGTGCCTTAATTATCCGTATTGAATTTCTATATTGATCACATTCACAAGACAATTGCTTGACTCACCACTTCATTTTGCTTGGGTAGACACGGGCTAAGATAATTGAAAGCAATTAAACAGCAGTGTCTGGGGAACCATAAGTGACAACTTAGGTCAGATATTGTGGTGCTGGGTAGCTTCATCAACAAGTATTTATCAGACCCCCTACTGTGCTAGATACTGGGAAGATTACCAGTTAAACAGAGAAGAAAACAACTATTTGCAAACTATTGGAAACAAGGTATTCATCCATTAAAAAGTTAGGTGAAATGGGGACCAATTCAACGGTGAGCTTCAAAATAAAACAAAACAAAACTGTGTTTTAAGCAATATGTTGATGTCTTTCCAAAACCTAGTGAAACTCAGAATATTTGCAGTTAGACCTCAGAGTGGCTTTCTAAAGAAGCATGCCATTTATTGAGGAAAAGTAGAGAGATTTCTATGAAATCTTTCATTGAATGAAGCAAACACATTCTGGCCATCCTTCTTTGGAAGTCAAATATATCTGAGAGGAGTTGGACACTTAAGTGCATTAAATACCCATGGCCTTTCATTAAGTAAAATGAGTTGTCATTTTCCTCCAGAGTGACAGGACCTTAAGACCACTGGGTGCCTGCGGGTGATAACTAAATGGTGAAGAAAGGATAAGTAAAGACTGAAAAATTCTATACTCATGTAGCAACTTTGCCTTGAGCCAGCTAGGTGGACCCGCAGGCCCTTTAGAACCAAATGATTATTGTAGTGAAAGTGACAGCAAGATTAACCAGTCTCCACCTAGAATACTGAGGCAAAACCTATTCAATTCACATTTATCTGGACATTATTAAAAAAGATTTTATTTATTATTTGAGAGATAGAAAAATGAGTGAGAGAGAGAGAAGAGCAGGGGGAGGGGCGGGGAGGGGGGCGGGGTTAAGAAGCCAGACTCCCTGCTGAGCAGGGAGCTCCAGGTAAGGCTCCATCCCTGGACTCTGGACCATGACCTGAGCTGAAGGCAGACTTTTAACCAACTGAGCCACCCAGTTGCCCGTATCTGGACATTTTTTAATGGAAACAATATCAATCGTAGGTCTATAGTAACTTTATCTAGAACCACATTTGTCTCTTGGAATATACACAGACACAGATACTCTGCATCAGATATTACTACATAAAAGGGAGGAATTCAATATTCATATATATATTCCTTTGGCATATACTCATTAAAATTCTAAATAAGATGCCTTTCTTTATAATTTTTACTCTATCTGCGTAGACATAAGTAAATATGTAAGATAACACTGCTAAACATTTCATAGTACCTACAATATTGTTAAAAGAATGTTAAAATATAAATAATTTCTGGATTAAATGTAATTTGACCTCACATAACAATTGAGATTTTACTTATAAAAATAGTTATATTTAAGTCAGGCATTAAATCAAATAACATATAAAAATAAATGTGGACGATTTCTGATAATGTTTTAATGATTTTGAAGGGGCTACCAATATATCGTTAGAGTCAAGTCCTACAATGACAATTATCTTTTTATGTTCATCTTTGTCACTGAAGCTTAGAATTGGGTACTGGCAAGCAGAGTAACAGAAAGGTGTGCTAGCTTTCTTGAAAATTAATGTGCCATTTTTACCCCCTTTTTCCCCAGTAAAAATGCATATACTTCCTCAGGTACTCACACATTCACTCCTGCAAACAGACTCACTCCTATTTAGAGCTAATCACAAAAGTACTAAGATTCAGAAGCAACTTGCGATAAACTAATTTCCTGCTTCAGACTTTCCTTATTAAAAAATTGATCTATTCCATTTGTCTCTCTGATTTAATCTATGACATCAATCAAATGAAAGATTGGTACTAATATACATATAAGGTACAGTGATTCTACTCAGCTGAAAAGATAAAACAATTGTTACCCTTTACCATAATTGTATCTCACCCTGAATCAACCTGAATTATAACTGAGAAACTGGAAAAGTTACAATCGGCTTTACTTGCTCATTCAGCTGTTACTCTTCTAAAAGATCCAAACCTTCCTACAAATCCTCAGAGGCAATACAATTCTCTGTTTTAATGAATTCACTTGCACCCCACTGAGAATTAATTGCTTTGGAAGCAACCCAATGGTCTGACATGCTGAGAGGCCCACTGGTAGTTCTTTTTTTCCTAACAAAGAGCTCTAAGGAATTAACCAACCTCCTGACCAGGTATAATGTCTACTTCTATTTTCCTTTCTACCTCTCTCTCTGTCCCTGTCTTTCTCCCTCAGTCTGCACAGACACACACACACATACACATGTGCGTGCACACATACACACAAACACACGAAGGATTTCCAGATCCATGATACTATTAACAAAACTGTAAATACTTTATTGTATAAATACAACTGGAGGATTTTGTGGTATGTAAACCCATAGGTCAACTTTCTATAGTCTCTTTCTCTTTGTGAAGAAAATAAGCAATAAATTGTTCTTTGTGAGGATATTCAGGTGTTTAAGTCTTTTACAAGAATAGAATTTGCCATATTATATATAATTCGATATGCCATCCTGTGTTTTCTATATGAGGTGAAAATCTCCAATGAAATTAATTCACATGGGGAGCCTGGGTGGCTCAGTGGGTTAAAGCCGCTGCCTTAGGCTCAGGTCATGATCCCAGGGTCCTGGGATCCAGATCCGCATAGGGCTCTCTGCTCAGCGGGGAGCCTGCTTCCCCTTCTCTCTCTGCCTGCCTCTTTGCCTATTTGTGATCTCTCTCTCTGTCAAATAAATAAATAAAATCTTTAAAAAAAAAGAAATTAACTCCCATATTCATGAATCCAACAGATACTTACTTAGTAACTATTGTAGGTCAATATTTGCCCCTAGATTAGAAGCTATAATGGGAGATTTGCTCCAGGAGAGTAGTACATAGCAGTATGCAGAGCTATTCAGATACATAGGTAATCCAGATGAAACACAGGAATTGGGTTATAGACTACAAGAAATAGAACTAAGATACTAGTTGAATTCTGTGCAAAATTATCTTAAAATTATCTAACTGCCAAGTTCCTTAAGTGTCTTACCAAGAAGATAGATGCAGCAGAGCTACTGAAGCAAAGTTAATATATATAAGGCACAAATAACAAATAGGGAGCAGTCAGTGATAGATACAGCTGAACTAGGAGTCTAAGTTCTAGCATTGGCATTTCATTATAGAATTTACATCTTGATTCTTTACAGCTAGGCAGAAAAGGATGACTTGCCAAATATATTGTTATGGAAGTAAGAAAAGCAAAGTAGTTTATCATAAATAATATTTTTCTACTGTGCAATTCCAAAAGAAATTTATCACACAGCCCTTTACTAAAAACTTTAAAAAATATAAGAGACCCCGTGCATTCCTGATATTGTTTCATTAGGAATGAAATATCCTTCAGAGACTTCTACTTCCAGTCAACATGGAGTAATAGGACCAGACTTATTCTCTTGCCAGAAAAAAAAATTAAAAAGAAAAAAAAGTCACGCAACGAAGGATAGCGATCCCTGAAAGATGGAAAGAGCCCTATGGCTGTTCGCTTTTACTGCCTGGATAGAGTTTCTAGCCTGAGGAATGAGGAGAGGGAATTCAGGCAAGATATGCCTGAAATGAAGGGATAGACCTGGGAATCCAGGGAGACCAAGGTGGCTAGTGTAGTCACGACGAAATACTGGAGATGAGATTGCTGAAGAGAGGGAAAGGAGGTGGGAGAGAAAAGCAAGGAGATGAAGAGCTAAAGAGAAAGAAGTCCAGAGGATAGTCTCTCACAGACCTTTAGGTCTTCAGGTAATTACCAATCAGGACGCATATATGAGGAAAAGCCCTGCGACTGAAGAGGGAAACACCAGAAAGAACAGAGAAACAATCTTCAGGTCTCACCCAGGGCAAGGTAGAACATGTCTTTGAAACAGCTGAAATGAAAAATTGTCACAGTCTACAGGTCATCAGCTAGAGCATTCTGAATAGTTTTGCTTCAGTAATGGAGCAAACTTAGCCCCAGACTAAATGTTGTTCTAGTCCTGGCTTAAGAAGATTATAACATGAACCAAAAGAATCAAATTGCTTTAAGTAACATGACTACATTTCTAAACAATGCTCATGAATATGTATAGGAACACAAAAATATCCCATATCCAGCACGGTAAAATGTTAATGTCTGACATCTGATAAAAAAATCACCAGGTGCACTAAGTGCGGCAATAAATTAGACTTCGACTGTGAAAGAAGAGTCGTAAGACCCAAAATAACAGTGCTCATGCATTTCAAGTTTATTGCAGAAACGTATAGAATACAACAGTATGAAAGTAGGAATATGCATCAGAGCTAAAAGCTGTTTCCCAGCAGGGTTTTGTAGAAGCAGGATCCAATTGTCCACCCTGTGTAGGGGTCGAGAAAATATGTGTTTCTGTCTCTGTAGGAACAACCATCATGTACACAGGACACCTCGTATTTAAGAAGTCCAAATGGAGGGTGAGTCTGGATATCATATACCCTTCTGACCACATTCTTACTATGTGACCAGCTTCAACCTGCTGAGAGTCTTGCCAAAACCAGGTAAAAAAATCATTCTTGATTTTATCAGCAAACAAGTTTACTAAGCTTGTAAAAAGGCAAATAAACAAAAACATGCTCTGAAACTTGTATCTGACCCAAAATTATAAGACAACACCATCGTTCAGTTAGATTTGTCCAGGAATTTCTATCAGACTAGGACACGTCTTTAAACAGCTCAGGCTATTTCCAGATCCTTTAGAATAAGTGATTTTAATTCACCTGTCATACAAAGAAGCAGGAAATCACCACTGATACTGAGGAGGCAAATCAACCAATCCAAAACACCTAGAACTGAAACAGATAATATATAATTATTAGGCAGGCACATCAAAACAGTTATTCTAATGATACCATATGTTCAAGAAGCTGGAAGAAAGATTGAGCATGTCAAGTAGTGACACTGAAGATGTAAAAAATGACTCAAACTTCTAGAGATGAAAATTACAAAGCTTAGATTAAAGACATGCTGGATGGGTTTACTGATAGAATAGATAATGCAGATGAAAAGATTCACAAACTGAAAGGCATAGTAATACAAATTATTTAAAACTAAACAGACTGAGGGGAAAAAAGACTGAAAATAATAAATAGATAAAGCAGTTGGGCCTTCATGGACCTTCATCTGTATCTCACACCTTGGACAAAGCAACCGCAAATAAATCATAGATTTAAAACTATGGAACTTTTAGAGAAAACATAGAATGTTTTTAGGACCTAGCATTGGTAAGGAATTTTTAGACTTGAAGCAAAACGTGATGTGTATAAGGAAAAGATCAGTAAGTTGGATTTTGTTAAAATTAAAAACTTTTGCTCTGTGAAAGACACTGTCATGAGGATATAAAGAAAAGATATGGATCTGGAGAAAATATTTGCACACCATGTAAGTGACAACAGAGTCTATCTAGAACAAGGAATTCTTCAAATATAGTAAAAAAAAATGAACAATTCAGTTAGAAAATGGACAAAAGGCACAAACAAATTTCACTAGGATACAAAATAGCAAATAAGCATATGAAAAAATGTTCAATGTCACTAGCCATTCAGAAAATACAAATTAAGACCACAATGGGGTTCCACTACACATGTTTCAGAACAGCTTTAAATAAAAAATAGTAACAGTACCAAATGCTGGTGAGACTGTAGAGAAACCACATTAGCTCTGTTTCTTGCAGTCTATACCATACATTGCTGGTGGAATAAGTAAAATGATACAGTCACTCTAAAGGAAAGTTTGGCAGTCTCTTAAAAATTAAATATATACTTACCATATGACCCAATCTTGGGCATTTATGCCATAGAAATGAAGACTTGTGTCCCCTCAAAAACCTGTGCCTATTTCTTCAGGGTAGCAGATTTATTTATAAGGGCACAGAATTGAAAACAAAATGTACTATGATAAATGAATGATAAAACAGTCTCGTACATCCACTAAATCATATCTCTTCCACTCCCAAGACTCTCCCTTCATATACTGTGATTCCAGTATTTTGTGGGGGAAGAATGTTGATTTTTTAAAAAATATAAAATCATCTTGGAAAGTGCCAGCTACCTGATTTGTCTCTAACTTGAGGAATATATGTAGTTTCCATATTATAAATAAAACAAATGAAAAGAACTATAGAATGTTGGAAAATAGATCCCTTGTGGCTAGGAGCCTGTGTTCATTACATGGCTCTGCTGTGAGCTTAGCTAGACAAATTCCTTCATATCTCCCAGATTCATATTCTAGGATAGCTCCTGGAAAGGTTGCTGTGAAAATGAAACCAATTTAAAAGGCTTACTACACAAGCATTTAATTAAGATTTTTTTCCTCCTACCCAAACACATATTCTTTTTATGGATATTATGGAGTACATCATTTAGAGCATGGAATCAGGCTTGAAAGACACTTGGGTTAGAATTGAGACTATTCCTCCTGCCAGTTGTATGATTCTGGGATACTTAGTTTTATCCTCAACATTTTCATCTTTGGGAAAAAATAATAATATTACACTATATATTTTGTATTAAGTTCATCACAAAATGATATATCATATATGTACCCCAAACTCAGAATCTTCAAGGTCTTACCCAATCCATTCACTTAGAAATGTGCCAGTTTGGATTAAGACTCAACCTTTTTTTGTTTCTTTTCAGGTTAGAAGTAATAAACCCATAACATTCCAAACAATGTAAGTACATTGAATCACTGGAAGTGGCAAATGATTATTTCTTCCCCAATTTAAGATGTATATTTCTTGAGTAGAGATCAGAAAGAATTCTAGTTAGATCTGGATTTTACCTGGACTATCTCCCAGATTAATACTCTCAATTTGTATTTGACATATGTGTATAAATAAATATAACTCTTGTGTGAAGACTCTGAAGACAGCTGTCCTGAAGATATAAATCATGGAGGAAAAAAAAATCATGATTCAGGGTTTCCAAAATGCTTTCTAAGGAAGGTACTAGAAGGCTTAGCACAGTATTTACATTTTCTAAAATTGCTATCAATTAAGTTGTCTTTGAGTAATGGAATTTAAAAAAATAGAATTAAATGTGAAAACCACTGAAGTATCTATTTGTATATTGATAGAAGCAAAGGAGATTAAAAATGAATTAAAAAATATAAAATAATAACTATTATGTATATATATGTATATTCTTTAGTGCTAACTGAGATTGATTATCTCTGCCTTCATTAACATTACAGTTGTGGGTGAAAAAAAACAACATTAATAAAGGGTTAAATATAAGAGAATGATTTTTCAAATGTAATTCTTCAGTACACAAATAGCATTAGAAAGGAACATTTTTTAAGTTATTCAATGTAATTAGGTTTTCTTACTGGCATTTCATATGCAAAATTTTAATGCCTGTGTAAAATGTTAAAATCCTCAGAATAAAAAAAATGCAGTATTTTTCTTTTTTATTAATTCAATTTTTATATGTCTAGGTGCTTTTAAGATAAGCCAAACAAGATAGGGTTAATTTGTTTTTTATATTTAGCTTCTCATTTGTTTGAATTGGGAGAATAGGCAGGCTTCTCCAGTTTATCCATCCGAATAAGGGAAAATACTCTGACAAAGAAGCTAAAAATATCAGAAAGATACGGTAAAATTTTATATTGAGTTTAAACTAGAAGTAGTGTCACATGTTTTTAATATGTGACAAAGACACAGTGAGGTTTTTTCTTTAAAGATTTTATTTATTTATCAGATAGAGAACACAAATAGGCAGAGAGGCAGGCATGGGGTTTGGGGGGGAAGCAGGCTCACCGCTGAGCAGAGAGCCTGATGCGGGACTCGATCCCAGGACCCTGAAATCATGACCTGAGCCGAAGGCAGAGGCCTTAACTCACTGAGCCACCCAGGTGCCCTGACATAGTGAGTTTTGAAAAGTAAAATTAACCCTATTTGAAATAAGTAGTATTTTTCTTCCGCAGCTCTTTTTTAAAGAGCAATTCAATGTAAGTACATTATTTGTGTTACTTCTAAGTAATGATGATACTACAACATTTAACTAAAGTGCTTATTTCAATAGTTTTATTGCAGAAATGATGTTTGGAGATCAAGACTCTCAAGGGGACCTTCTGTTTTATGGCCTTCTGTTTCACCATGGCTCAGTGTATCTGCAGTAGCTAGCAGGACTTCCTAAACGTAGGAAAATCTCAGTGTTTGCTTGGTGCTGTGGGAGATAAGGAGGAGATTATGCACAACACATTATTATGAGATAAGGAGGAGATTATGCACAATACATGTGCATTGCACACACACACATACACATACAGTACCCTAGGTTCAAAAATTTTAAATGAATTAAGAGCATAAAGTGTCTATCCAGCATCTAAAATAGAAATGCATCTGATATGCATGGAAAAGATGCATTCTCATTTCAATAGCAGCAATTTTTAGAAATTAAATATATGAGTAGGACAGATCATGACTAAGGATGATGAGAATTTATTCTTATTGGGGGAACAAGGAAAGACAAGTTATTAAGTATGTTCATAGACAACATATTTTTTAAAAGTCTTCCCAGTACCTAGAAATAGTTCCAATTAATATCATGAACATGTAACTATAAGGAAATAAGACAAATTTTACAAATCAGTTGTCATAAATTTTTAATGACTTTAATACTATATATGTTATGTATCTATTAATTTCACCAGGCATAACCATCTTCTAGCTATAAATCCATTGTATGTTATAGTAAGTCCCTAAAAGTTTCATAGAATATGGACTATAAGACAAATTTCTCTGATTTTGCAAAAATGCAAAAATAAAAAGACCCGAAGTACCATTTACTGCTTGAGTACTGAAATAACTCCAGTTTCTTCAAGTAGATGAGAGAAATAAAAACTCCAGAGGAATGGGGGCACCTGAGTGTCTCAGTCTGTTAAGCATCAGACTCTTGATTTTGGCCCAGGTTGATCTTGTCCGTGAGATGGAGCCCCATGTGGAGTTCTGCTCCAAGCGTGGAACCTGCTTGGGATTCTCTCTCTCTCAACCCCTCGGCTCCCCATCCCACCCATTCAGGGGCATGGAAGGAAGATGTGAATTCACAATTGATCTCCATTCTTTAATCCTCCTGAAATCCACAGCTTTTTGTCATGATATTACTTTGCAGTTCTTCCCCCTTGAAAGGGTGGGGCTTAATTTCTCACTTTTTGACTTTGGTCTGGCCATGTGACTTGCATCAGTGAGCAGTTCTGAAAGTAGAATTTAAAAAACATCATATACATTTATACTTGCTCTCTTATAATTGTACCATTATTGTGAAAATAACATCCCAGACAAGCCAGCCAGGTAGTCCAAAAAGGAGAAGAGACATGGGAAGCAGAGCTAACACAGCCTACCAGTCAGATTTTCCAAGAAGAGATCTTTGCCACTAAATCCATTCTACAACAGACAAAATCTAGCAGGCTTGCAAATAGCAATAAATGCTTTTATTGTGGATATGTAAGAATAAATGCGTTTACTCTTGTACCCCAAAATTTTTTTAAGTGACATCATTTTGACAAAGTTAACTGGAACAAAAAGCTAAATGCAGAAGACAGTAAGTTCAAGGTTACATAGTTAGAGATAAGCCACAACAGAAATGAAGTAAGATTCAAGAACTCAGGTCTTGATGGAGGTGGAGAGTGTCATCCCCAGCTCCCTGGTGTAATGGTCCAAAAGAACATTTTTTTAAATGGCTGTTAAAACATTTTCTACATCATTAGCCATTAGAGAGATTCAAATCAAAACCATATTGAAATACTACCTTACACCAATCAGAATGGCCAAAATCAACAAGACAGTAAACAAGTGTTGGAGAGAATGTGGAGAAAAGAGAACCCTCTTACACTGTTGGTGGGAATGCAAGTTGGTGCAGCCACTTTGGAAACAATGTGGAGATTCCTTAAGAAATTAAAAACAGAGCTTCCCTATGACCCTGCCATTGCACTTCTGGGTATTTACCCCAAAGATATAGATGCAGTGAAAAGAAGGGCCATCTGTACCCCAATGTTTATAGCAGCAATGGCCACGGTTGCCAAACTGTGGAAAGAACCAAGATGCCCTTCAACGGACGAATGGATAAGGAAGATGTGGTCCATATACACTATGGAGTATTATGCCTCCATCAGAAAGGATGAATACCCAACTTTCATAACAAATGGACAGGACTGGAAGAGGTTATCCTGAGTGAAATAAGTCAAGCAGAGGAAGTCAATTATCAAATGGTTTCACTTATTTGTGGAGCATAAGGAATAACACGGAGGACATTGGGAGATGGAGGGGAGAAGTGAGTTGGGGGAAATCAGAGGGGGAGATAAGCCATGAGAGACTCTGGACTCTGAGAAACAAACTGAGGGTTTTGGAGGGGAGAGGGGATGGGGGTTGGGTGAGCATGGTGGTGGGTATTGTGGAGGGCACGTATTGCATGGAGCACTGGGTATAATGCATAAACAATGAATTTTGGAACACTGAAAATAAAATTTAATTAAAAAATTTCTACAAAGGTATTGTGAGAAATGATTAAAATGTCAATGATTATAGTGGCAGATGCATATGGGGAAGGTTCTCAAAGAGTAATATTTGTATATGAATTTGTCCCAGGTAACAAAGACAGAGGACAACCCTCCTGACGTCAAAACATCTCAGATTCATGCATTTTGTTGTTAAAACCTGGCTATGCCTTTGGCTTGAAATGAAGAATTACAAGAATCACTCAGTAATTTAAATCCAAGGACTGTGTTTAATTTATTGTGCTCCAATTAGTTGGCAAGCAATTTAGGATTATATGTAAGAGGCAGTTTGCCATACGAGAAGAGGGAAGGGCCTAGGAAGACTCTAATGCAAATTCTTTGTTAGATCTCTGATCTCTGTATAGCCTCTATCTCAGAAATGAGGTGAATCAGAAATAGTGTAAAGTAAGGAAACTCAACTCTGTATCACTTCTGTCCCTAACTGAATTGAAATGAACTAGCTATATTCTAACTCTCTGTCAGAAGTAAGAGGAACTCCTCCTGTCCAGATGGATAACCTTATCAAAGCTTATACTACCTCATCAGAAACAGTTTGTATCAAGTAGCTGGTTGGTAAGAGCAAGTAAACTTTCATTTCACTTGCTTTAATTAGGGATGACTATAATCACCATTTGAGAATGAGATCCCCTATTGGATTTACTGAGGCAGTTCTTAGAAATGTAACGCAGTTGAGCTTTTCTTTTTGCGTCTTTTTAAATTTGCTCTCTTAAGTGTTCTTCCTGAGAAGACTCCCTAGCAAATGTCTTATAAGCAAAGTACTTTCAGGAAAATACAACCCTCCCTTTCTGGGTGAGGCAACTGCCAAACTAGAATTCAGAAGTGAGGTGATACAAAGATATTTATTTTTTTTTTTTTCCCTCTACCAATTTGTTAGCAGTATCTCAGTTAAAAAAAAAAAAGGATTTTTTTTTTGAAAAAGGAAAATTATTTCCAATAACATAACAATAATTAAATAAGAATAAAGAGTACTAAAAAGTGTATATAGGTAAATCTAATTGGGTCTTAAGTTTACATGGTATACTTCTATGTATAGTAAGTATGACAACAGTATACAAAAAAGGGTAAATAGAGTTAGAATGTCTTAATATGTTAATACTTTCTATTAGTTGTTAAAAGTACTAATATATATTCATCTATAATAATTCAAATATGCTTCTTGTAAGTTCTAGGGTATATATTAAAATAATAAAAGAATTTAAAACTAATGAAGATAATGGTAATAATGAAAAACATTCATTGTCTTTTTTTTAAAAAAGACAAAATAGAACAAAAGTATAGATAATAGTTGGATAAAATAGGAAACAGGTTGTGAGGTGGCTGTTATAAACCCAAATATAAGTAATTAATTTAAATGTAAGTGAGCTAAATATTCCATTTGCAAGACAAAGATTTTTCAGGTTGAATTGAAAGACATTTTTTTTTCTTTAAATTTCTGTGTGTTGCTTATAAAAGAAACATCTGAAATATAGGAGCCAAGAACTGTTAAAAATAAGAAGTTGTAGACTGTAGAGTTGAGGGTCTATTTCTGGGCTCTCTATTCTGTTCCATTGATCTATGTGTCTGTTTTTGTGCCAGTACCATGCTGTCTTGATAATGACAGCTTTGTAATAGAGCTTGAAGTCCGGAATTGTGATGCCACCAACGTTGGCTTTCTTTTTCAATATCCCTTTGGCTATTTGAGGTCTTTTCTGGTTCCATATAAATTTTAGAATTATTTGTTCCATTTCTTTGAAAAAGATGGATGGTATTTTGATAGGAATTGTATTAAATGTGTAGATTGCTTTAGGTAGCATAGACATTTTCACAATATTTGTTCTTCCAATCCAGGAGCATGGAACATTTTTCCATTTCTTTGTGTCTTCCTCAATTTCTTTCATGAGTACTTTATAGTTTTCTGAGTATAGATTCTGTGCCTCTTTGGTTAGGTTTATTCCTAGGTATCTTATGGTTTGGGGTGCAATTGTAAATGGGATCGACTCCTTAATTTCCGTTTCTTCTGTCTTGCTGTTGGTGTAGAGAAATGCAACTGATTTCTGTGCATTGATTTTATATCCTGACACTTTACTGAATTCCTGTATAAGTTCTAGCAGTTTTGGAGTGGAGTCTATTGGGTTTTCCATGTATAGTATCATATCATCTGCGAAGAGTGATAATTTGACTTCTTCTTTGCCGATTTGGATGCCTTTAATTTCCTTTTGTTGTCTGATTGCTGAGGCTAGGACCTCTAGTACTATGTTGAATAGCAGTGGTGATAATGGACATCCCTGCCGTGTTCCTGACCTTAGCAGAAAAGCTTTCAGTTTTTCTCTGTTGAGAATGATATTTGCGGTGGGTTTTTCATAGATGGCTTTGATGATATTGAGGTATGTGCCCTCTATCCCTACACTTTGAAGAGTTTGATCAGGAAGGGATGCTGTACTTTGTCAAATGCTTTTTCAGCATCTATTGAGAGTATCATATGGTTCTTGTTCTTTCTTTTATTGATGTGTTGTATCACATTGACTGATTTGCGGATGTTGAACCAACCTTGCAGCCCTGGAATAAATCCCACTTGGTCGTGGTGAATAATCCTTTTAATGTACTGTTGAATCCTATTGGCTAGTATTTTGTTGAGTATTTTCGCATCTGTGTTCATCAAGGATATTGGTCTATAGCTCTCTTTTTTGATGGGATCCTTGTCTGGTTTGGGGATCAAGGTGATGCTGGCCTCATAAAATGAGTTTGGAAGTTTTCCTTCCATTTCTATTTTTTGGAACAGTTTTAGGAGAATAGGAATTAGTTCTTCTTTAAATGTTTGGTAGAATTCCCCCAGGAAGCCATCTGGCCCTGGGCTTTGGTTTGTTTGGAGATTTTTAATGACTGTTTCAATCTCCTTACTGGTTATGGGTCTGTTCAAGCTTTCTATTTCTTCCTGGTTCAGTTGTGGTAGTTTATATGTTTCTAGGAATGCATCCATCTTCGACAAAGCAGGAAAGAATGTCCAATGGAAAAAAGACAGCCTCTTCAATAAATGGTGTTGGGAAAATTGAACAGCCACATGCAGAAAAATGAAATTCGACCATTTCCTTACACCACACACACAAAAAATAGACTCAAAATGGATGAAGGACCTCAATGTGAGAAAGGAATCCATCAGAATCCTTGAGGAGAACACAGGCAGCAACCTCTTCGACCTCAGCCGCAGCAACATCTTCCTAGGAACAATGCCAAAGGCAAGGGAAGCAAGGGCAAAAATGAACTATTGGGATTTTATCAAGATCAAAAGCTTTTGCACAGCAAAGGAAACAGTTAACAAAATCAAAAGACAACTGACAGAATGGGAGAAGATATTTGCAAACGACATATCAGATAAAGGACTAGTGTCCAGAATCTATAAAGAACTTAGCAAACTCAACACCCAAAAAACAAATAATCCAATCAAGAAATGGGCAGAGGACATGAACAGACATTTCTGCAAAGAAGACATCCAGATGGCCAATAGACACATGAAAAAGTGCTCCATATCACTCAGCATCAGGGAAATACAAATCAAAACCACAATGAGATATCACCTCACACCAGTCAGAATGGCTAAAATCAACAAGTCAGGAAATGACAGATGCTGGCGAGGATTGGAGAAAGGGGAACCCTCCTACACTGTTGGTGGGAATGCAAGCTGGTGCAGCCACTCTGGAAAACAGCATGGAGGTTCCTCAGAATGTTGAAAATAGAACTGCCCTATGACCCAGCAATTGCACTATTGGGTATTTACCCTAAAGATACAAACGTAGTGATCCAAAGGGGCACGTGCACCCGAATGTTTATAGCAGCAATGTGCACAATAGCCAAACTATGGAAAGAACCTAGATGTCCATCAACAGATAAATGGATCAAGAAGATGTGGTATATATACACAATGGAATACTATGCAGCCATCAAAAGAAATGAAATCTTGCCATTTGCGACAACATGGATGGAACTAGAGCATTTCATGCTTAGTGAAATAAGTCAAGCAGAGAAAGACAACTATCATATGATCTCCCTGATATGAGGAAGTGGTGATGCAACATGGGGGCTTAAGTGGGTAGGGGAAGAATCAATGAAACAAGATGGGATTGGGAGGGAGACAAACCATAAATGACTCTTAATCTCACAAAACAAACTGAGGGTTGCTGGGGGGAGGGGGTTTGGGAGAAGGGGGTGGGATTATGGACATTGGGGAGGGTATGTGCTTTGGTGAGTGCTGTGAAGTGTGTAAACCTGGTGATTCACAGACCTGTACCCCTGGGGATAAAAGTATATGTTTATAAAAAAAAAAATAAGAAGTTGTAACTTTGGAAATACATGCATCATACAAATTCTAAGCAAAAGGAAACTGGTGTAAATGCACTCATATCAGAGAAAATACATTGTAATGCAAGAAATAAAGAAGGATATACTGAATGATAAATGAGTAATTATCTGGAAGTATTTTAACAAGTATGTGTTTGTCTAATAATATAGCTTCAAAATATAAAAAGCAGAAATTGACAGAACTTAAAAAAAGATTAAAGAGGCTTGATGCACAATCATGAAAGGAGATAAGAGTGCATGCTCTCTTGGACTCAGGGGATCTGGATTTATTAATCTGGCAGAAACGTAGGCATGAATATGTTAAAAGCTTGATAGGTGATTCTATATTTGTCCTTTCCTTTTTAATACCTACGGTAGAATTACCACCAAGGAGGAATCACTGGAGTAAAAAGCTTATTAGTTATTAAGTGATAACAAAATGCCTTAGTCTCTTATCTCTTAGCCTCACAAAGAATTGAAAAACTAAGTTTCCACTCCATCTTCCTCATACCCCATCTTTTCTATCAATATCTTTTTCACAGCTAGCAGCAGATAATAGCACTGGAAAACAATCAGAGGGTAACTTCTAGACAACTTGGGAACTGAAGTACAATTGAATATAGGAATATAATTCTGTTAATGGATGTTTTTCACTTTTAAAGATTTACTGAGAGAAGTGAGTCAGTGTCATAGATTGGGTTATTAAATGTGATATAATAGGATTTCTTTATAGAAAAGTAAGAATAGGGAAGTGGAGAAAGAAGGGTTTTCTAATACTATCAATCTTTACAGAATTGTAAGTATTGAAAATTGTTTTCATTTTGTAAGATCAAAGAACCTCATCAGGGTACACCATTCTTTTTACTATGATAATAACTGAACTCAAATCTCAAATTCACCATTAGATTGTATATAATTCCATCTGTGTTACATCCTGATATATTTATTTTATAGCCACAGAGATTATGTAAATTATGAATTTTTTTTTGGCTATCGAAGTTCAACTTTCAAACTAATTTGATTTCTTATGTAATGAAACATACTGGGTAAGGATCTTTGGCTCCTCCCAAGCAAAGGAAGTTGCTTTGTTTCCCTGTCCCCCAATTATATGTTCATGGACATTTAAAAAAATCATACCTTCTATAAGTAACAGTTAATCTATATACTGATATCTAGACGGTATTATATTTAAATAAGTTAGCACGCATGTATTCTTTTAAGTTAAAATCAATGAATTCTGGAACAATGAAAGGAAATTTAAAGAATAAATAAAAATTTAAAAAAAGAAAAAAAATCAATTATTTGACTCAAGAGAAATTTATACAGGTTAGGTGCTGGCATTGTACAATGAAGCTGCATAAGAAAAATATGGCAATATGGTAGTAGAAATTATGAGCAAACATCTTTCTAAATTGTAAAAACTTATGATTTATTTTTGCTTCTGTAACTTTCAAATATATAGTCAATAATGTTTTCTAGGTGACTAATAATTGCCTAAGGTGACAAGGTTATATTGCTAAGAAATTTCCCAGAAACAGAAGGCAATACAATTGTGTCTATGCACATTGTCATAGCAATAAGAACAAAATACATGATAGACAGATTGTGTGGAATTTGACTTTACAAGTATTCTGAGGAAGACATAATCTTCAGTAGTAGGGTAGGCAAAAGCCACTACAAATGATTTTAGTCTGTTGCTTAGGAAAACCAATTATTTTTCTGGATGCCAAGGATTAACAATAATTTATCTTGTAAACTCCTTACCCACACACACTGCCATAATTTAGCATCCATGTGTGGGTAAAGCATGGGCTATGTGAATGGAGATATTATCCAAGCATAACATGCAGTATAATTGTGGATTTAGCTTTTCAATTGAATTGCTTTAAGCAATGTTAAAAAAAGATATTATTCTCTAACAAAGGAGTAATTTGCATTAGCAATATGTTTGGTTTTTGGTGTTTCTATGATTTTTACAGGTTTATTTCATTTAATAGAGATTCATGCAATTATGAAAATGTTATTTTTCAAGTACTTATCAGTACCAGACAGTATGGCTAGTTTCAGCCTAGGGCAATTATCAGCTAATTTGGCATCTATCTAGTAGATTGGTTCCCAAATCACAAGGCTTTTCAGACTAAATAGCATTTATTTTGTGAGTTGTTCACAAGTGCTCATCTGCATGTGTGAAATTCGCCTCTGATTCTGGTTTCTGAATGTGCATGCTAAGCAAAATTGCAGGGTTGAATCTATTTAATATGTTTCAGAGTCTGACTCACTTATTGTCTTCTGAAGTCATTTTTAAAGTTTTTAACACCCTCAGTTAGGACTTAATTATTTTAGTAAAGATTCAGATCACTGACTCACTACACTTTGCCTCTGTTCAAAAGCCTGCACCATGAATGGAAATGTAGGGAGATTCTGCAAGAAATTCTAGTTCATTTACACAAAAACTTACATGTAAAAAAAAATGAAGAAAAAAACACAATAATCAAACATACAGTTGATTTTCATAGGTAAGAAAATTACATCTACTTTAGCTATTATACTTAATATGACATGCCAAGCCTTGTTATATTAAGTATTCTAAAAACAGATACACCTTATAATGCATTTTTTTATATATGATACTCCTCAAATTGTGAATTTAACAGCCGAATTCACTTTTAAAGCTATATGTGTATATATTTTGTCATTTAGCATACCTTGGCAAAGTACATTAATAATTTATCATAACCAGAACAAGATATAATACTTGTTGCCTTTAATTTTAATACAGAATTTGATATGCATATGCATTTCTATAGATCTCGATATTTAAAGAAAAATTCATTTTGAGATATTTTTATTGGTTTTCTAATTTTTATTTAACATAAGTTGTATAATATGTAACAGTGTTTTCTTTATATCAGTTTTACCCAAAGCAGTGAACACGTTACTTAAGCAATGTTGCTGCCTTCATATATTGTTCATGTGTGTTATATACATTAATACAATTTTTATAAAAATACAGTTTTCATACTTTTATTTTCCGAAAAGTCAGAATGATTATGTGATGTATTTTTAGTCTTTTTTTTTTTTTAAGATTTTATTTATTTATTTATTTGACACAGAGAGAGATCACAAGTAGGCAGAGAGACAGGAAGAGAGAGAGGAGGAAGCAGGCTTCCTGCTGAGCAGAGAGCCCATTGCTGGGCTCTAACCCGGGACCCTGAGATCATGACCTGTGCCGAAGGCAGAGGCTTTAACCCACTGAGCCACCCAGGTACCCCACAAAAAGTATTTCAATTGACATTTGTTTCAAGGTTATTACACCTAGGTTTTGGGTTATCTTGAAGAATATGGTGCATGTCATATAATGGTTGAGTGATTCATTCTTGTATTCCTTGATCTATCAAACTTCAAACGAGCAGCTATTACACTGGATACGTGCAGACTAGTAGAAGAGAGAGGCAGGCATAAATGAGTTTGTTAAATGCAATTATATATTATAAGATACACACAGTGCTCTTTTAGCATGTTATGTTTTTTTTTTTTTCCAGCACTAATGTAACCTCAAACTTTGAGTGACCTATTGCATTTTCAAGTTACATAATTCCTTTGCAGTTTAATGATTTCCATAAGTTTACTGCCTATTTTGTGAAGTATCCCTTCCTTTTATTTGTATTATATTTACAATTCATTATTTAAACAAGTTCACATACAGTTCAAGGTTTAAGTAATTTATTGTATCTATTCTTTTTTGGGTATCATAACGATAATAATTCTAGTTTATTTCAATGCATTATTGTTAACTGTTTTTTTTTTTATTAAAGATTTTATTTATTTATTTGACAGAGAGAGCTCACAAGTAGGCAGAGAGGCAGGCAGGGGCGGCGACAGGAAGCAGGCTCCCCACTGAGCAGAGAGCCCCATGCGGGGGCTCGATTCCAGGATCCTGGGATCATGACCTGAACCGAAGGCAGAGGCTTTAATTCACTGAGCCACCCAGGCACCCCCAACTGTTTGTTTTGAAGTTGATTTGCTTCATTTACTTGTATTTATGGGCTAACTCAAGTTCTTGTGGTATCGCACTGATCTAAAGGACCTGAGGATCATCAGCAACTTCAAAATTTCATCTGGGGGTGCCTGGGTGGCTCAGTGGATTGAGTCTCTGCCTTTGGCTCTGGTCATGAGCTCAGGGTCCTGGGATTGAGCCCCGCATTGGACTCTCTGCTCAGCGGGGAGCCTGTTTCCCCCTCTCTCTCTGCCTGCTTCTCTGTCTACTTGTGATCTCTCCCTCTTCAAATAAATAAATAAAATCTTTTAAGAAGTTTCATCTGTGCTGTTCTTTTTCAATATCATGTGTATACACTTCTGTCTGTGTGGTATTTGTATTCAATTGTATATTCTTCCCCAGTGCGGGGGGGGGGTGGTGTACACCACTTTAATATTTGAGACGTTTTCTTTGTTTCTTATGCATACAGCCTTTGCTATATGATGATGATGGTGATGATGGTGATGTCCTATTATGCCAGTCTTCTCTTCATAATACTTGCCTCTCCATTCCCCCACCTCACCCCCCTCAACCTGGTGATTTAGTTGTTACTACTTAATTAAGCTTTCTGTAGAAGTTTTTCTCCATGAGCCCTCCGGAACCTAGTAGTTTAGTTAGTCATATTTCCCTTTCCAGAAACCAACTTTCCTTCAGATGCGCAGATCAGTGCTATAACATATGGATGGCTTATCTAAAACAGACTTTCTGTGTCACTTAAAGTATACAAATTCAAGGGACAGCTAATAATCAAAGGCCTAATATATGAAAAGAATTATGGAAGCTGGTGCTGAATCAGAAAGGGAGCACCAATAAATTGTTATTGGGTTTTAGAAGAGAAAAAAAAATCATACTTTTCCCTAGTGGAAACAGATATGAAAAATTAAATTAGAGAGCACTATTAACAATGGAATTTGAAGGTTGACTAGTAGATAAAAGAGAATACCACAAAGATTGAAGCAGACATGCAGAGTAGGGCTTTCAGGTATGGGGAAAATTCATTTTGGCGGGAGTATTGATTAAGAACAAATTTTCCATTGAAAACCAGCTAGAAGGTTAGTTTGGGGCATATTGTAGAAAACCTTTTATGTAAGGATGGCAAGATTTTAAATTTTTATCTGGTTGATTGGAAGCCAATTCAAATTTTAAATCCCATTAATAAAACATCATACAATGACATGTATTTTGTAATTTTATATTAAAAATATGATTTCAAAAAATGAGATAAAATACCAGTTATTTAATACATAATTATATGTATGAAGTCATATCTAAATAAACATAAAGCAGTATTCTGAGATAAAACAAATGACAGAAATAATAAGTATGTATGTGTATGGCCAAGAATTAATAGCAAAAGAAAAAAATGAATTGTCATAAAATATTATGCACACAACCAGGAAAACTGCAGCTGTTTGACCATTTTATACAATGTGGTGAGGAAGCACAGAGCACAGGGAAGCAATAGACAGTTCTAAATACATAAAAGATAAAAAGAAAGATAGATGTCAGAGATTTCATGAAATAGATTTTGATGTGTTAAACAATAGTGACTGTAGTTAGGTTTTTGAGGTGTAACAGGAGACCGAACTTCATTTCTTATTTTGACTTGCTTATTGGTGAATTCAAGTAGTTCTGACTTAGAATGAAGACTGCAAGTTGAAAACCTTCCAAGCTGTCTGTGGCTTCCTGGCTTTGGATTCACTCAGAAATAATAATGTGGACTATTTCATTGTAAGAGAAAATAAAGTGGAAGGAGGTGGAAAGATGGTACCAAGATAATAAGAGCTTCTTCATTATTCACTGAAGTTTGTAGTAATTATGCTTGAAGAGAGGTGCTTTTATACTACAAACTCACCTTTCTTGGCAAAGCCCTATTCTTTTTTTTGGACCTAAGGCACTCGAGACTAACAGAGATGAATGTGCTCCCATTTTGAAACTTCACTGATGTGCATTCTGCTTAGAAATTTTATAGTCTGACAAATCTCACTTCTTACAATCTGATTTACTTTACCATATATCATTTTATTTTATCTCCATTTGACAGAAGATTTTTTACATGTTCATTCTATAATTGGCATATGGCCCAAATAAGTTCTATGAAAAAATAATAGACAGGATCTTCAGAGTTTTTAATTAGGTCAAGTCAATTTTCTCTTCTTCTTAAGCCAAGGGCATCATTATTAGAAAGTGCCTAATGTGATACAGGATTTCAAAAGCAGCACAATCGATGGCTTTTCCATTGTCAAGGAATAATAGGGCTGAAGCTTAATTACATTTCAAAAATGAACAGCAAAAAAATCTGAAGGTACAGTAGCCTTTTATCACAGGCTTTCTGAGGTCAAAATTTATAAAAGTAGAGATAAAAATCGGTCGATTTTCTCTGAATGTTTAGTGTGTATTGTGGACTCATCAGTCCTTTGCTGTGAAGGGTTGTATAATGTTGTGATAGTCCAATGGTCTGAAGTCATTATGACTTCAAATAGGTAGATGTTATTTGATTTTAAATAACATTTTTTGTGTTCCTTTATACTCATAGAAAGCTTAATTCACCTAAAATGCTTTTACCATAGTGCTTTTAGTGTTGCACTTTGTTACATTCCTTTTACTGCAGAAATTTTGAAACAATGTACTATAAAATCTCCTATGTGCACAAAACTGGATCTAACCACCATTAAAAAAAAAAAAAAGTTACACTTGGCCAAAATTTAGTCCATTTACGATAATGTCCTAAATTAACGTAATTGAAAGCTGTAGTGATAAGCTCCTGCCTTTTAATATTTGTAGTATAACTATTAGTAAAATCTTATATAGAAATCCCCTAATTACTTAAATGTACTCACCAAAATACCTCACATGCTGTATGTATTTTAGAGATTTTAGAGACAGTATAGTTACTCCTAGTGTGTAGATAAGGAAATTGAGGCTAACAACATTAAAAGCCTTGCCCAAATATATAAAACATGATTAGTAAGTATGTGTCTTTGTGTGTGTGTGTGTGTGCCTAATAGAGATGAGAGAAAGACTTCCTTAAGACTTGAACTCAGTCCTGTGATATTTGTCTGTGAACATTTTATTCCAAATAGAAATCATTGTCCCTTGGGGGAAATGAAAAAACAAATGTAGAATCTGTCTCTACTCTGAAGGGCTTAGGATTTTCTGTAAAGAACAAAGAGAAACCTGTCTGCTAAGTAGTACTGTAGCTATAGCTGATTCTTCCAAATGGTGGTGTTTTTCAAGCTGTAGAGATAAACCAGGAGTTTGCATGTCTGCTTTACTGCAAAGCTTTAATTTTAACACATACACACATTGTATAAAAGATATATATATATATATATATATATATTCGAGTGAGCATCAGACACTCCTTACCTTGCAACCCCGAAGTACTTCCTCTTCTCCCTTTGCTTCCTTCTGAGCTGACACTTGTCAATTTCTCTAGCTTTTCTAGAAAAACAAGTGTCAGGCAGCCCCTTCCTTTCATTACTAGAATCATAAAGTAACATCTCAAAAGTAGATTATACTTTTCCAGAGGAAAATTGTTACACATAGAATAATTTTCCTAAAGACTTTGATAAAATGTCATAAAAGAAATGGTAAGTGTCCATAACATTGGTAAATGTTAGTGATTCAAGTTCAAAAAAATAAGCATATATACACATTAGGCATATGTGTGTGTATGCGTGTGTGTATCCAAAATTAAATATTTAAAATTGCTTATTTATTTTTAAATGTGTTTTTAAAAAATTGTCCTACAAATATAGAAAATTAAACAAAATTCAGAGAAGCAAAAACATTTGCATAAAAATTGCCATCTTTATCATATGTTTATGAAAAAGACTTGTTGAATAAAACAAGAATCATAAGATGCAACAATGAAAATTTTGAGTCTCACAGTGCCCTTTAAAATACCAAATGCTAAAAGTATCCTTCATCTTATGTGATAACATGTGTGAGCCTCTTGATTCTTATACTTGCTCTAAAATAATTTAAGTTTCTCTGGTCACTTAAAGAGGCAAAATTGAAAAAAAAAAAAAAGAGGCAAAATTGTTCCGATTCAATAAAAATGCCTGGTATCATGTAATAATCAAAATTTGAAACTAATTTCACATTAAGTTATCTTGTCTTTTTCAGAGGAAGCTAATATTTGCTGAAATCTCTCTTGCAGAAGCTTCTTGGTCAGAATCACTGCAATTTTAAAGGTCAAAAGTCCTTGCACGGGTTCCATGTCTTGTTTCGCACAGACTTGTCACATCAGCAGAAAGCTGTGCAGCCATATTCTAAAGAAGCCTCTCCTTTCATGCTACCCCAATGCTTTAGCCAATCTTCCTCTTTTAGTTTGCTTAAATGTGTTCACACCTCAGAATACTGTGTCCATCAACTGCAGCAGATATATAACAAGTTAAATTGTTACATGCATGTATACAGTTAGAATTACAGGATTTTTTTTAATAGAGTGCAGTGTCTATTGAAATTTAAATAAAACATTTAAAAAGCATCATTTAAAAGTTAAAAAGGAAAAGAAATATTATACTTACACATTGATTCTGTGTATTTCCTGTATTTTCAACAACTCCTTTTTTAGTCCTTCCTTTTGTGAAATTTCTTAAAATGTCAGTTATATTTTTTTCATCTTCAGAAATCATGCTTATTATTTTTATGACTTTGATTTTTTCAACTTTGAAAGTTTCCAAATATAGAAAATCTAAATATAATGTGTTCACATGCATGTGTGTCCTCTAGTCAAACATTATTATTTTTACTCCCTTTATCCATCATTTTCTTCCAAACCATTTGAAAGTGTGTTGCAGGTCTGTACCAGACCCAGATTTAGAACATTCCAGAACTTCTCATCCCCTTTCTCAGGCCTCAACTCTTGCTGGGCTTCCTTACCAAAACAGCTTTGGCTAAGGCTCATGCCATTTTCACAGTTGTCAAAGTTGTAGACCTAAGAGTCCCATGCCTCGGTGCCTGTGAGGAGGGACCACTGTACCTGCTCCCTGGCTGGATTGGACTGCAGGGATTCTGGCTTCACTATAACCTGCCTGGTGGTCAGGTGATACAACCTGGGAATGAGGCAGAGTTAAGTTTCATGGAAATGATTTTGATAATGAGACATGGGAGCAAAGAGGAAGAAGCAGCTGATGAATTTATTTTCTTTTCCCTATTTCCACCTCACAAGCTAGTTTGAGATGCAGTAGATTTGTACAGCCTCTCTGGAGGTGGCCTGTGCAGCCGAACCACCAAGCTGTGGAACTGAGGCCAGCTCAGGAATGCAGCACCTCAAATCGCTGCCCCTCTTTCCTTGCCTCACTCCTCCATTGCTCTCATGCCTGCGTCTCTTAAATCACCCCCCCCCATTCAGTCTTAGCACATACAATTTTTTTCTCAAGCTCTGTTTTCTAGGAAATGGTATAATTGGTGCCAGGAATGGCACTGTAAAGTAGGAGCTCAGGGATGGATTTGAAGTTGGGCTGTTTTTCATTCTGAAGGCAACAGAAGCCACATTGATGTTGGTGAAGGGATGGTAACATCATGAAGCAGTGAAGTCAGGATGGTGCAGAGGTCGGAAACACGTGTGGGAGATCAGTGGCTGCTACTGTGATGGTCCGGTCTAATGCAATTATAACTACAAAGGTATGAGTGTGGTTTGTTTCTTTCTGCTGAGTGGACAGTGACCAATAACTCATAAGAGATGGGAAGAACTAACGGATGAATAGCCTGCCATCTCGTTTCGACATGTGTTGTAGCTTCATACAGTCTTTCTGGAGATACCCTCTAAGACAGTTCAAACAGCTTTTGTTTTCTGCAAGGTATGTCTCAAATATTTAATTCACTCCCTTTAATTAGCTTGTCTTCCCCGCCTCACTTTCATTTCCTCTCATGCTTTCCACCTTGCTCTCAATGAAACATTACCCCATCTATATTTGTCTCAGCTCCTAGACAGCTGTTTTCTGGGGAACATGAGATAAAGAAGACATCATGATTCCTCAGCAGGCATCTCTAAAAGAGCAAGACCTTCTTCTGCACAACTACAGTATCAATATCACAGCAAAGGAGATCTCTGACCTAAATGCATATCTCTTAGAATATCTTTCCCAGCCATATATATATATATATATATATATATATATATATATATATATATTAAGATTTTATTTATTTGACAGAGAGATCACAAGTAGGCAGAAGACAGGCAGAGAGAGAGGGGGAAGCAGGCTCCCTGCTGAGCAGAGTGCCCGATGCGGGGCTCGATCCCAGGACCCTGAGATCATAAACTGAGCTGAAGGCAGAGGCTTAACCCACTGAGCCACTCAGGCGCCCCCCCCCCCCAGCTATATTTTTAATATCAGTATACAACCAATATTCACTCACTGCATTTTTTTATTATGCCTATTTAGGTTCTGTTAATCTAATCTAACCCATTCCCCTTTTATGGGATTGATTTTTGAAATATTAAAGCTAGTATTTTTGAATGTTTCCTCACAGTGATGCTTACATTGTGCCCCTGTGTTCTTTTGAATAAGGCAAGCTTCCAAAATACCAGAACATGTGGATCTTCATTCTGAGATAACAGTGCATGCACTAGTTTGCCCCATTTTCCACAAACCATTCGGTAAATTAGTTTAGAGAGGAACCTTTCATTTTTGCTCCTTGTTATTAGGCTCACTTTTAGAGATATGACAGTTCTTTATAAGGTCATTATTTCTCAGGTATTCTGTCAGATTTGTCACTACTGTCTTTTATAAAAGTCTTCAAATTTGGAGCATTTCTTAGTCCTTTGTGGAAAATTTACTGTCTTTTTACAGTACCAAATTCAGGCTGTGTTCTAGAGAATAGCTTTTTAAATTGTGCTCCATTTATTGGTTACTATAGTTTTTCTTTCTTTCAGGTTGCAGAATCTAATGGAAAACTCTTTTGTATTGATAGATCAACTTATATTCTCTCCATTGTTGTGGGTTAATACTTTAGTTGCAATTAATTTACTACCATCTAATGAGCTTTCAAAAAGGAAAGGTTAAGAATATCATTTATAAAAATGTGACCTGAAAGTTGTACTTTTCACATCTGCTTGCATCATTTGGCACAAACTTAATCAATGGTCATACATAGCTACAATGGAGCCTGAGAAGGTCATTCTCCAGCTGGGAACACCACGCAAGAAAATCCAAATTGTTCTGTTGCAAGAAGGAAGAATGAATCATGGAGTGATTAGGGTCTTAGTAACACAGTTTCTCCTAAATTTCAGTAGCCTTTAGAGTGTGTTTAAGGATCTTAAAAGGGTTTATGTTTGTTACCTTCTCTAGTTTGTGGATGCCAGTTGTCCTAACTAGGATCATTTTGTGTGTCCTCTCTATTATATTCTTTCTAATTAACTAAGTCATGCCATCTCTTATTTCTGACTTCACAGTGAATATGCTGAAGTTTTCTTTAATGACAGTGCCATAAGTGGAATGTTTGTGTTCTTCACAAAGTCGTATGTTAAATCTTAATGGCCAATATGATGGTATTTGGGAAATAGCAACTCTATAATTTGGTCTAATATTTTTCATAATTCTCCAATTTGTTCCTTTGGGATTTCATTTTTTTTCTTACTCCAAACTCACCTTTTCATCTCATTTTGTTGTTTTATCATCTTACTTAGACCTCTAGGTTTAGTGAACTTCTTTTTTTTTTTTTTTTTAAATTTTATTTCTTTGACCGCGAGAGAGAGCACAAGTAGGGGAAGCAGCAGGCAGGGGGAGAGGGAGAAGCAGGCTCCCCACTGAGCAAGGAGCCCAATACGGGGCTTGATCCTAGAACCTGGGGGTCATGACTTGAGCTGAAGGCAGACGCTTAACTGACTAAGCCACCCAGGCACTGCTTTCTTACTAGTTTTCTTTTCAGAGTTTCATCCGTGGAAATTTACTTTTTTTTTTCCTTTTTTTTTTTTTCTCCACCATTGCATATTTTCTTTTGAATTTGGTCTCTTTTGTAATTTTAAAACATAAATTGCCCAATTTGAAAATTTATTTTTACCTTTAAAGATATTCTTTTTTTTTAAAAGATTTTATTCATCTGACACAGAGAGAGATCACAACAGGCAGAGAGACAGGCAGACAGAGAAGAGGAAGCAGGCTCCCTGCTGAACAGAGAGCCTGATGTGGGGCCCAATCCCAGGACCCTGGGCTCATGACCTGAGCTGAAGGCAGAGGCTTAACTCACTGAGCCACTCAGGCACGCTAAAGTTATTAATTCTTATATATGCATTAAGCCACACACTTCCTTTTTAATATTTTCAAGATTAACATGGTAAGCTTTGTTCAGATCTTCAAATTACTCTGATATAATGTGTGTATATACCACGTGATATGCTTCCCAGTGTAACTGAGAACTCCTGACTCCCTAAGTAACAATTTGGATATTGGGTGTTGTGTTACATGTTGTATGCCACTGTGAAGAAGCAAGGGTAAAAAGAGAAGAAAAGATCAGCAGGTCTTGTGTGCAGTCCTTTCTAGCAGAGCTGAATAATGATATAGTGGGCTGAATTATGCCCCTCCCAAATTCTCATTGGAGAGTTAGGAGAACTCTGTTGCTCAGAATGTGGCTATATGTGGAGATAAGGTCCTTAAAGAAAAAACTAGGTAAAAATGAATCCACTATGGTATACTCTAATCCAAAATGACTCTTGTCCTTATAAGAAGAGACTACGATACAAGCACAAAGAGAAGAAAGACTATGTGAAGACAGAGAAGGCCACCATCTACAAAGCCAAAGAGAGAGGGCTTGGAAGAAACAAAGCCTGGTACACCTGCATCTCAGACTTCTAGACTCCAGAATTTTAAGAAAAATTTCCACAGTTGAAGCCACCAGGCTGTGGTACTTTGTTTTGGCAGCTCAGCAAACTAATACAGATGCTTTATGGTTTCTCTTCGGAGGTTACATATATGAGATATCTGGTGGATTATTTAGTCAATCACACTGAGTAAATTATCTCCCTGTGAATGTGTACAGTCTTGTGGTTTAGAAATTCAGCTCAATTCACTATGGAGGAATGAAAAAATGATTTTTTTTCTTGCTTTTGATAAAATGCTCATATCCTGTCACAGGAACATCTAATACAAAAGATTTTTTTAATCTTTCTTGGCCTGCCAACTCTTCCATTGTGCATGCTTATGTTTAAATTCCAGCATATCAGTTTTAATATTCAGAGATGCAGCTCTTCTCAGAATTAAATGTGTAGCCAGGGTGGAGTCCTCTATTCTCTCCCATGCGCATGTTCTCTCTCTCTTTTGTCTTAAATTTCTTAAGTTTCACATTGAAATCTCATTTCATTACTTTATTGATTGCTACCTTTAAGGCTTTCTTCATTTAATTAGTCTTAGTCTCTTTAGACTCTTGGAGCTGTTACAACAAAATACCACAGACTGGATAGATTATATATAACGAAAGTTTTTTTCTCATCCCCTGGAAACAGGGAAGTCTAAGATGAAGGAGCCAACATGGATGTGTTTTGGTGAGGATTCTCCTCCTGGTTCACATAGCTGGCTCTTTCTTGCTTTACACTCAAGTGGTGGAAGGGGCTGGGGAGCTCTGTGGAACTTCCGTTATAAGGGCATGAGGGCTCCACCCTTAGGGACTAAGCTCCTCCCAAAGATCCCCACCTCTTCATACCATCATTTTAGAGATTAGGATTTCACCACATGAATGGGGGTGGGGAGGTGGGGGCAGAGCACAGACCATTCAAACCATAACAATTATGCTTGTATTTTAAAATGGTAGAAGCAGGGAGCATCTTGTAGAATTCAACCAGAAATAAGCTAGATATCCCATTTAAAATATAACTTTATTGCATTAAAATCTTTACATATTAGTTACTTATGCTGCAATTAATATCAAATATGAGTTGACTTCAATTTTGCCATCTAGATATTTGCTATGATTGGACATGATGGAGTAGCTACTATCTCTTTCAAATTTCTCCAAAGGGAGTGAACTGATACTTATTTTTTTTTCTTTCCAGGAAACAGAGTTGTTCAAAATCATTCTACTGACTTTAGAATTACACTTAAACTTAAACCAGTGGATTTAATAAATATTTTTCTGTTGTCAGTACTGATGACAGTGTTTTTCCCCAGTGGAAGTCATTTTTTACAGTGAGGGCTGACCCGATATCCTTTTTTCTTTATCACTTTCCACCTCCATAGCTCATTCAAAGTTATAGGCACTACTACTTCTCAGTTTCAGGTCAAAGCAGCTCCACCAAAAAACAGTATATCCTATTAAACCACCTTTCTGGGTCATTGCTTCTGCAGGCTTCCTGCTCTCCAAGTGTTTGCAATTTCACTGAAATGACGTAGAGAACTTGGCCACGTGGTCAGCCTGGAATCTTTATGAAAGGAGCATCAAACACCCCTCACATGTAGTCTTAACTATTAACAGGCAATATCCTCGCTACACATCTTGCCTTAGGTGGTACTCAGATGTTGGTAAAATATCCCCTGAAAGAGAATTCTTGAGTTGTGGATGAAAGCAGGAAATTTTGAACCTGTTTGTGTGACCAGGTAATTTTCTCTTTATTATTACTTAGAGGCAGAGTATTTGGAAGTATTTTGTTCATTAGAGCAAGTCTAGGGTTCTAGGAAAAATTGCTCACACTTTTTGCAAATTAGGAAAGCAATACATGCATTGCATTCATATTTTACTTAATTCACAGATTTTTTTTAAGAGATCTATTTATTTTAGGGAAAGATAGTGGGAGTGGGAGGAGGGGCAGAGGGAGAGGGAAAGAGAGAAACCCAAGCAGACTCAGAGCCAAACACGGACCTAACATAGGGCTTGATGCCACAACCCTGAGGTCAGGGCCCAAGCCAAAGCCAAGAGTGGTACCCTTAACAGATTGAATCTCCCAGGAATCCCAGTTCGCATGATTTTATACTGGTAATCAAAGCCCAGAAATAGCTGTCCAAATTACAAAAAGATCATGTTTTTTTTGGTAACTTTAAAAGCTGCAAAATTTGAAATGGAAATATTGGTAGAAATAATGACCGTGGGGACGCCTGGGTGGCTCAGTCAGTTAAGCTGCTGCCTTCAGCTCAGGTCATGATCCCAGGGTCCTGGAATCGAGTTTCGAATTGGGCTCCTTGCTCAGCTGGGAGCCAGCTTCTCTCTCTGCCTCTGCCTGCCAGTCTGCCTGCTTGTGCTTTCTCTCTCTCTCAGACAAATAAATAAATAAAATCTTTAAAAAAAAATGACCATGATTCTTGTCAGTAATTCTAATTACTGAAATTTGAAATAGTTGTCTCTGAACAGTGAGAGATCTTCACTGTAAAATTTATAATAAAAATTTTATTGTAAAATTTTAATAAAAATTGTCCTTATTAAGTAAAGACAGTAATAAGAAACAGAAAATTGAAAAAAAAAGGGAATTGTTTTTTCTGTGCTGTTTATGTGTCTATAAATTAAAGAGATTTAATTTGACTTAACTGAGAAAATGCTTTCTAAATAAACTAAAAATTCGTGTTAAAATACTTTTACTATCAATGGGAAGCAAAATGACCTTAAAGCCAAACTGGGAAGATCCAAATATCCAACACGTAGAAGTGAAAGATAAAATTATCTTGGATTTCCAGCTTCATGTATGTAATTAGAATTAGGAGTTAGAGTATACTTACCTGAATTAGGGTGCATGTGAATTGACTTTATTATGGTAAAAGAAGGAAACTGAAATTCCTAGTTCTTCTACCTGATTTCCTTCCAATTAGTTGTGCTGTTTGAGGCAAATCACATTACCACCTTGGTCACAGGTTACTAATCTTTCAAATGAGATTTTTACCAAGTCCTTCAGGAAGCTTTATTTCAGGCTGTCATGAATTTCATTTACTCTTCACTTTGGTTTACTTGTCCCTATCTTTAGCTGCATCATTCATGTATTCTGTACAGTTGAAGGAATTTAGGTATACCATTCTGTGAGGAAGGAGACTGCCTGGGCTAGTGTAAACAATTGAAGGAGTTAAGCCTCAGACACTGAGGGAGAAGAAAGTAGAAATAACTGAGCTTTGAGGAAGCTCTTATGATCTAAATCCCTTTTAACAGTTGCCATCGTAAGTAAAATTTTATTGTATTATAAAATAAAAAGCCTTTTAAAATACCATTTTTGTGTTCCTGCTGAAAAATTAACACCTGTTCATTTTAAGTCATTAACTGAAGAGAAACTTAATACATGTATACATTTTCATGTCTACTGAAAAAATAAGACCAGTTACTATTTTTAGTCCTTTCTATGTGTTAAGAAATATATTGAATGTTTTTGTATAGCTATTAAAATTAAGAAAAGAATCTTTCCCTGCTTATTTGCCACTTTTTTTATTGACTACATAGAAAATATTCAGTGAAAATTTGAAAGTCGTGATTGTAATAAAATACACATAACATAAAATTTACCATCTTAATTATTAAGTTACTGTTGAGCAGTGCAAGGTATATTCCTGTGTTGTATAATCTATCTCCAGAATGCTATTCATCTTATAAAACTAAAACTTTACCCTCATTAAACAACTCTCCATTTCCCCTTTCTCCCCAGCCACTAATCCAAATTCACCTTTCTGTCTCTATGAATTTGACTACTCTTAGTACCTGCATCTAGGCATCAAAGATACCAAGTAGAATCTTTGTGTAGGGCAACTGGCTTGTTCTCATTTCGCATAATGTTCCCAAGGCTCATCTATGTTGTACCATGTGTCAGAAAGCCTATGGCAAAATTTGCTTTCTTTTTGAATCTGAATAATATTCCATTGTGTGTTTGGATCACACTTTGCTTATCCATTAATCCATGAATGGATACTTAAGTATCTTCTACCTTTTGACTATTGTAAATAATTGCTAGCAATTGCTGCTTTCAGTTTTGGGGGTTATCTATTCAGAAGTGGAATTCCTGGATCATATGATAATTATCGTTTAGTCATTTTGAGGTAGAATCATACTGTTTTCCATATAGCTGCCCGATTTTACATACCCACCAACAGTGCATAGAGTTCTAATTTTTTCACCTCTTAATCAATTCTTGTGATTTTCATTTTTTTGTTGTTGTTTCTGGTGTTTTGTTTTGTTTTGCCTACTAACTATCATAATGGGATGGGGTAACATCCTTTTGCATTTTCAAATGATTAGTGATGCTGAAGCTTTTAGTGTGCATTTTAACCCTATTTTTATTTTCTTTGAAGAAATGTCTATTCAAGTCTTTTGCCCATTTTTCAGCCAGGTTGTTTGCTGTTGTTCTTTTTTGTTTGTCTTGTTTTTTTTGTTTGCTGTTGTTCTTGGATTGTGGGTGTTCTTTTTATAGTCTTTATATTAATTTTGTCAGATACCTGATTTGGAAGAACTTCCCAAGAAGTTTACCATTCCATGGATTGCCTTTCACTCTTGATTTTGTCCCTTAATGGACAGAAGTTTTCAATTTTAATGTAGTCCAATTTTACGTATTTTTATTAAGCTAAGTCATAGGAATTTTTACTTATTCAAGTATAGGAGCACTGGACTTAGTATGTTATGATTCTTGCTAGCAATTTAAAAGAAAAGACTGATTCCATTAGAGGTTTTGTGTTATAGATACAGCAACTAATTTAAAGAAGAATATATTATCCAAAAATCAAGCTAAAAGTAAGCTAGGACCATTAGATACAAATCATGAATTTGTTTAGTAAACTGGTGAATAACAAAAGAATAAACAAGGATCACTTTTCCTATCTATCTGGCTCACTCATATGATGTTTACTTGGCATGTTGTGTCTTGTAAGCGAGATTTCATTTTCCTACCTATGCCCCAGGGCAGCTTGAAAACAGATCATGAAATGTTCTTTTCTAGTCTAGACTAAATCTGTTTACATATTTATTCATTTAATCATTTGACTATTAAGAAATTTTGCTTAGTTTGATTAATAAAAATTTTACTTGCTAAAAACTGGTTCATTAAATGCTAAATTACATAGTATGTTATAAAAATCTTATTCACTACATATTTAAATAAATTCTAATTGCTTAAAGAACACTGATACCTTGTCTTTGTCAGAATGAAAAGTCAACAGGGAGATCCTTGGGTTAAATGAAGACTAATATTCACATAAATGAAGTATAATTGGCAACAATTTTTCATTCTGTTAATTCTTTCCATAGCAATCTCAGATACTACAATGTGACAGTTTGGCTTTACAGTGTTCAAGCTTTCTTTTAATATCTGTGACAATCACTAGTCTGACTTGTAATGACATCCTATAGACCTTTTAGTATGAGCTGTAAATCATTTCATGAAACTCATTTACTCAAATGACCTTTATATAAGACTTTGATTTTGTTCTAAGTATGACAAAAATGAGATTTTATACTAAGTAATATTTTACTAGTTGAATAGCGCTTTAATTCTTTCATAAATTCACATAGAGAAAATGTGAAAATATTTGAGATTCAAAGCAAAATATCAACAAAGTTTTGTGATTTGTGATTAAGGAAGGAGAAAATGATTGAAATGAAAAGAAGACAATTAGTTAGATCTAGTATTTTTTTTCCCATTAGGCTAGTACTACCACTAAGTAAACTGCTGAGGAAGTGTTATTGTTTAGAATATAATTAATAAAGAATAGTCTTGTTCTCTGTATCAATAAATCATGTTAACCGGCATAGCTTTGGGAGATGGAAAACAAACAACTCTTAAAAACAAACATAGTTTTAATGAGCCGTGTTGAATAAGGGCAATCAAACTTTCTGTCACATCTAATCCAACTCTACCTGGGTGTAAGAGATCTGAACATAATTGATGAAAACCTGGTAAACCTTAAGACGCAATTTCTTAAAAATATGCAGATTTTTTCCATGCACATGTGCTTTGGGTATATTAACAAGTAGCTGAAAAATATTAAATGTATTGGTCTGAGTCTTCTGGGGAGTGGACACCGCAATGAGAATAAATGTTCAAGAAATTTATTAGGAAAACTTCTCATGAGGAAAAATGGAAGAAGTCATTTGAGGCTGAGAGAGTTGTCAGATGCTAAGTTTTCCTTAGAGTGGAAGGAAAAGGAAGAAAGGAAGGTTCATGTGGAACCACTGTAGATTGTAATGCAAATCTGAGAAACATTCAGCAAGACTGTCAAGGAGAACTCAAGCCATTAAAGTTGCACATCAGAAGATTCCTGTGTCCTCCAGAAATGAGACTACCTTAGTCTTCTTACCACACAAAATTACTGTTTGGGAGCGGTCCATGGGAAGCATAATCTTAGTAAAAATAAGCATGGATTTCTGAGTGCAGTAGCCAGGACCTTGAGTCACTTATGCTTCCTGCGGTAGGAGAGCTGAGAGGCATCTTCATAGTAAACGTTAAAAAATACGGTATTAAAAAAATAGGGTATTGATTAAATAATTGATCTATAATCCATGTAATGTAGTAATATAAAAATTGGGTGAATCTACATGTATTATAAAAAAATAATGTATTTATTTTTGAGAGAAACAAATTTGGGAAAGAATCCAGAATGCTCTCCACTTTGAACAAAAATATTCCTTCTAAAATATCTATACTTATACTTGAATATATATAAATAGTTTCTGGAGGAACAAATATCAAGTCAATTATATTGGTATTTCTAGGCAAATGGGAGAGTGAGAATTGGGACTTTTACATACTTGTGGGAATGCATGTTTTTAGTCTAACCTGACTCATGCTGTCTTTAAAGAATGCATACTACTCTTATGTGTTACAGCAATTAAAATGATTGACTTCATTCTTGCACTGTTTCTTCCCACTTATTACTTATTTAATGTTATTTCATCACTTCTCATTGTTTACTTTTGTTAGTGTGAACAAAATTCCATTTTTGTACCTTAATCCTAAACTTACCTTGGGTCACCTATTGTATTTATACATTTAGTTAATGATTGTCTCCCTTTCTTCAGAACTCATGAGAAAAAAAAATGTATAAAAATGAGAAATATTGGGCACCTGGGTGGCTCAGTGGGTTAAAGCCTCTGCCTTCGGCTCAGGTCATGATCCCAGGGTCCTGGGATCGGGCCCCGCATCGGGCTCTCTGCTCCACAGGGAGCCTGCTTCCTACCCACCCCCTCTCTGCCTGCCTCTCTGCTTACTTGTGATTTCTCTCTCTCTGTCAAATAAAATCTTAAAAAAAAAATAGAAATATTTTATCTCACTTAAGTTGCTCTGGTCTACCTCTTTTACCCCCCCCCCTCTCAAATATAATAAGACACTTGGATACTTAAAATCCCAGACTATTTTCTGTCCCACGATTAGAAAATGATGTGTTTGGAATTCTTTTCTTTTCCTTTATACATATAATTTCCTGCAGTTTCTTTTTTTTTTTTTAATTTTTTATTTTTTATAAACATATATTTTTATCCCCAGGGGTACAGGTCTGTGAATCACCAGGTTTACACACATCACAGCACTCACCAAAGCACATACCCTCCCCAATGTCCATAATCCCACCTCCTTCTCCCAAACCCCCTCCCCCCAGCAACCCTCAGTTTGTTTTGTGAGATTAAGAGTCACTTATGGTTTGTCTCCCTCCCAATCCCATCTTGTTTCATTTATTCTTCTCCTACCCACTTAAGCCTCCATATTGCATCACCACATCCTCATATCAGGGAGATCATATGATAGTTCTCTTTCTCTGCTTGACTTATTTCGCTAAGCATGATACGCTCTATTCCATCCATGTTGTCGCAAATGGCAAGATTTCATTTCTTTTGATGGCTGCATAGTATTCCATTGTGTATATATACCACTTCTTCTTGATCCATTCATCTGTTGATGGACATCTAGGTTCTTTCCATAGTTTGGCTATTGTGGACATTGCTGCTATAAACATTCGGGTGCATGTGCCCCTTTGGATCACTACATTTGTTTCTTTAGGGTAAATACCCAATAGTGCAATTGCTGGGTCATAGGGCAGTTCTATTTTCAACATTCTGAGGAACCTCCATGCTGTTTTCCAGAGTGGCTGCACCAGCTTGCATTCCCACCAACAGTGTAGGAGGGTTCCCCTTTCTCCACATCCTCGCCAGCATCTGTCATTTCCTGACTTGTTGATTTTAGCCATTCTGACTGGTGTGAGGTGATATCTCATTGTGGTTTTGATTTGTATTTCCCTGATGCCGAGTGATATGGAGCACTTTTTCATGTGTCTGTTGGCCATCTGGATGTCTTCTTTGCAGAAATGTCTGTTCATGTCCTCTGCCCATTTCTTGATTGGATTATTTGTTTTTTGGGTGTTGAGTTTGCTAAGTTCTTTATAGATTCTGGACACTAGTCCTTTATCTGATACGTCGTTTGCAAATATCTTCTCCCATTCTGTCAGTTGTCTTTTGATTTTAACTGTTCCCTCTGCTGTGCAAAAGCTTTTGATCTTGATGAAATCCCAATAGTTCATTTTTGCCCTTGCTTCCCTTGCCTTTTGCGTTGTTCCTAGGAAGATGTTGCTGCGGCAGAGATCGAAGAGGTTGCTGCCCGTGTTCTCCTCAAGGATTTTGATGGATTCCTTTCGCACATTGAGGTCCTTCATCCATTTTGAGTCTATTTTTGTGTGTGGTGTAAGGAAATGGTCGAATTTCATTTTTCTGCATGTGGCTGTCCAATTTTCCCAGCACCATTTATTGAAGAGGCTGTCTTTTTTCCATTGGACATTCTTTCCTGCTTTGTCGAAGATGAGTTGACCATAGATTTGAGGGTCTATTTCTGGGCTCTCTATTCTGTTCCATTGATCTATGTGTCTGTTTTTGTGCCAATACCATGCTGTCTTGATGATGACAGCTTTGTAATAGAGCTTGAAGTCCGGAATTGTGATGCCACCAACGTTGGCTTTCTTTTTCAATATCCCTTTGGCTATTCGAGGTCTTTTCTGGTTCCATATAAATTTTAGAATTATTTGTTCCATTTCTTTGAAAAAGATGGATGGTACTTTGATAGGAATTGCATTAAATGTGTAGATTGCTTTAGGTAGCATAGACATTTTCACAATATTTATTCTTCCAATCCAGGAGCATGGAACATTTTTCCATTTCTTTGTGTCTTCCTCAATTTCTTTCATGAGTACTTTATAGTTTTCTGAGTATAGATTCTGTGCCTCTTTGGTTAGGTTTATTCCTAGGTATCTTATGGTTTGGGGTGCAATTGTAAATGGGATGGACTCCTTAATTTCCGTTTCTTCTGTCTTGCTGTTGGTGTAGAGAAATGCAACTGATTTCTGTGCATTGATTTTATATCCTGACACTTTACTGAATTCCTGTATAAGTTCTAGCAGTTTTGGAGTGGAGTCTATTGGGTTTTCCACGTATAGTATCATATCATCTGCGAAGAGTGATAATTTGACTTCTTCTTTGCCGATTTGGATGCCTTTAATTTCCTTTTGTTGTCTGATTGCTGAGGCTAGGACCTCTAGTACTATGTTGAATAGCAGTGGTGATAATGGACATCCCTGCCGTGTTCCTGACCTTAGCAGAAAAGCTCTCAGTTTTTCTCCATTGAGAATGATGTTTGCGGTAGATTTTTCATAGATGGCTTTGATGATATTGAGGTATGTGCCCTCTATCCCTACACTTTGAAGAGTTTTGATCAGGAAGGGATGCTGTACTTTGTCAAATGCTTTTTCAGCATCTATTGAGAGTATCATATGGTTCTTGTTCTTTCTTTTATTGATGTGTTGTATCACATTGACTGATTTGTGGATGTTGAACCAAGCTTGCAGCCCTGGAATAAATCCCACTTGGTCGTGGTGAATAATCTTTTTAATGTACTGTTGAATCCTATTGGCTAGTATTTTGTTGAGTATTTTCGCATCTGTGTTCATCAAGGATATCGGTCTATAGCTCTCTTTTTTGGTGGGATCCTTGTCTGGTTTTGGGATCAAGGTGATGCTGGCCTCATAAAATGAGTTTGGAAGTTTTCCTTCCATTTCTATTTTTTGGAACAGTTTCAGGAGAATAGGAATTAGTTCTTCTTTAAATGTTTGGTAGAATTCCCCCGGGAAGCCATCTGGCCCTGGGCTTTTGTTTGTTTGGAGATTTTTAATGACTGTTTCAATCTCCTTACTGGTTATGGGTCTGTTCAGGCTTTCTATTTCTTCCTGGTTCAGTTGTGGTAGTTTATATGTTTCTAGGAATGCATCCATTTCTTCCAGATTGTCAAATTTATTGCCGTAGAGTTGCTCATAGTATGTTCTTATAATAGTTTGTATTTCTTTGGTGTTAGTTGTGATCTCTCCTCTTTCATTCATGATTTTATTTATTTGGGTCCTTTCTCTTTTCTTTTTGATAAGTCGGGCCAGGGGTTTATCAATTTTATTAATTCTTTCAAAGAACCAACTCCTACTTTCGTTGATTTGTTCTATTGTTTTTTTGGTTTCTATTTCATTGATTTCTGCTCTGATCTTTATGATTTCTCTTCTCCTGCTGGGCTTAGGGTTTTTTTCTTGTTCTTTCTCCAGCTCCTTTAGGTGTAGGGTTAGGTTGTGTACCTGAGACCTTTCTTGTTTCTTGAGAAAGGCTTGTACCGCTATATATTTTCCTCTCAGGACTGCCTTTATTGTGTCCCACAGATTTTGAACCGTTGTATTTTCATTATCATTTGTTTCCATGATTTTTTTCAATTCTTCTTTAATTTCCTGGTTGACCCATTCATTCTTTAGAAGGATACTGTTTAGTCTCCATGTATTTGGGTTCTTTCCAAACTTCCTTTTGTGGTTGAGTTCTAGCTTTAGAGCATTGTGGTCTGAAAATATGCAGGGAATGATCCCAATCTTTTGATACCGGTTGAGTCCTGATTTAGGACCGAGGATGTGATCTATTCTGGAGAATGTTCCATGTGCACTAGAGAAGAATGTGTATTCTGTTCCTTTGGGATGAAATGTTCTGAATATATCTGTGATGTCCATCTGGTCCAGTGTGTCGTTTAAGGCCTTTATTTCCTTGCTGATCTTTTGCTTGGATGATCTGTCCATTTCAGTGAGGGGAGTGTTAAAGTCCCTTACTATTATTGTATTGTTGTTGATGTGTTTCTTTGATTTTGTTATTAATTGGTTTATATAGTTGGCTGCTCCCATGTTGGGGGCATAGATATTTAAAATTGTTAAATCTTCTTGTTGGACAGTCCCTTTGAGTATGATATAGTGTCCTTCCTCATCTCTTATTATAGTCTTTGGCTTAAAATCTAATTGATCTGATATAAGGATTGCCACTCCTGCTTTCTTCTGATGTCCATTAGCATGGTAAATTCTTTTCCACCCCCTCACTTTAAATCTGGAGGTGTCTTCGGGCTTAAAATGAGTTTCTTGGAGGCAACATATAGATGGGTTTTGTTTTTTTATCCATTCTGATACCCTGTGTCTTTTGACAGGGGCATTTAGCCCATTCACATTCAGGGTAACTATTGAGAGATATGAATTTAGTGCCATTGTATTGCCTGTAAAGTGACTGTTACTGTATATGGTCTCTGTTCCTTTCTGATCTACCACTTGTAGGCTCTCTCTTTGCTTAGAGGACCCCTTTCAATATTTCCTGTAGAGCTGGTTTGGTATTTGCAAATTCTTTCAGTTGTTGTTTGTCCTGGAAGCTTTTAATCTCTCCTTCTATTTTCAATGATAGCCTAGCTGGATATAGTATTCTGGGCTGCATGTTTTTCTCGTTTAGTGCTCTAAAAATATCATGCCAGCTCTTTCTGGCCTGCCAGGTCTCTGTGGATAAGTCAGATGCCAATCTAATATTTTTATCATTGTATGTTACAGACTTCTTTTCCCGAGCTGCTTTCAGGATTTTCTCTTTGTCACTGAGACTTGTAAATTTTACTATTAGGTGACGGGGTGTGGGCCTATTCTTATTGATTTTGAGGGGCGTTCTCTGAACCTCCTGAATTTTGATGCTCATTCCCTTTGCCATATTGGGGAAATTCTCCCCAATAATTCTCTCCAGTATACCTTCTGCTCCCCTCTCTCTTTCTTCTTCTTCTGGAATTCCAATTATTCTAATGTTGTTTCGTCTTATGGTGTCACTTATCTCTCGAATTCTCCCCTCGTGGTCCAGTAGCTGTTTGTCCCTCTTTTGCTCAGCTTCTTTATTCTCTGTCATTTGGTCTTCTATATCACTAATTCTTTCTTCTGCCTCATTTATCCTAGCAGAGCCTCCATTTTTGATTGCACCTCATTAATAGCTTTTTTTATTTCAACTTGGTTAGATTTTAGTTCTTTTATTTCTCCAGAAAGGGCTTTTATATCTCTCGAGAGGGTTTCTCTAATATCTTCCATGCCTTTTTCGAGCCCGGCTAGAACCTTGAGAATTGTCATTCTGAACTCTAGATCTGACATATTACCGATGTCTGTATTGATTAGGTCCCTAGCCTTCGGTACTGCCTCTTGTTCTTTTTTTTGTGTTGAATTTTTACGTCTTGTCATTTTGGCCAGATAAGAGTAAATGAAGGGGCAAGTAAAATACTAAAAGGGTGGCAACAACCCCAGGAAAATATGCTTTAACCAAATTAGAAGAGATCCAAAATCGTGACTGGGGAGAAAGGGGATAAAAAGAGGTTCAAAAAGAAAGAAAGAAAAAAAAAGAAGAAAAAAAAGAAAAGAAAAAAATTTTTTTTAAAAAAGAAAATACCTGAGAAAAATGTAAAAAAGAAAAAATATATATATTAGATAAACTAGTAAAAAATCGTTAAAAAAGAAAAACGTAACAGTTAAAAAAAATAAGATTTTATCCGAAGGCGAGAAGAAAAAAAAAAAAAAAAGAAAAAGAAAAAATTAAATTAACTGCAAGACTAAAAAAAAATCACAGGAAAAAAGCCATGAGTTCCCTGCTTGGCTTTCTCCTCCTCTGGAATTCTGCTGCTCTCCTTGGTATTGAAACCGCACTCCTTGGTAGGTGAACTTGGTCTCGGCTGGATTTCTTGTTCATCTTCTGGGGGAGGGGCCTGTTGTAGTGATTCTCAAGTGTCTTTGCCCCAGGCGGAATTACACCTCCCTTACCCGGGGCCGGGGTGAGTAATCCGCTGGGGTTTGCTTTCAGGAGCTTTTGTTCCCTGAGCGCTTTCCGTAGAGTTCCGGAGGACGGGAATACAAATGGCGGCCTCCTGGTCTCCGGCCCGGAGGAGCCGAGAGCCCAGGGCCCCACTCCTCAGTGCGCCCTCAGAGAACAGTGCCCAGTTACTCCCGTCTGCCTGACCTCCGGCCGTGCTCCGAGATCACCGAGCCTGCGACCGGTTCAAGGTAACACCGAGCTGTGAGCTTACTGTCGGCTCTGTCTCTGCAGCCGGCTTTCCCGTTCCAATACCCGCAAGCTCTGCGACACTCAGACACCCCCGATCCTTCTGTGACCCTGCGGGACCTGAGGCCACGATGACCCCGCGTGGGCTTCGCCCCGGTTTAGCCTCTGGAGCGATGTCCCTCAGCGGAACAGACTTTTAAAAGTCCTGATTTTGTGCGCGGTTGCTCCGCTGCTTGCCGGGAGCCGGCCCCTCCCCCCGGGGTCTATCTTCCCGTCGCTTTGGATTCACTTCTTTCAGAAAGTGGTTGTTTTTCTGTTTCCAGAATTGCTGTTCTTCTTCTCTTCGGTCTGCCGATGGATTTTCAGGTGTTTGCAATCTTTAGATAAGCTATCTAGCTGATCTCCGGCTAGCTGAAGCAGTCTCAGCTTGCTACTTCTCCGCCATCTTCAATTTCCTGCAGTTTCTAATATAAATAAGAACTTTACTTCCAACACATTATTAGGATTTTCCTCACATTATTATTTTTCTGTTTCAAAAATCTTTATGAATCACTTAGGCAATGCATCCCCATACTATCTCATTATCTAACAGTTTGTTACATTTTATTGTATTATCAATTGTAAGACTCACCATGATTTTAAGTACTCTAGAAAAGAATAAAACACTACTCATAAAATTACAACACAATGCTCCCATTCACTAGATTTGTTTTAATTTTATAAACACTAAAAGAACATTTTTATAACTGTATATAAAGATATTACCAACTATCACTCTGTTATATATAACAATTTTTGCAATATAGTTTCAGGTATAACTATAAATTCTTCATTTTCTAAGTCAATTGCTGTGAATACTTTTAACTCCAAGTCATAGATTATTTAAATCTTCCACACAATGTCATCATCCCATGTGGGACTATGAGCACTATCACTGCAGACATCTCAAAGAGGAATCCATTCTTGTATTTGGTGGGATGGCAGTTTCCTTTCAGAGCAAAAGTCTGCTGTGCTTCATATTTTTGTAGTTAGGTGTTTGGAAAGGGTTCAACCCATCTCTGATTCTACTTCAGCTGAGGGTGTTCAGGAACCTTCATGAACAATCATTGCACCCTTCTCCTGGGGAGTATATGAATCTCGGCCAGATTTGAGCCAAGGTCCACTTTATTCTGATGCTCAACACAGGATTGTCAGCCATGGGATCACAAGCTCTCATGTGTCAGAGGAAAATAATATGCACCATCTTTCTTCTTCAGGTTTCCAGCAGAATTAGAGATTTCACTTGTGTGTCGGACTCAGACTCTAATTGCCTTTGGAGAGATAACCCAGGATTTGGAAGTGAAAATAAACCAGGTGTAACAAAGTTGTTATCTTCTTGGAATTTTTTTTTTAAATATTTGCATTTTTTATTTTATTTAGTTTATATCTTCTTTAGTTTATTTACGTGCCTTCTTTTTGTCGGTATTGATTCCTTATTCTCTGGCATTTTTTTCTTCATGTACTTAACAGTATTTTTACATTTTTATGCAATATAAATATATAATAATCAAACCCCTTACATTCATTAAATTTCCAGTATGTCCCATAAATACTATAGAGATTCCCTGGACATTTGTCATCAATGAGCTACTTTTTATCCTGATTTTGATAAACCAATCACTTTATTGAAAAGAGCAAGCAGAATTCCAGATTGAACTCACCCAAACTCCACCACTTCCATTGCTGTCTCTGTTCTTGACAACGTGAATTTAAAAATCCTTTAGAATAAACCTTCTGAAATGATACTTCACATTTTTATGTTTCTTTACCATCTACAAATCACAGTAATAAAACACAAGCTACTTTCCATCTCTTCTTTCATTCTTTCCCCAATCAAAAACTTCAAACATTCATCCACGCTTGTCTAGCACACAATTGATATCCAGTTTAGAAAAACACTTTTATTTTTGCAAATAATAGAAGTTCTTTGAGCCTATTTGGCAAGGTAACAATTGAGTCTCTTTTCTAAACTACACCGGCTACATGACCAACTTCTTTGAAATAAACCTCTTAGTTTCAACTCACTGATATTTTCCTCACAGTGTACACATTTCTACATAATTTGCTTCTCTCATTTCCAACTGTGCTATTGTGCTCAAATTTACAAATGTCAAAGTAGTTTGACAGATTGATTGAATGATTTATAAACTGACATTGGTTTTCAGGGCATTTTTTTCCTTTTGATTTCCTGTTTTCTTCATTTATCAAGAAGATATTTTTCAATCATTTCATAGAGAGATTTTTAGATTTTCTTCTTTTTTTTAACTTTGTGACTTTAAGCTATAAAGACTTTGTTATTTTAAATTTATTTTTCTGTGAAGAGAATTTTCTGTGAAGAAAATCCTCCCTGCTTTTCCTTTTACCATATGCTTGATAATCTCATTTCCGTCTGTTCCATTATAATTGAAGTAAATTCAAAACCTCTCCCCAAAGTAAGAATATCTACTCTCTACTCATCATAAGGGAAGATCTTGGAATAAAAAGTTGAATAAGTTATTCCTTATGTCCCTAGAGTAATCTCATTCATAAAGAAAAGAGATACGTAAAACATTATAAAACCAAGTGATGTCCTGTAACCGGTACATTTACCGAAATTAGGGAGAAGACTATGATAAAAACTGCCTGGAGTGGATGGGGGAACCATCATGAGGAAGGAGTTAAGAATAGGTAACATAGAGCCTGACTTAGATACAGACTAAAAATAAAAAATGGAACCACCTTCAAATGTATAGCTGTTTTAAAGGCCTAATGGCCCTTGAAGCCCAGAACTAAAAAGAGGAGGGAAAATAATAAACAAAAAACAGAATTCTCATTCATGAGGTATTTTCATTCCCTAGCCTCTGAGGAAAGAAACATTAGAGTGATAAAAACATACTAAGTGTTTTCCTTTGAAGAGGTGGAAGACTATTTACTTTGCCCCATTTATGTTACCATTTTTCAAAATATTTTCCAAACATTTTGCAGAATGGTTTTCAGAACATATTTATGAACTCAAGGAGGAAACTGTTCTCAACACTTCATGAACTTGTCTTAATTTTACCTCAATAACTATTAAGTTGATCTATTTATTTACTAAACATTGTTTTAAATAAAATATATCTATTTTAAGGATTCATATTCAAAGGATGAAAAAAATTATCCACTTACAACTAGCCAAAATATTTTGAAAATTCAGAAGAAAATCTCCAAAGTGGAGCTTTAAAAAATGGGAAGGATTATCTGGTTTAAAATCATGTCAGATTGGCAGGATCTTTCACACGTTTGGAAAGATTTGTTCAGTTTCCTGATATATACCTCATAACCTGGCATCTCTCTTTATTGTTAGAGAGTTCGTTTGCCATCACAATAGGAACAGAGTTTGATTCGAGAACTATTGAAAGTGAAGTTTTCCCAAAACATCTATGGTGTTTAAATTCTAGTAGATCTGCAAATCACTAGTAGATTTTTTTAATGTCAATTTCTTAAATTTTCTGTGTACTCTTTGACTTGAGGTCATTTACATATTGTTAAAGGTATGCTAGCAATCTGTTTTTATATATTGAATAACAACACTTTTGAGTGCTTTAAATGATAAAAACACCATAGAAGTCAAGTCTTTGTATCTCATTGACATGGATTGCTTAGGGTCCCTATATAGGTAAGCCGTCAGCCTTGTCATAGTTTACTACTTTAAGTTGTCTGATTGAGGTCACAGCATGTACTAAATTGTACTGTTTCCAAAAACATATATTTTATTAATGATTCAGCTTACTTACAACCACTCAACTTAAATTTCTTTCATATTCCCAAGAAAATTAATATAGTTACTGAAGATGAAGTATCCTCTATATATGTATCATCTTTTGAGTAACTAGTAAAAAAGTACTGCTATTGTTATCTGCAGTTTGACCAGCTTGGTTCCTATATCTGCAGTAACTCTGAGCTGTATGGTGATGGCAGGATGTTAAAAAAAAAAAAAAGAAAAAAAAAAAAAGAAGTGAAGAGAATCCATCTTAATATCTCTGCATTTTTATATCCTCAACAAGCTACCTGTCACCCATCCTCATGTCTGCCTTTAATCAGAAGCAGCTCTACTTTTCCCTCTTCTGGTTCCTGCCTTGACTAGCATTTCCTATGCATGAAACATACATGAAAACCTAAAATGAAGCTCTTTATGTAAAGAGTTTGATAATTTTATCTAGACCATATGGGAGAAGAAAAGTTGAAAGAAAGACATACTGACCCATTTACACACAGACTCACACAAAGGCTCACACTCACACATCCAATAGGCTTTACATTTCCCAATTTAGCTAACTTTGCTCTTCAATGTCCTATGAAAGTATAAGACCTTTGTGGCCAAATTACCGAGGATTCCCATATGGTCTATATATGAGATCTGGTTCACACAAGACCACTCCATCTGGCCCTGAATTACTTGTCTTTATTTACTCTAAAGGAGAATTTAAATTCTTCCCTATTTTGGACTATATCCTTAAATCTTCTTCAATTAATTTGATGTCCAACAATATTAGTATTAATCACTCCTTTCACTTTCCTAACCACACATTCTCCAGGGTGAATGGACAGAGGGTGGGGCATAAGAAATGACAGGGGTTGTCCTTCCCTATGTCATTTGGTCTGTATTTTTTTTTTTTTAAATACTAATATGCTCTATGCTCTTTACTGATGTAATATAACAATAATGAGGGAAACCATTTTGCAGCATAGTTTTATTATGGTTTTATTTTTTAATTCTACTCTTCCCCATATGGGAAAATGAAATTACGAGGAACTGATCAGGTTTCCAGCTGGAATTTGTTTTGCTTTGATTGTTGTTTTTGTTTTATGTTTCAACAATAACCTCAATAATTACACCTAAGTGTGCTCTCTGATACTACAGTTCAGTTTTTCCTCTTATCTGCACTTGATGTCTGCAAGCTCTGAAAACTGTTTTATTAGTGTTTTACACTCTTTCTCTTCAGGCCACATCATGAACTGGAATGTGACTGTTCACATTAAGGACCTTTGCTTAATTCTACCACAACAGGAATTGTGTTTCTTTTTAAGCCATATCTGAAGTTATTAATACACTGTTTAAGTAACATTGACATCATGATCAGGTGGTTTGCCCTTCCCGTATTTTCTTTATTCAATTTATTGAAACTAAAACAAAACAAAACAAAAACATTTCACCCATTTCTTCCACCCCCTATGGCCAACCTCAGGCAACCACCAATATGCTCTCCATTTTTATGAGCTTGGAATTTTTTTTTTCTTATTTTTGTCTGAGATTCCACATATAAGAGAGATCATATGCTATTTGTCTTTCTCTGATTTACACCTCTTAGCCTAATTCCCTCAAGATACACCCAGGTTGTAATAAATGATAAGATTTCATTCTTTATTATGCCAAATAACATTCTATTGTGTTTTCTTTATCCACTCACCCATCAATGGACACTTGCGTGGTTTCCATATCTTGGCTATTATAAATAATACTGAAATGAACATAGGGATGCACATATTATTTCAAATTAGTGTTTTTGCTTTCCATCAGATAAATATCCAGTAATGTAATTGCTGTATCATATGGTAATTCCATTTAAAATTTTTAAGGATATTCCATACTGTTTTCTATAATGGCTGCACCAATTTATACTCCCACCAAAATGCAAAAGGGTTCCTTTTTCTTCACATCCTTGCTGGCATGTTTTTATCTTTGATAGTAGTCATTCTAAGCGAGATGATACCTCATTTTGGTTTTGTTTTGCATTACCCTGATGATTAGTTATGTTCAGTTCCTTTTCTCATACCATTGGTGATTTGTATGTCTTCTTTGGAAGAATGTGTATTTAGATCATCTGCCCATTTTTTAATCAGATTGTTTTATTTACTACTGAGTTGTATGACTTCTTTGTATATTTTGGCTATATACTAGCTTTCATCAGATAAATGATTTGAAATTATTTTCTCCCATTCAGTAAGTTGCCTTTTCACTTTGTTGATGGTTTCCTTTGCTGTATAGAAGCTTGTCAGATTGATGTAATATTGTGTGTTTATTTTTGCTTTTGGTGTCAGATCATTGCCAAGACCAATCAAGGAGACTATCACCTACCACCTATGCTTTCTTTTGGGAGTTTTATGGTTAAGGTCTTAGGTTCAAGTCTTTAATCCGTTTTGAGTTCATTTTTATGTGTGATGTTAGATAGAGGACCAGAGTTTTTTGTTTTGTTTTGTTTTGTCTGTGATTGTCCAGTTTTCCCAGTACCATTTATTGAAAAGACTGCTCTTTCTCCATTGTTTATTTTTTACTCTTTTGTCATGAAGTAATTGATTATATATGTTTAGATTTATTGCTGTACTGTCTATTCTGTTACTTTGATCTGTGTCTGTTTTTATGCCAGTACCATACTGTTTTCATTACTATAGCTTTATAATATAGTTTGAAATCAGGGAGCGTGATGTTTCTGGCTTTGTTCTTTTTCAAGATTGCTTTGGCTATTAGGGGTCTTTTGTGGTTCCATATATATTTTAAAATTGTTCTATTTCTTTGAAAAATGCCATTGGAATTTTGATAGGGATTCAGTTGAATCTTTATATTGTTTTGGGTAGTACAGACATTTTAACAATATTAATTTTTCCAGTCCATGAACGGAGTATATTTTTATTTATTTCTGTCTTCAATTTCTTTTACTAATGTATTTTTTGTTTTGCTTTGTTTTTAGTTTTCAATATACAGATCTCTTCCCTCCTTGGTTAAATTTATTATTAGGTATTTTACTTTTTGATGCAATTGTAAATGGGATTGTTTTCCTGATTTCTTTTCCTGATATTTCACTATTACTGTAAAGAAATGCAACATATTTTTATGTATTGATTCCGTATCCGGCAACTTTACTGAATTCTTTTTTTAGTTCTACTAGTTTTTGGACAGAGTCTTTACAGGTTTCTATATAATATTATGTCACCACAAATGATAGTTTCAATTCTTTCTTTCCAATTTAGAAAACTTGTATTTCATTTTCTTGTTTAGCTGTTCTGTTTAGACTTCCAATATCATGTTAATAAAAGTGGTAAAAGTGGACATCATTGTTTTGTTCCTGATCTTAAAGCTTCATGCCTTTCACCATGGAGTATGATATTAGCTGTGGGCTTGTCATATATGCCTCTGTTACGTTAAGTTTCCACTATACCTGCTTTGTTGAGAGTTTCGATAATAAATGGATGTTGAATTTTCTCAAAAAAATTTTTTCTGCATCTGTTGAAATGACCATATGATCTTATTTTAAAAATGTGGTATATCATATTAATTTGCAGGTATTCAGTCCCTGGAAAAAACACACTTGATCATGGTATGTGATCATTTTGAAGTATTGTTGAATTTGGTTTGCTGATATTTTGCTGAGGATTTTTGCATTTATATTCATCAGGAGTATTGTCCTGTAATGTTTTTGTGTGTGTAGTATCCTTGTCTGATTTGTATCAGGGTAATGCAGGACTTATAAAATGTGTTTTGAAGAGTTTCCCTATCTTACCCCTTATTTTAGAGGAGTTTGAGAAGGAGTCATATTAATTCTTCTTGGAACGTTTGATAAAATTCACTCATGAAGTCATCTGGCTTTTGACTTCTTCTTCTTCTTCTTTTTTTTTTTTTTTTGATGGAAAATTTTTGATGACTGATTCAAGTCTCTTTGCTAGTAATCAGTCTGTTCAGATTTCATCATGATTTAGTCTTTTTTTTTTTTTTAAGAGATAGCTTGAATGTTTCTAGGAATTTATCCATTTCTTCTGGTTGTCTAATTCATTTGCATATACTATTCATAGTAGTCTCTTAGGATTCTTTGTATTTCTGTGGTATCACTTGTAACATCTCCTCTTCCATTTGTGATGCCATCCAGTCTCTCTTTTCTTGGTGAGTCCAGCTAAAAATTTGTCAGTTTTGTTTGTGTTTCAAAGAGCCAGCAAGGATGTGTGTGGCTGGCACAGTTGGTTAAGCATCCAGCTCTTGATTTTGGCTCAACCTGGGAGCAAGTCCTGTGTTGGGCTGTTGGGCTCTGTGCTCTGCATAGCGGCTTGGGATTCTCTCTCCCTCTCCCTCTGCCCCCACCCCCAAATATTTAAAAAAAAAAGGAACAGTTCTTAGTTTCATTTATCTTTTCTCTTATCTTTTTAATCTCTATTTCATGTATTTCTGCATGCATATATATATATGTATATATATATATATTTAAAATGTGGTATATCATATTAATTTGCAGGTATTCAGTCCCTGGAAAAATCACACTTGATCATGGTGTGTGATCATTTTGAAGTATTGTTGAATTTGGTTTACCGATATTTTGCTGAGGATTTTTGCATTTATATTCATCAGGAGTATTGTCCTGTAATGTTTTTGTGTGTGTAGTATCCTTGTCTGATTTGTATCAGGGTAATGCAGGACTTATAAAATGTGTTTTGAAGAGTTTCCCTGTCTTACCCCTTATTTTAGAGGAGTTTGAGAAGGAGTCATATTAATTCTTCTTGGAACGTTTGATAAAATTCACTCATGAAGTCATCTGGCTTTTGACTTCTTCTTCTTCTTCTTTTTTTTTTTTTTTTTTGATGGAAAATTTTTGATGACTGATTCAAGTCTCCTTGCTAGTAATCAGTCTGTTCAGATTTCATCATGATTTAGTCTTTTTTTTTTTTTTTTAAGAGATAGCTTGAATGTTTCTAGGAATTTATCCATTTCTTCTGGTTGTCTAATTCATTTGCATATACTATTCATAGTAGTCTCTTAGGATTCTTTGTATTTCTGTGGTATCACTTGTAACATCTCCTCTTCCATTTGTGATGCCATCCAGTCTCTCTTTTCTTGGTGAGTCCAGCTAAAAATTTGTCAGTTTTGTTTGTGTTTCAAAGAGCCAGCAAGGATGTGTGTGGCTGGCACAGTTGGTTAAGCATCCAGCTCTTGATTTTGGCTCAACCTGGGAGCAAGTCCTGTGTTGGGCTGTTGGGCTCTGTGCTCTGCATAGCGGCTTGGGATTCTCTCTCCCTCTCCCTCTGCCCCCACCCCCAAATATTTAAAAAAAAAGGAACAGTTCTTAGTTTCATTTATCTTTTCTCTTATCTTTTTAATCTCTATTTCATGTATTTCTGCATGCATATATATATGTATATATATATATATATATATTTAAAATGTGGTATATCATATTAATTTGCAGGTATTCAGTCCCTGGAAAAATCACACTTGATCATGGTGTGTGATCATTTTGAAGTATTGTTGAATTTGGTTTGCTGATATTTTGCTGAGGATTTTTGCATTTATATTCATCAGGAATATATATATATATATATATATATATATATATATATATATATATATTTCAATTTCTACAAAGTTCAAGCTTCATTTGCTCCTGTTTTTCTAGCTCCTTGAGGTATAAAGTTAGGTTGTTTGAGACTTTTGTTGTTTCTTGAGATAGGCATTTATCACTATAAACATTTTAGAACAGTTTTTGCTGTATTCTGTTAATTTTGGTATGTTATATTTCTGTTTTTGCTTGTCTCAAGGTAATTTTTGTTTCTCTTTTGATTTCTACTTTGACCCATTGGTTATTCAGTAGCGTTGTTTAATCTCCACATATTTGTGAATTGTACGGTTTTCTTCTTATAATTAATTCCTAGTTTTATATCATTGTACTTAGAAAAAGATGCTTGATATAATTTCAATCCTCCTAAATTTATTACAGATTGTTTTGTGGCCTAATATGTGATCTGTCTTGGAGAATGTTTCATGAACACTTGAGAAGAATATGTATTATTTGTTTTTGGATGGAATGTTCTATAAATATCTGTTAAGTTCATATGGTCTAACATATCATTTAAGGCTGATGTTTTCTTACTGAATTTCTGTCTGGATGATCTGTTCATTGATGTAAGTAGTTACTAAAGTCCCCTATTATTATATTGGTGTCCATTTCTTTATTAGGTCTTTTAATATTTGCTTTATTTGGGTACTCATATGTTTATATAACAAATGTTATATCCTCTTGTTGGATTAACCCTTTATCATCATGTAATACCCATGTTAGTCTTTTATTGCAGTTTTCTTTTAAAGCTTGTTTTGTCTAATATAGATATAGCCATTTCAGCTTTCATTTGGTTTCCATCTTTATGAAATATCTTTTTCCATCCCTTCATTTTCAGTCTGTGTATATCCTTGCATCTAAAGTGTGTGGTTTAAAGGCAGCACATAAATGAGTCTTGTTTTTTTATCCATTCAGCCACTCTGTCTTTTCATCAGAGAATTTAGCCCAAATACATTTAAAGTAATTTTAGCCCAATTTAGCCCAAATACATTTAAAGTAATTTTAGCCCAATTTAGCCCAAATACATTTAAAGTAATTAATGATAGGTATGTTCTTATTGACATTTTGCTGATTGTTTGCTAACTGCTTTTGTAGTTCCTCTATGTTTCTTTCTTCTTTTCTTATTCTCTTCCTTTGCAGTTTGATGACTTCCTTTAGTGGTATGCTTATATTCCTTTCTGTTTATCTTTTATGTATTTACTATAGGTTTTGCTTTATGGTTGCCATGAGACTTATATATATAACAGTTTGTAACATTTTTAAGTTTATTCTATTTTAAGTTGATACTAGCTGTGTGTCATCTGTCTACTACCTTTACTATATATTTACTTTTCTAGTGAGATTTCTTTTATGTGTTCTTGTTCCTAATTAGCATCCTTTCTTTTCAGCTTAAGGAAGTCCCCTTAATATTCCTTGTAAGACCAGTTTAGTGGCAATAAACTCCTTTAGATTTTGCTTATCTGGAAAACTCTTTATATCTCTTTTAATTCTGAATGATAACTTTGCCAGGTAAAGTATTCTTGGTCAGAATTTTTTCTTTCAGCCCTGACTATATTTTGCCTTTCCCTTCTAGCTACAGATTTTGTTCTGAAAAACTACATAACAAGTTGTTCTTATCTTGCTACTTTTAATATTTTCTTATTAACTTTAACTTTTGATACTTTAATAATAATGTATCTTGATTTGGGTCTCTTTGGTTTCATCTTTTTTGGATGCTTCTTTGATTTCTGGTTGTAGATGTCTGTTTCCTTCCCCAAGTTAGGGAAGTCTTCTACCGTTATTTCTTCAAATAAGATTCCTGCCCCTGTCTCTCTGTCTTGATGTAGTCTTAAAAATCCCTTAAGGTACCTTCCTTCCTCTCTTTTCTTTTCTTTTCTTTTCCTTTTTCTTTCTTTCTTACTTTCTCTTTTTGCTTTTCTGATTGGATGAGTTCCACTGTCTTGTCTTTGAGTTGATGGATACTTTTTTCTTCTTTATCTAGTCACTTACTGAATCCTTCTAGTGCATTTTTTCAGTTCACTTATTGCATTCTTCAGCTCCGTGAGTTTTATTTGGCACTTTCTTACATTTATCATTTCTTATTGAAGTGTTCATTGTATACATCTGTTCTTCTCCCCAGCTTAGTGAGAGCCTTTATGACCATTACTTTGAATTTTTTATCAGGTAAGCTACTATTCTCTGTTTCATGAAGGGTCTTTTCCTGAGATTTTATCTTGGTTTGTTTTTTGTTTTTTGTTTTTTTCATTTGGAATAGATTCCTCTGTCTCTACATTTTGCTTGACTCTGTGTTGGTTTCTATATAACAGGTAAAACAACAACTTCCCCCAGTCTCGAAGGAGTGGCCTTGGTAGGAGATGACCTTTTCATTCAGCCCTGCCCCAGCTCTTGTCTCTTAAACCTTTGTGTTTGTTCAGCAGCCTTTTATATTTTCAGTAGTTCCCAGTATTTGAAGATGTGCCAACATCTGTCAGTGTCCCCAAAGAAAGGGTTTTTGGCATCTAGATTTAGGCTGACTAGACAGGTTCTCAGGCAACAACTTTAAAGAGTATGCAAATATATATACAGTCTTGAGGAACCACGTGCATAAACCCCATTGGGCACCACAGCCAGGTGATCTGGAGGTGTCCCCTGGGTGGTAATTAGAAAAATCATGGCTCTAAACAAGTGTATAAGCTCCTTTATCAGAAATACTGGCAAGGTGAAGCAAGGCAGAGGAAAAGAGCCAATGTGGTGGCCATTGCCTATATTTTTTTTAGAGCAATTCCATTCCCCTAAATATGTGCCAAACCTGAAGCCTGCCTCTAAGACCAAAGCTCCAGGACAAGCAAAGTGATCTTCATCACAGAAAAACTAAGGGAATCCTGTATTTGTGGATTACCCAAGGTAGTATCCTGCCAAGAACTGTCCCTATGATTGGTTCAGCCCTGTAGGGCCCAGTAACACAAGCCCCTCTGCAACCAGAGCCGAGCATTCAAGGATGTCCCCTAGTCATCAGATGCAAAATCCAGGCACCAGACAAATGCAGAGCTTCCCTCCAGAACATGACAGATGATGAGCACAAAGTTAGCACTCACCCTCTGAGGTCTCTAGAAAGTATTATGTACATTCAGCCCCTAGATGTGTGTTTAATGAGAAATCTTTTCCTCAGGCCACAGTCATGATGAATAGCTAGCTAATAGGTCTCCTTCAGAGAAAGACTGAGTTACGGGAACTACTGTTTATCCCTATGTTCTGAGGTGCTTTTCTCTTACTTTATTTTTGCATTGGTCAGTTATTCTTCATATTTTAGGAAGGTTGCTATATAAAACAGTCTTTACAAATATTATTTCTTTTGTCTAACTGAATATAGTTTGTATATGAAATGCTTCCCGTAGTCCAAAAGTATTTTTACACTTTCTATGATCATTTTTGAAGGCCTATGAATCCCTTTTGTCAGATTTCTTAAAGACCACCCTTTTTTAAAAATTTTTTTATTTTAGTTATAAAAAGTGACCTATGCTTTCCTTTTGTGTAAATATATGAAGTGCTTGAGATGGCCTCACTTATAGCCTATTGAAAACTGTTTGCAAATCTGTATTTTAGGGAAACTTATGTGTATTTCTCTGACTTTCTTTTTCTCATAGAGAGAAAAAGTCCCAAGTAATATTTGATTTTGTCAAATAAGTGTTAATTTTCATCAATATTTTTCTTAATAATTTCTTTCAATGTGGCCATTTGTATAATATACACATTGTTTTAAACCCATATTAATTTTAAAAAAGAGAGAAATCCTATACATTTTCTTATAAATATGTATATTAATTTCTGATGTAAAAGTAGATCATTCCTGATCAGTCTTCTTGAGATGAATAACAGCATTGCTTCTATTTCATACAAAAATGACACATAAAATGGGCAAGATTTTATAACCTACAAAGAAGTAATACATTTTTTTTTGTTATTTTAAAATTATTTTGAAAAGAAGAGTAAAAAGACATCAAACATTGAGATAATAATTTGGGATAAATTAGATACATCTATCTTATTATGTATTCAAGGAGTATATAATATGTATTATCTATCTTATTCAAGGAGTATATAATATGTATACATCTATCTTATTATGTATTCAAGGAGTATATAATATTCAAGGAGTATATAATGTGATTTTGAGTAAAATGTTATAGAATTCTTTTCTTCTGCATGCCAGTTAAATAAATTTGTAAATGACCAAAGAAGATCTTCATAAAATAGATTTGTACAAAAGAATAAAATAAGCTAAAAATATATATACCAGAAAATTATTTTTTTTGTATCTTAGGAGTGAAATGGAATGATTAGAGGAGAATTCAACTGTATTTTTATAGTGGTAGTTATTGGATAATCAGTTATTAATTAGGTAGTTTTTTGAAATTATAAATTGGTAAAAAGAGAAATAAACACATAAATAAAAACGGAAATAAATCAACTTCTAGAACTTGGAATATTTCTCATTGTTACTCTTGAATTTTTTTGTATTTTTTAAATATAAAAAAAAAAGCAAAATTAGCATAAATATATTTAAAGTCCCAATCCTTTTTTAAAAATACATATGGCTCAGGTCATGATCCCAGCGTCCTGGGATCGAGTCCCACATCGGGCTACTTGCTCAGCAGGGAGCCCGCTTCTCCCTCAGCCTCTGCCTGCCATTCTGTCTGCCTGTGCTTGCTCTCTCTCCCTCTCTCTCTGAAGAATAAATAAAATCTTTAAAAAAAAAAATACATACGTAATGGAAGTGATTAATCTATGTCTAAACAAAAACAAAATTAAAACTTATATTCATTTTAAATTAAAATGTGAAGATTCTATTGAAATTAGCATTAAACGTAACTGTGGGGGTATATAAAGTTTAAATTCAAAACTATAAACAATATAAACTGATATGAAGAGCTTCTACAGCATTTAAGGGGTGCCTGGGTGGCTCAGTGGGTTAAAGTCTCTGCCTTTGGCTCAGGTCATGATCTCAGGATCCTGGGATTGAATCCGCATCAGACTCTCTGCTCAGTAGGGAGCCTGTTTCCTCCTCTCTCTCTGCCCGCCTCTCCACCTACTTGTAATCTCTGTCTGTCTAATAAATAAATAAAATCTTTTAAAAAAAGCATTTAAGTCTGTACTACATGCAGGTAAGATAATGGTTGATTGCAAAGTAAGACAGAGAGGTTTATTTATTTTTTTTCAAAGAAAGGCAGATCCTTAAGATACCTTTTTAGAAACAAATTAATTTTAAAAATAAATAAATAAGAATCAAACTAAAAGGTGAATTAGTACAAGTGAGACAAGACTTAAGTGGATTCCTATGTATTACATGTAAAGAATATATATGCATGTGTTTGTGTTTTATAATTCTGAAGTTTAATCCTACTCTTTTTTATTTTTAATTAATTAATTTTTATTAACATATAATGTATTATTTGCCCCAGGGATACAGGTCTGTGAATCATTAAGGTTATACATTTCATAGCACTCACCATAGCATATACCCTCCCCAATGTCCATAACCCAGCCACCGTATTCCTACCCCCCACCCTCCAGCAACCCTTAGTTTGTTTCATGAGATTAAGAGTCTCTTATGGTTTGTCTCCCTCCTGATCCCATCTTGTTTCATTTTTTCCCTCTGTCCCCATAACCCCTGGAACTGCCTTTCAAATTCCTCATATCAGAGAGAGCTTATGATAATTGTCTCTCTGATTGATTTATTTCACTTAGCCTATAGTTCTATCCATGTCATTGCAAACGCCAAGCTTTTGTTTCTTTTGATGGCTGCATAGTATTCCATTGTATATATATATACCACTTCTTCCTTATCCATTCATCTGTTGATGGACATCTAGGTTCTTTCCATAGTTTGGCTATTGTGGACATTTTTGCTAAAAACATTTGGGTGCACATGCCCCTTTGGATCACTACATTTGTATTTTCAGGGTAAATACCCAGTAGTGTGATTGCTGGGTTGTAGGGTAGCTCTATTTTCAACTTGTTGAGGAAACTCCATATTGTTTTCCAGAGTGGCTACACCAGCTTACATTCCCACTAACAAGGTAGGAGGATTCCCCTTTCTTTGCATCCTTGCCAAGATCTGTAATTGTTAATTTTGGGCATTCTGACTGGTGTGAGGTGGTATCTCACTGTGGTTTTGATTTGTATTTCCCTGATGCTGAGCGATGTTGAGCACATTTTTATGTGTCTGTTGGCTATTTGGATGTCTTCTTTGCAGAAATGCCTGTTCATGTCTTCTGACCATTTCTTGATTAGATTATTTGTTCTTTGGGTGTTGAGTTTGACAAGTTCTTTATAGTTTTGGATACTAGCCCTTTATCTAATATGTCATTTGTGAATATCTTTTCCCACTCTATCAGTTGTCTTTTGGTTTTATTGACTGTTTCCTTTGCTGTGCAAAAGCTTTTTATCTTGATGAAGTAGTTTAATCCTACTCTTATAAATTATCAATTTCCTCCTTTCATGCTGCTCCAAAATATTACTGAATTTTTATTAAAAATATGTGAAATTGTGAATAAATACTGGTAAGTTAATTTTTGTAGATCATTCTGCCTTTATATTCACTGGTTTGATTGGGTTCAGTCCCATCATTGCATTTGTATTTGGGAAAGCTGAATTACTGATGCCATAATATATCTAAATCAATAAATATATGCCCACTGTTTGTTGAACCAGACAATAATGATGTCAGGGGGAAAAAATCAGTTAAATTATCAACTTCCTTTATAGTTAGAAGACCATGAGTGGCTTTCAACAGATGGTAATTTCAACTTCATATTTTTATCATGCTTGTGTCAAAAGGCTTTTAAGGCAGATCTTACAATGAATCATAAAAAGCTAAATAGTCCCAAGAGAAAAAGTGCTCGTGCATTACATGTTTCTAATTCATCAGTGAAACTAAAACTGAAAATTTGATTTATTTCTTTTAAATATCTTGGGAGACTGAAAAAATGGAGTACATAATATAGCATCTGGAATTTTTCACAGTTTCAAATATCATGATTCAGGGACATACCCGTGGACCACTGAAATAAAATTATGAAAATGTACACAAATGAAGCTTTTCTAAAAGGATTAAATGGATATTCCACATCTTTGCTATTTTTCAAGATGAGGCTAATGGCAGAGTCTTCTAAGAGATATAATTTGATTTAATTTAATTTTACATAGTATTGTTTTAATATTTGATAAATCTTTACAAAATTAGATATAAATTAAATCTTATATTTTGACAATAAAATGATTTTCTGACAATTGAAGAGGTTAATTATTCAACTTTGCAATCATCCACCTTGTCAAAATGAGGAATGATTTGTTTTCAGAGTCACAAGCAATACTAACTTTACCTTAGTGTATCTGTAGTGTAAATAAATATACACAAAAAACATTCAGGCACGTTTAAGGAGCCTATAGATATAGAAGCTTTAAAGAAAGCGTAATATGGAAAATACATAAATGTGTTTACCTTGATTTTCTTTCTAAACACAATCGTAGCTTCCACACTTGAAATTTTCCCCTTGAACACAGCCCCCAGAAGGATTTAAGTTCTGTTCTTGTGTTCTTCCTATGGAAGTGTGTCCCTTAAGGGAGTTCACAAGACTGGCATTTATATGACACCTTCCATTACTTTCCATTACTTTGTAATATATTGTCTGTCTAGTTTTGGTTTAATGAAACAATTGGGATAAATTATATAACTAAGTTTTATCAAGACAAGTATTAGCATTTACTTCCCTAAGAGAAGGGTGCATAACATGTGCATATTTTTTATATTCAAATATAATCTTCAATTATATTCAAATATAATCTTCAACCTTTCCCATTTTATATATGGGAAAACGGAAGTTGATTTCAGTGATTTCAGATTTCAGTCCCAATAAATTGAAAATAGTGTGCAAGTAAAAAGGATCCCTCTGGATGTTTGAAATGAGATACACTAATAATGAAAACAAAGGATGGAAACAACTACATAGTTAACAATTTTAGGTGTGATCTGGTAAGGTCTTATAAAGAAGAGGAATTTGAAACTTGTTTTAAATTTATTTAGTATGTGAATAGTATCCTAGTAATAGAAACTTCCTAGGAACTAATAGAAAAATGAGCATAGAGTTTTAGAAATCTGACTAGAGAAATATTGTGGTTGGCATGGACTTTGCTGTCGATAAGGAGGTATGGAGAAAATACTCTGAAGGATTAAAATGAACAGAAGATTACAAGAGTGTTTGAGAAAATAGAGATAACCTTGTCTAAAAATATTTTTCAGAACTCAATTTATGCTATTTGATAATTCTTATAGTATTAGTCCATAAATAAAATTTTGTGCCTAATTTGATAGTCAGTTCTAAAAATGGAAACTTCTCACAATACCTAATACATTTTTTTCTATAGCATAATTTATTTCATAGTAAAATGTTCATAGGAAATCATCTAGAGCTCTTACATTAGTAATTACTAGGCGGTAAGTTAAGAATTGAAAGAAAAGTGATTCATAATTTGAGACAAACATTTTTCCAAAAAAACCAAAAGTTTATTTAAATATATGGTTGTTATGCCATTGGAAAAAAAAATGGAATTGCTTTGCCTACTGAGTGAACCATTCAGCTTTCCCAATTCTCATTAGAATGAGAAAAATATATCCTGCCATACCAAATCGTAAGCTCTTAAATATCTTTATATACTTTCATAAGCAATAACTCCGCCTTTCCATAAAATGATTATACGTTCATGTGCAAGTATGATAAAAATTAGGGAATTTTTATCCCAAACAAGGTAAATGAATATGTGACACATTCAAAGTATATGCTAATAATGAGCTTGATTACTTCCTGAGGTAATTTGTACCTTCTTAAATTAAACATTATTAGAAAATTATCAGCTTTGTCATGCTGTAAGATTATTTCCTACTAATACATATTTTGTTCTAGGTGGATCATATGCATATTTTGAAAATATTATTTTACAAAATTAGCTTTTGTGGACTAATTTTTTACCTCAAAATATGCACTCATTTTTTGCACACTATGTGGAAAAATTCTAATTGCCAAGACCAAAGGTTAATCTGGTAACACAAGCTTCTCAGTAAGTCTTTTTAATCTTGTATTAGTACGGGAAAATAACATGGGAAACTAAAACGAATGAATAAATATATTACACTAATGGTACAAATAATTCCTCAGAACTTATTTTTATTTTATTTTATTTTTAAAGATTTTATTTATCTATTTATTTGAGAAACAGAGAGAGAGAGTGAGAAACAGCATGAGAGGTGAGAGGGTCAGAGAGAGAACCAGGCTTCTGGCCGATCCCGGGAGCCCAATGCAGAACTCAATACCAGGACTCTGGAATTATGACCAGAGCCAAAGGTAGTTACTTAATCAACTGAGTCACCCAGGTGCTCCAGGAGAACTTATTCTTAAAGTGTTTGTTTTTCTATTGTTTAGTTCTAAGGATACTTATTAGTACTTGTAAATTTAATGATATTTCAAAAGACTATTTAAATAAAAATATAATATATCATTTTCCTTGAGAATATCTAAAATCTTTCATAAGACCATTTTACTACTTTAAACCATACATTTTATGCAAAAAAATTCTTACTGCTATTAAATATAAGCTCTCTGTACAGTTTCATATTCGAATGTAAAGTATAGGCCATTAGTAATTTGTCAGAGTTTCATGATTGGGTGATAGGTATGTTGACAAGGAAAATGTATGACAATAGAGAGTCTTAAAGTGCTAACCCTTGAATTAGGGGATATTTTGTCCCTAGAATTGAACTGCTTTTCTAATGGATTGACTTCATGGATTCCCTAAGGTCTCAGGCTTCTTGTTTAAGGCCTTTCTCAATTCTTCAAAGTGGAGTAGACACTAGTGATGCAGCAGCCATATTTCCTCAGCCTCTTGATTTGGTGGAATTGTGTTCAGAAAACCCTGGCACCCTTTTCAATACCCAAAACTAAGTGAACGTAGGAGGGTCTCTTCGATCTGCTTTCTCAAAAGCTTAAGGCCATCTAGCTGCGTACTATTGTAACCCAGAAGTTCAGAGGAGATAACCAGTGGTAATGGGTGTGGATGGATCAATATCTCATTCTCCACTTGTTCTGACAGAAGAGTAATAAAGGTCCTCTAGTTGCCCATTCTGTTCAAGTTTTTGTCTCATTGTTTGGTTTCAAAGGACTCTATACTAAGAGCTATGCAGTTCTTGGTAACTATACTTGTGCTATTACAGCTTGATATATTGATAGTTTTATGAAAGAAGAAAAATATTTAAATACCATTGACTTACTCTATCTTAATATATTATTTTACATATATTGTATCGAGTTCTCATACACTAAAGTTTTTCTCTAAATTTACTTTTTTTTCCCCTGCAAGAACTATATCTTTACATTTTTCTCTTTCAAATATATTGTTATGGGTTCAAGCCAATACCAATAATGTGTCAAGATATTTTAAGGTATCTTTCTGCTAACAAATATATCAAATATATGATACATCTTCCTGCACCTCAGATGATCAAAGCACTGCAGTTGTGGATTTTACCAAGTGATTTCAGAACACATTAAATAAATAATGAAGAATAGAAAATGTTTTTCCTCTCTCAGGTACGGAAGTTTTAAATTTAATCTACCCACCATGCTTTTGATGTCTTTCTGGAATAATTTTTTGAAATCTGTATGTTTCCTTTTGTTTCAGAAATCAGGAATTATTAACACTATTACCTGATCTTTTATTTAAAATCAGGATCATGATACAAAATTTGAAATTTTAATACAGAGCTTTGTTAAAGTTACTTAAGTTCTGCTATAGGTATTTCATTTATTTCCTATCACAATCATGTAATATCTATCATCTTCATTTTAGAGAAGATGAAAATGACTCTTAGACGGTCTAAATCTAGTTAAGTATATATCCAAACCTACATACTAATAGACAGTAGAATGAGAGTTGTTTCAAATCTTTCAGATACCGAAAATAGTATTTTTATAATATGTTTTCACCAACATAATAATTCTATTCAGAATTATATTTTTATATTCAAATAATTTACTTTTAATTAAAGTTTCTATGTTTTATTTTTTTTCCTGCTGATCTAGGGAAACTCTGGATTACCTACTATAACTACAATTTAAAGGAGAGGCCTGTCACCAGGTAATACCTTCAGTGTGGGGATTGATTTATATATATATATATATAAATATATATATATATATATATTCTGTAGTCGCATCCACAGAAAAATGACTTTGGGAAACAAATTTATAAAGGAACTGTTGTTTTATAATAACATTTTTCTACCAGTGGCTTAGGTCTAATTAAAGGGTCATTTATTGTATTCCATACTGCACCAACATAACGAGAGAAAAGAATGAATAGATCTGCTAACCTCTTTTCTCAAATTATTCCTACAGCTGAGAATTACACTGGGGACCTTTTAGGCCTCCAGCCTAATAGTATTATTTTAATGGCATGCTATGCATATGGTACAGTTTTACCTTGAAATGTTTTAAAACTCTTGGTTAGCCCCTGGGATTTATTTTGAAGTAGATTATCAGGGTTACCATTTTAAAAATATCACTCTGTGTGTGTGTGTGTGTGTGTGAGAGAGAGAGAGAGAGAGAGAGAGAGAGAGAGAGAGATTTGGGGTGTGTAGTTTTTATTGCTTCTGCTGTTGTTACTTTTCGGGGGGCGAGGGGCAAAGGGAGAGGGTAAGAGAGAGTCTTAAGCAAACTTCATGCCCAGCACAGACCCTGAGCCCATGACCCTGAGATCATAACCTGAGCTGAGATCAAGAGTTGGCTACTTAACCCACTCAGCCACCCACACGGCCCTCTTCTTACTCTTTTGACCATGTATTTCAAAACATTTGAAAAGGGTGTATAGCTTTCCTCAATTCTTTGTTACTTTTGAATGATACTCAAAGACCATTTTGTGAGCTCAGTTTTTACTTTCTCCTTTATATGTTTTACTCTAGAGATACTTGATACATTACTTGATAGGTAATTAAAAACTAAGCTAATTTATTATATTGCTAAACATCCCTTTTTTTGCCATCTCTCCAATGGACTTGCATAGTTGTCAGTCACCTATTGAGAATTTTCTTTCTTTCTTTTTTCTTTTCTCTTCTTCTTCTCCTTCTCCTCCTCCTCCTCCTCCTCCTCCTTCTTCTTCTTCTCCTTTTTCTTATTCTTCTCCTTCTTCTAACCTCATCCAATTTCTTCTAAGTGGGAGTTAATTTGGAGTCAATCTCCTTAGACTGTGAAGAGTAGTTCAGATTTTATATTTTAATTGCCAACTTTATAATTACATTTTACTTTTGATTTTTATTTAGACACTATTTGTCACTGGCGTTTTTCTTATTTTTTTTCTCCTTTGCTCATTTTAGCCGTGAAAATGTTTATTTATGTGGTCTTCCCATCCATGACAATGATTAGATATAAGATTTACTCATAAATTATATTATAATTAAAATTCATATTATTCATTATTCAATGTGGTTTAATAATATTATAAAAACTTGTAAAATCTTCAATATTACTCTTTTTTCACCTAAAACTAATAGAATACCACAAAAGACAGTATGTGCATTATTACTCAATAAGTAAGAAAAAATGCATAGCCCAAGTAAAAGAATATAAAAAGTGATATTTTCAAAAAGATTTAAATATTTCATATCTTACTCTTTTATTTTTTATAAATTCTAAGGAAATTCACATCTTCAGCAAAAACTAATGTTTTTAAACATATTTAAGGTATTAAATATGCTTACAGAATGACCATTTACATGAAGTATATACAAATACTGTTTCTCCTTATACACAACTGATATCCTGTTATAAACACTATTCCAAAACCTACTTTTTTCTTTTCACAATGTATCTTTGATATTGGTCTATATCAGTACTTAACTAATTACCTTATTTTCAGTGGCTGCACAGATCTTTACAGAAGAACAGCAACATGTTGCATCACTCCTTTTCTGAAGAACATTTAGATCACTTTTGAACATTTACTCATACAAGTAATACTTGATGAGCAATTTTGCACACAAGTTGTTTTGACTATGTGTGAATATATTTTACATTAAATTACTAAATCAAAGAAAATACAAATTTGTATTTATTGCTTATATTTATACTAATTGCCCTCTGTCGAATTTTCAAACTTAGTATTCTGCTACCAAAGTATACCGGTTTGTTGGCTTCTTTACAATAACTTATTTCCCTAAGGCTCACAGTAATATGCTTAATGTATCTAAGTCTATTTTAATTCAATATGGTAACCTCACATGGCATATTTCACAAATCACAGATGACACTCATGCATCTCCCTTCACATTTTATACTTCTTACTTCACACCAAGAAATCAGTTTACTCTTACAAATTCCAATGATGCAATCTTACAAATTCCAATGATGCAATTCCAATGATGCAATTAAGAAATAAAATTGTATTACTTTTCCCTGACATTCTTCAAATTATTATTGTATTTTGCATATACACCCAGAAAACATTTTTTTTTTTTTTAGGATTTTATTTATTTATTTGACAAAGAGAGTAGAGCACAAGTAGGCAGAGGTAGGCAGAGGCAGGCAGAGGGGCAGGCAGAGGGAGAGGGAGAGGCAGGCTCCCGCTGAGCAGGGAGCCCCACTGGGTACTCCATCCCAGGACTCTGGGATCATGACCTGAGCTGAAGACAGCCACTTAAACAACTGAGTCACCCAGGTGACCAGCAGCAAACATTTGTTGTGTTTTCCCATTTCCCAACTTATCTGTTGGGAAATGCTAGTGTTATTTTCCTTCAACCAGAAGAAATCTTTTGGTATTTCCTGTGGAGCAGGTTTGCTAAAGACAAGTTTTGTAACTTTTCTTTATCTGCAGATGTCATTATTTCACTTCTATTTGTAAAGAAAATTTTTACTGTATATTGATAGACTTACATTTGAATTTCAAAAATGCTATTTTATTATCTTTTGTTCTTTATTGTTTCTTTGTTGTTGTTCTGTTCTTCATTGTTTCTAGTGAGAAGTCTGCCCTCTTTGTTTTGCGGCTCCTCTTTATATAAAGTGTTTTTAATCTCTGACTACATTCAAATTTTCCAAATTTTGTCTTCAGTTTTCAGCAGTTAAAATCTATTGTACTTAAATATGACCTTTTTTGTGTTTATTGTCCTTTGAATTCATTGTGCTTTTGGCAATTATGTGTTCATAATCTTTTAAAATTGTATTTGGAAAAAAAAATCCAGTTTTTCTTCCCAAGTCTAATAATGTAATCTTTTTTTTTTTCTCTTTAGCTTGGGTTTTATGTAATCTTTGTGGGACTCCCTGAGTCTCCTTCATTTTCATTTATACTTTTTTAAACTTGCTCTTCTTCAAATTAGTACTTTTTAATGGTCTACTGATTTTTTTTTTCTGTTATTTCCAATCTGCTTTTCAGGTCATCCAATGACATTTTAAAATTCAGACATCTTACTTTTCTATAAATTCTAACTTTATTCCCTTATAGTTTCCATGTCTCTGCTGAGTTTCTCTGATTATTCCTTACAATTATGATTTCTTTTAAATCTTTGTACATATATCCTTTAACTTGTTTTAAAGATTTTATATATTTATTTGACAAGACAAAGAGCACAAGTAGTGGGAGAACCAAAGGGAGAGGGAGAAGCAGGTTCCTTGCTGAGCAGGGAGCCAGATGTGGGGCTTTATCCCAGGACCTCAAGACCATGACCTGAGCTGAAGATAGATGCTTAACCTACTGAGCTACCCAGGCACTCCTGTACATACATCCTTTTAATACTTGGTAGATATCCATAATATCTACTTTTGAATTTTTGCCTGCTGAATCTAAAATTTGGGTCTTATACTCAGCTTCTTTGAATGGCTTTTATTTATCTATGTGTCAATATTTACCTGTTTGTTTTCATGTCTCATAATAGGACATCATGAATAATATATTGTAGAGAATCTTGATTTTGTCATGTTCCTCTAAAGAATTAATTTTTGTTTCAGCAGATTTATTGCAGTTTGATTGCCAATTGATGACATTTGAATGTGTGTAGTCTTGGTTTTATGCGTTTGTACAGTAAGTCTTATTAGTTTGTATAGTTTTCTAAGCCCCTCTAACTTGGTGGGATTCAAACTGCAAACATTGGTTGTAGGCTTTGTTTGGAGGGGTGTAGAATAGTACCACTATTACTCATAATACTGTTACTATTACTAATAATACTATTACTCCTAAGGTATGACTCTTCTTGTCTTTCTACCTAGGTGTTGACAAGGAATTAACATGGGCACCACACAATAACTGCGCTATTTCTCCAGTGTCTCTACTACTGCTTCATTTCTGGTATTTCTATTTTGTTCTCAAACTGACAGAAGCTGCTTTCAGGTATGCCCCATATAGTATTGCCCTGGAATGTGTAGCCTATACTTTATCTAGAGACTACTAAGGGTCTTCCCACAGCTGTTGCTTTCCCCTACACACACCCACCACACACACACACCACACAGCTCCCTTCACTGGGCATCTGTGCTGTAGTTGGGCCCAGCACAGTTCTTTATGTTTGGAAGATTGTCCTAAGGCAGAGAATTGAGCAATTATGGAGCTACGTCATGAATTTCCCTTTTCTCAGGGATTATGGTCTTGGCATTGCTTGATATCCAAATCCTGAAATCTGTTACCTAATATATATTGTTCAGTTTTGTTGCTTATTATAAGAGCACTACCTGAACGCTAGTTACTTAATCATGCTGGAATTCAGTACAAAACAATAATTTAGAAAAATGGAGCTTTAAAAAGTAATGTGTTTATTCATGTATACATTGTGAATTAGATCCTTTAGTCTTAAAAACACAAAAATAGCATCCATTAAAAATTACATGGTGAAGCAAATAAAAACATATCAGTAGTAGATTTTAATTTATTCTCATTATCCATGACAGATGAAGTTAAAGAATATTAGTGAAAATATAACATATTTAAGTAATACATTACAGAATAATGTATGTTAATAGATAATGAGTTTTAAAATAGATTCTCTTTATTTTAAACTACACAAGTAACATTCACAAAATCTAAATATATGTTAATCTTAAACCTCAATAATTTTTCCAATATAGAACATAAAAATTATATATAAATTTTCTTTTTTTTTAATTAAATATCAGTTTTCTGATCACACTGCCCTCGACCAGAAATGAATAAGAAACTCTTACAATAAAGGTTCTACCACATGGAAGGTCGTATCAGTATTTCATAAATTACTAAGTTTAAAAGAACAGATCCAATCACAAATGTAAGGTAATGGTCATTAACACCTTCTATATTATAATCTACTTTATACAATTAACTTGTTACTCAGAGAAACATGTATAACCTCAATTCTTGTCAATTACCATGATATTGCTTTCAACAATATACCATACTTTGGGTTTTACTTTATTTCTGCAGATTTACTATTTGATCCATGATCATTTAAAATTATTGTGTGTATTTCATGTTATTCACTTTATCATTTATGGCCTCTGTGTTTCTTTCTGTTTTTCTCTGTTGTGTTTCTTTAAATTCTGCTATTATGTTTTCCATTTTCTAAATTGAGCTTTGCTAGTTCAGAGTTGTTCTTCTTCTGTTTTCTTAGCATCTCCTTCCTGAGCTCTGCTGTCTCTAATTATGTCTCTGATTTTACTGGTAGAAATCATTACTTGAATAAGATTTTTAAAATTCAATTGGAGTGCTCGCTTCGGCAGCACATATACTAAAATTCAATTGGAATAATAAGGCAATTTTCATCTATACTGTTGGGACAGTTTCGGTGAGTATTTTTACTTGTCATTTGATTTTTCTCTGCCTTTTTTCATGTATTCTTATGGGATCTTAGCATATGTCCTGTATGGTTCCTTTGAGTTATGTTCTCTTGTAAAATCTCTTGTTAGATTAATATAAAGGAAAATCCAGGCCCTGTTAGAGACTTTCAGATGAAGGGTTTTGTTTGTGAATTTAGTTAGCTTTCACTTTTTAACCAGTAAATGGGAATAGGCAGCTATGGTCAAATCAAAAACTTTTTTTCAGTTGCAGACATAGAAAAAGACATACTGCTTTCTGAGAACCCTGAACTGTGGGATTCCTCTTCAACTACAGACTTTTCTGTTGATTTCCAGTGGAAGCCCCGAGAAGCTCCTGCTGCCTGTTGGTGCATCCCATTACTACTCTTGTAAGTAAACTATTTTGGTTTTGCTTCCTACAGTGTGCCTTTTATCTTGGAGAAATGAAATTGGTTGATTCTATCTTGAGATCAACAGTGACATTACCTGCTCTCTGTTTTCCCACAAAGCCTTTCTGCTCCATTCCCATACTTTTGAAAGCCTTTTCTTCATACATTAATTTTTGGTGTTTTATTTATTTATTTTTTTAAGAGTTCTGTTGAAGACATGGTTTGTATGTTTCTCATTCTCCTTGTTGTTCATGATTGATTTCTGCAAGGAAATTATGCTCTTCTGCTTTGTTCAAACAGGCAAGCATGCTCTAGTGGTTTATTCATGTAATGAATAGTCTTATATTTGATTTTAGTAGTGTGTTTAATAAATAATGGAATCTGCATTTTCCTATTTACATACATATGGAAGAAACTTAAAGTGAATCACCTCATCAATCTTTTCAGTTTCCATATTTTCTGAAAAACTTTTTCTTTTTTTCTCTTTTTTAAAGAGAGAAAGAGAGTGCACATGTACAAGTGAAATGTGGGGAGGAGGAAAGGGAGAGAGAAAATCTTAAGCAGGCTCCATAGTCAGCATGGAGTCCAAGGTGGGACTCAATCTCATGACCCCAAGATGAACACCTGAGCCAAAATCAAGAGTTGTATGTTTAACCAACTGAGGCACCCAGGTGCACATACAATTTTTGATTTTTAAATCTAGTTTATTAAGTTATTCTTTTAAACAGATTTCTCTACTTTTGTAGGCATTTATGTTGAAATTTCCCTTATGTTCTGCAGCCATACAGACAATAAATTTGTAGCTTTTATACAGAAATAGCATCAATTAGGTTCTTTAAGATCTATTTCCCCATATCACCTTAGTTAAAAAGTTTTTGTATAGTAAAGCCAATATTGATCTTTCTACTTTTTCATAGTGTGTGAAAAGTCCTCTTTTTCAGTATTGAAGATTTTGCTTATTTTTGGAGAGCTTTCACTATTATTTCATCAATGAATGCTCATTGAGAATCAGGAAAAAAGGAGAAGCCTTATAACACAGTAATAAACAAATCAATATTAGCAACCATGATCTGACCATTTATGAACAAAAATTTTCAAAATTAAAATTTTGAAAAGTAAAAAAAGGATTTTAAGACAATTAAAAGGATAAATTACCAATAATTTCCAAACAGCACCTGAAGTTGCTCCTATCCAAATTACCATTTTGAGAAAATCACCTCTACCTGCTCTCACGTTTGGCATTGCCTTACTGTGCCTCTGAATTTGTATGTTTCATCGTGGCCATCATGAATTTGTATGTTTCATCAAGGCCATCATGAATTTTTCCAGAGTCCTCTGCATATAAATGTGCTGCATTCTTACTCTAACTTCTTTTTGGTTCTTGTGTCAAATAATATGATGTTGTTCTCTTCCGCTCTTGTTTGATTGTTTTTGTGTTTGTGAGTGCTGTTGCAGTTACTCTTTAAAACCTAGATTAATATATCTCTTCTCTTAAGACCACTGACCCCTGACTTTATGTTATGTTTTTGCTAATTCCTTCCTCTCTTCCTGAAATCATCACACTGCCATATGATTTCTTTTACTTATCTATGATCAATTCTTAAGAGGGTGGTATATTACATTTTTGCATTGACAGATCTGTGTACACTTTCTGGAATATAGGAATCAATCCACAAATACTTGAAAAATTGATCATGTGATGGAAGTTATACTGATTATTACTCTGCTACCTAAAACCGTAGGTTATCACTTATGATGAGCTATTAGATGAGAATTCTTTAAGATCCTTCTAAAATAATAAATTTGCATCATTTTTCTGCCTTTTAACACATACTCATGTAAACCAAACATATAGTTTATTTTGATATCACCATTATTTCACAATAACTGAATTTGAATGATATATATTCTCCCCTCCCATGTTTTTGGCTGAAATAATGAAAATAAAATCACCTTATGGAACTTTATACATAATATCATATTATACAAATATATTAAAAGTAAATTATAAGTCAAAGGGAATTAGTTGAGTACTTGAAGTGCTGCCATAGATGCTTTCATATATTTTATTTCTTTTAATTCCATCTGATCCTCATTTAATTTCTGACATTATAAACTATTTTAAAATCAACACATAAGGACAGTTATGAACTAGGAAATAGAAAGTAAAAACCACAATTAATAACACTGTCCATGGGCAACTACACCTCATGATTTGTGGACTTTCTACCAGCTTTTTTTCTTAACATAAAAAAAATTTATAAAAGTAAGATAATACAGTATTTAAAGTGTTATAATGATTTGCCCCATAATGTTACATGGGAAGTATTTTTTGCACTTTGTGGAATGAATGTTTGTGTTCTCCCCAAATTCCTATTTTGAAGCCTTCACCCCCACAATGTACCAATGTAGTTCTACTTAGAGATGGGATCTCTAAGTAATTTAGGTTAAATGAGGTCATAAGGATGGGACTCTGATCCGACAGGAATAGTATCATTGTCAGAAGAGATACTGGTGGGGGCAGGGAACTCTCTCTCTCTCTCTCTACGTATATACACAAATGAACAAAGAATAAATCATGTGAACACATAGCAAGATTGTAACTACCTTTACAAGCCAAGACTTGAGAATAGTGAAAAATAGCTTTTTATTATGGAAGCCACCCACTCTGTGGTATTTTGTTACAGCATCCTGAAGCAAACTAAGACATCAGGTTATACAATATATTGTTAAACATAAGTTAATTAGTTTTATGCTATTTAATCTTATAGATATATTTTAATATTATTTATCTAATACTATATTTATACAATGGTCCTGAATTTTCTGTATTTAAAAATTTCTTACTGTAATCCCCTAAGTATAATTTTTTAAGTATAATTTTTTTTAACTTATCTTAAGATAGATTCCTAGAGAAGGACATACTTGCTCAAAGAATATAAACACTTTGGGAATTTGATACATATTGCATTGGATGAAGTTTCAAATCAAATATTTTTTCAAATACAACTTAACATTTTACCAGTTTAATACACTGAGAAAACCACAAACTAAACTTTGAATGACAGTGTCCTTGTTGACATTGGCTGCTGCTGTGTGCATTGTACAAAACAGTCTTTTCTGAAGCAGCTTATCTTTGAGCTGGCCCACACATGCATACAACCACACTGCTTTTTATGTTGTTTTGTATTGTGTTGCATTTAAACACTGGTTGAGAATTTCTTCACTGTTCATTTTGGCTTTTAGCGATTTGAAAATTATTGTTTTCATCAAATATTTTCAGTGTAAAAATATCAAAAAATAACCAAATGGCTAAGGAAATAATGTCTATGATTTTATCCAACTCTAAGTTAAACAATTTTCTGTGCCTCAGTCTTTCTCTTGGTTTTCTGAGTATCCTTTGAACATTTTTAAATTGTTTACACGTCTAAAAAAGGTATTTTTTTGTTCAGATTATTTGCTTCTCTTGGAACCAAAATGTATTTGAGTTAGATAACTCTATATATGATTACAGTTATATGTAACTTATATATGTAAGTTATGTATCTAATATGTTTTTGTGTAACTTACATAAGTGACATATATATGTAGTCTATATAAAGTTATGTTACAAATATATATAACTATATATATAGTTTCTAATTATACTTTTTATTATATTGTTCTCAGCCTAGACTTCTCTTTTTAAGACACATAAAATATAAAATTTTGGTTAGTTACTTCCAGAGGGATATTTATTGCTCAAGTTAATTTAAAAACAAATAATTATGTTTAGGCTTATGTATCTACAACTCTAAAATTCATATTTAAAATCCATATAAGTGTACTTAACAACTTTTAGATTAATTGCTGTTGTTTGTCATTTTCTGGATTTAACCGGTGCTAAGAAAAAGTTATACAGGTCAGTGATATTAGAATAATTAACTTTCTCCTCAGCAGGTAGTTCATTCTCTATGATGAGAATGTCATACTCTTATAGGTTCTCCTGCTTACACAGAGGGAAAACATTTTTAAATACTATAGTCATACAGAAAGAGATTTCTCACAATAGATTATCTGGCACAAAAGATCAAAACAATATATTTCTTAAGTCTTTAAGTCAAATCGCAATGCCAAAAAACACTATATTTCTCCTATGCATTCATTATGCTTAAAATCTTAGGTTCTTATCAGGCCATTGAGGAGGAGGCACTGTTATATGTATCTAAGTGTGAGCAGCAGAGCTACATATAGCACTGTCTTTTAGTTCACGCTTGATTGAATGTTTCCACTGTTATAATTCCTTACTAAAATGCAATAGTAAGCATTGATATTGTTAGCTGATAATCTGCAATGTTCATAAATTACAGCATTATTATGAATTATATTTTATGGAAGTTCCTATCTTACATCACAAAAACTCTTAGTTTAAATGAGACTTTTTAAAAAAGATTTTATTTATTCTTTTATTTGACAGAAACACAGCAAGAGAGGGAACTCTCTTGCTAATTATTAGTACTACCTAATAATTGTAATGACAAGCCGGGGGAGTGAGAGAGGGAGAAGCAGGCTTCCAACTGAGCAGGGAGCCCGATGTAGGGCTTGATCCCAGGACGCTGAGATCACGACCTGAACCGAAGGCAGAGGCTTAATGCCTGAGCCACCCACGCACCCCTTAAATGAGACTTTAAACACAAAGGTTATTTAAGTTTTATTTTGTATTTCGTTTAAAAAAAAGGGTAGCATACTTTGAAAAGTTATGTGTTTTTGAATTTATATTAAAAGTCTGGGGACTTACATGCCTGAGTCTAAGAAGGTTGGTGCTACAGACCCAGAACATTTTTCCAGCAAATAGGCATTGGAGGATGAGGGCATGTGTGGGACTCTATTCATTACTACAGAGCAGGGCTCTTTCTGGCTTTCTAACTGGGACTGCCCTAGCAACATCTTGCATATGTTCCCATTGTGGTCATGAAGCCAGATCACTATGACAGGCTCTGCTACCAACACAGGGATTACCTGTGATGACAGTTTCTAGCCATTACCTCACATATAAGCCTAAACTGACCATACCTTGCTTCAGTTCAGTGTGCAGGACACTCTTGTCCTCACCAGGCTTCCTGGTTGCCATTATATTCTTAGAATACAAGATCTGCTCTGACCCTGACCATGTATAATCAGGAAGGTAGAACGATTTGAAGTTTTTGAGGCAAAACTGTGGCCAATGGGAATGAAATTCTGTGAATAAATTATTTTCCCTCATGTTACCTCCTCTATTATTTTATATATTCTGTAAGAACTTCACAAAATCTCCATACGTTTCCATTGACCTTAACAATCAGCCTGCCATGATGCTCTAGCCAGCTTGGTAATATACTTCCTTATGCTTATTCTACCTCCCTCCATCCTTACTTTTTTTCCTGTATATTCTGCTTCCCCGGAAATGTACTACCTAATAATTGTAATGACATAAACATTTCCTCAGGCTCTGTTTTCTACTGTATAAGAAACTTAAACTAAGATAGGGTTATGAGAGGCAGAATAAAAAAAATATGGAGGTACGATTTCTGATCAAACATAATAGGGGACAAATTGTAGACCCTAGCAGCTCTTATGTATAAAAAGTATATGAGGTATTAGAAAGCTTTAAACAGATAATGTAATTCTTCCAATTTTAAGAATGTCTTTCTTATTTGTAGATGTTGGAAAAGGGATGGTAAGTAATAAACAGACTTTGCTACCAAAGCTTTCAATTGTATTTTTCTTTATGAGATGTTATGTAGGTATTGAAAATATACATGTTAATAAGTTTCTAAAATTTTCCAGTCATTGATCTCCAAGTATGAGCTAATTAATTAATTAATTAATTAATGAGTAACTGTTGTGGACCTCCTATGTACCATCTGTCCTAGCCACCCATGAACGTGAGAGAAATCTTTGTTTTCATATAGTAAATATCCTAAAAGAGGTGATAAAAAAAATGTGGAATTGGGTAGGTGGTGTTAAGTGAAAAAATAAAAATAAAGCAGGATGAGGGTGTTGAGAGGATAAGAGGAGATACAGGTAAGACCTTTGTGGTGATATTTGAGGTAATATTTGAGCACAGAGACCTCAGGATTTCTCTGAGATAACCAGACTATTAGTAGGCTCATATGTCTGTCATCAGTGGAGACAATGATATAGATGGATAAATAAGTTATATAATCATAAAAATTATGATAAAAAGAAGTTAGAAGAAACTAGATAGGGGGATGAGTGACTCTTTACTACCTCTGAGTATAATAAAAAATAATGCAATTATTTATAGTTTAATATTATTCTTCATTACCTTGAATAAAGACAGAAAATGAAAATTTACTGAGTGCTTATAAAACATGCCAGGCCCTCTAAGCCCTTCATATCATTTTGGTCATTTCATTTTCACTGGAACCCTGTATGGTAGGGAGTCTTTTATCACCATTGTGCAGTTGAAACACCTGAAGGTTTTTGTTTGTTTGTTTGTTTGTTTTTGAAACCTTGATATACAACTCTAAAACCATAAAGATAGCTGTTACAAAAAAGAACCAAAATTCCTGTTATAAAATAATTAAGTCACAAGGGTTTAAAATACAACATAGAGAGTATAAACAATGATATTCTGACAACATGCGGTGATAGATAGTAACTACATTTATTGTGGTGAGCCTTGCATTATGTATAGAATCGTCAATTCACTATGTTGTACACCCGAAACTATATGTCAACTATACTTAAAAAAAAAAATTCTGAGCAGAGGTTACTTGAGTACAAAGCCCAAAACCTAACCACTATCTTTATGCTATATCATTGTTTTTTTCATTTGGGAAACCTCTGATTGAAGTTCTGTTGTAATTTCAAAGGCAAAGGAAAAAGACAGTAAGTGAGAAATGATTGTCTCATTTTTCTCCTCAGACTTTTTTTTCCAAGGCAGAGCTAAAAAGGAAAACAAAATAAGTTTACATGTTATAGATTTAATAAAATAAACATTGATCACCCCAATCAAAACTACTGAGTTTTATTTTTTTTATTTTTAAATTTTTTATGAGTTTTAAAAATGTGTTGGATATTTAAATTTAAATTCTAATTAGCATCTATAGTCTTCTTGCATCTTTAAAAAAAATTTCAAAAGATTTTATTTATCTATGAACTAGAGACAGAGCACAAACAGGGGGAGGAGCTGAGGGAGAGATGATCTAAGAGAATGTCAAGCAGACTCCTCATTGAGTGAGGAGCTTGATGCAGGGTTCAATCTCATGATCCTGAGATGGTGACCCAAGCCAAAATGAAAGTCAGCACTTAACCGACTGAGGCACCCAGGCACCTGAGTCCCTTTGCATTTTTGTTTTTGCTCTAGCAATCATCTTAAGGTGAGAGATATCTGGAAATATTTTAATGCATTATTAATTAAAGCAAAATTTCATTAAGCAAACATTTTCAAAAAAGTTTAATAGTCAAATTTATTTTGTTTAATTATAGGATACTAATTTCACAGTTGAGAATAATGAAAGTTTAACAAGAAATTCTTCTAAATCAAAGTTTTTAGGTTGCTTTTAAAACTTAATTTTCAAAAGGCTGATATCCAGGATCTATAAAGAACTTCTCAAACTCAACACACACAAAACAGATAATCATGTCAAAAAATAGGTAGAAAACATGAACAGACACTTCTGCAATGAATACATACAAATGGCTACCAGATACATGAAAAAATGTTCATCATCACTCCCCATCAGGGAGATTCAAATTAAAACCACATTGAGATACCACCTTACACCAGTTAGAATGGCCAAAATTAGCAAGATAGGAAACAACGTGTGTTGGAGAGGATGTGGAGAAAGGGGAACCCTCTCACACTGTTGGTGGGAATGCAAGTTGGTGCAGCCACTTTGGAGAACAGTGTGGAGATTCCTTGAGAAATTAAAAATAGAGCTTTTCTATGACCCTGGCATTGCACTACTGGGCATTTACCCCAAAGATACAGATGTAGTGAAAAGAAGGGCCACCTGTATCCCAATGTTCATAGCAGCAATGGCCACGGTCGCCAAACTGTGTAAAGAACCAAGATGCCCTTTAACGGACAAATGGCTAAGGAAGGTGTGGTCCATATACACTATGGAGTATTATGCCTCCATCAGAAAGGACGAATACCCAACTTTTGTATCAACATGGACAGGACTGGAAGAGATTATGCTGAGTGAAATAAGTCAAGCAGAGAGAGTCAATTATCATATGGTTTCATTTTTTTATGGAGCATAACAAATAACATGGAGGACATAGGGAAATGGAGGGGAGACGGGAGTTGAGGGAATTTGAAAGGGGAGATGGACCGTGAGAGACTACGGACTCTGAAAAACAGTCTGAGGGTTTTGAAGGGGCAGGGGGTGGGAGGTTGGGGGAGCCGGGTGATGGATATTATGGAGGGCATATATTGCATGGAGAACTGGGTGTGGTGCATATACAATGAATTCTGTTACACTGAAAAGAAATTAAATTAAAGAAAAAAAAAAACAACGTAAAAAAATTTTTTTTCAAAGCGAAAAATTTTTGTATTTCAAAAGCTACCAGAATATTATCTTGAGTAGATTATGAACATTTTGGTGAGTATTAAGGGCAGCCTCTTTTTTATATTTATTTGAAATTTTGTGCAATGACCACATTCTTAAATTTTCTGAAAAATGTAAGTGAATACTTAAAAGAGAATACTTGTTTTTGCCTATTGTTAAACTGAATTGAGGCAATATACCTTGATTAACCTCTGTGTAACAGTTTCTTTTAGTTAGCAGGTCAGCTATTTTTCTCATTAATGACATTTTAATTCAAATGAAATTTGAATTGAATACACTACTGAAAACATATTGTACATTATGGACAGAAAAAAGAGCTTTTCTCTGATATCCTCTTAACATTTTCTCCAGGCAAAGGGAGAATGTTTTTAATCACTCTTCTCTCTTTCTCATTCTCTTTCTTTCTCACCTCCCATAATCATGCTTCAGAGAGTTTCCTGAGACATTTCTTTAAATGAAATTGCAAAAACTGTATTTTATAATTAGGTAAGAAAATTCTGATCTTTTGTTATGTCCATAGGTATAACTGGTTCTATGTTTTTCCTAAAGATTTAAATATTTTATTTCCCAGGAATTATATGGAAGTTTATTTATTTATTCTAAAAGTAAAGACTTTATCTAAATAAAAAGTCATAATTCAAGTGAGCCTATGAATTACTGTAACTGAAAATTTTTAAAAATCTGTCTGTCAAGCAAAGTAATATCCCCATTATTCAAGGGGAAGATTTTCAGCAACTAAAATATTTTCAAATATAGTTTTTGTTTTTAGGTATCATATTTGATATTGTTTTAAGATAGTAGCCAGAAATACACATAAACTCTCAGTGAAGCAAATTTACCTTTAGGTTTCTTTAGGAAACCTATGTAAAATGGAACAGCTATTTAATTTGATTTATTCATTTATTTTATTTTTTGACAGGTCAGGACAGCTACTTTATAGACATTTGACATTCTCCATCCATTGGTAAATCCACATTAGTAAAGTGTACTTAAAGAAATAAAAAACTCTTGTTTATAAATCTAAACTCTAGTCAACCATGTAAATTTAAATTATGTCTAGAATACTAAATGTTAATAAGAAATGTTTACCAAAAAGTCATGTAAAATATAAATGCCCATTATCCAGAAAAGCAGTATTTTTTTTCAAGATGGTGACAGATAACTAAAATATCTCTGTTTTTGAGGTATACTTCCTAATGTTTGCAAGTTCATCTCATTTTTATGGAATTTGGTGACATGAGTAGACTTTTCAGTGCCCCATTGAGCAATATGAAGAAGAACTCTAGTTGTTAGCTTTTAACCAAAGCCTTCTCTAACTTGGTGGACCTGCAAATTTCTGGAGTGTCCCCTTACATATGAGGATATCTTTTTTGGCTGACTAGAATTTTGTACCTCAATTCAATCTGAAAATAGACATAGACTTAGCCAACTTATAACATTTGTTTAATTAAAAAAAAATTACCCTAGGACTCCTGTGGTTTTACAGTAAATGAAATGTTGAAAATGTAGTAACATGTAAGACAAGGTGACTTAAAGTTTAGTCATTTGCACTGTAGAGACAGACAAGTTGTCAGTAAGTTTCATGTGTACTTCCCTTCCCCAGAATTATGTGTGATTTACAATTCATAAAAATTGTTTTAAGGGGGAATAAGAACGCCTACGATGTGATCTCCATGTCTCTCTGTGATAGTTATAGGAGTACTGTACATTTTATTTACTAGGCCTGTATAGTAAGAAGGTACTTAGAAATCTCATCTCTCCTTGAAGCTGAAGGAATAATGTATGTGCATAAAACAGTATTTACTACAGTGGTAGGAGGTATATAAATATTACTGCTAGGATGGCTGATTAAGTTGTCTCAGTGCACTTTCTCGCTTCTATGTATTTGTGTTTGTTGCTATTTTTTACTTGCTTTATTTTGGCTTTTGATTCCGTCTACTTCGGAGGCTTTCCATAATATGACCACTAAGGTTACCTTAGTGATATGAAAGAGTTAATGTGATTGCTTCCATGTTTAAATTGCTTCCAGAAAATAACTTCAGCTTTGGAGAGATGAAACCTAGCTTTGAAGACACCAGAACCCATCAGAAACAGGGTAAAGTTTTGAAGTCTTAAAAAGTAATGGGCAATTGGATATGACCTTGATGAAAATGAACAAGGAAAATTTTCCAATTCCAGTTCCCCTCACAGTGTCCTATTACTCTAGTTTGAAATGATAACTATTACAGAACTCATTCACCATGAATGAAAGAATTATCCCCTATTAAAATGTAAATGCCCCGGAAAAGACAGTACAAGAATCAATCAATCATTTATACCTTAATAAGAAGTAGTCACTCAAACTCTCCCAACATCATAGTTATCTGAAATTGAACATTGATAGGATGGAGGTGAGACATAGGCACTTTAGGAATCAGGAGTAGGGAGGAAGGAAAACAAAAGAGTGCTGAGAATAACGACACTATTTACAATGTTATAAATAGTTCAAATCACCAGTGAAAATTATTGGAGGTAGTGTGCTGAGCTCACAAAGAGAGGGTTATTGTAAAGCCTTCCAGTGACACATGTGTATAATGGGCAAAAATTTATTCTCACTGTTCTCTTCCTTTCCTTTCCTTTCTGTTCTATCTTTCCTGATATATCACCCCAATATGTTTTTTTTTTTAAATATTTTATTTATTTGAGAGAGAGAGCATGAGAGAGAGCATGGGGGGGAACAGAGGGAGAGGGAGATGCAGGCTCCCCACTGAGCTGGAAGCTCAATGCAGGACTCGATCCCAGGACCAAAGGATCATGATCTGAGGCGAAGACAGCTGCTTAACAGACTGAACCACCCAGGTGCCCTATCACCCCAATATGGATTAGGATTTGTATTGTCAGTCAGTTTGGGTGTAGTTGATTTAAGAATTCAAATATAAATACATGTATTCTGCAATTATCAGAATAACACAGGAGACAATAAATTAAAATGGTCTTCACTTTAAAAAATTGTCCTGTATATAAGTTACATAGAAAGTTTTTTTAGGGTCACCTGGGTGCCTCAGTGGTCAAGCATCTGCCTTCAGTCAGGTCATGATCCCGGGGTCCTGGAATCGAGTCCTCAGCAGGAAGCCTGCTTCTCCTTCTCTAACTCCCTCTGCTTGTATTTTCTCTCTCACTCTCTCTCTCTGTCAAATAAATAAATAAACTCGTCAAAAAAAAAAGAAAGAAGAAAGATTTTTTACATAATGTAAAATGTTTATGCTTAACAAGTATCTATTCTAAACATAACTTTTTGGAAACTTTGATTTAGTTAGGCAAAATGCTTTCCAATTCTTTTGCACTGATACTCTTTCTTGTGCAAATAGAATAAGATAATAAGCAATTAATATAATTCACTAATCTATCATTGTCATCTTCATCACCAGCTTTGGATAGGAGCATGTGTATGTGTATGTGTGTGTGTGTGTGTGTGTGTGTGTGTGTGTGTATGTATTTGCCCAGTTAAACATGAGAGTCACACATGGGCAAATAAGTGTTTTCTGGCTTCATAGATAATCCTTAAGGTTCCTTTAGGAAAATTATTTCTCCTCTTTCATGATAATTGGTTGAAAGACAAAGATGATTATATATATTAACTATATATATATATATATACACACACACATATATATGATTCATAGTATCAAATAGTATACATTTTATATATTATATTATTATATATGAAATTATATAATAGATATTTTACTTGAACACATATATTATTGAGTTGATACTAGCTATAATAAATTATAAAATGAGTATGTGTTTTATGAGAATAGTTTAGTTGTTAAGAAATCTTTCTTAGGTTTGAGTCTTCAGTAACATGAATTTAATGTTATAATTAAAAAGTTCATAATAAAATCCATCTAATGATTTAATTTGAGGGAATTCAATTTGTTTTCATTCACAAATAGTTTAAAAAATTTATAACTAGTATGACTATCAGGACCACAATGTATAATATTTGGCTTCTGTACCTGAACATTCAGGAGTAAGATCTTATATCTGTTATTAAGGCTATTTTCAAATATGTTCTTGGATTAAATATAGCCATTTATTAACTAAACTATGCAATATTCTTTTTTTTAAGATTTTATTTATTTCTTTGACACAAAGAGAGAACACAAGTATGCAGAAAGGCCGGCAGAGAGCGAGGGTGGGGGAAAGCAGGCTCCCCACTGAGCAGAGAGCCCGAGGCGGGGCTCAATCCCAGGACCCTGAGACCATGACCCGAGCCGAAGGCAGAGGCTCAACCCACTGAGCCACCCAGGTGCCCCTCAACTGTGCAATATTCTTAAAGATGTTTTTATGTGGACGCCTGGGTAAAGCCTCTGCCTTCGGCTCAGGTCATGATCCCAGGGTCCTGGGATCAAACCCCGCATCGGGCTCTCTGCTTGGTGGGGAACCTGCTTCCCCCTCTCTCTTTCTGCCTGACTCTCTGCCTACTTGTGATCTCTGTCTGGCAAATAAATAAATAATTAATTAATTAAAAAAAAAAACTCGTCAAAAAAAAAAAAAGAAGAAAGATTTTTTACATAATGTAAAATGTTTATGCTTAACAAGTATCTATTCTAAACATAACTTTTTGGAAACTTTGATTTAGTTAGGCAAAATGCTTTCCAATTCTTTTGCACTGATACTCTTTCTTGTGCAAATAGAATAAGATAATAAGCAATTAATATAATTCACTAATCTATCATTGTCATCTTCATCACCAGCTTTGGACAGGAGCATGTGTATGTGTATATGTGTGTGTGTGTGTGTGTGTGTGTTTATGTTATGATATTCTGTCTTATTATTTATTTCCATTTTATATTACATTTACATTTCATTTTCTTTTTGACTTTTTGTTTTATTGTTTATTTATTTAGCTTATTCTTAGGGTAAAAGTATAAGAAAAAGTATAAAATATATTATAGAGCTTGTGGACAAATTAATTACATTTATCTGTTGGTGAAATATCACTTATTATCCTCATGTTACATTTTTCAATAAGCAAGTAAATTAAAAAAAAATATTGGTTATCCTTACAATGTCAGACCCAATTTAAACTGAGAAAATAGAAAAAGAATATGCTTACTTTAAGTTAATATTCTTTTGTTTCTATTTAAATTTATCATCTATTGTTTTACTTATTCAGGAACACAAACAATAGCATGATTTACACTTTTTATTAAAGATGGTATTTCATTTAACTGTGAATCTGAAGGATTTCACTATAAAAAGTTCTTGCTGTTGTAATTTGCAGCTTTAATCTTCAGCAAAAATTGTAATTTTATTCATTGCTAAAAAGAAAAAAATCAAAAGAAAACCTAAAGACAAATCATAACTGTCCAAATTCTACAGCATTTTTCTCTTTTCAACAGTCAGCATCAAAACTGTAAAGTAAATTGCTTTTGAATACTTCTGTACCAGATGTCAGCCATCTTGCTTATCACTGAACAAGCCACATTTGAACTAAACAGCTCACTATCGCATTGAGGGATGTGGTTGCTGATTGAACACAGGTGTAATGGTTGATATACTGTCACACAGTCTGACGTTAACCTAAGATCTCTGTTGAAATAGTTATTACTGATGGCACGAAATGTAATTGCTAATTTTCTGCCTGAGTGGTTACATATTTTCTCTAAATCTTAAGAGTTATTCATCCTTTTCCCACTGCCCATTCCTCAGAGTTTAAGGCAGATGTGTCAGTGGTCCATGGACCAGTAATTGAACCTGTCACTTGCAATCTACTGATTTCATTCTTCAGAAATGTGACTACTGCTTTATTCACTCCCCTGCTTATTTTTCTCTAGGTATCAAATGTCTTACTTGAACCTAAGCTAACCAATATTCATTGTTTACCTTTAAGAGCTTCTTTGGTCACTGAGCAAAGGAATTGTGGGTGATTCAAATCTGATTGCTTTTTAGTATTTCTGGTTTTAGATGCCTGGCTTTCAAATGAATTGTTTCTTTATAAGCCTTATTATAATAAATCAATCAACTATATTGTAGGCATAGAAAGTTTGGAGGTATAGTAGAGAAATGGGTGGGAAACTGGGATAGATTTGCCAATCCTGTCTGTTATTCTGAGAATGACTTACTAACAGGCTGCTGATACACCTTTTCCAAAATTTTACGGGGTACTAGTGCTTAGTGCCTGCCAATCAACCAGTGCCTAGTGGTTTTGACAATAAATATGCTGTAATAAATACAGTTCCAATAAATTCCCCATTTTCATTTTGTTTCTACTAAATTCAGTTAGGTCATGGTCTACAGTAAAATAAAAGGGGAGATGATATATGTCAAATTAATGCTTAAAGAATTTTACATAAATATTTTTGATGACACAGAGGAGAAATGGTGTGTCTTGAGTTATAATCCATTTTAGCTTTTCAAAGTTGCGTATTTATTAGATAAGATATCTAAGTTAAAAACTATAATTAATTTGCATAAACTTGAGTTTTCTTTATATTTGATTTATAAGTCATTTTAACCTGGCCTCCAAATGTCCGTTTTTAGGTTTTAGAAACAAAGGATGCACAGTGGATGGGTAAACTTTGAAAAAGAATGGGGATCAGGGAACTGTGTCTGAGGGATGGAAGTTGGTTAAAATTGAAATTAAGAAGTCAAAATCATGAACATTTGGAAAAGGTGAGTCACAGAACAAGCTGTAGGAATAGGGATGAAATACATTTTGGGGGGAAAATGCTATCGTGACCCAATTTTTGACCCTGGCTAGAGCCTGGTAAGTTCCCTTCCCCCCCCTTTTTTTTAAAAAGATTTTATTTGTTTATTTGACACAGAAAGATCACAAGTAGGCAGAGAGGCACGCAGAGAGAGGGGAGGGGGGAAGCAGGCTTCCTGCTGAGCAGAGAGCCTGATGTGGGACCTGATCCCAGGATTCTGAGATCATGACCTAAGCTGAAGGCAGAGGCTCAACCCACTGGGCCACCCAGGTGCTCCTAAGTTCCCTTTCTTGAGCAACTAAATCCGCACCCCAACAACTTCCCTTATCAGACTCATACTCTGGAATCACTATGTCTCAACCATAATCACCATAAAGGCCAAGTATCAAACAAGGTGGGAAAGCCCCTTCTGAATCCCCATTCAAACTAGCCATTCCACAGGGAGCTTGCCAAAACCCACGAATCCCACCCAGTTTGCCATACATACACTGACCCCTACAGCACCAGCTTGCTGTTATTCTGTCCTTAGGTGCAACCCTTTGTGTGGTCCTGCCTGGCAGCCATCTGTATTTTGGAGCTTTACCTTTCATCTATCTGAATGTCATTGTGTTGTGTCCTTTCATCAAAAGAATCTTTAAATCTTATATACTGAGATATGGGAGATAGTAGATATTAAAGGTCAAGATGTCAAGAATCCATCAGTTAAAACAAAAGCAAAGGAAAATAATTTCCAAAGTTTGATTTCAAGTGAAAGGTTATGGACTTAGGTGAATCATGCCATGAAGTCTTGTTTCTGTGCCTAGTAAAGTAACTCATGATTCTCACCACCAAAAATGTTTCTGTCTCAGTTTAGGAACTGCCACCATAATCTACTCATTTGCTCAAGGCAAAAAATAGGCATTGTGTCTTTTTCTTAAAGACATACTTAATATACAATAAATGGGCCTATGTAAGTGTACATCTGACAGGTTTTCATATATGATTCTACCTTCAAAACCATCATCCCAACCAAAATAATAAACACATACATCACTCAGAAGTCTCCTCGCTGCCTGCCTTCATAATCTTTCTCTCCCGCCCCTTCCTCACCATCTCTCTTAACTCTCATCCCTGTCTCAGGGTAATCACTGATCTGCTCTGTCACTACAAACTGCTTTGCATTTTCTAGAATTTTATTTGGATGTAATCATACAGTATAAACTCTTACATGTCAGACTCCTTTCACACAACGTTATTTAAAAATCCATCTACACTGCACACCTCAGTGATTCATATTTTGCTTTAATGAGTCTTTGTACAGTATGTGAACATAGCATAATTTGTTTATCCATTCACCTATTGATGAACATTTGAGATGTTTAAAGTTTTGGATTATTACCAAAAAAAAAAAAAAAAAGAAGAAGAAGAGGAAGAAGAAGAAGAAGCTGCTGTGAACACTTGTGTATACGTCTTTGTATGAACACATACTTTTACTCTTTCATTTTCTTGGGTAAATGTCTGAGAGTGAGAAAGTTGAATCATATGGGAGCTGTATTTTTTTTAAACTTTTAAGAAACTGTTTTCAGTTTCAGTTTCAAACTGTTTTCCACAGTGGTTCTAACATTTTATGTTCTCACCAGCAACCCTATGAAAGATCTTCTTCCTCAACATACTCACCAGCACTAGATATGGTCAGGCTTTTTAATATAAGCTAATTTATAAGTTTATAGTGATACATCATCACGATTTTATTTTATATTTTTATAATGACTAATGATGTATACCATTTTTATGTACAGATTTGAAATTCATACAGATACTTTGCTAAAGTTATTAAATTAATTAACAAGTGAATTCAATTATATCCAGTTTTGTTGAGTTGCTTCTTTTCTTATTGACTTTTGATTGTTATAAGTATTTCAGTGTGAGTTCCTCAAGCATATCGTTTGCAAGTGGTTCATCTTTTCATTTTTTTAATAATGTCTGTTGAAAAGCAGACATTTTAAATATTAATAAAGTCTGAGGCAATATTCTTGATTACTCTAATAGTTCTCCTTCCAAATTTATCTTAAAAAATGTCCACTCTTTACATTGGATGAGTACCATCCTTCTCTGAGCAGCTCTCATCTCTTTTCTTTATAATCACAATAATCTCTCAAGTCTATGCTTCTAGCTTTTACCCCCCACTTTATCCAGCATCTTTAAAAACACTGTACAGATATTGACATTTTCCTGATGAAAACTTTTCAGTAGTTTCCCATTGGGGTCATTAAGCCAACTAGTCTTTTTACGTAGCCTGTAATGAATGTCCTTCATGGTCGGGCCCCTGTGTGATTCTCATCTCTCATTTTGTAGGACATTCTCTCTTGATCATTATATTTCATCAATATCATCTTCCATGCTATTCATCTTAATAGTAATTTTCTACATTAGAGTCTTTCCCTTATACTTTTCTTTGCCTGGATTTTTTTATTGGTCTGCTATCACTGACTATAGAATGAAAGCTTTCCAGGTAGCATGGCTTTTGTTTAAATTCAATGCCTTTTTATTCCCCTCTTCCTAAACTCAGGAGTGGGATAAAGTGAGCATTCATAAATAGTTGTTGAACAAATCTACAAATGAATAAGTGCATTTTGATAATTCTATACACCATTAATCCTGACTCGATTTTACTATAATTTATTTTTCTATTATCAGTGATCACCTTAGAGGATGAGGTTATCATTAGCACCAGTAATGGGTACTTGTGTAATAGATGAGACTGGGAGCAATATCACAGTTTAAACTAGCAAAGATTGATATGAATACAAAAGTCAGGACACATAAAGATCAGCAATAATGCCACTAAAATATGAATCAGATTCTGATCCAAATTTTCTTCACTTCATTATTTAGAGATCTCCTAAGACTAAACACTGACCTAAGCAAAAGATGAGTAGGCTGGTTAGTGTTCCTGGAGCAAACAGAAATATAAAAGGATCAAATGAGAAGTCAGGGATGATTGTTGAAGGAATGTCCTGACATCTAGTTTATTCTGGAATAGTGTTCATGTGGCTAATATTTGGGGAGATTATAATCCTGAGTCTAAATTTTCTGAGAGGTGCTTGTCATTTCCTATCCTTGACTATCCAGTTGAGAAAAGCCAAGTATTAAGATCTGAAAGACCTTCTTCTATACCTTCTCACTATGCTTTATTCATTCTTGGTTTTTAATGAGATAGGCCACTAACTGAAGACACATTAAAGAAATACTCTTTTGCTGTGTAATAGAGGTCCTCAAGATGTTTTTTCCTTATAATTTTTTTCAGAATGGTAATTAAACTACAAAGTGAATATTTCTCTAAAACTGTATCTTTGCTAACTTTGCATCGCATACTCTTAATATTCATTATGTGATTAGAGCATCCTCAGGTGTCCAAGGTGATGCTATTCCAAGACAAAGCATGGTGCTGGTAGGACATCATGAGATCTTTTCCCCATTCTCATAAAATGTTATTAATGACAGTAGTGATCTGCTTACATTATTTTGGAACCCTGATTTGAATTACTATTCTGACTAAACTATTTAAAGCAATAGTAAATATTCTAATTAGGTTAAATTTGTTTTATTAAAATGATAGGAGTTTCTAGAATATTCTGAGGGTCCTTATATTCTATAAAGCATCTTGTTTGTTCTGAGCACCCTTAGATATATTTGATTGTAGCAATACCATATCTTCTATGATTTCAAAATTTGTACGAAGGGAAAGAAGGAAAAAATCAGTGTTGTTGTCTTTCTCTGCCTGGGGATAAAAATATATGTTTATAAAAAATAAAAAATTAATTAAAAAAAATACTGAAGAGAAAAAAAAATCAGTGTTGTTTATTATTATAAATTATTATTTTCCTGATCACAATGATGATGGGAAGCAAACAACTATCCTTAGATATCATGTCTTACTCTATACTTATGAGTCTAAATATTAGTTGGTCTTCTTGAATATATATGTGCATACACATAAAAATGTAAATTTCTCAGTGTAAATTCAAAATTCATCATTACTTGTAGTTGCTTCAATTAATATTGTTGTCTTTCTGTTTGTAATTTAACAAACACACTAAGTCAGACATTCCAAAATGTTTGATAGTTTTTCTTAAATTACCTTTACTTTTAATTCATATAATAATTTTTATATGTTCAAAACTCACCCAATAATATGTGCTGTTTGCAGCAATTTCAAACAGCATAGTTGTATATGAAGAAAAATATTTTTCCCTTCCTCATTAATTTTCCCAGCCTTAAAATTTAAACAATGCTTTAAAGAATATGATTTTTCTCTTTTTCTAATGTTTATATGAATGTACCAGTTAATTTATCTTTTTTTCTTTCTCTCTTTAAATTTTCATAAAAATTGAGATTACTCTGCTGCCTTTTTTCAGTACTCCATCATGAATAACTTTTTTTTCAAGATTGTATATATTTATTTGAGAGAGAGTGTGCAAGAGAAAGAGCTCAAGTAGCGGTGGGGGAGGGGCATAAGGAGAGGGAGAAGCAGGCTCCCTGCTGAGCAGGGAACCCAAGGTGGAGCTCCATCCCAGGAACCTGGGACCAGGACCTGAGCCAACGGCAGATGGTTAACCAACTGAGCCACCCAGGAGCACCTATCATGGGTAACTTTTTAAGTCAGCATGGATAAATCTACTTTTTTTTATTTCACATAGTTTAGGAATCTTGGTTTTGTCATTTTTTAATGGATTTTCAGGATGTTGTTGGTATTTTACTTGTGCAAATAATGTTGCAACAAACTGACTTGTGAAAGAAATTACCTAAAGTATTACAAAATGTGTATGTTCTTCTGAATTACACTTTTGCTATTGTCCTCAGATACCTTAGATTTTCTGAAGCCTAATACAAAAATAAAAGCAACTCTAGCACTGTGTAGTCTCTCGAAATAAATTATAATTACACAGAACTAAAATAACTTCATCAGGAATACACAGCACTTTTTAAACAGTCATCCTTTTGCATGACTTTTGCTGAGAAAAACTGAAAGCCAAGAAATAAAAGGTTTTTTAAGGCACAGATATTAGAAATATAAAATATCACATAAATTATATGGCAGTTCTCTTTGATTATAGAAATAAATCCTGCAGAAGTAAGTTTTCTTTATTCAGGATAGCTTTAAATATCTCTGGAAAATTAAATTCCTGTAGAAAATTACTTTATAGTTAAATTGTTCATTTTATTAGTTCTCATGTATCAGTCATCTGGATGTTGCTGTAAAGGTATTTTTAAAATACAATTAACATTTAAATCAGCAGACTTTGGGTACAAAATTGCCCTCTATAATGTGGGTGGACTTTATCCAATCACCTGAAGGCCATAAGAGAAAAACAGACTGAGGTTCTCTAAGGAAGAGGGAATTCTGTCTTATGACTGTCTTCAGACTGGATTTGTGACATCAGCTCTTACATATGTATTCACATTCTGTTGGTTATTTTTCTCTGGAGTATCCTAAAAGAGCTACAGAGTCTGTGGAAGTTTGCTCTAGCAGCTATAGGAAATTAATACACCAACCAACACAATTATTGTTTCAACATACAAAATTAATTCACATTAAAGATTCAGAAATGGAGAAATTTGATTTGGAATGATTTTTTTGAAGATTTTATTTATTTATTTATCAGAAAGAGCACAAGCAGGGAGACTGGAAGGCAGAGGGAGAAGCAGGCTCTCTGCTGAGCAAGAAACCCAACGTGGGACTTGATCCGGGGACTCTGGGATCATGACCTGTGCTGAAGGCTGACATTTAACCCACTGAGCACTCAGGAGTCCCTGGAATGATTTTTAATGAGTGTCAAATTTGTTAAATATTAATTATAAATATAACACTAAATGAGTCCACTCTGTATGGTACAAAAATAATAACTAAAAAATATGAGAAGGTAAAAAGTGGAAGATAATTAACATTACAAATGTACTTTTAAAAAACCTTTTATCATAATAAAACGTTGTCCAGTGCCTCACCAAAAGCAAAATATAGTCTCCAAAGCCTTAGAGACTAGATAACTAAAAATATACTGTAACACTATTAATTATGTATCCATTTATATATATGCAAACAAATTATACATAAGGGAATGTCAACAAACACACATATACTTGCATGTACAAAAAATGGAAACCAAACATTCATAAAAGCACACACTCACATAAGTGCATACATATACAAGAAAGCAGACAAAAATAGAATAAAAGGATTGTGAAGAAGATACTTGACATGAAATTTCATGAAGTTAAATATAAATATTTGAGAATAAGTGCAATGGATAATTTACCTGTTCATGTACAACTATTTTACTAATTATAATTTAAAAATATATGATATACTTTTTCACTGTATAGAATTCTGAGTGGTTTATATATTTTACAATAACCATATGTTATTGTCATAATTTAGAAATTGGGTCTCTACCTCTGACCATGTTAAAGAAAATGATATTAAATCTTCCCTCCCATTGGAAACAGCTGTAAAAAAATGGGCAAAATACATGGGGCAGTTTTATCTTTGGCATCACCCAAGTCCTTTGTCACCTGTAACAAAAATCATCTTTCCTTCAGGTTCTAATCAAATGTTCTTCAGTTCTGTCTGAGATCTCACTAGCAGCACTTTTAATGTTTATACTTCTAACGAACTTATAATCATTATGATGTGTCTGTTTTCTAAGACGGCAGAAGCTTCCTTTTTTTTGTTGGGACTGCTAGAATCATCATTAACATCCATATTTCTATAAACAGTCTTTTCAAGGCAGTGTAGGCTTTTTCTGTGATAAATCTCAAAACTCTTCTAGTCACTGTCATTACCTAAATTCAATGCCACTTCCTCATTTCTAGTATTTGTTATAGTAGTACCCTACTTCCCAGTACCAAAATCTGTATTGGTTTCATAGGGATGCCATAATGAAGTACCATAAACAGAGCAGCCTAGTTAAACAGAAGTATACTTTTTAACCCAATTTTAGAGGCTAGAAGATAATCAGGGAATTGTCAAGGCCATGCTCTCCTGAGGTTTCTAGGGGGAAAAAAAAAATCTCTGATATGTCTTTCTTTTAGCTTCTGGTGTTGCCATAAGTCCTTGACATCACTTAGCTTCTAATTGTGTAACTTTGATCTCTGTCTCTGCTGTCACATGGCATTATCTATGTGACTTCACATTGTCTTTCTAAAGACCATCAATCATATTGGGCTAAGGGGTCATCCTACTCCAGTATAACCTTATTTTAACTACATCTGCAATGACCCAATTTCAAATAACAATCTTCTGATGTACTGGAGATTAGGTCTCCAACATATCTTGTTTGGGAATACAGTGAAACCTGTATTCCCAAGTGCTGACACATGTAACAACATGGATGAGCTTCAAAAAATTATATTAAATGAAAGAAACCAGGAAAAAAGTCATATATATTTTATATCATGTTAAATATCCAGAATAGATAAACTCATAGAGATAGAATGTAGATTGGAGGTTGGCACAGACTGGATATGAGGAGTGACTGCTTACTGGGAATGAATGTTTCTTTTCAGAGTGTTGAAAATATTTTGGAACTTGTATTAGTCTGCTCCGGCTGTTGTAGCAAAATGCCACCCTCTGGGTGGCTTAAACAACAGAACTATATTCAAGATCAGTTTGTCCACAGAGTTGGTTTCTGGTGAGACCTTTCTCTGTGACTTGTATTTGGCTACCTTGTAGGAAAGTCCTTAGATAGCCTTTCTTTCTGGGAATGCACACAGAATTGTGAACAATGTGGATAAAATGCACACCAGTCCTACTGGATTACAACTATACCCTTAGGACCTCCTTTAATCTTCATTCCTTCATTAAACACTCCATTTCCAAACATAGTCATAATGAGCTTCAACATATGGATTTGGGGGAGGCAGTTTAATCCACAGCAGAACTAGATAGAGATGGTAGTTGCACACATTATGAATACACCAAATACCACTGTGTTTTCCACTTTAAAATGGTTAATATTTTCATATGAATTTCACCTCAATAAAAATTTAAAAAGCACATTTACATCATATCCTCTTCCATTCATTATATATAACTGTATTCAAAAATGAAGTTCAAGTATAACAAGGGTTTTCTTGTATAACTTTAATTTCATTAAAATAAATATAATGAATTTTTTCCTTAAAGTATTTAATAACAACATGTAAACTGAATTTATTGTATCATATGAGATTTCACTTTATGGACTATAAGGAAGTTTAACCTCAAAATACTGATGTAAATGCTAAATCTAATACTTTTTAAAATTTAATAAAACTACAGTTTTAATTATTTGAAAGTAGTTGGATCCTAACTATATATGTGACGAATCACCATATCACCATTACCACCTTGATTTCAACAATTATTTGTATTTAAGTATGTATCAATTGTTTCTGTTAAAGGAGGGTCAGTTACAAAATTTCACACAGTCCAAGTTGCTAGTTGTCTCTTAATATTTGGTGAAGTTTAGGATCAGTATTGTAAAATGAGAACAATTTTAAATAAAAATAATTTTGTACTCAGCTTTTAACTATTATTAAGAGAGGAGTGATAAATGTAATTGATATCATGGAATGTAAGTAACCACCTGTATCATTCAGAAGTGTTCTCTCTACCATCTCTTATTATATATATGTATATATAATGCATTGCATATATAGCTACTGGTGGTAAATACCCCATTATATTTGAATACTTATGTAACTCAAAGGTAAAATAGAGCTAATATTCTTTCTGTGTAAGTCAGTATCTTTTTCTGGTGCTAAAGTGATAAATTCTAAAAGTGACAATTCAAACTAAGTTGCTGAGTTGATTAATAGCACTAATGAAATAAACTGTTATTGTTCCATTCCTAGAAATATTGAAGATATGGCAAATTTCAATATTTGCCCAGAACATTAATTCAAAATTATGAGGAGATTGTAATCAACAGATTAACATTGTAGAAAGCTTCAAGTTTCTGGGTCATAGATGGGCTCTGGACATTCTTGTGGGAAATTTCAGTCTTCAAAAACATATCTGGTTCATTCATAACAGCCAAAGATAAAATCAGGAGACACAGTCCCTGGATTCTAACCAGAGGCCTTTCTGTATGTGCTAAATCCCAGATGAGATGGGCGGCAGTTGTTCTGTCTTGAATGTGCCATTTCTAATACTTTCTTGAACGCCTGCAAGGCACAATCTCACTGTCAGCGCCCCAAACCAGTTCTGGCATATTGGAAACATCTAGTCTTAACTAGTGCAAAGGAACGAAGGATGGGAAAGAAGAAGGGAAACGAAAGAGGATCAAAAAGGGAGGACAGAGGGAGAAGACAGAAAGGACAAAGACAGGGAGGATGAGAACTGTCAGACCAGTCTATTAGATTTACTCCCGGAGTTTCGGACTGGTCTTTTGTCATCTTTTAGTCTGTCTTCTCTCATACCTCCGCTGCTGAACTATGAAAAATATTTCCATAATTAGGGTAGTGCTTTCAGCAACAGAGAACAAATTAATCCTGTAACACTTATCTGATTTTTAAGGAAGTTTAGTCAGAGGTAAGAAGAGAGGATAATAACCAAATCAATTTCACTCACCTCACTATATTTTGATTTAAAAAGCGATTATTCAGTTCTTTTACGTGCTTACACTCATTATTTTTTTCATTTTTCTTTATGATCTTAGATAGGACATTTGTTTTAATTAACATTCCTGAGATTCTCCAAGTCCTCCATGACTGGATCATAACAAGAATAAAGCAGAAATTTAAGGATCCACCCTCCACACTGGAGACCTAGTGTCAGACTTAAGTAACAGAGATGACTCCGGGTACCCAAGTCCATCTTCATGATTTTCCACTGAAGCCAAGAGCAAAGTACTTGTCTGAAACTGGCAGAACCTCCTCAACAAAAGAAGGCAGAGTAGTCTTGAGCAGCTACTCTGGGATCCTCACTGTACAGCATGTTTTATGTTGGCTTCCCTACCACAGTCCCTCCTTTTTGAATTTTCTAATAAAAAATTATTTTGCAGTATTTTCAAAGAGAAGATCTGTAGTCACAGATCTTTAGTGCTTTAAAAAACAGTGAGGGTTATCTGCTTCATTGTTTTACAAGTCATGTGCTGTGAAAAACTTTATTATCTGATATTGTTAAATTATATGACTCACAAGGATATTGCCAGACAATATCAAAAGTGAGTGAGTCTAGACAAATACTATCATCAGGATTGCTGAGAACTCTAGTGGACATGAAAGTTTATTCTTATCCTCTCACTAAAACAAGTGATTAATATCCAGCCCTATGTGATTTTTGTCATGCTAGGTTTCAACTCAATATCGCCAGTCAACATTTTTTTAAGAGAAAATGAATATTTTAAAATGTGTGTGGATTGTCCTAAATCTCAAATATTAGCAAATATATGATTAAAAAGCACATCACTGTGGTAGATCAAACCAGCTGATTATCACTTTGTGAGCTCTATTTATTAAATACCCAACCAAATAGTGATCTCATAATTAAATACACTTTGGAAATTTTAGCATAAATAACATAAAAATAACTTCTTTGCTTGAAGACTCCTGACTTTATAATATTTAAATGGACTTGTGAATCCTATAAGAGAATAAGATACATAGAAGAATTAAGGAGGCTAACATTTGTGATCCCATTTTAGAGCCACCAATCTTTGCTTAACATTTATTGTTTGGCTACTATTGTAAAATCATTTATATTTTTCAATTTGACAGACATAGTTTAAAAAGTTTCTGAGGAGTTCCAGGCAAGTAGGAAGAACATATTGACTAATGGGAGACTCTTAATATAATGTAACAAATGTTAAAAAAGAGATGTGTACTCTAAGAATATAATATATTCTTTTCTGGAGCCTAGCTTCCTGCCTGTAAGTATTAATGTATAAGTACCTAATGGACTAATGCTATCGAACATTTAGCTCATAAAGAGAATTCTCCATATTTTGTTTTCAATCTCGTCAAGTATTATTTTCATGAAGTTTCTTTTCAAGAGAGATAGATAACCAGATAAAACTGTTTACTTAGCAGTTATGATTCTCATTGTCAATTAATAGGTGGCTAAATTGGTTTTAAACATTAGTCCCCTGTGACATTGATAGCATATGTTAACATACTCAATTCTAATCAAATCTGTAATAATGACAAAATTAAATTTGTGTAAATTGTGTAAATTATTAAGGCCTAAATGACTAATAAGTGATCAAAATAAATTCCACTTTATGGGAAACTAGCTAGACAACTAGGAATATCAAGATTTTTTAGGCCTCCTTAGCATCAGACACTTTTGAAATACATTTTAAAACAAAGTACTAGGATAAAGTAAAAGTAGGAATTTAGGATATTCTAAATTCATAGTAATTATTTATTGTATCAGCATATATGAAAAATTATAAATTATTAGATTTATAATAATAACACATATTGGAACTTCCAAATAATTAGTTTAAAATGATTATGTAGTTAAAAAAACATTTTATTTTATTGAATATTTAAGCAATTGTTGTTACACAAGACTGAGATATCCTCAACAGTAATAAAAAAGAAAAATATTTCACGAAAATGTTATATTGGTTTTCCAGTTTGGTCATATGAAATGGAAATATTTATATATATATAATTATACTTATATAATTATATTATATGATATATAATTTATATCCTGCAAAACTTCTTTTGAACATCTTTCCCAGTAAAAATTTCAGAAGTATTACAAATGGTTTTAGATAGTATGACTGAATTACTGATGATTTTAAATATTATGACTGAACATATTTTTGCATAAAGAGGTTTACTATGATTAATACAGAGAAATGAAAAATTGCATATGTGTCTTTAGGAACGCCACCTTCCAGTGTCATCCTTAATTAATTGCAAGTATTGCAGCTTAGTCCTAATGTGTCTTATTTAAGTTTATTAGATCTTATGAACTTCTAAAACTTCATCATTTTATAAAAGATTTAACTAAAATATATTCATTTGCAAATGAATTGTTAAGTTGTCATTAGATGACAAGGTAGGTATTAGGAATTAAAGCAAAAACAAAAAAAAAAAAACTAAGAGTGAAAAATAAACAAAAAAAGAATCAAAATTTTTAAAAAATAAAGATGCTTCTTCAATGAAGACAGAAATTCATATAAACAGTCTGTGGCCCAGAAAGATTCCCACTACTATTCTAGAGCGGATTAAAAAATAAAAATGGTACCAGGCTAGTTCTAAGGGAAGTGGGCCTCATGAGCTATGTTCAATGTTTGAGCAGATTGGGAGCTCTGGAAGGCTTTTAAGCGGGGAGGAACTTATAAAATCACTGCCATCAGCACAGTGAATGAAATAGAAGGTGGTAACTTGAGCCACATTGATCATGTATTCAGTTATTTCACCAATCCAGTTCTGAAGCTAAGCAATTTTGTGAATTAAGATATTATACTGCACTGGTGTTCAAACTACTATCTATAAGGAAAATTTGGTCTGGCAATTTTATTTTTAATTTAATTTTTTTTCAGTGTTCCAAAATTCATTGAATTTTGACAATTGTTTTGAAAATAAATTTTCATAGGAACACAGCATAGCCATTTGTTTCTGTATCATCTATGGCTGTTTTCACCGACAAGAGCAGAGCTGAATAAGGGAGTCAAGATCAGATGGCTCACAAACGCAAAATGTTTACTACCTGGCTCTTTACCCAAGATGTTTGTTGACTCTTACTATATTTAATAACTGCCATATATATAATTGATGAAATTATATAGGGAGAATATGTGAGATCTGAAGAACACTTAGAATTGTTCTCAAAAGTGTTACCAGTCGGGGCGCCTGGGTGGTTTAATGGGTTAAAATCTCTGCCTGGGCTCAGATCATGATCCTAGGGTCCTGGGATCGAGCCCCACATCGAGCCCTACATCGGGCTTTCTGCTCTGGGTGAACCTTCGTCCCTTCCTCTCTCTCTCTCTGCCTGCCTCTCTACCTACTTGTGATATCTGTCTTGTCAAATAAATAAATAAAATCTTTTAAAAAAAAAAGCGTTACCAATTTAGTGGCAAAGGAAAAAGGACACCAGAGATAGAATGAAAAAGGGGTCAGATATCCAGTAAGAAAAATAGGAGCACATGGTTTTATAGAAGGCAAAGATCTTTAGTGACTTATGGAGGAAGAGTGGTCAAAACTGCCAAACACTGCCAAAATTCAAATGAGGTGTACTGAGATCTAGTAAAAAGTGCCTGGTGTCTTGGAGAAGAGCAGTTTCTATGGATTAAGAAAGTAACAAGAAACTAGTGTATGAAAAATAAAAGGTTGGGAAACAAAAAGAGAAAGTCTGTGAAAGTATCTTTAGCTGAGGATTATGTAAGATAAAAGAAAGTTTTTGTAGAATTTTTTTTTAAAGATTTTATTTATTTATTTGACAGAGAGAGAGATCACAAGTACGCAGAGAAGCAGTCAGAGAGAGAGGAAGGGAATCAGGCTCCCTGCTGAGCAGAGAGCCTGATTCAGGGCTCCATCCCAGGACCCTGGGATCATGACCTGAGCCAAAGGCAGAGGCTTTAACACACTGAGCCACCCAGACGCCTCAGAATTTTTTATATGCCAGAAACTAATGACAAAAAGTCTATGAAAGAGAAGAGAAAGAAGAATTGAAGTCTTAATAGTTTGACAATGCCTTTCCAATATGTAAAAGAATAGTATCTACAGCAAAGTCAAAACAAAACAAACACTACTTCTATTATAACAACAAGGAAAGAGAACTATTGGATGGAAATGTAGGTTATATTTTCATATTTGTGTAAGGTCCTCTGACACTTTTTTCCTCAGTATTAGAAAGAAGTGTTAATCATTAAGATTAAGGAATGAGGCAGTAGAATTGAAATATACTGACAGACCGTGAACAAGGGCAAACCATGAAAATAAAGACAACTTAATTAGAACCACTGAGGAATCAAGTGAAGTCAGGGACCCTGGATTCATAAAAATGTTGAGATACTTTCTTCTATGATTCTTTCATTAGTTTTCTGCAACTTGATTATAGGCCTGGGTATGGCACAGAGTTGGATTAATCTATTATCATGCAGCCAGAACTGGGATAAATTCCCCAATGTCACGTGGTCTGGTTTAGAAATAGATACAGTTGGGGGAAACCTCAGAATTTCAAGTTAAAAGTGGAAGAAAAAGAGAAGAAATAAGGCATATGTCTTCTGAACTTTCCATCAACCCAAGTAAAGTGTTCTGATGGGTTCCATCAACCCATTGACTAGACAAACACAACTGATTTGCATGTCAGAGTAGTGAGCGTCTGTCACTCCCAAAATCATTGTTTTCTTAATGATTTTACCATAAGCAGGCCAGACCCTAACATTTGCTGGTACTTATGGAGGAATACACACACACACACACACACACACTCACACATATATATATTCAGGTATTTAAAACTTACAAGTCAATCTAAAATTTTTAAATGAAATACATGCTATTTTTTTACTGTGCCAAAATACCCTTGTCATAGCATATTGTGCTTGTGACTCAAGTTAGCAAAATGTCAAAGCTGTCTGATGAAAACAATGAATATGAACAAATATATTTTCTGATAAAATCCATAACTCAAAAGGATCAGGTTATCCGTAGTTACTCCTTGCCTTAAATTATTTCTGAAACATATTAACAAAGTTGACTGGGAAAATCTTTCACAGTCATCTGAGATTATTTCCAGTTTGTAAATTGTAAGCAGACTAACTCCATGGTTAACTCTATTTTTTTCAGTTTTCATCCAGAGCTCCATGTTTCCATATTTTATTTGTATTTATTTCTATATTCTATTTCTACATATTTATTTCTATCATCTCAATATGTAATTGTTTTCATTGATCATAAGGATTAGAAAATAAAATGTAACCCAATTAAGTGTGCACAATCTTTGACTATATTTTTATTGATAACACAAATTATGTAATATAAAGATAAAATTACTTTCATATATTTTCATGTAGTTCTTTTTCTAAATTCAAAATTATTTTGCTAAAAAGTGAAACATAAGTTTTATTAACAAATATAAAATATTTAATTTTAGAAAATCAAATTATATTTTATCAAATATTTTTATTAAAATATAATGGCTCACAATATATGATGTTTTATTCTAGTTGACAATATAAAGAATCAGTATCATGCTTCATGTATGTTTGACTAGATCTACACATAAGCAAATTTTAGGAAAATTATGAATTGCTTAATATTGCAAAATATTTAATAAATCAACTGTTATGTGCAAGTGTTGCAAATACTGTTCATAAGAAACTGGAATCAAGAGAAGCAAGCAAATGGATACTCAATTCTACTGGAAAATAATATCTTACTATGCAAGAGCATCTCTCTTATTTTCAGGCTATCTGCCACTTCTTGATGGTGCACGGGAGAAGAATGAGGCACGGACAGACAAGTTAGCTATAAGAGAAAGGGAGCAGGGGTTGACAGTAGAAGAGACTATCACCCTGAGCAACCCCTCAGTCTCCTACTTTTTGGAAAGTAGGTAACAACCAACAAAGAAGCCAGAGTCGGTTACACATTGACCATGAGTCTTGTAGATAAGAAAGAAGAAAGGCAAAATATGTCATGTAGTACATGAGCTATAGTGGGCAAGCCCCAACAAAAGGATTGTCTGACTAACTGCAGGTGTTTTCCGGGGAAGGGGAGTTAATGAAAAAGTGAAGCAGGCGGCGTTCTGCCCTGAGCAGGCGTTCCCAGCTGCTTGGCTTTAAAGACGAATATCATCCTCTCCCCCAGAGGCCTGTTGCTAGTACATGTTTTTCTTAAGGCAACATCTAAGCATGCTTGGTAACTAGTATAAATTTCGCATGGGTTATATTTTAAGCAGTACGTTGTTCTGAGGGATGGCTGTAGCTATCTGAAAGTAGGATTTGACAACATAATTGACATATCTTTATCTCAACCAAGCAGTTCTGCTTCAGAAATCATCCCTATACCCAAGAACAGAACCCTGAAAGAGCCTCCAACATTAGCAGCATCACAGCCACAACTAGACACTGTTTACTTTTTTCTGAAGATACCAAAAAGGAGATGGGAGAAATGTTTCCCTGGGTCCCGATGGTGAAAGAAGGCATGATTTCTGCTCTTCTGTGGCTAAACACTGGATCCAAGATCCAGAGTGGCCGAGACACAGTATATTGTTTAATAAGCTGTGTATTCGTGTGTCTGTGTCTGTATGATGCACGTGTTTATAAGCCAAAGAAAGAGGAGGCAAGTCATTGATCACTATAGTTAGAGCATGAAAATAACCTTGTTTGTGGGGAATGAGCAAATTGGGTTTATGATAGAGACGGGTTTGGCTGGCCTGGCGTAGGCCATGATGCGCAAGTCCTGCAACAGGCCTGGTTGTTTTTGGTCACATACGCAAGATCCATTGCCTTTCAACCCCATGGGCAAGAGAGGCTGAAAAAAGAGCTGGCAGGCATTTTTGGGAGGTGTTGCAGCACCATCATGCTCTGCCTATAGCCAGTGAGAAAACCCATGAAGAAATTGAAAATAATGAAAAAAATACAGAGAGAGAAACTAAATGTGGACTTAGCCCTTCATGTTGGGAGAAGGAGAATCCCCAGCAAAAGCCATCTCTTTGTCCAGGTATTAAAAAGCAGCTTTCCTGATCACTTTTAGACAAAATTGCTCTTCCAAGCACAACCAAGCTAGGACTTTATCCTATAAGGGGCACAAGGAGAAAAAGAGGAAGAGAATGCATGTTAAAAGGCAAAGAAGAGGAATTTGAGCATGATGGAAAGTGATCGAAAGAACCAAAGAGGGAGCAGATGGTGGAGTGAGTGGAGGTGGACAAGAGGCTTCAATAAGGTAAGTGGGGAAGTGCATTTGGGGTTTCTGTGGGAGAGTTGATGGACTAATGAACATGCAGAGTGAGAAATCTTGACTACATCTGAGGAAAGGCATGTTACTTGTTGTTTCTGTCAGCCCCTTTCTATCTTCGGTTCTTTCTTGACCCAAGTTAAGGTGGAGAGAGAAATGGAACATGAGGCTCAGGATATAAAGCAGGAACTTAGAAGTGAGTGGAAATGAAACTAGAGCAGGGGATTCAGGCTAGAGGGGTTTACATCTTGGGCAGTGGCCAAAGGTAACAAACTTAAGAGCTATGCCGAGTTTAACTGACAGGAAGTCTTTGGTAGTTTATTCTCAGGAGAACTTGCATCTCAAAGACCATCAGGCCTCCAAAGGCAGAGGACACAGAGCAAGGTAATCTATACTGGTGGCTTCATGTTACACCGGAATCACCGATTCGTTTATTAAAAATGCTCTTTGTAGGCCACATTCACAGCTACTGAAGCAAAACCATTATTGTTGAAACCAGGAAATGGAATTAAAAACAAAAATTTAAAAATGGACACTGTACCCCCGATAGCAAAGTGCCCTCTTTTACATCAGATTTGAAAAATTCTCCTCTAGATTTCTGTGCTTTAGGCTAAGATGTTCAGACCAGCCTTTAGACACAGACTAGAACAAATTACCAGAGGATGCTGACTTATTTATGTTTAGTTTCCTAGACACATGCACAGTCCAACAACTCTCAGATATAACTAGGATTTATTTTGTTGTGTGTGCTTCTGATGCTTTGAGGCAAAATGAAACATTAAAAAGAAACAAAGATTACATAAAATATTTTTTTTCTCATTAAGGCTATTAGATCATTGCCATGACTACTGAAGCTATGTCATTTTGAACCACATTATTTTTATACACATTTTGAAAGCAACCTATTTATAAGCATTAGATATATAGAATATTCAAGAAAATGATATGCCTATGCTATTAATTTTAGCTTGATTTGCTCTCCCAAATGATTTTTTAATGAAAATGAGACAGAGGGTCAAGTTCCCTAGAGTTTGCCTTAGTCAGTGGTCATAAGACCAGTAGTTATTTGTGTTACTGGTTATCAGCAACAAAATAAAACTCAGTGAATATATTTAGAACACCAAAAGAAAAGAGAAGCAAAACATTCAAACAGGAGAATGGTTTATTAAAATTCTAATCATTTATTTTAGATTCAAATATAGTCTCTATGCTTTTCCCAATTTTGACCTAGGTGGGTAACTGCAATTTATATTTATTTTAAGATCATTTTTTCCTATGAAATTCTGATATTAATTGCATTATATATTTGTTGATATATCTAGATAATATTAACTCTTGTATTATTCATCATACTGTTGCCAAAGTAAAAAATGGTAGTTTATTGACAGATGAATGCATAAAAAAGAGGTGGTACATGCACACACACACACACACACAAACACACAATGAAATATTACTCCAGCAACAGAAAGAATGTCATTCGCAATGATGTGGATGGAACCAGAAGATACTACGCTATGTGAAATAAGTCAGCCAGAGAAAGGCAAATAATATGTGATTTCACTCATAGGTGGAATTTAAGAAACAAAACAAATGAACACAGGGGAAAGGACGGAAAAGAGACTCCTAACTATAGGGCACAAACAGGGTTGCTGGAGAGGAGGTGAGGGAATGGAGTAATTGGATGATGGCCATTAAGGAGGGTACTTGATGTAATGAGCACTGGGTATTACATGCAACTGATGAAACACTAAATTCTAGCCCTGAAACTAATACAATATATGTTAACTAAATTGAATTTAAATTTTAAAAATCTTAAAAAATAAAATAAAATTGTGTGATAAAACAGACAGACAAAGAGAAACAGTAAGGTTAAATTGATAACTCAAAACCAAGGTAAAAATATTAGTAAAACTCACCTTTTCATATCCTGTTCTAGGATCCTATATCATACCTGACTCTCTAGATTCTCTATAGATCAATGGATATTTTATCCATTCATTTGAAATCATTCCATTTTGCACTTAAGAAAGGCAGAAATACCCACAAAGGTTTTCATCACTATTCTAAAAAACACAAACACTGAGGTATAAACAATCAAGTAATGTCATAAGACATACAATTTTTAAAAACTTGATATTATGACATGAAATGAATATTAAGAAATATATGTTTTAGAAATAATTTTGTGTTTGTATTTTAGACTATCCCTGCAATTCAGTAGAGAAATCCAGAAAAAACTGTGAGTGAAAACATTTTTTTAAACAAACATACATAGACTTTCTACATGAGAGTTCAAATTTTACCCAATATGTGACAGAAAAATCAGATGTTGTAATCATATCACCATGTGGATTACATCAAGTTTTAAGAAGTAAGTTAAGAAGTTACTATATATGACATCTAAGTTAAAGTTTTTAAAATTATTATTTGTAGAACAAATGTATATTAGAGTAGGATAATATGATTCTTAAAAAAAAGAAAACTAATTGGTGTCATAGTTTGTTTTTTATTTCAGTGGTTGATTGTGTTTTTCAGACTCATTAGGAGGAATTGAGTTTCTTAGTCCAAGATAGATAGACGGACAAAATTGATTTTCAACAACTACTGGGGATAGTGGGTATTATATTCTGGAAGTATTTCCAGGGGTATTGTTAATAGTCACTACTCTAAATGCCCTGAGTGTCTCTCCCCTGCCCAGTTTTTCCAAGACCCCTTGGAGCTCCCCATTATCCATCAGATAGAGGGGTCATAGAGGTCTCTGATACTGTGGACTTGTAAGATAATATTCAGTATTGTGTTCCTCATCCCTCTGGTCCATCTCCCTGTCCTATTATTATGAAAATCCCCCACTGTGAAATTGGGGACTAAACGGAAACTGATATTGTGTGTTGAAAAGGGGCAAAGTGAATCCCTGGTTGAGAAATAAAAGTTTATCTTCTCTAAGACTAAGATGAAAAGCTTTGGATTTGGGAAATTTGAGCCTTATTCTCATGGTACAACTGGGTGTTTTGTTTAAGACGACTAGATATATGGCAAAATGTTTCCCAGTCCAAGTTTGGAATGAGAGAGTGGAACTACCCTTCTTCAAAAGGGAACACAGAATTTTGGACAAAGAATCTCAGTGATTAACAAGAAAAACCAAATACCAGAGTGACCTTCCCTAATTTTTTCCAGTTTTTGCTAGTCTTCAGGGTCCAAATATTAGCTGATATTGAACATATTTCCACTGTGTGAATGAGAAATTGGGTAGATTTAATTTGATTTGGAACATATCCATTTTTCTATATCAAGTGCTTTTGGACAAATTTATACTTACTAGATTTTTAAAAAAGATTTTATTTATCTTTTTGTCAGAGAGAGAGAAAGAGAGCACAGGCAGGGGGAGCAGCCAGCAGAGGGAGAAGCAGGCTCTCCACTGAACAAGGAACCCAATGCAAGACTCAATCTCAGGACGTTGGGATCATGACCTGAGCCAAAGGCAAATGCTTAAATGACTGAACCACCCAGACATCTCTATTTTGTTCTCTTATGGTAAAATTTTATTGTTTGTTTATTTTTGTTTTCTTTTTAAAATTTTATTTTAATTCTAGTTAGTTAACATGTAGTGTAATATTGGTTTCAGGAGTAGAATTTAGTGATTCGTCACTTACATATAACACCCAGGGCCAACACGAGTGCCCTCCTTCACACCTATTATGCATTTATCTCATCCCCCAACCATCTCCCCTCCATCAACCCTCTATTTGTTTTCTATAGTTAAGACTCTCTTATGGTTTGCTTCTTTTTCTCTTTTTTTCCCCTTCCCCTTTGTTCATCTGTTTTGTTCCTCAAATTCCACCTATGAATGAAATCATATCATAATCTCTCTGACTGACCTATTTCACTTAGCATCATAAACTCTAGCTCCATCCATGTTGCTGCAAATTGCAAGATTTCATTCTTTCTGCAAATTGCAAGATTTCATTCTTTCTTTTTTTTTTTTTTTTAAGATTTTATTTATTTATTTGACAGAGAGAGATCACAAGTAGGCAGAGAGGCAGGCAGAGAGAAAGAGAGAGGAGGAAGCAGGCTCCCTGCTGAGTAGAGAGCCCGATGTGGGACTCGATCCCAGGACCCTGAGATCATGACCTGAGCCGAAGGCAGCGGCTTAACCCACTGAGCCACCCAGGCGCCCCTGATTTCATTCTTTCTGATGGCTGAGTAATATTCCTGTGTGTGTGTGTATGTGTGCGTACGCACGCACATACACGCCTCTGTGTGCACATATGCATGCATTTACCACCTCTTCTTTAACTATTCTTTAGTCCGTGGACATTTGGACTCTTTCCATAATTTGGCTATTATTGGTAATATTGCTATAAACATTGGGGTGCACATGCCCCTTTGAATCAATGTTTTGTATCCTTTGGGTAAATACCTAGTAGTGCAATTGCTGCATTGTAGGTAGTTCTATCTTTAACTTTTTGAGGAACCTCCATACTGTTTTCTACTGTAGCTATACCAGTTTGCATTCCCACAAACAGTGTAAGAGATTTCCCCTTTCTCCACATCCTCACCACATGTGTTGTTTCCTGTGTTGTTAGTTTTAATTATTCTGACAGGTGTGGGGTGATTTCTCATTGTGGTTTTGATAAACTGTTTTGTTCTGATTTAAAAAGCGGCAAATGTTTTTTACTAAAAATGTGGAAAGCCCCCAAATTAAGACCAGAATGACAATAGAAAAATAGACTGGTGTGTTACTTTCTTGCAAGTAGTCAAGTGTTTTTATTAATACCTAGTCGTAATTCCTAGTTGTGCCCCAATAAGACACGTGATTAGTTATTCAGCATACTCCCATATCTGCCATTTAATTTTTGTGAGTCCTTATTTTGATTATTGGTATGACTTTATATATGTCTCTTTTCTTTGATATTTTAGTTATGAGTAGAACAAGGATACTGACTTATAAGCAATTAGTTGGCTTTTCAATGTAAAGTGCTTTTAAATATATATTTTTGTATTAATTGATACATTATAATTTCTGATACCTTGTCTTATGATTTCTCTTCATACTTCCATTGTTTCTCTCTGTGTCTCTTCCTTTCGTATGTTTGTTTTCATCTTTATAAGGGATTAGGAAGTATGAATCTTGTGGATTTTGGGGGGGGTGATATAATGCCTTTAATATGTCTTTAGTTTTCATTGGCAAGAGTAAAAGTGTGCCAAGCTACAAGTATGCAAAGGCACTATTATATTTTAATTCCTACAAATCTTATCTAGTAAGTTTCTCAGTTTTATTTATATCATTAACTAAGATAAATAATTTATTATCACTAAAATTATTTTAGTATATTCCTTTTGTAATTATATTTACAAAACACATTTTTAGACTTTATTATAATTAATAGGCTTCAATATTCATGTCTATTTCACTGTTTCTGTAACTGTTATATCATTACTTTCATTAACTTTTTATACTAAACTATATAAATACTTGTTTAAGTAAACTTAATAAATGTCAAAATAAAACTGCCTATAAATTAAAATTACAGTGTTTTCACTAGATGTGTTATCATATTTTTGAGAGCTTACTGTCAGGCACTGTTTTATTTACTTTATTAACATGCATTACCTTGTACAGTTGCAAGTTGGTTCATGTGATGAGCACTTTCAACATCAGCAATTTACATGTATACATTACAGTCTTATTAACTATAATCACTAAGCTGCACATTATAGTCATATGACTTATTCATTTTATAATGGGAAGTTTATATCTTTTGACCCCTTTCATCCATTTCATCCAATCCCTACTCTGCCTCTGGCAACCAGGAATCTTTTATGTGTATCTATGAGTTTATTTTGTTTTTCAGTTTCCACATGTAGGTGAGATCATACGGGATTTGTCTTTCTTTGTCTGACTTACGCTATGACAGCATAATGTTCTCAAGGTTCAACCATGTTGTCACAGGTGACAAGACTTTATTCCTCTCTATGGCTAAATAATATTCCATTACACACACACACACACACACACACACACACACACACACACACACATTCTTTTTCCATCCTTTCATCACTGGACACAGGTTATTTCCATATCTTGGTAATTATGAATAATACTGCAGTGAACATGGGGGATTATTTTCAAAATAGTATTTTTGTTTTCTTTGGACAAATACCCAGAAGAGCAAATGTTGGATCATATGGTAATCCTATTTTTAATTTTTTGAGTAAACTTTATATATACTGTTTTCTATAGTGGTTATACCAATTTACATTCCCACCAATAATGCATAAGGGTTCCTCTTCTCCACATCTGCTACACTTTTTCCTTCTTATCTTTTTAATAATAGTCATTCTAATAGGTGGTTAGATTTGTGGTTTTGATTTGTGTTTCCTTGGTAATTAGTGATACTCAGCATCCTTTCTTATATCTGTTGACCATTTGTATGTCTTCTTTGGAAAAATGTCTATTCAGATCTTCTGTCTGTGTTTAATCAGATTGTTTTGAGTTCTTTATGTATTTTTAATACATATTAAACCCTTATCAGATGTATGATTTGCAAATATTTTCTTCCATTAGTACATTGCCTTCTCATTTTGTTAATGGTTTAAGCATTTTAGTTTGATGTAGTCCCACCTGTTTAATTTTGCTTTTGCTGCCTTTACTTTTGGTGTCAGATTCAAAAAACCATTACCAAGACTGATGTCAAGGAGATTACCACCTAAGGTGGTTTGTTTTATTTTGTTTTGTTATTTGAATTCACTTTTGTGTATACTGTAAGACAGTGGTCCAGTTTCCTTATTTTGCATGTAGCTGTCCAGTTTTTGCAAAATATTTTATTAAAAAGAATATTGTTTCCCTCTTCTTGGGCCCTTTGAGATAAATAATTTGACCATATATGAAATGGGTTTATTTCTGAGCTGTCTATTCTGTTCTGTTGATCTGTGTTTCTGTTTTAATGCCAATACCATACTGTTTTTGAGCAGTATCTTTCTCATGGTTAAATATTTTATTCAAAAGTTTGCATTTTAAAGAATTTTGTATCCAAACTGAACTACTGTTTTCTCCCTTCCTTCTTTTTCCACATTGGAAGTTATTGAACCAAAAAATGTATTCAAGATTCTTTTTTTTTTTTTTTAAAGATTTTATTTATTTACTTGACAAAGATCACAAGTAGGCAGAGAGAGAGGATGGAAAGCAAGCTCGCCTCTGAGCAGAGAGCCCGATGTGGGGCTTGATCCCAGGGCCCTGAGATCATGACCTGAGCCGAAAGCAGAGGCTTAACCCACTGAGCCACCCAGGTGCCCCAGCCTAGTTCAAGATTCTTGATACACCGTGTCTGATTGCTTTCTGGAAGGTGATAGTGTTTTAGAATCCCAGAATCTGCATGTAAGAGTGTGTGTTTTATAATGCCTTCATTCACTTAATAAATATTTATTAGGTAGATTTATTGTACATAGTGCTATATTTTTTCAATTCTGTGAATTTAAATAATGGTGGATCTCTAGAATTAAAAAATGTCTAATTTAAAATTTATGCTGTCCTTATACAATATACACACTTATATAGTAATTTGATTTATTATGAAAATTAGTCTATTGCATTTTGTTTATATTACCAGTAACTAAGATAGACTAGGGGAAATGGAACAATTACTACCTAAGACTCAGGAGACTCATCTCTAGACTTCTCACTCAGTAGCTGTGACCCTAACTTCTTACTTAACATACAGATGCTTCAGTTGCTAATTCCTTGAGGGCTACATTTATTTCTCATTTAAAATATAAAAATTTAGATTTAGTAATCTCCAAATTATCTGAACTTTATGACAGTTTTTGTCCACATGAATCATTTGCAGTCAGAGCCAGCAGATCCACTGAAGAAGGAAGAGAGGAGATAGCAGGAATCACTGTATCTTCCTCTTTTTAGTGTATTTGATCATATAAAGGGTACATTCTCTAGTTTCAAGATGGAACCAAGTCAATGTCTGCCACCCCTGCAGTTGTTTGCAGACACAAAAATCACAAAGTGTAGATAAAATATGATTTTCTTTCTGCCCTCTGAAGTAGGAAAGAAGAAAAAAGAGAAAAGCAGGGATTCTGGAAGAGGAAGAAGTAAAGGCTATGTTACCAATTCAAGCAGGATATTTTCTTCAGTGATTCAGAGAAATTGACTAGAAGTCTAGAGTAGAAAATGGGCCTCTGACTTTCTGTTACGTATTTGTTAGTATACACTTCTGCAGTGTACTAATGCTATTCATTAATACAAAGATAATTTTACAGGCTAAATTTAAAAAAAATAATTAAACAAGCTTTTTTCCTTTTAATTTAGGCTGAGGTCTTGAAGATGGTTAATTTGTTGCAAATATCTACAGTCTTGCTGTTCCCCATAAAGCTAAAAAGTCACCTGCGTACTTTGGCTGGGATGATGTTTTCAAGTATTACAAAGATGAGGCAAAAAAAGTGAAGTGACTCAGACAGTGTTGCAGAAATAATGTCAGAGGTCTATTCAAACCTATGCCTTCCTAAAGAAAGAACCTATATTCTCAATAGTGTGTTAAATTGGTTTCAGTGATAGATATCCATTGTGAGAGGAATTACTTTTATCATTTTCATGATCTTGATGAGTATTAGATATGCCAGAAATGCCTATGGTTGTACTTGAATCTCTGCTATAGTCTCTAACTCTTAGACCCCTTCCCTACCTATCTCCATGCCTGTGTCTCTTACTTTACACTAGAATTTTCATTGATTGAACTGCAAAAAGGCATTCTTTTTGTCCTTTAACTTATTCCCTGGAGTTTCTATTTTTATTTCCTTTTATCCTGAATATGGCAAATGTATTGTCTGCTCAATAGGGGCTTATCACCCTTCAATACTAGTGATCCTGAAAATAACTACTTATGTAAAAGATAGTCATATGTTTGTTTCCTTGTTTTTTATTGAGAAATGAATTTATCTTTTATTTAATATTATTATTATTGTTATGTTAGTCACCATACAATACATCATTAGTTTTTTAAATTTTTTGTGTTTTCAGTCTTGTTAGTTTTTCTATTTTAACTGAATTCTGTAACACTTACTGAGCAACAATTTGGTTTTTCTTTTAGATACATCACATGTTTTACGTCATTAAAACGTGACAATTTGTTAACTTCTAATAATATTTTCTGGCTCACATATATGTTATTCTTCATAATTTAATTAGATGACAGGGGAAATCACTTCCACCATTGACTCAAATTGTTTAAGTTTGAATTTTTACTCTAGCTCCATATCAGGAAACTTACATTATCTGCTAACCACGTTTAAGGCCCTAGTTATGTCATCTATAAAATGACAATAATAATGCCTTCCTTAAAGTGGCATAAAATAAATACTATAATGCCAGAAATTGTTTTTTGGTTATGTCTGACTTACAATTTTTAGTAAATACTGACTTTTTATTAGTAAATGATTACCAAAATAAAGACATTTCAAAATTAGTTAACTGAATGTTTATCTATACTGTCAGATGTGAGGCAATTTCATAAAGTATTATTTAGTCCTGGGAAAATAAAGGATCTCCTTTGGCTTGTGTATATGCCACGATGGCAGTGAGATATCTTTATAAGTGACTTTTCACCAGCAGCAGTTTCGGTGAAGCTTTTCTTGACTCTAATTTGCTCTGAAAGATTCATGTGGCTTTTTAAAGTTCCTGTGAGCAACTTTGCAACTGAAATTGAAAACTCGACTGACCATATGTCATTTCAGATTTAGTTCCAGAGGACGATAAGATAATCAGGATGAATAAGGGCTTGGCTACTGAAATGACAATAAACAAATGTGAAAATGTAACAAAGGGAAGGAGCTGCATTAAAGTGCATGATTAGCTTTGCAGCAAGATTTAACCTCTCCTGAAATGAACACTAATTTCATTAGTTCACTTGGTTAACTTGAAGGTATTTTTAGCAGTAAAAATTTCAGTTTCCCAACTGACCTAAACATTTTTTGCAAAAAAGAGAACTCTGGCTCAAGGCAAGATTGTATCTCTAACTTCACCAGCGTTTTTTGTGTAGGATGCCATTGGTCTCCAACTATACACTGAAAATTTTTACTGCACCCAGCACATTCTGTCTTGTATTGTCATAGTTTTCTTTTTTTCTGTATGTGTTATTTCTCCAACTACCAAACACAGCATTTTAACTATATTGCTTGTTATGTTCCAAATATTTTATATTCTCCTGATATGCATAAAAATGTGTAAATAGGAAAGTGAACTAATGAATAATACTGCTTTTGGAGGAAAAAGAATAAGACTCAAAATAAATGTCATCATTATTTGATAGAATACCTATTGGTTCAAATTCATATGTAAAACATTGGTCTATTCAATCTATTGATATTCGTGTTTACATTGATCATCTTATAATAGACTTTTCATTTGACATATGTGTCCTTAGTTTTTTTTTTCCTTTTTTTGGAATCAATCAATTAAATTTTATTTGTTTCCCTCTATCTTTTCCACTTTGTTTGAGTGGTTAACTTAGAGATTATATATGCATTCTCATGTTATGACAGGAATACAAATTTTGAGTAATGAAAATGTTATGGAAGAATTTATTTTGCCTCTCTCCAACAATGCTAGAAATTTAAAACATCTTCCCTCTATGGACTCTATTAATCCTTTTTGTTTCTTTTCTATAATGCATTTTAATTTTCATATAATTGAGACCACAAAGAACATTACTATAAACATTTTACAAAGTCAGCATTTGTTTAAATTTTTCCATATATTCAAGCCTTATAATGTCCTTCAAATCAGTCTTGCACTTCCATATTTTATCTGCTGAAAAATGTGCCTGATATTTTCTTTCAACACTTTAAAGATACCAATCCATTGTTTTCTTCAGGCTTCTTCCACAGTGTTTCTACAATGAAGGTTTTATTCTGTTTTCGAGATTTCTGTTTGTCTTTGGTTCTTGACAATTATTCCAAAGGGACCAATGCTCGATGTTACAAAATGAATACATGGATATAAGATAGATTCAGAGGGAAAGTTGAAAAAAACAAAGTGGAAACAGAGTCAATGGATTTGAATGTAACAGAATACAAAAAGTTTGGTGATATTCTTTCATATCCCATATGATGACTATCTTTATAAACTACTGCTTGTCAGTTTTTTTCATCAAAGAAAAATATCCCCAGCTATCCAAAAGGATTATCCTCTCCAATTGTTCTCCATTTTCTTACTATAAAATCTTTCAAGCCTGAATTTTCTTTATACACTTCTAACAAAACATATAACAGATTGACATGGGAAACAGATGTGAAAATCTAGTTATCTTCTAGTAAATGAGATATGAAAAGTATTTACAAACACATGAAGCAATTACTGAAAGCATTAATCATATTTTGTTTTGGAAAAGATAGTTAGGTTTTGTAAATATATGTTATGTTACATTAACAAAATGGATATATTCCTGGTATTTTAGAAATGAATTAAATGCATATTTTGAAAATTTGTCTTATTTTCTAAATCATTAGACATTCACAAAGTGACCTCTGGGTGGCTCAGTCGGTTAAGCATCTGCCTTCGGCTTAGGTCATGATCCCAGGGTCCTGGGTCCTGCATCTGGCTCCTTGCTCAGCAGGAAGCCTGCTTTCCCCTCTTTCTGCCTCCCTCTCTGCCTACTTGTGACCTCCTTCTGTGTGTCAAATAAATAAATAAAATATTTTTTTAAAAATTCACAAAGAAAGTATTTCGAGGACTTAAATATTTTAAGAATATAAAATCTTCCTGTAAGAAATATTCTTTTAGATGTGCCTACATGTAGTCTTTGTATTTATGTCAGTTAGGACCCATAATTTTTGAATGTTGGGATCCATTGAACTTCTTGCTATTGCTCATTTATTTTGGAAACACCTCAGACATTACTCTGATACTATTCTGCATAGTTCCCTTTCATCTTTTTCTGTGATTCCTGTTAAACGTATGTATGTTAGCCATTTAATTCTGACCTGCATATCTCCTGTTTTCTACATATTCTATGCTTTTCTGTCTGTTTCAGCTTGTATTTTTTTCTGTTAACTTGATTTCCATTTTAGGAATCCTATTATTGGCAGTCTGTTCTATTTTCATATCCATCTATTGAGCTCTGAATCCTACATATTACATTGTTCATTTCTATAATTTCCATTTGAATTTCTTTATATTGAGACATTACTCATTTTAGACAGTATTGATAACTAAAACTCTTGCATATCAGAACTCTATCTTTCCCTCTAGTCAAGGGAACCATGCAGAGCAAGAACATGGTATCAACATGCACCTGTTTCAGTTAGTACCGTGTCATGCAATGTGAGGGCTTCGATTATTCCAGTTATATATAATACTTCTTTACACTTCTTTACTTTCTTAAACATATTATGTTATTTAGAAGTCCTTCTTTGTGGGGCGCCTGGGTGGCTCAGTGGATTAAGCCACTGCCTTCGGCTCAGGTCATGATCTCAGGGTCCTGGGATTGAGCCCTGCATCAGGCTCTCTGCTCAGCAGGGAGCCTGCTTCCCCCTCTGTCTCTGCCTGCCTCTCTGCCTACTTGTGATCTCACTCTCTGTCAAATAAAATAAATAAAATCTTTAATAAAAAAAAAGTCCTTCCTTGTTAACTCTGTTAATTACAACAGTAATACTCAGAATACTAGTATATGATTAGATAAGAAGTTGCTCTGTAATGTAAATTTCCTATATCACTGCTTAATTCAGTTGATTTTGTAAACATCAAACCTAAATTACCTGTATTTATATTGTGCTAGATGTTTAAAGAAAGAAAAATGCAGAATTATTAGCTATACCTTCCTCTGGGATAATTTTTTTAAAATAGAATAATTTTTAAAATGTTAAAATGTAAATGAATTAAGCTTTATGTTTAATTCAATATATTTTTTAAAAACAATAGAAAAAATTTGTTTCAGCAAACATTGTCTGAAAAGGAAAGATGTATTAAAATTTTTTTAAAGTAAGTATAATAAAAGTTTGAGAAATGAATAAATATATGATGAGGGTAAAGGAAAAAGTATGGATATGGGTTCTAACTGGTTTATTTCAAACATCTTATGTAGTAGACATTAGAGTGGGCCTTGGAGACAATACTTTTGGATTCCACATCACTCCTTCTTCATTTTTCATGTTCTGCTTTTTCTCTTTCTATTTCCATCTTGGACTTCTTCATATGATTCCCCAGAGCCTTGTTCTGAGTGAAGGTGGAAAGAAAATAGGAACACTCAGACCATACAGTGTTGGAATCACTAACAGATCATTCTCAAATAAGCCAGTGTTACTTCTTCCAGTCAACTAATTCATTCTAATCTCTTAGAGAATATAGAATTCAGCTAAAAAAAAATCTATTTTTTTCCTTAAATAATAAAGCTTTTAAAGCTGTCTTTTCTGAAAATGGCATTAGTTGACATCCTCGTCTTAGCAAATTTATGCCCTAAGATTGATTTGTCAATCTAACTACTTTAGACGCAACATGCTTAAAGTGTATAAACATAGACTGATGCGCGGGTATGTAATTCTCCAACTAGTATTTTTATCATAAGAGTTAAATAGAAGAAGAGAGAATAATATACAATAATGAACAGAAGAAGAGAAAATTTTGTATTACTTTATTCTCTTTCCTGACATTTTTAATTTGAGTCAATTATAACTTCATAGGAAGTTTCCAGTAACTGTATTCCCTGGCTTAAAATCAGTACTCAAAGAAACTCTTTTTAAAAAATTCTTACCATTAAAGAGCAATTTTGTATGATTGGTATCAACATGTTTTTTTCCACATCTACAAAGCAACTACTGTCAACCTTTCAACATTTACTGAAAATAACCCTTCATCAGAGCTCCTAGATTCATACACAATACTATTTCACCATTAAGTTTGAAGACTTGATTCATGTGCCCGTGCAACTCTGAAATTTCCTACTATTTTCCAACCTTTTAGTGATTTAGGAGAAAGTGAAGAAAGTAGAGTAGCAACTAAAAAGTCACACTCAAAATGAACACTTTTCTTTCTTTTTCTTTTAAGAGGTGAGGAGAATGCCACATTAAAAAAAAGAAAAAAGTGAGAAGCATTTCTCCTTTGCTTCATAAAGATAGCAGAGAACCCATAGATTCTCCCAATAAAAACATTTTATAAGATTTCTAGGAAAAAAGATATTGCTGGGGTAATTTTAAAATGATCTTAAGAAAATGGAACTGTGCAAGTATGCATAGATTTTCCTTCCCAGCTATGTCTAGAATATTGCTCTTTGAGATATATAAAAATGTATTTGAAGATGGCCTCATCTTTACTTTATGGTATGTACTTTGCAATTGCCCAACAAAGCTTGAACTCAGGCTTGAAAAACCCTATTAAAATATAGCAGTTGGGTTGCAAACATGTTAAATTGTGTAGAAAATAATTGAAAAAATCACATTTAAGAAATAATACTGGGAATAGAAGAAAAAAATATATACAACACACAAGTCTCAAAATTTAAGTGTTTAAAAATAAAAAGTCTTTATATATAAAAGTTCTACACAAGAAAAAGAAGTTTATCCAAGTCTTTTATCATTATTCACTAGACTCTCTTAGTAAAGTAAACTAAGATGCTCTAAGCTTCGTTTCTAGAAATGGGGATTATTGTAGTACTTTTTTTTTCTAGGGTTTTTAAAAATCAGATCTACTTAGGGGCACCTGGGTGGCTCAGTCATTAAGCGTCTGCCTTTGGCTCACGTCGTCTTGATCCCAGGGTTCTGGGATGAAGCCCCCTGTCGGGCTCCCTGCTGGGCGGGAAGCCTGCTTCTCCCTCTCCCACTCCCCCTGTTTGTGTTCCCTCTCTCACGGTCTGGGTCAAATAAATAAAATCTTAAAAAAAAAATAGATCTACATAGTGATAAAGTCCTAACAGAAATCACAGATTTGAATTTGGGAAGTTAAAATCATATGCTTTCTTAGAAATTAATTTCTTAGATTGCAATGATAAGAGTATAAAATTATTGAGTAGTACTCTGTTATGTTGTGTTTTAAGCGATAAAATACCCATGATAACTTCAGAGAAGGCCCATGTTTTGCCCTGATCCCTCTACTGCTTCTATTCTAAATCTAAAGAAAATGATTTCTTCTTTATGGTCTAATGAGATCTTTATTGTCCTATTTTTACGGCTCTGATGCAATTAACTGGCATTACGGTATACGAAGAGTTATACTGATTTGAAAAATACTTTTTAAAAAGATATAACACAGGGACATTATGCAGACATTAATAAGTTAAATATAAAGTATGTTCTTAGAACCTAGTAGTCCTTCCTTAAGTCAACCTTGCCTCCTTCCTGAGAAGTGAGGTTTCTTTAACCAAGTCTATTTTTTATTGGTCTTTCTTGTTCTGGATGATGCACAGCATTTATTTGATTCCCTTGGAAGAATCCATTATGTTTGCAATTAAGCACAACACCAAGTAAATATTTACCACATCAAGTACCTAACTTTCTCTAAATCTTTTTTTTTTAAGGATTTTATTTATTTATTTGACAGAGAGAAATCACAAGTAGATGGAGAGGCAGGCAGAGAGAGAGAGAGAGGGAAGCAGGCTCTCTGCTGAGCAGAGAGCCCAATGCGGGACTTGATCCCAGACCCTGAGATCATGACCTGAGCTGAAGGCAGCGGCTTAACCCACTGAGCCACCCAGGCGCCCCAACTTTCTCTAAATTTTGAGTGATTTTCTCATAAAAATGTTTATAAAATTTCCTTAGGACGCATCATATTTTTAGTAGCTAGTAATTTTCTCGTATAATTTCTCAATTTAATTTTTAGTTTAAAATTGTTTTAAATATCTTCTTCCTCCTAAAGTGTTTGAGACAAAGGTTTCCCCTTGTTCAATACGTTTCTCACAATATTCCTTCACTTCATCATATAGGATTGTGTACAAGATCTCTGAATATATAGAGAGTAACTTTTCAACAAGAGAACATGGAAAATATAATTTCCATTTTGTTGAAAGTTGTGGTTTCATCACATTTTATTACAATAAAAAATACACAATATAATCATTTAATTCTTAAAATGTATATATTTCAGATTGGTAAAATGATTCAGATCCTTTTTCATATTCAGAAATGATTTACAGGAAAGACACTTATTTTATGAATGCTTTATATTTCATGACCAAAACCTCATCATATACATTTAAGACACACACCCAGAGCTTTATACTCCAGAAAATAGAAACACTTGATGCTAATTAGCTATGTAAAGAGGATTAAAGTGCTAAGAAATAACCTTTGCCTTAATCAGTGGTAAATTTATTTAAAATGTTAAGAAAATGGTAGGAAGACGATAAAATCACTTTTGCTGAAAGGGATATTAAGAAAAACGTTTTGATTCTCTAAATTTGATGGGCAATATGCTTACCGGTGGTCATTTAATTATTGGAGAGTAAGCTGTGAAAATGGCCCCCAGCAGGAGTGCAGATACATCGTGATCATTATGCATATAGAATGGAAAACTAGCCGAGCTTTTTAAGATATATTCCTGCATTGAAAAAAGAAAAAAAAAAAGAAAAATCCCAGTAAGCTGTATGATTGTGGTTTAGATTATTCTGGTCTGTGGTCAAAAGCTAGTAGAAACATTAGTTGTTGAAAGCATTGGAAACATGTTTTGTCCAGGGGAGAAGGAGGCAAACTGCTGTAGATACTGCCACGTGAAGGGAAATTTCTTGAGTATTTTATGAGTGATAAAAATCACATTAGATAACTCCCCATATTTATTTTTGAGAAGTCCAAAAGATTCATTGGTAAACACTCTTCCACAGAAACCTTACATTGCCTCAAGGCATATCACCCTGACATACTGTTTCTGTGGAAACTAGCAGCATAGTCTGAGCTACCACAGAAACACCAAGTATTCTAATATAACCTTAGTCCATCTGGGCTTATGAGATACTTTCATTCAGCTTCTATTAGTATTATGATAACAATCCCAGTCTATGTTCAGAAGCTTGTCTGTCCAGTTGCCCATAAATTTCATCAGGGGAAGAGCGCTGATAGTGTTCAAAATTACCAAAGGATATTGTTATGGAGAAGATTGTGGGAACTAAAAGTGACGGTTTCCTACCACGCTTATTGAGTTAAATATCATTATCTTCTTCCAGTGGAATGCAGTGTGCTCTACAATACATTGTACCTCATTTACCTATATTTATGTATTTTTCAAAATTATTTTTATCATTCTTAGGATACTCTCACCCCCAAGGCTCCCCCACAATTATTAAGTTTCCCATACTCTCTCCATAATCCATGTTTCTGACCGTGAGTTTGACCAACACCAAAATCCTTATAACTGATAATATCTCATAGTCTAAGCATCACAAAAATATTTCTGCATCATCAAAAAGAAATAGTGGTTTTGTCTTAATGGCTAAGAAACAGTTTAGAATATATTCTTTAATATAGGTTCAATAACTGAGTTTGATTTTTGAAAAATTATTCAATATTAATGGACCAGTTTCTTCACATATAAAAGCAGAAAAATTTTTATTGTGGGTAAATATCTTTAACTGGTGTTGAACTGGATGAAATCAAACGAAAATTTTCTGGTAAGCAAGATGGTAAATATCTTATTTTTAAAGAAAATTTTCATGGCCATGGACAATAATAGCATCACTTTCCGACAATATTGCTCTGCTTAAATTTTTAACAATAAAAACAAAACTGGTGCTCTGAGTTTTGACATATTTTGAAATCATTTAAGAAAATTTTCTAAGATTTAATACCTAGTCCTTAGATTGTCATGATGTAATAAATGCAAATTTGAAGTTTTTACAGTTTGAAAATCATGCAGAATTATCAAGCCATTTCTAGAATAAGAAAAAATGCATTTCAGTATGATGAAGGCAATACTATGATTTAGGTCTAAACTTGGGTTATACGGATAGGAAACATAATTACATCAGTAATATTACTGCCTAAATTGTAAAACAAAAGGAAACACCGCAATGCTGTAATACTCTAGCAGCATTATGTAAAATTCTGATACTCATTTGTGATATTTTAGTAGACATTCTAATATTCTGTTATTGAATTGCTTTAATAGCATCACAGTCTGTGTCCTATTACTGACTTCCATGAACAGCATGAGACAATTGGGTTTTGGTAATGCAGTTGTAGAACAAAGTGGTTTATCATATAAATTGGTATCCATAGGAGTAAATAATTCTGATGAGATTTACCTCATTTATTTTAAGAAATAAAAAAGTATCACTAGATTTCACAAAGCGTAATTAAAATCCTAATTGAAAATGCCATGTGCTACATGTGTACTGTCTGTCATCTCACTTTTTTAAACTTCTGCCAGCATTTTAAATACATCTTGCAGGGACACTCTAATAGCAAGATAATGCCTTTGTGATCTTTGTACCTAGCATTGTAGCTCAAATGTTTGGAAATTTGCTTCTTTGTATTATAAAAATAATTAATTGTAAGTGAATATAGAATTAGTTTATTATGAAAATTGATAAAGGCATTAGCAAAAAAGTTGACAGATATTAGCTCTTTCTTTCTGACACTATTCACCTTGTTAATCTTACAATATATACTCTAGTTTCTGATTGTTTGAATTAATGCAACTTCACATGAACTAGAGATTCACTTAAATAGTCAAACAATCATGTTTATTATCATTTTTGTTTTTATACCTTTCTGTCAGAAAAAAATAAAGAAAATAAATTTAAGCTGTAATGTTTTTAGTCAGAGAAACTGAAACCAGTCAAAATTGATAAACTAAAGTGTGTAAAATTACTCATACTTAATAAAAAAATAACACTGCTAGTCCCTTTTTATGACTATATTCAATAATGTGACTTTAGATTCTACTTATGATAATAATAGAGCATTGCAATTTTATATGAGAATTATAAATCAAAGGGAAATGTTTTGCCTATAGCACAAAAAGAAAAACAGATTTGTTTGGCTTGTAAAAGACTCTTCTCAATTTGCTATCTACCAAATATGTGATGTTTTATTAGAAATGCCATCAAAATAGAGGGAGAAGAAAGTTATCAGTCCAATACCTACGGAGATGTTTTATCTTTATTTAAAACTGTTACATTAACCAGGACATTATACATAACAAAAATGTGTATTCATTTTTCAGTTTTACAATAAGGAATAGAAAAAATAGACTGCACAGAATATAAAGTATGGAAATACAAAGAGCAACTGTGGCCTTATTACTATTTTCCACACCATATTTTTGTTTATTTTATTTTGCTTTCATAACAAGATATGAAATGGTCATACATTTGTATTCTCTAGATTGATGCTAATACACATCTTTTTCCCCCTAAAAATTTCCTCACAGAAAATAATGTTTTTATGACACCAGTTGTGGACTTGTAGTTTTTAGAAAACCTAGATGAATTTTAATGTGTGTATGTCTGTGTGTGTATATAGATATATATATCTATATACATATATATACACATATATATGTAATTTATAAATGAGCCTTTCATATGAATCTAACATAAACCACATTACCAGTTGTTAGTATTTTAACATTCTGATATATTACTAAAATACTGATAATACAAATAGTAAATCTTAATGTGTTATCTTCACAATGTTTCATTTTTGCATTTGAATTTATTCTCAGGGGGCTTATTTAAAAGCAAATGTTCAAGCTCACTGAGAAGATGGCTGTTATCTTCAGCTGCTCCTCATTCCTCCTTGCACCCACTGAAAGCTGGGATGGAAGAAACAAGCTGAATCTAACATAGTCCAGCTGAAGCTGACTTTTCCTTTGCCAAGTCTTTTGGAAAACAACAGCAGAAAAATTTTTTTTCTTTAAACTTAGGGGCTTAAGACAGCTTTGAAAAGCTAATAAATGATGATGTAAAATGGGTTATTTTGGATAAACATGAAAGAAAATGTACCCAAATGACTCATCATAGCTGATATTTGAATAAATAAAATAGTCAAGACATTTTCATTAAAATCTTTTATCAAGTATCTCACTTTACCATCAGATGAAAGAGGGTCATCTGGGTGGCTCAGTCGGTTAAGCATCTGCCTTCAGCTCAGGTCATGATCCCAGGGTCCTGGGATCAAGCCCCACATTGGACTGCCTGCTCAGTGGGGAACCTGCTTCTCCCTCTCCCCCCTGCTCATGCTCTCTCTCTCAAATAAATAAATGATTAAATCTTTTAAAAAATCAGATGAAAGATACTTCCAAGCCTCTTGATTCATTTTTACATTTTTAGAGAATAATCTTACCATAAAACACATTAAATATAGGGGACACTGTTTTTTACTTTCAGGAGTCAAAATATTTCTTTAAAATGTGGTGATCAATCCTGTTCAAAATAAGAGAATTGGAGGTTTTTTGTTGTTTTTGGTGGTGGTTTTTTTGTTTTGTTTTGTTTTGTTTGTTTGTTTGTTTGTTTTGTGGTGCCCTGGAGGTGGTCGGGTGCTTCAGTAGTGAAGTAGTGAAGCTGAACATCCTCCTCCCAACTACTGGCTACTAGAAACTCACTGAAGTGTATGATGAAGGCAAACTTTGTAACTTTTATGACAAGTATGCAGCCAGAGAAGTTACTGTTGATATTCTAGGTGAAGATTCTAGGTGGGTTATGTGTTTGGAATCTGTGGTGGGAATGACAGACAAGGCTTTCCCATGAAGCAGGGTGTCTTGACTCGTGGTTGTCTGCCTACTGCTGGGCAAGAATGATTCCTGTTACATATCAAGGGCTGGAGAAGAAAACCCAAGTGCATTTAGATTTGCATTGTGGATGCCAACCTAATGGTTCTGACCTTGGTCAGTGTACAAAAAGGAGAGAACGATATTCCTAAACCTACCTACTGATACTCCTGTGATAATTCCCTCCTGGGGCCCAAAAGAGCTAGCAGAATTAATATTAAATCTCTCTAAAGATGATGATCATCACTATGTTGTGAAAAAGCCTATAAATATAGGTAAACCTAGGACCAAAGTGCCCACGATTCAGTGCCTTGTTATTCCACGTGTCTTGCAACAAATGCATATTACCCTGAAGAAACAGCGTATTAAGAAAAATAAGAGGCAGCAGAATATGCTGAACTTTTGACCAAGAGAAAGAAGGAGGCCAAAGAAAAATGCCAGGAACAGATTGCCAAGAGATAGAAGTTGCCCTCTCCAGGAATTTCTACCTTTAAGTCTGAATCCACTCAAAAATGAGACTCTCTAAGAATAACAAATAAGGTTTCAAAAAATAAAATAAGGTAAAATAAGATAAATGGAAATTAAAGCAATTATATATGTGGAGAGTGGAATAATGCTCCTTACCGCAAAAATGTCCCCAGAACCTGTGAATATATTTAGTTTTATGACAAAGGGGAATGGAGATCAAAGATAGAATTGAAGTCGCTACTCAGCTGACCTTAAAATAGGCAGATTACCCAGGATAATCCAGATGAATCTAATTTAAATTCCAGAGTACCTATAAGTAGGAGAGGGAGGCAAAAACACGAGTTAAAAGAAGGTGTGACTAGGGAAGTGCATACTGAGGTATAACCCTGCTATTACTAGGGATCAAGGAAGGTTCTGTGAATGTGGGCATCATCTAGAAGCTACAAAAGTTAAGGAAACATGTCATGCCCTGAAGACCCCAAAAGGAGAACTGCACTGCTGACACCCTGGCTTTCCTTTGGTTCAGTGAGACCCCGGTTGGATTTCTGAACTACGTAACTGTAAGTGTGATACATTTTGTTTGTTTGTTTGAAGCTACTAAATGTGTGGAGATTTGTCAAAATATCAGAGGCAACTACTGAAATACGTCATATTTTTTGTATCTTGAAGAAAATGACTAAAATCTTACAAATCTGTATAGATATTTATTGCATAATGTAAATTGACAAATACCTTAATTGAATCAATGTGATAACACTGTTGACAAGTTAAAAAATGCCCTTGATCTCTATAATTCCATTTCTGGGAGTTTATCCTAAAGTTACTTTTACACATACAGAAAATGATATATGCACAAAAATGCGGATTTGAGAAATTTTTTAAACTAAAATATTTGAAATAACAAAATAAATCAAGAGATAAAAGTTTTATGTTCATTGGCGTTTGTGTGAGTGTATTGCTTTTATAGACTAAAACAGCTATCACTTCAAAGATACATTGGTGCATGGAGACATGAAGGTTAATTACTTTCAAAAGTACAAATTTTTGAAAAATTTTGTATTCTACCATGTGTACAAACAACTTATTGGAAATGAATTTAAAATTAATGTCTTGCACTTCAGGGCTAATGGATGGTAATTTTTTTTTTTTTTTTGGAGGGTAATTATTTTAAAGGCTGCAGAGCTGTGGGTGACAATCAGAAACTTAAGTATAGTTGTTTTTCCAGCTAAGGGCCACTTTTTGTTGAGGGTAAAGTTGGGTTTTGCTGACCTACTCTTATATTGTACATAAATCATGAGAGAAAATTTTAACAACATTTTTCTTTGTCATAAGATTATGAGAAACTGGGTAAACATACTGCAGAACAACAGATAAGTATCTTGTTTGGAACAGACAGAAGTCATTGGCTCTTTGATTGCCCTTCTAATGGACTAGTCTTCAGGTGTATCAGCATAAAAAAATAATGAAAACAAAGGAATGGCTTGTGCTGAAGCGGAATTGTAATTTTTCACTTGGGAAGTTCCAAAGGAGATGACTGTATGGGTAGATCTCTTTAAATTGTGCTGTGGGTATGGTTAAAAAAAAAAAAAAAATCATCCCTTTACACCTACTTCTTTTAAAAGTAGAAGGGAGGGCACCTGGGTGGCTCAGTGGGTTAAGCCTCTGCCTTCGGCTCAGGTCATGATCTCAGGGTCCTGGGATCAAGCCCCGCATCAGGCTCTCTGCTCAGTGGGGAGCCTGCTTCTTCCTCTCTCTCTCTCTCTCTCTCTCTCTCTCTCTCTGCCTGCCTCTCTGACTACTCATGATCTCTGTCTGTCAAATAAATAAATAAAATCTTTAAAAAAAAAAAAAAAAGGAGGAATGGAAACTCTCCCAATGAAACAGTTTCATGTTTCACGGGGTTCCATTTGACTATTCTGGCATTTCAACCAGCGACAAAGCTATAAAAAAAAACCTCAGATAATGTCTCTAGTCAGCAATTGGAAGAATATTTATCAGGTTGAAAACTTGAAGCAGCTAATTTAATCTCAGTTCCAAATTCCCCACAAAAATACTGTGGTGGATGGCTGTATGAACCTCCTAGGAAGTGCTTGGGCTTCATGTGTTGCAGAACAACCCTAAGGGTCCTGGACCTGCAGCCATACAGGCTAGACCCGTATCTGTGGGCCAGACAAACCGATAATACACAGTCGCTGGGCACTTGTTGGGGTAGAGCTTGGAGGAACAGCTTTATTTTCTCTAAAATGAAAACGAGTCTAATGTTGAGAGACCTAAGAAACGAACAAAAAAATCATAATAGGGACTAGGATGCATGACGGTGAATAGTACTAACAAATGTACCCAATAGGTTAATAGAATGAAGATACTGACCTGTGATAAGATTCCATGAATTTTGGGGGCACCTGGGTGGCTCAGCTAGTTAAGCATCTGACTTGATTTGGGGTTGGGTCATGATCCCAGGGTCATGGGATTGAGCCCCACATTGGGCTCTGCCCTCAGTGGGAAGTCTGTTTGAGATTCTCTCTCTCTCTAATAAATCTAAAAAAAGATGCCATGATTTATGAAAAGTTACCAGTTTAAATTTAGTACTTTGTCTTAATTTTTTCAAAAAGGTACAATGTAGATTGAAGTACTTCAAAATGTTTAGAAAATGCATAAACATATCTTTACACTCCAATTAGTAAGGATTGAGATTCATGAATATAAATCTACTATGTTAAAGTACTCTTAGAGCTTTTGAAATTCTAGGCTTATGATTACAAATGCTGTGATTAAATACTGCTCTGAAAAAAGATGACAACAAACAATCTATATAAAATTTTATGTATTATATATGAGCTTATCTCTAAGCCTGATTCTGGTAAAACTTAGCTCTTAAAAATTAAAGGAGAAGTTTGTAAAAGCACTAAAATTTTCACATAAAGAGCTAAATTTACGAAAGCTGACCCCCTTCCTAGTCTATGCAGCCTCTATGCTTTCAGAGAAAGCAATTTTAAGCGTGTCACGAGGTCAACTGTGAACTATGAAGTAGTAAATCCACATTTTTTCCAGTTTAGTTTCTTTGCAGAATTATATACTTTCATTGGAGAAAAGGAGATGAAAAGGAGAAGAATTATCTGCTCAGCTTTAGGCCCGACAAAGGGAAACTAGTTCCATCAACATACGTAAATGACTATTTTCTACCACTAGACCTAACAAACTCTTAGAGCCAGAAAGAGGCCTAAATGTCAATTTGCACAATCTTGTCTTTTCATTGTGGGTTGATACTATCCTCCTCAGTTGTTTACTCAAAAACAACCAACTACAGACCAAACTGGAACTTGAACCCATGTTGATTCCCTAACAGACTACGCATCTCATGCTTGTGTCTTAAATCAATTTGCTTGAGGAACTGTCACCGTTCTATTAGATGTTTCTGATTATCTACCAATTCAGAACCTCAGTTATGAAGAACTGGCTTCTGACCTAGGTCCTCAGTCAAGTACGTTTCTTTGGGGAAATTTTACTTACTGTAAAGTTATGTGTTGACTTACTGGGACAGTATTCTATTAGCACTTAATCATGTTACGACAGTATGAGGCAGAAACGTCTCATGAGTACAGCTATTGAAATTGCGATCCTTTCATACTAGTACTGAAATAACTAAGTTTTATCATACATAGTTTACCCTAAAACATGAGGCTTCTGAGAATTTAACTTTAGGGGCCAAGAAATAGTGGTTAGAAATCATTTTAAAGGGAAATAACAAATCTGGTGGTAGGGTGGTTGTTTAGGACAGTACTGTGATAGATGAGGGATGAATGGATGAACAGATGGAAAATAAATTAATGTAAAGATGACAGATGAGTTTTTGGCACATATCTCACCTTTTCACCTCAGATCATGAATAAAAATCTCAGGAAGTTTTATCATGGACTAAATATTCTTGTATAATACTAAAGGATAAAATCCAGAGATTAACTCTACAAATCACAACCATCTAGAATCTTTTAAGTGACATTAACATTTTGATCAGGACAGACAACATTAATAATTGGAATGCCTTGTGGAACCTTCTGAAACCGACCTCAGTTTACCAGTTGAAGAAGGTCTCTATCCTCAAGATAGTGGAAAAATCCCCTTGTAACAAAGCATGTACTCTTTCTCTGATGATAACAAAGGCAAGGCAAAATGCAGAATCAGGAGAAAGAAAAGAATGATAACATGAGGAATTACAGGAATTTGATTTTATCAAATAAGCAAATTTATGTAGACATGATTTTAAGAGTGCTCAAAGAAAACCATCATACCTTTAGTTCTAGCTTACAGTGTTTAGTGTGTTTGTATTTGCGATTCTTTTACTAATTCCTCCTTTCCACTTGGAAACACAGAGTCCGATGCTACTCTAGTAGTTTGCTGGTTTGGCAAGTACAAAGGTAATCTAGAATTAATCGAGTTAAGAAAAAATAAATTGGGGGTGCCTGGGTCGCTCAGTGGGTTAAGCCTCTGCCTTCAGCTTATGTCACGATCTCAGGGTCCTGGGATCAAGCTCTGCACCCGGCTCTCTGCTCTGCAGGGATTCTGCTTCTCCTCCCTCTCTCTCTCTCTCTGCCTGCCTCTCTGCCTACTTGTGATCTCTGTCAAATAAGTAAAATCTTTAAAAAAAAATTGATGTTAAACATTTTGCTTGATGGGAGGGTGGAAGTCCATGAGTTTGAGGGCAGAATTTCAGAATGTCGTCTGCTTGGTATTATCTGCCCATCCAAAGCATTGCCATAGCCTTTCAAATGATCCAGAAGAAAGTCTCAGCTTTTCCAGAAAGAATAGACCAGTGTGATAAAGGCCTAAATGTTGCAATATAAATATAACAACTGCAGTGTAAATGCACAGTATCTCATTCATTACAACATAGATGCTTGTATGAGACTGACACGCTACCTATTGTGCTAACGAGGTACCTAACATAGATGCTTGTTAAGTCTCAACTTAGTATGTTTAATATTGCCCACATCTAATAACACTAGTTATCTTGTACATCAATCTGCTTTCTCCACTACTTTCTACTTGGAGAAAATGTCTGTTTTATTTTTAAGGTAATCCCTTCTATTTTTTTTAATCATTTCTATTTTTCTGTCCTAAGTATACATCCCTCAGGACTATAAGCTAGTTTACGTGTTTGTAAACTTTGAATAAGTGGAATCACACGACATGTATTACTTTGTGTCTAGCTTCTTTCACTCAAAATTATTATATTTACATTTTTGAAATCTGTTGCTTTAACATGGGGCTTCAAAACTTCCCTAAGTGCACAACATTCCATTTTTAGAATATACACAATATTACTGTTGACCATTTGGGTTGTTTCAAGGTTGTGGTTAATACAAATGTTAGGACAGCAATAGTTTAGCCGGTTGCTCTATTCCTTTGCCAGCACTGAGTATCATCAGACTTTGGAATTTTAGTGTTCTTAACAGATGTGAACCTGTTTCATTTTTTTATTTTTATTTTTTATTTTTTATAAACATATATTTTTATCCCCAGGGGTACAGGTCTGTGAATCACCAGGTTTACACACTTCACAGCACTCACCAAAGCACATACCCTCCCCAATGTCCATAATCCCACCCCCTTCTCCCAAGCCCCCTCCCCCCAGCAACCCTCAGTTTGTTTTGTGAGATTAAGAGTCACTTATGGTTTGTCTCCCTCCCAATCCCATCTTGTTTCATTGATTCTTCTCCTACCCACTTAAGCCTCCATGTTGCATCACCACTTCCTCATATCAGGGAGATCATATGATAGTTGTCTTTCTCTGCTTGACTTATTTCGCTAAGCATGATATGCTCTAGTTCCATCCATGTTGTCGCAAATGACAAGATTTCGTTTCTTTTGATGGCTGCATAGTATTCCATTGTGTATATATACCACATCTTCTTGATCCATTCATCTGTTGATGGACATCTAGGTTCTTTCCATAGTTTGGCTATTGTGGACATTGCTGCTATAAACATTCGGGTGCATGTGCCCCTTTGGATCACTACATTTGTATCTTTAGGGTAAATACCCAATAGTGCAATTGCTGGGTCATAGGGCAGTTCTATTTTCAACATTCTGAGGAACCTCCATGCTGTTTTCCAGAGTGGCTGCACCAGCTTGCATTCCCACCAACAGTGTAGGAGGGTTCCCCTTTCTCCACATCCTCGCCAGCATCTGTCATTTCCTGACTTGTTGATTTTAGCCATTCTGACTGGTGTGAGGTGATATCTCATTGTGGTTTTGATTTGTATTTCCCTGATGCCGAGTAACCTGTTTCATTTTTAAATGAATGACGATTTCCATAATCACTAAGGGGGATATGTTTATTTGGACATTATACTATAATGTTAACAGACTGTTAATGAATCAGGTGTTATGGGTACCAGTGTTGTCAGGTCATGATCTCAGGGCCCTGGGATCAAGCCCTGTGTCTGCCTCTGCCACTCAGCGGGGAGTCTGCTCTCTCTCTGCCTCTCCCCTTGTTCTCTCTCAGATAAATCAATAAACCTCTATAAAAAATAATATGTTAAGATGTTAAATTTTGCTAAAACCTTTTTCTGTACCTATTGACATGATTCTGTGTTTTTTTTTTTTTTTTACTTGTTGACATGATATATAAAATACATGTGCTGCATCAAGTTCATATATCCAGGATAAAAACCAGATGGTCATGATCTACCTATTTATATATTTTTAAATTCAACTTAAGGAATTTTTATGTATGCTGATGGATATTGGTCTACAATTCAGCTATAACGGTTTTTGTTCGTCTTCATATCAGGATAATTTTGGTTTGAGAGAAGTGTTAGAGAAAGTTGGCTTCCTTGTATTTCCTGAAAAGAGTTTGTTTTGAACTTCCTTCTCTAAAAGTTTTGTAGAATTTCCCTGTGAAACCATCTAGATCTGGGATATTCTTTATGGGAAGTTTTAAACTATGAATCTATCTGTGTAAGATATTTATGACTATTCAAGCTACCTATTCTTAAGAATTTTGGTGGTTTGTCTTTATGTAATTTATCTATTATATTTAACTATGAAATGCATTTCTACAAAATTCTTTATAATAATCCTTTGTTATACTTCAAATATCCTTAAGATTTGTAGTGATAACTCTATCTTCTTGATAGTATCTGCTTATTATTTCTCTAATTTTCCTTTTTTGAGAATTCTGACAAAAGACTTATCCAATGTATTGATCTTTTCAAATAGTGAGCTTTAGGTGTTCTGTTGTGATTCTTTTTTCTATTTGTCTTAAAAATGATTGTCTTTCTGTTAGCATAGGGCTTGGACTGCTCTTAGTAGTAAATGTAGATCATACATATGAAATTGTTCTTTTAAAAAATATATGGGTATTTAGATGCTGTATCTGCATCCAACTGTTTTGAACATATCATATTTTCTTTTCATTTTGCTCAAAGTATTTTGTAATCTGCCTTGTAATACTTTGACTCATAGAGGATTCAGAAATTGTTTAATTTTCAAATATTTTGACATGGGTTACTTTCTGTAGTTAATTTGTTAATGTTATCAATGGAAATGTTTTGCCCTTTAATTATTTTAAATTTATTGTGACTGTTTTATTGCTTCATTAGGTGTGTAGACATTTACACATTGAGTTTTATTGGGTTTTATTGGTGAATTGACCCCTTTATTACTTGAAATTATCCTCTTCATATTTGGTTAAATTTTATACTCTCAAATATATATTTTTTTATCTTAATGTACTAGTCCACATTTATCTTTATTGGTGTTTGCATGGTATATATATGTACTTTTCCATCTTCTGTTACTTAACCTGAGTTTGTTATATTTAAAGTGATTTTCTTGAAGACTATTTTCTGGGATTTCTGAAAACCTAGATCCCTCCCTGCCCCCCAATTTTACCTTAAAATCAGGTTGCTAGCCCAGCTCTGTTGAAGTCCCTTCTGCTTGGCCTGAAATTCTTTCTAGGCAAAGGGCTTCCTTAATTAGGGTTCTACTCATTTATTCTCCTTTGTTCATGGATCGTTATCCTATGCTTCCTATTGATCAATGCCTAAAAAGCATGTTTTCTTGATCTGTCTGGTCTTTTGGCTGCTTAAGGTAGGCTACGTATGTTTTCTGTTACTTCATCAGGAAATGAGGGAGATTATAATTTGTTATATACTGACCTTGGGATATTTTGAAGACTCAGATTTTCAGTGATATTCAAACAACCCAGGGATCTTACCTTGAATCAGGCATTACTGTTTGTTTCAAGGACGTAAGTAATTGCAATCTACAGGAGAAGAGGGACAGAAGAGCAACACAACTAAATTGCTCATTTTGGGCTGCAGCGAGAACAGCTTAAACCTTGTCCAGGATAAAGTATGCAGTTACGTAATTTTCATAGTAGAGTCATTTTGGACATAAAACACCTATTCTCCTGGATTACATGAGGGGTTTACAAATTATGGCCCATTGCCCAAATTTCGCCTGCAGCATGTTTTTCTATGGCCCATGAGCTAAAAATCCCATTTATATTTGTAAATTACTCTTAAAATTCATCCTTTTTTTTTTTTTTTTAAGAGATCACATGTAGCCTAAAAAGCCTAGTATATTTATCATCTGACCCCCTTTAAAGAAAGAAGTTTGAGTCCTGGCTTATGTGATAATCTACAGATTCCATAAGCAATATGAATATGCTACATGTATGTTGCCCAAACATTGTCATACTAGAAAATAACATTTGCTTGTTTGCTAAGAGGTCCGTCAGTACTCTTACAAGGAGATTTGAGTAGGCTGCGCTATTTCCTGGGAGGTCAATCTCTGTGCCATAAGCAGATGCAACGGATAGATTGCAAACTTGCTGAACTACCTCCTTCTTGTAAATATGACTATACTAATTTACTAATGTGAATAATTTATTTATGGATTATATTCACATAAGCATATAAATCATGAATACTTCTAATCTTGATGTTTTGTTTTCAGTTCTCATCTTTCTGTACTGGTTAGGACCTCCAATAAAGTATTGAAGAGAAGTGCAGTGAAAGAAATATTTTATTTCCTGAAATACTTACCAAAAGTTAATTAATTTTTAATCAAAGAAACAAATTTCTCTTTTTGTCTCAAATATAGAAAACTGCACTGAAAATCTTATATTTACATTTATCACCTTTGGTTTAATCTGTTATTCTGCATTTAAAATACTGGGAGGGAAAATTAGGACATTGTTTTCAGCCTTTGTCTTCTTTTAAAAGACAAGGATTAAAGAATACAAATTTCTTTTTAATTATAACTGTATTCTTCAATTATGTGTAATATTATGGTTCATATTGAAGTCAATATACTTAAATCATGATAACTTTTTTGAAAATTCATTAAGATTCTATATAAATAATCATGTTCTCTGAAAATAAAAATGGTCTGACTTTATAATTTTTTTTTACCTTTTCTGATCTTTCTTTTTTCCTCCCTCCCTCCCTCTGTATTTATTGTTAACTTCATTCTCTAGACTCTACGGACAATGCTACATAGAACTCATTGGAGTTGAATCCTTTGTTTCATTCCCAATTTCCAATGGCAGGAAAATACAGTTAGTATTTCAATATTTAGACTGGCTCTAGTCCCTTATTAGTATTGGTAATTTCTCCTACATTGATTTTTCTTAATCTTCACTTTTAATCATTTATCAATCTTAATTATCTTTTTAAAGAACCTACTTTTGTTTCATTGATTTTTTTTTTTTTTTTTTTACTGCTCATCTATTTTTTTTTTTATTCTACTTAATTTGGATCTCCATCTTATGGTGGAAGTTCAGATTTTTAAAAGGTGGCATTTAAACTTTTATATTGAGGTTTAATACTATGAATATCCCCTCCAAGCACTACTTTAGTATATCAAAATGTGTTCAGTATAACTATATTTTCTTCTTGATTCATTTTAATGAATTATTTTATTTATTTTATTTTATTTCCTTGTGATTTCTTCTTTGACCTGTGGGTATCAATTGATGAACTTAAACTTTCTGATGTTTGAGAATTTAGTTGTGATCAGAAAATTTACTCTTTGTGATTCAAATTGCTTTAAAGTTATTGAAACTTTTTAAAGAAGACTTTAATAAAACCCACACTGTTAACTGTATCAGTATATCTTTCTTTAGCAATTAAAAGTCAACCTGTTATATAATGGTGCCCTATCCTCTTAAGGACTGTTAATATTGATCAAAGTTTCTATGTATTTGATTTTTTTTTCTTTTTTTTTGGTCTACTAGATAGATTCAAGAGAAATTTTTGAAATCTTGAACTATATTGGATTATTCTCTTTCCCCTATAGTCCTATTAGATTTCATACATATAACATGGTGCTTTGTACATAATTCTGATTGTTACATATTATTGATAATTTTGCCACTTTATCATAAAATATTTCTCTTTCCACTTAATATTTTGATCAGTAATGGCATGTAATGTGCTTTCCCCCCACATTCTTATGCTTTGTACATTTCCATGACTTTATTGTTTATGAGGGCTGGTAATAAGCAGTGTACACTGGATATCACTTTATAATTATATTTAAGTAGCATGTCTTCAAATGAAATATTTATGCCATTTAGTTCTCACATAATTTATAAAAGAGGTATGTTTAAGTATATTGCAGGTTCTTTTCTTTCTTTTTTTTTTTAAGATTTTTATTCACTTATTTGACAGACAGAGATCACAATTATGAAGAGAGGCAGGCAGAGAGAGAAGGGGAAGCAGGCTCCCTGCTAGCAGAGAGCCTGATGCAGGGCTTGATCCCAGGACCCTGAGACCATGACCTGAGCCGAAGGCAGAGGCTTAACCCACGGAGCCACCCAGGTGCCCCAATTGTGGGTTATTTTCTATTTGTTCCATTTGGTGTCTGGTTTTGTTTATTTTTTATTCATTCTATTAATTTAGTGTTCTTAAAAATCTCTTTGGGGCGCCTGGGTGGCTCCGTGGATTAAGCCGCTGCCTTCGGCTCAGGTCATGATCTCAGGGTCCTGGGATCAGGTCCCGCATCGAGCTCTCTGCTCGGCAGGGAGCTTGCTTCCCTCTCTCTCTCTCTCTCTGGCTGCCTCTCTGTCTACTTGTGATTTCTCTCTGTCAAATAAATAAATCTTTAAAAAAAAAAATCTCTTTATCTCTACTATTGAGTTATGAAATGCACCTTCATGTGTATGTGCATAAATGCAGTTGCTCTAGGGTTTTCATGATAAATCTTAAAACTATAACAATCTACCTCAAAATACTATACCACATCATATATATGTTAGTAACTTACAATGAAATAATTCATTAATTCATTTATTCATATTTTTGTAGAATTGCCATATTTTCCCTTCACTTCCGAATACTTAAGAATCACGTAATTGAATCTGTGTGTGTCCATGTATGAATGTGCCTCTGTGTGTGTGTGTGTGTCTATGCTTGTGTGTGTGTCTGTCTGTGCATATGTCTCTGCATGCTTCTGTGTGTCTGTGTGCATGCGTCTCTGTGTGGACCCGTGAATCTGTGCACACGTGCCTGTCTTGGTCTGTGTGGGCATGCGTCTGTGTGTGCGTCCATGTGTGTTTCTATCTCTGCACATGTACATGTATCTGTGTTTCTGTCTCTGTGAACATGTCTCTCTCTCTGTCTCCTGTGCTAGTGTTGGCACCTCTCTGCCTGTGTCCGCGCCTCTCTGCCCGGGCACGTCTCTGTCTCTGTGCGTATCCCTGTTTGTCTGACTCCCTGTCTCTGTGTATCATCTCTCTGTCTCTCACCCTAATTGAACTAACAGTATAATTTATTTTCTATGAAAAACTGCCTTTATCATTTTCTGGAGTTCATCTTGTTGCCAGTGATTCTCTCAGCCTTTTTTTGTGCTTGGAAAAGACTTGATTTCTCTTTAATTTTTGTATTTTCACCTCTGTCAAGAATTCTGGGTTGACTTTTTTTTTTTTTTTAACACTTTAAAGCTGCTTTTTAATTGTCTCCTGGATTACATACTTTTTGATGAGAAGTCTGTTGTAATGATACATAGTCCTTTATATGCAACTTTTTCTGCCTACTCTTAGAAAGATAATTTTAATACTGTTTCTCAGCAATTCATTTATTATGTGCATTAGTGGATTTTTCTTATAATTCTGGTTAGGATTTGATTCTGCCTAGAAATTTTTTCTAAGATGTATGTATTAATAGTTTTTATAACCTATTTCTTCAGATGACATTCTTATATTTATGTTCTTATAAATTGCCCCCTTCTCCTCAATCCAGCATCCTTATCCTCTGTGCATGAGACTTTAGTTAAATATATATTATACTGCTTAGAGCTTCATTTCTTAATTTTCCTTCATACCACTGATCCTCTGTTCATTTATTTTTCAATGTTTTCTTTATTTGGGATGTCTATTACTATTAGATTAAAGATCACTAATCATCTCTTCTTTTCTGTCAGCTATAATTCCATCTATTGGAGATATGGGGGTGGTTTTGGCTATATTGTATTTTTAATCTTTATAATCTGAGTTTGGATCTTGTTACTTTCTTATTTATATGAAGGCTTAGATTTTTATACACAAGGAACACATCTAAAATTGCTTTCACTTTCTTTTGATTTCATTATCTATTTCATTCCTTACTCTATATTTTTTTTCTTTTGATTTTTATTTATTCTTTATAAGTGTAGTAATTACTAGATCTTAAATAATGAGTGCTGTAATTTGTTTTATATCTTTAAGGAGTGTTTGACTTTTTCTTGCAGGTAGTTAGGTTGTATAATAACAGCTTGATCATTTCAGCTTGTTTTAATGCTCTTTTTGTGTGGTTCTATGGTTGCCTTTATTATAGTATTAAGTGAGTTCTAATTCTAAGGCAGAACACTTCATTTTCTGCTCATTATATTGTTGATTGAGTCATCACTTGGGCTGGTAAAAACTAACAATCCCCAGTCCTATTTTAACACAGGTAGTTGTTAGTCTTAACAAGTAATGAGGTACTGATGACTTCTTTTTCTAAACTTTGTCTTATCTACCCTTGGTTTGTTTCACCCTATGCTTGCAGACTGGTATTCAGCCAAAGACTCAGTGGGACCTCCATGCAGATTTCTACAGTTCTTCCTTTGTGTGGCTCTAGCAACTTGGCTACTTTGCCCTATGAGTTCTAGCTGTTTTGTTTTCCGTGGACTCCATTCTCTGTATTTTCTTCCAAGAAAGAGGTCTGTAACCTCTTAGGATTCTACTGAGAACAGTTTTGCGTCCAAAAATTCTCTATAATGCTAGGCCTCACCAAATTTGTTTCCCTTTTCTCAAGTATCTGCTTTTTGCTGCCTGTTATTGAAGTAAATAATGATTTTGTTAGTCCTGTATTTTGTCCATATTTCTATTTGTTTATGCTGGGAGGATAATAGTGGCCCATTTCATTCCTTCATGGCTGGAAATGTAAATCTCCTACATTGGGGAAAACTGCATTATATATTTCCTGCACTGTTTCAGTCTCCCTGGGCTGCCATAACAAAATACCACAGAGTAGTTGGTTTGAAAAAATTGTGGGTATTGCCGGGGAAGATGGTGGAGTAGGAGGATCTTAACTTCCCTCCTCCCATGACTATAGATAACAGATAATCCTCATATCCATGTAAATAAACCAGAAAATGACTGGAAGATGAGTACAACAGACTCTCCACAACTAAATGTACAGAAGAGGTCATATGGAAAATGGTAAGGAGGGTTGAGATGCAGTTAGTGACCAGCTGACCTGTGAGAACTGTCTGTGGGAGGGGGAGGGGTATTGCAGGCACAGAGAAGGGAGAGAAGTAAACCCCATACCAGATATGGGGGACCAGAGAGCGGTAGGCCAAGAGGACACTGAGTCCCTGCCCTAAGAGAGCTGTAACAACCAACTGCTTCACTGACATAAAGCATAGAAGAAACAGTTTGAAAAACATGTAGAGTATACAGGAGGAAGATCTGTTTCTTAATCTCAGAGTGTGTGCTGAAAGGGCAGGGATCTTTGGGAGACTTCTCTAAGAACAAAAGAACTGTGGCACCACTTAGCCACACACATCAGTTTTACCGTGGCCCCAGTAGTGGGCTAGGGGCAGACAGCCTGGCTGACTACAGGCCCTGCCCACTAACAAAAGCCTTCAGGGATCAACACAGGGAGAGAGCCCTGGAGTTCTTTGTGATCTCAACTCTGACTACTGGTTGTAATAGCCCAACTCTAGCCCAGGGTAACCCCAGGCTAACCCATTAACAACACAGGGGCCAAACCCTGCTCACAAAAGGCAAAGAGAATCCTTGTGAATGACTGGAGTGAAAGTAAAGACAGCTCAGCCACAAAAGTAGGGCATACACAACACATGTAGGAGATACCCCTGAAGTGCCAAGTGAACAGAGACATTGAGGGATTTCTTTTTCATAAGACCCCAACTTGTAAGAGCAGATGTCTCTAACTTCCCTAACATGAAGAAACAGATGCAAAGAGTTAGACAAAATGAGAGAAGTCCCAAATGAAAGAATCAGACAAAATCACAGCAAGAGATCCAAACAGAACAGGTAAGTAATATCCCTGAGAAAGTGTTTAAAGTAATGCTCATAATCACTGGACATGAGGGTCTCACTGAGATGATTTACTCTTTTCTCAAGAAAAAGATAGAAAATACAAAAAAGAATAGATCAGAGAAGAAGAAAAATGAAATTTAAAATCCACAAACAGGAACAAATAGTTAACTAAGAAGAGATTATCAACCCAGAAGACAGAATAATGAAATCATGATGCACAGGAAAAAGAGGGTGGGGGAAGATGAATAATAGAAATTTATTTTCTCCCAGTTCTGGGCTGGAAGTCTAAGATCAAGGTGACAGTGGTCTTAATTTTGGTGAGGACTGTGCACTCACTCTGTTCTCGCATGGCTTTTTCTCTCTGTATTTACTTCTGATCTCTCCTCTTAGGAGGGACCCACTCTTCTGACTTTAGTTAACCTTAATTAGGTATATAAAAGCCCCATCTCCTAATATGGTCATATTGGGAATTTGAACTTCAACATAGGACTTTGGGGGGGTGGGGATACAATTCAGGACATAACAAACCTAGAAGAATACTATAGTTACATTTTTATGTAGTTAAATACTAGCTTAATTTATATATTACATCCGATCTTGTAAGTTCTCCGGAATTTTCTCCGACTTCAGTGTATGGTCCTTTCTAATTTCTTCTGATTGTGCACAAGAAGTTTATCCTACAGTTTGTGGTTTGCCAATTTCATGAGAATCAGGAGAGGCTAAAGTCCCTGGGGCACAAATGGCTCCAGATGATGAGCTCAGTAACCAAAATATCTATCTCCTCCCTGTATCTTTGCATGGTAGTTCTTCACTATATTGTTAGCTTTCTGATTCCTTAAAAGGCACGTCCCCTAGCTTCTCTGAGTGTCCTCAGTGGAACAATTCGTTTGAATGACCTGGTGAACCTTCAGGAAAACGTTTTAAAAATATCTCTTTACTAAGGCTTTTCTTTCTTGGTGTGGAGATGAAAGAAGTCAAATTGAAATTGATTCTAACCTTAATACCTATAAAAGGAGGCAGAAATGCATACTACTCCCAAGTTTTACCCTTAACTCTGTATTTCTAATTATCTGGGTAATTCTACATTAAAGAAGGAAAGATGCTCAAAATATTCAAAGGCTTTAGTGTCTGGGAGGTAACACATTAAAAAAATGCACAATTATCATACACCTTTTAGTTTATCAATTTGAAGACATAGAGACGGTTAAATAAATCTTGCCTTCTGTTTTCCCCTGGTTTTTTACTGTAGCCCTGGATTTATCTTTTTTCCCCCTTCATGCTTACATCATTTCTATTCCATATACTGTTGCTATACAGAAAATTATGGTGCTGTAAAATTTTTTATTGCCCTCATGGATTTTTTAAGCTCTGTATTTACATACGGTACACAGCATCATTTTTTTTTTTTCTTTTTACAATGTTTGGAGCTTCAACTGGAAAGAATCAATAGCCAGCTTATTCTATTCCTCTTAAGCTACTGAAAACCTACTTGCATGAAAACTGGGCTCTCATTTGTCCCAGAGAAGTTGATGCAAATATATATTAGGAAATTATAGCCAGTTCAAGTCCATGAAAAGTCCTGGCCTTTGGATTAAGCAATGATGTTCAGAAGGTTAATCCAGTGATTTGCTAACCCAAACACTTTTCTTTAAATGGTTCTTGACTCAAGTTTTCAAGTTTTATATCACAGATTCATTGTATTTTCTTTGAAGGGAGAGAAATACACTACCCAAGAGCCCAATTACACAGTGTTATGAAAAAGTAGTATCCTTGATGGGCTACTGGTTCTGCCATTCATTATTACCAGGAAGCCATTAAACCATCTATTTTCAAAGCTTTGAAAGCTGAATGTTAAAAACTTTTTTTTTTTTTTTTTTTTTCTCTCAAGCAACTCAGTTGCTTATGCAAAGAAGTACTTTGTGATTATAGAGCCTTTGATAGTTTACTGGTAGTTTATAGAACTTTAAGTTATAGTTTATTTGAATGCATTAATATTTGTTGGTGTGATTTTTTTTCTTTTTTAAATGTATTCATTAGTCAATCTAAATTTTTATCTGAGAAAAATATAGCCATACTCATTGACAAATATTTATGTTTTTCTGCATTTTGAAACACAGTATAATTTTCTGATAAATATGCTCCTGCTCATGGATACTTTATTAGTTCTAAACCTTGCACAAGTGAGTACTTGCTCGATTTTTATACTTTCATAGGTGTATTTCATTCTTAGATGTCAAATTACTATTAAAATATCTATACTCTAAATCTAGATACTGTTCAGAGAATATACCATTAAATATTTTATTTTATACTTCTAAAAATGTCAAGATAGTGAGATCAAGATAACCCTACAAGATATTGGAGGAACCATATAATTTCCATTTGGAGGTGATTCACAGTGCAATTGAGAAAAACCATATCCTTGATGAAGATTGTTCTAATATGACTGAATAGAGAAAGAAGAAATTAGATAAAGAGTATCTATAGTTTTGATTACCTGAATGAAAAGAGTATTTTAGTTTACATCTTCTAATATCTGATATGAGTTTGCTATTATTGAAAATTTCAGTCATTTTTTTTCAGTTTCTAATGTTACATTTACCTTATAAACTTCTATTAATTCAGTAATTATCTATAATTGGAGACAGATAGTAAATCAGAGTAATTATAGACTTAACTGTTCAACTTGACTTATTTGCACCCATTCTATATGTTTCTAGAAGCTACATTGGGACTGTCTTTGTCTGAAGGTTTCTAAAACTGCTGGCCCGCAATTTAGGCACATCTTTCCTACTATGCAACTCATCTTCTTTTTCACAAAAGACCTCTTTTGGATCACTCATAGATTGAACCATTAAGCTCAAAGTGGCATAGGAAAGACCAACTTTCTTAGCTCTCAGCTATCCTCTTAACAGTTGGTCTCAGGTAGTTAGAAGGATGTATTAAACAAATCAAAACAAACAAACAAAAGAATCCTAGGTTGGGTATTAAATTTAAGGGAGAAAGCAATATGGATGTCTTGCTAGGGACTTTATGGGTTTTTACATGTCTATCCTGCTTCAGTGGAGATGTCAGCTGTTGACTGTGGGGCCGCAGCATAGTTCCAAAAGTTTTATTCAGTTTTATGCATTCATCCTGTGAGTACTTATGTTCCCTCTCTCGCCGTGTCTTTCTCTCTGATAAATAAATAAATAAATAAATAACCTAAAGTCAGTGCATGGGAGGTATTACTAGAGGCAAGACTTGGGCATTCATGGCTCCCTAAATAAGTTAATGTTTAACATTTCATTTATCTGTATGTGTATGTCTAGATTAGTGTGCATCTTATTTTCTCCTTCCTAAGAATTGCAAAGTGAAATGAACGCTGAATAGATTCTCTCAACTTCCAATTTTTTCACAGACCAGATAAAGTAAAATTTATATTTATATTAGTATTATTATAAATCCAGGGGGAAAGGAGGTTCCTGAAACAAAGTATTAGAGGAAAGAGCAAAGATATAGAATTAGCCATCCTGAGAATCCAAAATTCCCTAACAGGTTGAATGGAAAGGCTTGGAAAGAACATTTCTAAACGGTTACCAATGGATGACTCAGTAATAAATACTCCATGTATATGTACACCACATGTTCTTGATCCGTTCTTCTGTTGGTGGACATCTGGGTTCTTCCCATACTTTAAAAACAAAAAAAAAACCTATTTAACTCAAGGATTTAAGACCAAGGGTTAACGATAGTATCTGGTTTTTTATTTTCATCTTTATTCTCTGAATACTTTTACACTGAAAATATATTTAACTATTCCTCCTGAGTTTAAAAAATGTAAAATATGACATGAGTGTCTAAGAAAATAACAGAAATGATAACTATGAAAAGGATAGTGATCAGGGCATATTGCATACTTAGAGCTACTTTTGTGTTTAATTTTCTTTATATTTAGAATGTATTCATGTTGACAGCACCTAATTTTTGCTTAAATAAATGGTGGCTGTTTGAGATAAGAAATTTTTCTTACCTGTTTTCAGTGTTTAATCAGTGTGGGGGAAATATATTCAGAAAAGATCCTTCCAGAAGGGCATAGACCAGGACAGGAGTTAGATGAGTGTGATTTCAGCACAACACAGACAAGTAATATTCCAAAGTTTGAGGAAGCCAGCCTTTCTCACCTATAGTCACACTGATGGTCGTGGCATAGATCATCTCTGTTGGCATTAGAAAAATGCCTAACATTTTACTTCTGATCAAATACAATTGACTCAAGGTGATAAAGTGGAATACCCCAGTCAAATGACTGGTCGGACTTGCTACATTTTTCCAGTTTTTATTCAATAATTAATATTGACTCAAAAATATTGATAGGATGACTACTTGATATTAGATATGGTTTTAGATAATGGAGATAGAAAAAGATGTTCATTCTTCTACTATGATGTTTATATATAATTTTATTTATCTTTTTATTAACATATAATGTATTATTTGTTTCAGGGGTACAAGTCTGTGACTCATCAGTCTTACATGATTCACAGTGCTCACCATAGCACGTACCCTTCCCAGTGTCCATAACCCAGCCACCCTATCCCTACCCCCCACCCCACGGCAACCCTCAGTTTGTTTTGCAAGATTAAGAGTCTCTTAAGGTTTATCTCCCTCACGTTCCCATCTTGTTTCATTTTTTTTCCCTCCCTACCCCCCATGACTCCCCTTCCTGACTCTCAAATTTCTCATATCAGAGAGATCATATATTTGTCTTTCTCTGACGTATTTCACTTAGCATAATACCCTCTAGTTCCATCCACATTGTTGCAAATGACAAGATTTCTTTTTCTTTTACTTTTTTTTTTAATGACAGCACTTAATTTTTAATACTTACCAACTTGGGAACTTAAATTTCTTTACCTCTCTTCCTGTTTTTTGTTTTTTGTTTCTTAAGAATAACTCAATTTGTCTCAGACAAGTCTTCCACTATTACCCATTCGACATATTAGTGATGTTATTTGACTCCAAGATGTGAGCTCTATCTTTAGAATATGGTAGGAAATAATTCAGTAAATATTAACCTATAAATATTAACCTGTAAATATGGGGTCAATACATAAGCCCTGTGGAAAGTTTTCATGTGATTACTTATTACATTTGTGGATTGGCTGTTATTTTTCCAGAAAATTGCCAATAATTTAGAACTTTATCATACAGATACATATTTTAATGAGGAAATGGTAGTGTTAATCTGCCTTAAAATATAAAAAGTTTTATTTTTATGTAAATATTTTTATTATGTTTATAGACATTTATAGGCCTAAAAATATCTGTATCTTTTACTAAGAAGAGATGTTTTTAGCATTTAGGGCACAAGATTAGCAGAAATACACATAGCTTACTGTACATTTATGCATTAGGAGATGATAGCTGAGTGCAACTTTGTACCTTTCTCAGGTACAATTTACGAATTCTTGCATTTAAAAATATATCTCAGGGACTAATATAGAAATAACTTCATCTTTCTTAATAATTACCATTAAAATTCAACAATCTATATTTTTATTTGTTTAATGAAAACACATTCTGAGTATAAATATAATTACCATTTTGTTTTCAGAATTTTTTACTTGTTATTTCTCCACAAAAATATCTTTCCACATATGATTTCATTGATAGACCATTCTTCTTTTATGTATCTCAGCTAAATTATCAACACTAGAGAGAATTCTTCCCCTGACATACCACGTAAAACATCCCTGTCTTAAAGTCAGAGCTGTTCTGTTGTCTCCTATTACCTTTGTTTACTTGAGTGTTGTTTATCTTTAAAATGACATATAGGTTTGGAAAACAGTGTGGAGCTTCCTCAAAAAGTTGAAAATAGAGTTACTCTATGACCCAGCAATTGGATTACTGGGTATTTACCCCAAGATATAAACATAGTGATCTGAAAGGGCATGTGCACCTGAATGTTTATAGCAGCAATGTCCACAATAACCAATTATGGAAAGAAACTAGATGTCCCTCAACAGATGAGTGGATAAAAAAAGATGTGGTAAACACACACACACACACACACAGGAATATTATGCAGCCATCAAAAACATGAAATCTTGCTATTTGATGATGTGGATGGAACTAGACTATGCTAAGGAAAATAAGTCAATCAGAAAGACAATTATCATATCTCATTGATATGAAGAATTTCAGAAATATTACAGAGGATCATAGGGGAAGGGAGGGATAAATGAAGTAAGATGAAACAAGAGAGAGACCAATCATAAGAGACTCTTAATCTCAGGAATCTGAGGGTTGCTGGAGTGGAGGGGGTGAGAGAGATGGGATGGCTGGGTCATGGACATTGGGAAAGGTACGTGTTTTGGTGAGCGCTGTGAATCCTGTAAGACTGATGAATCACAGACCTATACTCCTAAAACAATACATTATATGTTAATAAAAAGATAAATAAAATTATATATAAACATCATAGTAGAGGAATGAATGTTTTTTTCTATCTCCATTATCTAAAACCATATCTAATATCAAGTAGTCATCCTATCAATATTTTTGAGTCAATATTAATTATTGAATAAAAACTGGAAGAATGTAGCAAGTCCGACCAGTCATTTGACTGGGGTATTCCACTCTATCACCTTGAGTCAATTGTATTTGATCAGAAGTAAAATGTTAGGCATTTTTCTAATGCCAACAGAGATGATCTATGCCACGACTATCAGTGTGACTATAGGTGACAAAGGCTGGCTTCCTCAAACTTTGGAATATTACTTGTCTGTGTTGTGCTGAAATCACACTCATCTAACTCCTGTCCTGGTCTATGCCCTTCTGGGAGGATATTTTCTGAATATACTTTCCCCACACTGATTAAACACTGAAAACAGGTAAGAAAAATTTCTTATCTCAAACAGCCACCATTTATTTTAAGCAATGAAACTTTAAGCTTAGAAACTCTAGATTCCAAACAAATTTTCTATTCTGAATATTATTAGATATGACAAGTTTCTTTATTCCACACTGAGCAAGGGTTTAGGGCCAGCAAATTTTCTAAACATTTATTTTCACACTGAGGTACTTCCCATCAAGATTGTATAACAAATACTATGAAGCACTTACCCATACACAGAAAAAGATACTAAAGGATACTAATTTTTAAGAACTATAAAATAGGTAGTTTTAAAAACCATATTTGTATGGAAAGGAACAGAAACTCAAGCATAAACAATAGTGAAAACATAGACTTGTTACACTCTAGGTGTGAAAGTAGGCAGTGGCAGCTGAATGTTTACTTCCTTACAAATAAAAGAAAGTAGAGGTACTGCACGTGAGACAGGAAACTAAATCAGATGTTAATGCTTGAACTCTGTGTGTGATTAATCTGTACCAATGCTTGAAAAACAATTGGTTTTTCTCTTTTAAAAATTTAAGATAATTATAGATTCACATAAAATTTTAAGAAATAATAGACATCCCATGCATTCTTTATCCCAATGACAACATTTAACAAAACTATAATATCACAACCAGGAGATGGACATTAATCAGTTAGAATCTCATATATTTTCATCACTCCTCCAAAGATTCCTCATGTTGCTCTTTTACAGACACATCAGGCTGCCACTAATTGATTCTCCATCTCTACAATTCAGTCATTTTAACAAGGTTAAAAAGTGAAATCTTAGGCTATAAGACCTTTCAAGATATTCCATAATTCTATAATTCTCTGGAGATTCATCCCCAATGTGTTACACATACCAACAACCCATTCCTTTTTTTTTCTCTGAAGATATGGATGTACCAGTGTTCTTACCCATTCATCTATTGAAAGGTATCTGCGTTTCCCATTTTTGGACATTATCAATCTGTTAAAAAGCATTTGGTCCAGGTTTCAGTGCTAACATAATGCTTCATTTCTCTGGGACAAATACCCAAGAGTGCAATCACTACTTGTATAGTCATTGTATATTTATATTTAAGAAACAGTCAAACCCTTTTCCAGAGCTAATCTACCATTTTACCTTTCCAATAGCAGTGTAGAGAGTTCTGTTCTTTTCTACACCCTTGTCAGCACTTGGTGTCACTTTTAAAAAAATTTTTTTTTAATTTTTATTAACATATAATGTATTATTTGCCCCAGGGGTAAGGTTTTTGAATCATCAGGCTTACACACTTGACAGCACTCACTATATCACATTCCCTCCCCATTGTCCATAACCCAGCCACCTTCTCCATACCCTCCCACCCCCAGCAACCCTCAGTTTGTTTCATGAGATTAAGAGTCTCTTATGGTTTGTCTCCCTTCTGATCCCATCTTGTCTCATTTTTTCCTTCCCTACCCCCTAAACCCCTCACTCTGCCTCTCAAATTCCTACTATCCGGGAGATCATATGATAATTGTCTTTCTCTGATTGACTTATTTTGCTTAGCATAATACCCTCTAGTTCCATCCACATCATTGCAAATGGGAAGATTTCATTTCTTTTGATGGTTGCATAGTATTCCGTTATATGTATGTATGTGTGTGTGTGTGTGTGTGTGTGTGTGTATACACACACTCACACACCACATTTTCTTTATTCATTCATCTGTTGATGGACATCTAGGTTTTTTCCATACTTTGGCTATTATAGACATTGCTGCTACAAACATTTGGGAGCACGTGCCCCTTCAGATCACTACATTTGTATCTTTAGGGTAAGATCAGTAGTGTGATTGCTAGGTCGTATTTTTTGGGTTCTATTTCCAACTTTTTGAGGAACCTCCATGCTGTTTTCCAGAGTGGCTACACCAGCTTGCATTCCCACCAACATTGTGTAGGAGGTTCCCCTTTCTGAACATCCTCTCCAACACCTGTCATTTCCTGACTTATTAGTTTTAGCCATTCTGAATGGTGTGAGGTGCTATCTCATTGTGGTTTTGTTTTGTGTTTCCCTGATGCCGAGGGATGTGGAGCACTTTTTCATGTATCTGCTGGCCATCTGGATGTCTTCATTGCAGAAATGTCTGTTCATGTCTTCTGCCCATTTCTTGATTGGATTATTTGTTCTTTGGGTGTTGAGTTTGAGAAGTTCTTTATAGATTTATAGACCTATAAATCTTTATAGATTTGGATACTAACCCTTTAGCTGATATGTATTCTCCCATTCTGTCAGTTGTCTTTTTGGTTTTGTTGATTGTTTCCTTTGCTGTGAAAAAGCTTTTGATCTTGATGAAGTCCTAATAGTTCATTTTTGCCATTGTTTCCCTTGCCTTTGGTGATGTTTCTAGGAAGAAGTTGCTGTGGCTGAGATCGAAAAGGTTGCTGCCTGTGTTCTCCTCATGGATTTTGTGTTCTTGTCTCACATTGTGGTCTTTCATCCATTTTAAGCCTATTTTTGTGTGTGGTATAAGGAAATGGTCAGTTTCATTTTACTGCATGTGGCTGTCCAATTTTCCCAACACCATTTGTTAAAGAGACTGTCTTCTTCCCATTCACTATTCTTTCCTGCTTTGTTAAAGATTAGTTAACCATAGATTTGAGGGTCCATTTCTGGGCTCTCTCTTCTGTTCCATGGATCGCTATGTCTGTTTTTTGTGCCAGTACCATACTGTCTTGATGATGACAGCTTTGTAATAGAGCTCGGTAGTTGTGATGCTGCCAACTTTGGTTTTCTTTTTTTCAATATTCCTCTGGCTATTTGGGGTCTTTTCTGGTTCCATATAAATTTTAGGATTATTTGTTCCACTTCTTTGAGAAAAGTTGATGGTATTTTGATAAGGATTGGATTAAATGTGTAGATTGCTTAAGGTAGCATAGACATTTTCACAGTATTTGTTCTAACAATCCATTTGCATGGAACATTTTTCCATTTCTTTGTGTCTTCCTCATTTCTTTCATTTCTTTATAGTTTTCTGAATACAGATTCTTTTCCTCTTTGGTTAGGTTTATTCCTAGGTATCTTATGGTTTTGGATGCAATTGTAAATGGAATCAACTCCTTAATTTCTCTTTCATCTGTCTTGCTGGTGGTGTATAGAAATGCAACTGATTTCTGTACATGGATTTTATATCTTGGGATTTTACCAAGTTCCTGTGTGAGTTCTTACAGTTTTGGAGTGGAGTCTTTTGGGTTTTCCACATAAAGTACCATATCATCTGAAAAGAGAGAGTTTAACAACTTCTTTGCTGATTCGGGTGCCCTTTATTTCTTTTTGTTGTCTGATTGCTGAGGCTAGGACTTCCAGTACTATGTTGAATAGCAGTGGTGAGAATGGACATTCCTGCCATGTTCCTAACTTTAGGGGAAAAGCTTTCAGTTTTTCCCCATTGAGAATAATATTCTGTGGGTTTTTCATAGATGGCTTTGATACTGAGGTATGTACTCTTTATCCCTACACTGTGAAGAGTTTTGATCAAGAAAGGGTGTTGTACTTTGTCAAATAATTTTTCTGCATCTATTAAGAGTATCATAAGGTTCTTGTTCTTTCTTTTATTAATGTACTGTATCACATTGATTTGTAGATGTTGAACCAACCTTGCAGCCCAGGAATAAATCCCACTTGGTTGTGGTGAATAATCCTTTTAATGTACTGTTGGATCCCTTGGCTAGTATTTTGATGAGAATTTTTGCATCTGTGTTCATCAAGGATATTGGTCTGTAATTCTCCTTTTTGGTGGGTGTCTTTGTCTGGTTTGGGGATCAAGGTAATGGCCTCATAAAATGAGTTTGGAAGTTTTCCTTCCATTTCTATTTTTTGGAACAGTTTCAGGACAATAGGTATTAATTCTTCCTTAAATGTTTGGTAGAATTCCCCTGGGAAACTGTCTGGCCCTGGGCTCTTGTTTGTTGGGATATATTTGATGACTGCTTCAATCTCCTTAGTAGTTATGGGTATTTTCAGCTTTTCTGTCTCTTCCTGATTCAGTTTTGGTAGTTTATACATCTCTAAGAATGTATCCATTTCTTCCAGATTGTCAAATTTGCTGGTGTATAATTGCTCATAATATGTTCTTATAATTGTATTTATTTTGTATTGGTGGTGATCTCTCTTTCATTCATGATGTTATTAATTTGGGTCCTTTCTCTTTTCTTTTTGATAAGTCTGGCCAGAGATTTATCAATCTTATTAGTTCTTTCCAAGAACCAGCTCCTAGTTTCATTGATCTGTTCTACTGTTCTTTTGGTTTCTATTTCATTGATTTCTGTTCTGATCTTTACTATTTCTCCTCTCCTGTTGGGTTTAGGCTTTCTTTGCTGTTCTTTCTCCAGCTTCTTTAGGTGTAGGGTTCAGTTGTGTGCTTGAGACCTTTTTAGTTTCTTGAGAAAGTCTTGTATTGCTATATATTGCTTTCTCTCAGGACTGCCCTTGCTGTGTCCCAAAGATTTTGAACAGTTGTCTTCACTTTCATTTGTTTCCATGAATTTTTAAAATTTTTCTTTAATTTCCTGGTTGTCCCATTCATTCTTTAGTAAGGTGCTCTTTAGCTTCCATGTATTTGAATTCTTTCCAACTTTCCTCTTGTGATTGAGTTCTAGCTTCAGACCATTGTGGTCTGACAGTATGCAGGGAATGATCCCAACCTTTTGGTACCAGTTGAGACCTGATTTGTGACCCAGGATGTGATCTATTCTGGAGAATATTCCATGTGCATTAGAGAAGAATGTGTATTCTGTTGCTTTGGGATGGGATGTTCTGAATATATCTGTGATGTTCATCTGGTCTAGTGTGTCATTTAAAGCCTTTATTTCCTGGTTGATCTTTTGCTAGGTGATGTGTCCATTTCAGTGAGGAGGGTGTTAAAGTCCCCTACTATTATTGTATTATTGTCGATGTGTTTCTTTGATTTTGTTATTAATTGGTTTATATAGTTGGCTGCTCCCATGGTAGGGGCATAGATATTTAAAATTGCTAGATCATCTTGTTGGACAGGCCCTTTGAATATGATATAATGTCCTTTCTCATCTCTTATGATAGTCTTTGGCTTAAAATCTAATTATCTGATATAAGAATAGCCACCCCATGTTTCTTTTGATGTTCATTAGCATGGTAAATTGTTTTCCAACCCCTCACTTTAAGTTTGGAGGTGTCTTCAGGTTTAAAAGGAGTGTCTTTTTTTTTTTTTTTTTAAAGATTTTATTTATTTATTTGACAGAAAGAGATCACAAGTAGGCAGAGAGGCAGAGAGGAGGAAGCAGACTCCCTGCTGAGCAGAGAGCCCAATGCAGGACTCGATCCCAGGACCCGAGATTATGACCTGAGCCGAAGGCAGCGGCTTAACCCACTGAGCCACCCAGGCACCCAAAAGGAGTGTCTTGTAGACAGCATATTAATCTGATCTGATGTCCTTTCAGTCTGCTCCTCCTCTACCATCTTGCCTTTCTCCTCCACTTTTCTTTCTTTTTTTTTTTTTTTTAATTTCTGCCATTAAGATAGGTGTGTACTGATATTCCCATTGTGGTATCAATTTGTATTTTCCTAATAATTATGATGTTGCACATCTTTACATGCCTTGGTCCTCTGTATACCATCTTTGAAAAGTTTCTTATGTATGTTACCCATTTTCTTTTTTTTTTTTTTTTTAAGAATTTATTTATTTATTTGACAGAGATCACAAGTAGGCAGAGAGGCAGGCAGAGAGAGAAAGGAGGAAGCAGGCTCCCTGCTGAGCAGAGAGCCCAATGCGGGACTCGATCCCAGGACCCTGGTATCATGACCTGAGCCAAAGGCAGTGGCCCAACCCACTGAGCCACCCAGGTGCCCCTGTTACCCATTTTCTAATTGAAGTTTTTTGTTCTTTTATTACTATGTTTTGTCACAATATTATTGACCTAATCTAGATACTAGTGTTTTTCAAATATGCAGTTTGAAATGTTTTCTCTTACTAGAGAAAACATTTTTTTTTCCTTCATCTTCTTAATAGGGTTTTGTAGTGAGCCATACTTTTTAATTTTTGAAATCTAATATTTCATTTTCTCCTTTATGTATTGTACTTTGGTGCCAAGTCTAAAAAATTTGGCCCATCTCAAGATTTAAAATGTTTTCCCCTATATATTTTTCTATAAGTATAATCTATATTCAAGATCTTTCTCTTATCAATTTTAAATAATTTTTGTAAGATGTGAAACTTAAGTCAAAGTTTATTTCTATTTAATCTCTGGGAGTCCAGTTGCTCACCACTTAAAACAAAAATAAAAAGTCATTATTCCTCCATTGATTCACTTTTACTCATTTGGGTCTATTTTTTTCAGTGTATTTCTGGGCGCTTTTATCCATTGATCTGTGTGTCTATACCTCCACCATTATCATACCAGATTGATTATGTGGTCCTGAAAGTTTTGAATTTGTATACACTTGTATGAGCTATTCTAGTTTTGTTTTCTATTCTGTATAATTTTAAAATAATTTTGTCTAGATGTATAAAAATGTGATTTTTGAGAGCAATTAGATTAAAACTTTTTGCAGAGAATTGACATTTTAATTGAGTTTTCCCATCTAAAGAGAGAGTGACTCATTTGTATCTTTGGACTTGTTCATCAGTGTTGTGATTTTTCAGCACATAAGTCCTGCACATGTTTTGTTAGATTTACAGCAATGTATTTCTTAAACAACTGAAAATAGCATTATATTTGTAATTTTGGTATACTTGTGGTCATTGCTAGTATATATAATTAAAATTTTCCATCGTGTCTTTTGTGACCTGAATGAACTTGCTAATTAGTTGTGCATGTACATGAAATTTTTGAGATATTCTGAACAATTATGTCATCTGCAAATAGGGGCAATTTTATCTTTCTAATCTATATGTCTTATATCTCCTTTATTTCTCTTATTAGACCGATGAGAAATTCCAGCACAATGTTGAATAAGAGTGCTGACAGTGGAGGTCTTTGAGTGTTAACACATCACATTACACTGATTTTTCATATTTCACTAATCATATTTATAAACTAAGCCCCACTTGGTCATGTTGTATAATACTTTTTCACTGCCCTGATAGTTTTAATTCCTTGTCATTTTTTTGTGGTTGTTGAACACTGGATATTTTAATACTATAATATGGTAAATCTGAAAATCAAAATTTCCCCATTCCAATTAGTAAATTTAGTAGGGTCACTAGTTACAAGGTCAATATAGAGAAAATAATTGTAGTCCTTGAACCAGAAGTAAACAACTAGAAAATTACATTTAATGAATTTTGTCATTTACAGTAACATCAAGGTAACTATGAATAAAGCTAACAAATGATATGTAAAATATTCCAAACTATATAACAGTTTTGATAAAATTTAAATGTATATACTATATGTATAAAATTTATAATATAAATGAATAGAACCATTTTCTAATATTCAAGGCAATCCTAATGAAAACCAAGTACATTCTGTATGCTTAGTTAAAATATAAAAAAACCCCTACCATCCCCAAATTTTAAGTAATCTTATATTTTACATAAAATAACCAATTTTCAGTTTCCACAGGAATAAAATTTCCTGAGTTTGACATTTTGTCCATAACATCAATGAAAAATTTTAATTGTTACACTTCAAAAGGTAGGATAAGGTGATTGAGACACAAATAGCAACAGAACAGAGTCCAGTAACAAACCCATAGGCACATACAAACTTACTTGAATTACAAACAAGGTGATGTAATAGTGCAGTGAGTTAGGGTAGCCTTTTTCCAAAAATGGTGCCTACTGAGTTACGTTTTTATGTAGGGAAACATATGAACATTGACCTCTGCATTTATACCACATTTTTCATACTACCTTCTAAAAAGAGAGTTTTCATTCATATTAATGAAATAACAATATAGTGTTCCAGTTTGCTTGTCTGAGTAGTTGAAAAAGAAAGGGAAAAAAACTACTACACTTCCTTTCTTAGTATTTTTCTGTAACTATTACCATAATGGAATTTAAAAATAGAGGAAGAATAAATAGATCAATATTCAAACGTATAGCATTAGTTTAACTTTCCCTTTTAAAAATGACCTTTATGCACTGAGTTTCAGAAGCATGCATGCAGAAGTAACCTTAGTACTCTACTGGCATCTTTTACATGAATTAGACTGAATAATTTGTTGAACTTTACAGACTGTTAAGATGAATTGCATATTGCTTTTAGTGTGGCTCAAAAACAAAGCCTCAAAAAGTACCAGTCATATTCTCTATACAAAATTGTTTTACTTCTAGCTGTACATATTCAAGATTAGAGAGGACTAAAAGAAAGGGACATCTTGATTCCTTTTGCTTTACATGGTTGAGTCATCACTCTAGTTTTCCCTTGTGGCATTTTCCACCACCTTCTTACAGTGATTACATATAATATAAAAAAGAAACTTCTGGGGTCCCTTGGTGGCTTGTGCCTGGGCACACCCTCTATTTCTCACTTTCAAAAAAAATTAACCTACTGCTTCAGGAAGAATATACATGAGAAATAATCCATGTAACCTAATTGGTTTCTGTTTGGAGTGAGATTTATTTGTCCTTGGGCTTTTCATTGAAGCTTGTTCTAAATTGTGGGGAAAAAAATGTAATAGGAGACTATATCTTTCTCATCACCTAGCCGAATCTCCAACCATGGTATCTTTAATTTAGAGTATATGGAAATAGTCCACTAATACCTCTTTTACTTAATTCTAATATTTTTTTAAATTTATTTTTATTTGACAGATAGAGATCACAAGTAGGCAGAGAGGCAGAAAGAGAGAGAGGGAGGAGGAAGCAGGCTCCCCGCTGAGCAGATAGCCCGATGCAGGGCTTGATCCCAGGACCCTAGGATCATGACCTGAGCCGAAGGCAGAGGCTTTAACCCACTGAGCCACCCAGGCGCCCTAATTCTAATATTTTTTTAGGAACATAACATTGATTTAGTTCTTTCTGTCCTACTGAAACTATTGAATATCTAACCAATCTAGCAGAAAGACGCTAAGGCTTGGTATATATTGGTAACACTCTTCTAGTGGTTCTCAATACCAAAGTATGTTCTTCTTTGGTCATTAGGAGGGGGATTATTTCAGTGGAGGAGAGGAAGAAGAACACATTTTAGAAACTTGAACTCACCTGCATGGAAAAAACACTAATGAAACACTGATAGACTTTAAACAGATATATTTTAATGCAATTATTTAACCTTTGATTATAATACAGTTTATGACTATTTTTCTTTTAATAATGCTTCAAGCGTACATGGAATATAGTTGCCAACAAATTCACAATATTTAATATCTTATAAATAAAAATTCTAGAGTTTTGGTGTACATAGCATTTAAATTTGAAGTCACGATTTTCTTTTGTATTATCAGGATCATAATATCATAATTTTATATTCCATTGTCAGACATATTTGGAAATTTCATATTTATCCACTTCAGCTGTAAAAATCATATTCTAATATAAAAATAGTACATAACCTGTAGTTTTAATTTGGTCATTTTATTCCGTAAATAGAACATCACCTAATTGAGACTTGTATACTTAGTAAGTTGTTGAGTTACTTACATTTTATGCAACATTTCAAGGCTATGAATGGTAATGTCTGGAAGCAGAGTTAGCATACGATCTGGATCTAATGTTAAAAACACTTCCTTTTCCACTGTTTAGCAGGCTTTACAGAATGTAATCATTATATACATTATGCAGATAATCTATTTCCTTTGCTATAATGCCATGCACTAAGGCTAATATATTGCTTAGGAAAGAGAGGAGGGCACTTGATAGGATTATCAAACTGGTAACTGATTAACTAGTAAGAGCAACTTTTTCACAACACTAATTTTTATGAATAAAAAAATCTAAAAAGTAGCTATAGAAAAGATGAGTTAGTGTCTAGCCACTAGAGATATGATCACCACGATCCTGGATATGTATATAAGCTGTGGTCCAAATAAGGAAGTTCAACCCAAAAAGCCTCAAGGAGAATTTCCTTCAATTTACCCAGGCAAAATTCTGCTTACTACACATCCATTACGTTGTTGTTGTTGTTGTTTAAATCACATTTTATTTATTTATTTTTATTTATTTATTTAAAGATTTTATTTATTTATTTGACAGAGAGATCACAAGTCGGCAAAGCAGCAGGCAATGAGAGGGGAAAGCAGGCTCCCTGCTGAGCAGAGAGCCCAATGTGGGGCTGGATCCCAGGACCCTAAGATCATGACCTGAGCCAAAGGCATAGGATTAACCCACTGAGCCACCCAGGCACCCCTAACTGACACTTCTAAATTTTAAAAAAATCATGTGGGTTTGTTTTTTTTTTTATTCCTTGCTTTGATGGCAAAAATGTGTACACATTTTTTTCTTAGAATTAAGGCAGTTTTAAGGTTCGCTACTCATGTTTTTCTTTATTACACTCTTTTATGAGTGCAGCATGCATTAGTGCTTACGGAGCTAATGATCTTAAAGTCATTTTGAGGAGTTTTAGAACCCAGAATGAAGCGCATTAAAGCTCAGTAGCTGTTCATTCTACACAACAATATAAGTACTGATGTTCCTGAGTGTGGAGACTATACAGCACAGAAAAGAAGCATTTCATCAAACCAGAAGGAACAAATTCATAATTATACTGCCTAATTATATTTTTTCATTCTACCTGGATTCAGAGCATCTGTATTCCCTTTAAGGTGTATAATGAGTGTAACCAAATTATTAGAAAAATACAAAATAATATTCTAGTCAGACTTACTCTTTTTCTTTTTGTTTGTACATTGATTAGCTAAATGTGGTTAGAAATACCTTCAAGAATAGTCTATTAAATGAAATGAATGATTGATTTTTATGTTAGGGGTTCTTTGATGGCTAATGACATTTTCCTTTTTAAGCATTGCCACAATAGAGAAATTTTCATTTGGGGCATGTTTGATAATCAATGAAGTGTTAATCGTAACACTTCATTTTTTCCCAAAGTGCCAGTTTGTTTGTTACATACCAAATCCATAACTTGTTGACACCCACATGTTTCACTTCTTACTTCAAAGTAGAATTATTTTTATAACTAAAATGAAGAGACTAGGGGAAGAATTACTTTGTTTTCCTTAAATGTTTGGTTAAAATCATTTTCTTGAATTCATATTAGGAAAACAAATGCCTTGATAATGCTAACTCCCAAAGCAAAACTCATCAATCTGCTTCTAATTTAAAGCACTCAAGTTTAACTTAGCATGTATTTTAAATTCTTTCGGATCTTTGATATCATTCATCTGGGTTATGCTTTCTGGAATTTATTGAAAAATTTTTATTTGAAATGTTAAGTTTAGGATGTGGACCATGTAATACAAGGACCCATGTGCATAAGCACTAAAAATCATTAATATTATTTTTTAAAGTTTCTCTTCTGAAGAGTAAAACATCAAGTAATTGATAAAATAGTTTCTTAGTTTGTTGCTTTAGATTTTTTGAGGCATATTGGTTCAGTGTCACAGAAGGATGTTCATTTTCAGCTTTTGCAGAACAGTTGATGGTGCTACTGATATTAGGTGTGCTCAACAATGAAATCATTTTCCAGTGCTCAATGAGAGTATAATGTCCCTTCACATCTGAATTGTACTTAGATTCATCAATGTATCTAACTTACGAGACAATCAACTACATCTTGGTAAAATCAGTTTTTTAGCCAACCACTGTTTCTAAAGGTGAAAAGAAACTCTCTGGCAATGATAATATATATAGCACCAAATCTTGGTTTTACCAAAAATGTTAGCTTCAGGGGCGCCTGGGTGGCTCAGTGGGTTAAGCCGCTGCCTTCGGCTCAGGTCATGATCTCGGGGTCCTGGGATCGAGTTCCGCATCAGGCTCTCTGCTTGGCAGGGAGCCTGCTTCCTCCTCTCTCTCTGCCTGCCTCTCTGCCGACTTGTGATCTCTCTCTGTCAAATAAATAAATAAAATCTTTTAAAAAAATGTTAGCTTCAGATTTACTTATAATAGGCTGTAAACTTCTAAGTAAACTTCTAAAATACAATAAGTAAATTAAACTTAGAATAAATCAGAAGGCAGAATTACCAAATGACTCTTGAGATTTTAGCTCACTGACTAATACAGGGGAGAGCAAGAACACATACTTTAGAGAATTTTTTTTATAAGTTTTCAGAACTATAGAGGATAAAGTATAGAATTTGTATATATGTGAACTTTTCATGGTACAGGGTACCACTAGTGCCTTTGTGATTTTTATACTTTAATTTCTATAATATTTAAATCAAAGTCTTTTTATTTTTATTTTTTAAAAAAGATTTTATTTATTTATTTATTTATTTATTTATTTATTTATTTATTTGAGAGAGAAAGAAATCATGGAGGGGAAAGAGCAGAAGGAGAGGGAGCGGGAACCAGAAGCCAGGCTTGATCCCAAGTGGATCACAGGACCCTGGGATCATGACCTGAGCTGAAAGCAGACAATTAACGGACTGAGCCACCCAGACATCCCAAAATGCAATCACTATCTTATGTGTACCAAGGAAGAAAAAGAGCAGATCGGCTGATCAAACTACGATATGATGATTTCTTGCCATATCGACTTTTTATTTTGTTTTGTTTTGCTTTTTGTTGTTCAAAGTCTCTTTTCAGGTATTTAATACACACCTTGTATGTAATACAAGGGGAAAATGCAGGTGCCCTATTTTGTAGCTCATCCAGTCTTTCAAACTGAAATACTAAAGTGTGATGCTCAATTCCATCATCTTCTTTACTACTTAAATTCATTTGTAGTGGATTTTAATAACTTCTAAAAACCAGTCCCTTATTCTAAATCTCTAATGCAACTTAGTGTTAAAGTCCTCTTCACCTAGACCCGTATGAAGAACACAAAAATACTGTACTATTTATTCATCATAGAGCTTATTTTTGCTCTGCAAAATTTCTGTTATTTCTGCATTTCCCCCTCTTTTCTTCTCTTGCCTACACATTCTCACAAATTTCTTCTGACATATTCCAAATCACAAAACATCTTCCACTCCACCTCTTCTGACCTTAAACTCATTTTTTATTTCAACATATTTTGGTATTGTATATATTATCTTTCCAAAATTATTAGAAATTAAGTGTGTCCCCGGTGTTTTGCCTGGCTCTTTGTGTTTGAATCTAGTTTCCCCTTATGTTTTGTTTTTAGCCATTGGCTGAACAAAGTATTTGAAAAAATAATATATTTTATAAATCATTTGAAGAATACAGTAAAGTTACTTTGAGGGAATACAAATCCCCTTTGAATGGGAATAACTGTTTGCTTCTGTAGGGCATCTGGTGGCTTTCCCAATTAAAGATCACATTAAGCCAATTTTAAGACTAAATTTTGGGGGGAATCGGAATGGTTTATGATTTTTGCATGGGTTGCCATTACCCTGAAGTTGATACAATTTAACCTTGTATGTTTGAGGGGGAAATTTGTTCTTGTGTCTTCATCTCCTTGGGTGTTAAACTGAACTTTGATATTCTTCTTGTCCTGAGAATCCATCAAACAGGTTTTCAAGGTATGGAGAAGGAAAATACCCTTATGGCAAGAGTGGCTCTTATGTTTGGCTGCATATCAAAACTCTTGTTTCATTAAATATTAGGACTTGACAACATTTTGATGCCTTCGTGTTTAAAACAAATAACAAAAGTCACATTTATCACTGTGTAGTATATTCAGCATAAGGATTTAATGCAAGTAAACTAGCTCACCAGAAAACAGAGCTGCTCAGTGTACTCATTATGATACTTAATTTTTTTTCCTAGAATGTGACTTGTTTGAGGGAAAATGCTTTTTTTTTTCTGCTTGCTGAACTCACTGAACCCACATTAATGCCTCTAATATAGCAATAGCTTATTGGCTATTTGAATTAATACTTCTTTTATATAATCATGATCAATGTTCCTAGGTAGTAGATAAAATATTCCACCTATATTAGCTAGGGAAACTGGTCATGATTAAATGAAAGAAGTATTAATTCCCAAGTTTAGTTAAAGAGCTCCGGAGATGGTACTTGGGAATAAAATAACAGTTGGTCATTAGATTAGCTTTGATAAATACTGCATGTTGTGTTGGATATAATGCTTAATCTTTCAGGTTATTGATCTGTAAAGTGGTATAATAGTCACAATGTGTAGTAAAATGACAAGTGGTTAATATTAGTAAGATGAAAAATAGATAAAGCATTCATTGAGGACCTGGAATATGTCAGAGATTATGCTAAATGCTTTACCTGTATTATCAAATTTAATTAAACACATCCCTTAAGGTGGCGTAATTATTTTTCCCATTGTAGACAAGAAGAAATGGATTCCACATGAAATAGAATTTATTATTTAAAAATACATGCATGTATTACTGAGATTTATTGTCTATATTTTATTACTAAATTTTGTTTCATGGATTTGTTATCCTTTGAAAAATATTCACGACATTTTATATTAAGTTTCCTAGTCCAAAACACTTAAAATTTTTTTAGGAAGTAATAATAACATAATGTTATATTAGTTTCAGTACAATATAATTCAATATTTCTGTGCATTACTGATTTCTTATCACTGGAAGAGTATGCTTCACCTCCTTTATCTATTTTACGCATCCCCCCCAACCCACTTCTCCTCTGGGAACCACCTGTTTAAGAGCCTATTTGTCTCTTTTTTCTCTGTATGTTCATTTATTTTCTGTATTAAATTCCATGTATGAGTGAAATCTTAGGATATTTGTCTTCTTCTGGCTTATTTTACTTAGCATTATACTCTCTAGGTCTATCCATGTTGTTGCAAATGGAAAAATTGTATTCTTTTTTTATGGCTAATCCTCTGTTGTATATAAACAATACTTGTTTATCCACTCATTAATGGATGGGCACTTGGGTTGCTTCCGTATCTTGGCTATAGTAAATAATGCTATACTAATCATAGGAATGCATACATATTTTTGAATTTTGTTTTCTTTGGTTAAATGCTCAGTAGTGGGATTTTACTCTATTTTTAATATTTTGAGGCACCCATATACTCTTTCCACAGTGGCTGGACTAGTTTCCATTCTCCCCAATAGTGCCTGAGGGTTCCTTCCCTCCCTCCACTTTTCCTCCCCTTATCCTCACCACTATGTGTTATTTCTTGTTTGTTTGTTTGTTTTGATTCTAGTCTTTCTGACATGTGTAAGGTAATATCTCATTGTAGTTTAGATTGGCATTTCCCTGATGTTGAATGATACTGAACATCTTTTCGTGTGTCTGGCCATCTTTATGTCTTTGGAAAAACATCTATTCTGGTCCTCTGCCCATTTTTAACTGGAATATTTGTGAGGGTTTTTTTTTTTTTTTCTTTGTTTGTTTGTTTGAGTTGAATAACTTATCTATTTTGAATATTAACCAATTATAAGATAAATCAGATGCAAATCCCTTCTCCCATCAGTCAGATGCCTTGTCATTTTGTTGATGGTTTCCTTCTCTGTGCAAAAGCTTTTTAGTTTGGTGTAGTCTCAATAGTTTATTCTTGTTTTTGTTTCCTTGTCCAAGGAGACCTATTTAGAAAAATATTTCTCCAGATGATGTCAAACAGATTACTGCCTGTGCTCTTTTATGAATTTTGTGGTTTTAGGCCTCACTTTTAATCTTTAATCCTTTTTGAGTTTATTGTTATGTGTAGTTTAAGAAAGTGGTTCAGTTTAATCTTCAGCATGTAGCTGTTCAGTTTATCCAATACCATTTGTAAAGAGATGGTCTTTTCTCCATTACCCTCCATTCCCTCCTTTGTTGCAGGTTAATTGACTATATAAGCAAAGCTTTATTCTGATCTCTCTATTCTAATCCACTGATATATGTGTCACTTTTATACCTCTGTGTCACTTTTACCTCTATGTGTCACTTTTACCTCTATGTGTCACTTTTACCTCTATGTGTCACTTTTACCTCTATGAAGAAAATCAAGTAACATGAACATTACCAAATTTATTCCCCATTCTCATTTCCTGACTGCATTTACATTTTCTAATATATATGTCCTCATTCTTTGGAATTAAAAATGTCTGATATTATCTTCTCTTGTCTCTTTGTAATCATTCCCTCAGTGATCTCATTTGCTAAGTGTGTTCCTTAGCAGTTTTCATAATCCTAAAATTAAAAAGAAATTATAATACATAGTTCAGATATATTTGTGTATAAATCATAGCGGTTTTCAATTTATTTTCTAAGCTTTTCACCTGAAATCAACTTTCTCCGCTATGGAATAACCACCAGATAATGAACATCATTAAAATAAATAGGGATGATTCATCTGTGTCAAAGACTAACAACAAAAAAAATTACCTAAGAGCATACCATTTCTGTTTAGTGTAAGGAGAAAAAACTCAGCTATATAAGAATATCATTGATCCATAAGAAAAATAGGAATCTAGATCACTCTATAATAAAACAAATTTGTGTTTGTGGAGATATTTAAAAATAACGTTTTTTTCTAACTGATAATTCATTATGCTTTTTTTTTCAAAATAGCTTCTACCTAGAAATGAAGAAACTAAAATGTGTCAGTAACAAACTATAGATGGGTTCCACAGATAATTATTTTTCCTTCCCAAATCTACGGAAAGTACATTATTCAATATATTTAAGGATACATTCAGTAAAGCATTGAGGAGAAGTAAGATATATTAGCATTAATAATAGAAATATTAAAAGAGAATTCCATCTCACATTACATTACCAGAAAAAAATATAAACACTAGGAAGCATCGTGGAACCCTGTCCAGTTTTAAAACTGAAATCATTAGTTGTTAAAAGCAGAAGTGAGGAAAAAAGTGTTAAAATGAAGATGGCAGATTAAAATAGTATCAGCCAGACTGTAGCTTAGGTTCACATACATCCTTTTAATCCCTCTATCACCTTTATGTCTGAGGTCCTTACCACCATTTTGAAGCTGGAGAACTAGTGTTGAAAAAAGGTTGCACTAGGAGAGGTGGTTCTGAGCCTTCCTGAGCAAGAATTGTTGGACTAGAATAGAGCATTCTTGTATGGGTATTGCTAATGGTAGCGGAGAGTGGAGTTAACACAACTTTGAGCATTAGGCACACCAAAGGGATAGCCAGTAGATAGATCATCCCTAAAAAGAAGTAGACTTTCTGTATCTTTATGTATTAGAGAGGAAAAAATTATTAATTTATTTTTGATTTGGAGCAATTAATCAAAGTTCTCAAGGCAAATGAGAAAAACGATCAACACTTAAAAAGAGATGCATGAATGATGACAGAACAAGTTGTTATAGAGGAAACACACAATCCAGAGAACAGAAGAGAACTTAAATGACATATTTAGTGTGCTATGATATTAGGGAGATAGGGTATTCATAAAAGTGGAAGAGGCTTTTATAATAAGGATAATTGAGAAAATTTTGCCTATGGAAAAAGTTACTAGAAAGGCAGTATGAAAATGCAGAGATGAGGTTAAGGACTATGAGGGAAATAAGATTTGACAAAAATCTTGTGCATGCTGTGTCAATCTATATAGACCAAAGTGTATTCCCTAATATTGAAAAGGAAGACTACAGTGAAGAAAAAGAAACAATTAAGGAAATAATAAACATAACTCAGTGAAGGAAAATCAATCGATTGTTACTGTCATGGGAAAATTATTAAACAATATAACCCTGACATTTGGAGAAATTTTTGTGAGATTTTTGGATACCAAAATTAAATAAAAGCTTCTGTAAATTTCCATGGAGAAAACTTTGTTCATGTTAACTGCAATCTTATTTTATTATTTTTTTAATCTGTTAAGTATTCCATGTTTTTAAAATTTTGATATATATATATACACACATATGTACATTTATAATTTATAAACAATACATAAGATTTTTCTGTTTTATTTTTTTTCCATTTTTTAAACTTTAATTTATTTTCAATGTAACAGAAGTCATTGTTTATACACCACACCAAGTGCACCATGCAATGCATGCCCTCCATAATACCCACCACCAGGCTCCCCCAACCTCCCACCCCCCCATCCCTTCAAAACCCTCAGATTGTTTTTTAAAGTCCATAGTCTCTCATGGTTCATCTCCCCCTTCAATTTCCCTCAACTCCCTACTCCTCTCCATCTCCCCATGTCCTCTGTATTATTTGTTATGCTCCATAAATAAGTGAAACCATATGATAATTGACTCTCTCTGCTTGACTTATTTCACTCAGCATAATCTCTTCCAGTTCCATCCATGTTGATACAAAAGTTGGGTATTCATCCTTTCTGATGGAGGCATAATATTCCATAGTGTATATGGACCACATCTTCCTTATCCATTTGTCCGTTGAAGGGCATCTTGGTTCTTTCCACAGTTGGATGAACGTGGCCATTGCTGCTATGAACATTGGGATACAGATGGCCCTTCTTTTCACTACATCTGAATCTTTGGGGTAAATACCCAGTAGTGCAATTTCAGGGTCATAGGAAAGCTCTATTTTTAATTTCTTAAGGAATCTCCACACTGTTCTCCAAAGTGATTGCACCAACTTACATTCCCACCAACAGTGTAAGAGGGTTCCCCTTTCTCCACATCCTCTCCAACACACATTGTTTCCTCTCTTGCTAATTTTGGCCATTCTAACTAGTGTAAGGTGGTATCTCAATGTGGTTTTAATTTGAATCTCTCTGATGGGTAGTGATGATGAACATTTTGTCGTGTGTCTGATAGCTATTTGTATGTCTTCATTGTAGAAGTATCTGTTCATGTCTTCTGCCCATTTTTTGACATGATTATCTGTTTTGTGTGTGTTGAGTTTGAGAAGTTCTATATTGATCCTGTATATCAACCTTCTGTCTGTACTGTCATTTGCAAATATCTTCTTCCATTCCATGTGTTGCCTTTTTGTTTTGTTGACTATTTCCTTTGCTGTGCAAAAACTTTTGATCTTGATGAAGTCCCAAAAATTCATTTTTTGCTTTTGTTTCCTTTGCCTTTGGAGACATATCCTGAAAGAAGTTGTTGTGGCTGATATCGAAGAGGTTACTGCCTGTGTTCTCCTCTGTGATTCTGATGGATTTCCGCCTCATGTTGAGGTCTTTTATCCATTTCGAGTTTATCTGTGTGTAAAAGAATGGTCAAGTTTCATTCTTCTACATATAGCTGTCCAGTTTTCCCAGCACCATTTATTGAAGAGACTGACTTTTTTCCACTGTATATTTTTTCCTGCTTTGTCGAAGATTATTTGACCATAGAGTTGAGGGTCCCTAAATGGGCTCTCTACTCTGTTCCACTGGTCTATGTGTCTGTTTTTATGCCAGTACCATGCTGCATGCTGTGTTGGTGATCATAGCTTTGTAGTAAAGCTTGAAATCAGGTAATGTGATGCCACCAGTTTTGTTTTTCTTTTTCAACATTTCCTTAGCAATTTGGGGTCTCTTCTGATGCCATACAAATTTTAGGATTATTTGCTCCAGCTCCTTGAAAAATACCAGTGGAATTTTGATCAGAAGGGCATTAAAAGTATAGATTGCTCTATGGTGCGCCTGGGTGGCTCAGTGGGTTGTGGCCTCTGCCTTCGGCTCGGATTGTGATCCCAGGGTCCTGGGATCCAGGGTCCTCTCTGCCTAGTTGTGATTTCTCTCTGTCAAATAAATAAAATATTTTTTTAAAAGTATAGATTGCTCTAGGCAGTATAGACATTTTAACAATTTTATTCTTCTGATTCAAGAGCATGGGATGGTCTTCCATCTTTTTGTGTCTTCTTTGATTTCTTTCATGAGTGTTCTATAGCTCCTTGAGTACAGATACTTTACCTCTTTGGTTGGATATATTCCCAGGTATCTTATGGTTCTTGGTGCTATAGTAAATGAAATCAATTCTCTAATTTCCTTTTCTGTGTTTTCATTGTTAGTGTATAAGAAAGCAACTGATTTCTGTATGTTGACTTTGTACCCTCCCACATTACAGAATTGCTGTATGAGTTCTAGTAGTTTGGGGGTGGAGTCTTTTGGGTTTTCCATATAAAGTATCATGTCATCTGCGAAGAAAGAGTTTGACTTCTTCATTGCCAATTTGGATAGCTTTTATTTCTCTTTGTTGTCTGATTGCTGTAGTTAGGACTTCTAATACTATGTTGAACAAGAGTGGTGAGAGTGGGCATCCTTATCGTGTTCCTGATCTTAACGAGAAGACTGTAAGCTTTTTTTTTAATTTTTTCCTATTTTTTTTGAGGATGATATTTGTTGTGGGTTTTTCATAGATAGATTCTATGAAGTTCAGGAATGTTCCCTCTAACCCTATACTTTGAAGTCTTTTAATAAGGAACAGATGCTCGATTTTGTCAAATGCTTTTTCTGCATCAATTGAGAGGACCATGTGGTTCTTCTCTCTTTTATTGATTTGTTCTATCACACTGATTTGCGAATGTTGAACCATCCTTGAAACCCAGGGATGAACTCCACCTGGTCATGGTAGATAATATTTTTAATGTGCTGATGGATCCTATTTGCTAGGATCTTGTTAAGAATCTTATCATCCATATTCATCAGTGATATCAGTCTGAAATCCTTCTTTTTGGTGGGGTCTTTGCCTGGTTTGGGGATTAGGATAATGCTGGCTTCATAAAGTGTCTGGAAGTTTTCCTTCTGCTTCAATTTTTTGAAACAGCTTCAGAATGGGTGTTATTTCTTCTTTGAAAGTTTGGTAGAATTCACCATGGAATCCATCAGGTACTGGGCTCTTGTTTTTTGGGAGGTTTTTGATCACTGCTTCAATCTCGTTACTAGATACCGGTTTATTCAAGTTGTCAGTTTCTTGCTGGTTCAATTTTGGAAGTTTATAGTTTGGAAGTTTATAGTTGCAGGAATGCATCCATTTCATCTAGGTTGCTTAACTTATTGGCATATAACTGTTGATAATAACTTCTGATGATTATTTCTATCTCCTTGGTATTAGTTGTAACCTCTCCCTTTTAATTTTAATTTTATTAATTTGGGCCTTCTCTCTTTTCTTTTGGGTTTGGCCAGTGGTTTATTGATCTTATTGATTCTTTCAAAAAACCAGCTACTAGTTTCATTGATGTGTTCTACTCTATCTCTAGTTTCTATCTAATTGATCTCTGCTCTAATCTTGATTATTTCCCTTCTTGTGTATGGAGTTGGCTTAATTTGTTGTTGATTCTCCAGTACTTTAATGTATAGAGACAGCTGGTGTATTCTGGATTTTTCAATTTTTTTGAGGGAGGCTTGGATGGCTATGTATTTCCCCCTTAGGACCACCTTTGCTGTATCCCATAGGTTTTGGACTGAAGTGTCTTCATTCTCATTGGTTTCCATGAATTGTTTAAGTTCTTCTTCTTTGATCTCCTGGTTGATCCAAGCATTCTTAAGCAAGGTGGTCTTTAGCTTCCAGGTGTTTGAGTTCCTTCCAAACTTTTCCTTGTGATTGAGCTCCAGTTTCAAAGCATTGTGATCTGAGAATATGCAGGGAATAATCTCAAACTTTTGGTATCAGTTGAGCCCTGATTTGTGACCCAATATGTGGTCTATTCTGGAGAAGGTTCCATGTGCACTTGAGAAGAATGAGTATTCTGTTGTTTAAGGGTGGAATGTTCTATATATATCTATGAGGTTCATCTGGTCCAATGTGTCATTCGATGCTCTTGTTTCTTTACTGATTTTCTGCTTGGATGATCTATTACTGAGAGTGGCATGTTAAGATCTCCTACTATTAATGTATTCATATCAATTTGACTCTTTATCTTGATTAACAATTTTCTTATGTAATTGAATGCTCCCATATTGGGGGCATAAATATTTACAATTGTTAGATCTTCTTGGTGGATAGTCCCTTTAAGAATGATGTAGTGTCCTTCTATATCTCTGACTACAGTCTTTAGTTTAAAATATAATTTATCTGATATAAGAATTGCTACCCTAGCCTTATTTTGAAGCCCATTGGCATGAAAGATGCTTTTCCATCCCTTCACTTTCAGTTTGGGTGTTTCCTTGTGTTCAAATGGGTCTCTTGTAAACAACATATGGATGGGTCCTGTCATTTTATCCAATCTGCAACCCTGTGTCATTTTTTGGGCATATTTAGGCCATTCACATTGAGAGTGATTATTGAGAGATACGTCTTTATTGACATCGTGTTACCTGTGAAGTCTTTCTTTCTATAGATTGTCTCCATATATTTCTGTTCAATAATATTCTTAGGATTTTTTTACTCTTTCATAGAACCCCCCTTAATATTTCCTGCAGTGTTGGCTTGGTGGTCACATACTCTTTTAAACCTTGTCAGTCTTGGAAGCTCTTTATTTCTCCATCCATTCTGAATGTCAGTCTTGCTGGATAAAGTATTCTTGGCTTCACGTTCTCATTTAGTGCCCTGAATACATCTTGCCAGCCCTTTCTGGCTTGCCAGGGTTCTGTGGACAGGTTTGACGTTATTCTGATGGGCTTTCCTCTGTATATAAGGGATTTCTTTGTCCTAGCTGCTTTCAGGAGCTCCTGTCTACAATTATGATTCCTCATTCTTGCTATCAGGTGTCTTGAAGTCTTTCTAGATTCTATAATCCTGGGGGGAGACCATTCTGCCTCTAGTACATGAACGCTGGTTCCATTCATGGGATTGGGAAAATTTCATGGAGAATTTGTTCAACTATATCTTCTAGTCTTCTTTCTTTCTCCTCCCCCTCTGGAATTCAAGAATTCTGACATTGGAACATTTCATGGCATCATTTATTTCCCTAATTCTGTTTTCATGGCTTCTAAGCTGTTTGTTCCAGGGTTTCTCCTGATCCTTTTTCTCTAATTGTTTTTCCTCTAGATAACTAATTATATCTTCTGTCTCAGTTACCCTAGCTTTTAGAGAATTTATATTGGATTGGAACTCACTGAAAACATTGTTAACACCATCTCTGGTGGTTTTCACTTCTGCCCTAATCAATTCCATTTTGTCATCCATGGCTTTCTCCAACCTAGCTATTGCCTGGATAATTATTAGCCTGAATTCCTTTTCTGACATATTGTCTATGTCATACCCATTAGATCTATTGCAGAAGGCCCAGCCTCTAAATTTTTCTTCTGTTGGGCATTCCTCCTCCTAGTCATTTTGGTGAGAGATGGCTGAATGGACATAGCTGGCAAGGTTCACCCTGGAATGCCTATGAGCAATCAAGAGTCCCCACCCAAAAGAAAGACAAAAAAAAAAAAAAAAAAAAAAAGAAAGAGAGAGAGAGAGAGGGAAAAAAAGAGAAAGATAAAAGAGAAGGCCCAGTGGTGCCTGGTTGGCACAGAGGGTTAAAGCCTCTGCCTTCCACTCAGGTCATGATCCCAGGGTCCTGGGATGGAGCCCCTGCTGAGCAGAGAGCCTGCTTCCCCCCCCCCCCCATGCCCTGCCTGACTCTCTTTCTACTTGTGATCTCTATCAAGTAAATAAATAAAATCTTAAAAAAAAAAAAAAAAGAGAGATTGAGAGAGAGAGAAGGCCCTGCCCAAATGGGCCCCAAGGTAAGATTTAGGAAGTACACAAACAAAAAGACTGATAAAAGTAGATGGCAAGAGAAAAAAAATAAATATATAAAAACAAACAACCAAAAAAGAACCTTGTCAAAGAGAACCCCAAGTAAAAGATTTATATACTACCAGGACAAACATAAATACACAGAAACACTGGTGGAAGAAAAAGATGAGAGAGTGGTTATAAATTTTCAGTGTGGGTGAGGAAGCTTTTTTTGATTCTTCTTGAAAGTATCTTGATATCTTTGTTAAAGGACTCAACTTTCCTAAGATAAAGGGGGATTAAGAACTGGTTTACCTATAGGGGTAGCATGGATTGGGGAAAGGGGATTACCTTGAAGTTTAAGTCTGTATACTGAGGGTTGCTGGGGGGAGGGGGTTTCGGAGAAGGGGGTGGGATTATGGACATTGGGGAGGGTATGTGCTTTGGTGAGTGCTGTGAAGTGTGTAAACCTGGTGATTCACAGACCTGTACCCCTGGGGATAAAAATATATGTTTATAAAAAATAAAAAATTAAAAGTAAAATAAATAAATAAATAAAAATAAATTAAAAAATAAAAAATAATAAGCTAAACTAAAATAAAATTAAAAGAATTAAAAAATAGAGAAGCAAAAGAAAACATGAGTATATGTATCAAAAAGTTTAGATTAAAAGGTTATTATGGAATTTGACGTACTGGACATCTCACTGTGATGGTAAATAGGTTAAAAAATTATCTATAAAAAAATGAACCAGAATAGTGGGAACAAATTAATAATAAAAGTTGTATCTATGAAGTAGTGGTGGTTGTCCTCTTGTCTTTTGGGGGGGGGGGTGGTTTTATGGGGGAGGGGCCTGTCATGTGGGTTTTCAGGCAATGTCTCTAGAGTTAAGTCCTCCTGCCCCATCAAGGGGGTGGGCTCTGAGGAAACTTTTTTCAGGTTTTTGCTCTCTGGAGATTTTTTTCTTTCTTTGTTTTCTCTCTCCTTGGCAGCTTTTGGTGGTTTTGGAGGTTTAGAGAAAGCAAACTACCCTTAGACCTCCCTCTTAGAGAGAAGCCTCAGTCTGTTCCCTCTGGGTGCTCCAGAGCACATAAATTCCCCCTCGGCCGCTGGCAAAGCATGTTCCCAGTCACAGTCTCTGGGGTCACTGGAACTCCTGCCTGTACCCAAAACCATGATAGCCAAGGCTGTCTGGGCAGCTCTAGACTGCCAGAGAGGTCCCAAGCAGCTATAGGGCACTGAGATTTTCCCACTGGCCCAAGCTTGGAGTGCTCTGACTCTCTGGATCTGAGAGAGCGCTGGCTAGTGCCTGTACACACCTCTCTCAGGGAGTGGTGTGGGGCGCGACTCAGACTCTGGTAGCATGGGTGCACGTGGATAGTGTAAAAGGCTGCGGTTCTGCCAGCTGGCGAGGCTCCTTGCCTCTCACGGGAGCCACCACCCAGATGCTCTCAGGTGCTCTGGCAGCTCAGGGACCAAGACCTGGCTCCTGCACCACACACTCTTTGGCTCTGTGCTTGGGGTGGTTTTCCTGGGTCTGGGGACTTAAGCCCCTGTCTATAACCACCCCGATTCCGACAAATTCCCCTCATGACCCTTTGCTCTTTTTGAGTGCTTTCAACCAGACTCCAAGTTAATGCTGGTCCCCAATCACAGGGCACTCTCATATTGGGGTATTATTTTCCAATGGGTCACTTCTGGTGGTTCCCTCCCCCTTTTGTTTATCTTCCAATATCAGTCCAACATTCCCACCCTGCTTTACCTGCCCACAGGCGTCTTCTGCCCCTGTAGAGATCCAGAAGTGTATAATTTTAATCTTAGGCTGATTTCATGGGTGATCAGAGTTCTTTGGTAGGTAATCAGCTCACTTTAGGGTACAGGGTGAAATGATGCCTCCTCCTACTTCTCCTCCATCTTGTCCCCCCCAATCTTATTTTATTATTAACAGCAGTATTTTCAGTATCACTGGTACTGGAAGATGAGTAAAGCCTTTAAACTTTAAGGACAAATGATTTTGAATCTAAGAATATGTAATCTATTAATTATCAAACAAATATTAGAGTAGAAATCATAATAAAGAGATTGGCAGAATATCACAGGTTGAGGTATTTTTCCCACCAAATCATGAAGGCACATATTTGAGGCTCTCAGAAAAAAAGGCGTGGTATCTAAGGCAAATGAAAGTGTAGTAAAATATGTTGTGAAATGAGAGCTTTGCAGGAAAAAAGTTAAATATGAACTAGAATATTTAACAATGAGACAGAATATAAGTATTGCTACTGTCATCAAGGAAGAGGAAAGGCAATTAAAAATATATTAATGAAAAAAGTTATTAGAGGTACATTATTAAACTTTGAAAGAAAACTTAAATTTGACATTAAGCCTTGATGTAAGGAAAACAAGAAAATGTTTAACCATGGTGTCTGTATTTGACCATTTATAGGATAGTTATTTTATAATTTTGAGACATAAAGTTAATAGTTCATTATAAAATACAATATATAAAGCCAAGTCATTTATCCACCAAGTATATTCACCAAATATTTCTAAAAATTGGGGTAAAAAATTTTAGTAAATTAGAACAACTGTTGAACTGGAACACAATGGCAGTATGGGCATTCTTTGTGATGGTTCAGTGCCTGTGATATTTGCATTGTTAAATATTATCAGTATTGCCCATGGACACAAACATACCATTTAGAACTCTGACGGTAAGCACCACAAGGAAAAGTTAGAGTCTGAAATTGATGCATGAGGAATCAGCTTTTTGAAGAGGGCAGAATAAGAGAGAGCTTACTAAATCCCCCTGATAACCTGATTGTCCTGTGTCTAGTAATGGTATCCTCCTGAATTTGACATTTGACATTTTGTACCCATAAGGCAATTATTCTGATAAACAATTGGAAGGTTCCACATTGGGGCTGAAGAAACAGATGCAGAGTCTTTTAAAAAGTTTATATTGATATCTTGAAATCCAAGGCATTTGACAATTTCTGTACTTGATTTCATTTCTGGATTGAGTAAGCTAAGTACACTGGACTGTGGGTTGTTTGTTTTAGCGCCTGTTAATGATGGTACTGGCCAAATACATCATATATAAGAACCTAACACAGGCTTGTTTTATATTTTTCATAGAGGAGAACAACACAATAAATAGGTTTCTGGTAAGTCCATTCAATATACATCCATGATTCAATATGAACTAACATAATTAACAAAATTAGCAAAGTTAGACATTGGCTCATGTTTTTTAATTATACAAATAACTCCTGGGGCAGGGATAATTTTCTTATTGCTCTTTTTATTGTATTCAGTCCTTGATTCACTTAAGCTACTTTGTTTCACTAACACTTATGTTTACTGCATGACCAAATTGTGGGTCCAAATTTGTAACATTAAATATGTTGAATAAGAATTTTAAAGGTCTATGAAAGCTATGAGTAATTCTCCCAGATACTGTGGCAAAATGAAGTATCAAAAACTGTACTTCCATCCTGAAAAGTATTTTTCTCTGGGTTCAGAAGGAGGGAGAAGAGAATATGAATAAATGTAAAATTGCAATGAATTATTATGTGGAAAATGTTAAACATAGAACACTAACAAAGTCATTTTGTGGGGAAGAGTCACTCTGGTTTGATTATGTGTAGTCAGACTTCATAATAAAAGATTTTATAGAAGTGAAGGGAAAAACATTTTCAATACATTAACTTATCCAAGTTTACTTAATGCATTTGGGAATTGTTTGTGTAAATCTAATTTTCATTGTTAGATAAAATATGTACTATCAATCGAATGATGAAAATTATCTAAAAACCCATAAATAAAATGATATAAATAAATATTTTTTATCATCACCACTAAGCCTTTATATTTTGTATTGCCTAAACATTTTGTAAATGAATAAGTCAGTAGTAATTAGTTCTAGATAAAATAAATTTTGTAGCCCAGCAATCTAAAACCATTCCTGATTGCTTTTCTTTTCTCTGTTTTTTTTTTCTTCTTTTCTTTTTTAATAAGAGTGTCTTTGGGGTGCCTGTGTGTCTCAGTCAGCTAAGCATCTGACCCTTGATTTTTGGCTCAGCTTATGATCTCATGGTTGTGAGATCAAGCCCAGAAGTCAGGCTCCCTGCTGGGCACAGAGCCTGCTTAAGATTCTCTCTCTCCCTCTGTCCTCAACTTCTCTGCCTCCCTCCAAGTGGGGTGGGGGGAAGTGTCTGCAGAATCTGCAAAGTGCTATAATATATACTTGTGTACTATTGTAGGAAGAAAGGAGGATATAATAAAAAGATAAGACCATTACTCTTGAATCCATTCTTTTCCTAAAAGAAAAGATTTCTTTTGATAGAGCATGTGGGGTGTGGAGGGGGCAGAGGGAGAGGAAGAAGAGTCTCAAGCAGACCCCTGGCTGAGCAGGGAGCCCCATGAGGAGCTCCAGCTCCTGACCCCGAGATGATGACCTAAGCCGAAACCAAGAGTCTGATGCTTAACCAGCTGAGCCACCCAGGCACCTCACTCCTGCATCTTCTTTTAATGATTTCTATATTTCTTAGACAGTTGGTGCAAAACACAAAAACAATTATATTGTAGCTTTGTAAGTTTTGAAATGAGTAAGTATAACTTCTCCAGCTGTTTATTTTTTATCAAGATCATTTCAATTTTTAGGGTCCCTTGAGGTTCTGTATGAATTTTAGATGGATTTTCTGTCAGGAAAAAAAAATCAAGATTTTGATAGGGTTCACAGTGCATCTGTACTATTATGTAATATTGACATTTTAAAAATATAAGCTTTCCAGTCCATGGGCCTGGAATGTGTTTCCAGATCTTAACATCTTTCAGCATTGTTATATAGATTTCAACGTTACAAATCTTTTATTCCCTTAGTTACTGCTTAAGTACTTTATTCTTTTTGATGACATTATAAGAGAAATGGTTTCCTTAATTTTATTTTCAGATTGTCATAGTATATAGAAATGCAACAGATATTAATATTAACTTTATATTCTGTAACTTTGCTGAATTTATTTATTTCTAACTTTTTTGTGGAATCTTTAGGACTACATATAAGATTACATGATCTGTGAACAGAGATTATTGTTCTGGCTAGAATATCCAGTACTATTTTCAAAAGAAGTGGCAAAAGCAGGTATTCTTGCCTTATTCTTGATCTTAGAAGAAATGTTTTTAGTATTCACCATTGAGTATGATGTAATCAAAACAATGTGGTACTATCATAAAGGCAGCTACATAGACCAATGGAATAGTGCTCAAAAAGAAACACTCACATTTTTGGTCAAGTGACTTTTGACAAGGGTGCCACAATTGGTAAAGGACAGTCTTGTCAATATATACTGCTAGAGAAACTGGATACCACATGTGAAAGATTGAAGTTAAGCCCTTACTTAACACCAAATATAAAAGTTAACTCAAAATGGATTAAAGATCTAAACATACAGCTAATACTATAAGACTCTTAAGAAAAAACAGGGAAGTAAATCTTCATGATGAAAATTCAGAAGAATTCTAGTTATTTAATCTGGAAATGTCTATAATTTAACTATATTTTCACATATTGGCATCAAATTGACTAAAGTAAAGTCTTAATTTTCAGGGGGACAATGAAAAATAATATGAGAAGAATAATAGAATAAAAAAAATTGGTATGTGTGTTTTTCCTAGTTCATTTGGTCAGGTTATTTGCACTAAGAGGATCCCAAAAGATACTTTCCCATTGTTTTAGTTTGTACTTTGAAAATGCAGCTAATGTTTGCTTGCAAATACAACTCTATGAAAACTCTGACATTAGAGTACATTAGAATCCTGAAACTATTTTATAGATTTTTAAAATAAGGAATGAAATCTACTTTTTGCTTTCTCTTTTTTCAACACCTTTATTTACTAATACACCAAAGACTTTGTCATTTTGTCTGGTCTACCACACTCCTCTGCCCTTTATTTTCCACTCCACTGTCCTTAGGCAGACTTTCCTGTTCCACTGTGGTGAACACGTCTCCTATACACTTTTTCCTCACAATGCATAATCCAGACAGAGTCATGTCAGGGATGGAAAAATGCTTTAACCACATTAACACTTGATTCCCTACTGACATTTAATGAAACTTGCTTTGACAGTTTTCTCTGTATTTTTAAGCTCTTGCTTTGATAGATTCACTAAACTTTTATAATTTAATAAAATAAACAGTTCAGATGTGAAAAGGAAATTTAGAGATCTGTTCTAAATATAGATGTGCATTTTTCAAAATTATTTAGTTAATGCATTCTATATGAATATTATAATACATTCTATATGAATATTGTATTATAATAAACACAATTATATTTTAGATAAATTATAAATTCACAATTGATGAATCATAGGTCTAGAAATATTTTTGAAGATTTACAAAACCATCCTGCTTATTTTATAGAAGGAAAAACAAAACTCCAGCTGTATCAAAAAGCAAGTTTAGAATGAGGTCTGTCCTCTACTCCTGTCACTGCCCTTCCTCCACCAATTTGCCAAGTGAAGCACTTTAAAATGTAAATTCTCAAGATGGTTTTTCTCCGTACAAAATGTCTCTCATTGACCTGTGTGTTCACATTCTGAATATATTTTCTGATAAATGCAAATGCATTTCAGCTAATTACGGAAGTATACATAATGTTGCTAGTCATGTGTTTATATGGCCATCCAAGGATGCTCAAAATGTGTGCTAAATTCCTGCTTCAGTAAGATACCAGAAAGTAACTTAAAATTGTGAAATTTCAAAGTTTTTTTTTAATACATATGGAGAATTACTTGAATTTTGGTATATTTACTTGGCTTTTCTCTCAGAATGAGAGTGTAAGAAGAGGATTTAGAGAGGAAGGAGAGAGAAACCAAACTTAGTGCTGGTACCAAAACACTTGTTTTTTTGTTTGATATGTGTTGATTGACCCAATTAAAGTGCCATGCTTAATTAATAGAGCCTTTTCTTGATCACAAAAGATTTTGGGCCTACCCTAAACATTTACATAATTTTATGTTGGTTCCATTTTAGACCTAGTTTTGTGACCAGTTTGTAGTGTGACCATGAGCATGTAATACTGATGTGTGTGGATTTCCTGAAGTGTAAGAACAAGAGATTTTCCTTATTTTCTTTGCTAATTCATTCAACTTGTACTTTAAAACAACAACAACAACAACAACAACAACAACAACAACAAAAACGTATGGTGTGGGAATGGATTCTGCAGCTGCTGTCAACGCAAAGCATCATGACCAGTTAGGTATGTCTGTTTAATTGTTTTTGAAGGGAGAGAGATGACAGACCTATCATAATTCCAGCTAGATATTTACCTCCATTTTCATTTATTTGTAGACATAAAAATGTTCATTTAAAAGCATAAATAAATATAAAAGAATAAACTAGCTTTAAATTGCATTTTGGGAGCCCCTGTTTACAAATGGATTTAGTTCATGTTTTGTTCACTTCTTCAGTAAACATGTTTCCATATTGGGGGGCTTGTTATTTCCATTCCTACTGTTATAACTTTTTCAAATCTATCTATATCCAAATATAAAGTCTATAAATATAAAGTCTATAAAACATTCAAAATACTAATCAGCTTTTTAAACTGTAAATTCCTTGACCCTTTATTCAGACATGAAGCAGAATTTCATTCTGCTGGCTTAATTGTCATAGTTAGTAAGAAATGAGACCTCAAAACAGAAGAGTGAGTAATGGAAAATTCTTACATAATTTTGTACCCAAATATTTTAAGTGTAATTTTAAAGGTATTGTGCCTAAGGAGTCTTAATCAGGAAAGGATGCTATAGTTGTCATTCTTTTTCTGCATCAATTGAATGGGCCATACGGTTCCTCTCTATCCTCTTATTAATGTTTTCTATCACATTGATTGATTTGTAAATGTTCAACCACCTTTGCATCCCAGGGATAAATCCCACTTAGTCATGATGGATAATCCTTAGTACTGTTGGATCCTATTAGTTAGGATCTTGTTGAGAATTTTGGCATCCATACTTATCAGAGATATTGGTCTGAAATTCTTTTTGATAGGACTGTTTCCTGATTTGGGGATCAAGGTAATGCTGGCCTCAAAGAACGAGTTTGGAAGTTTTCCTTCTGTTTCTATTTTTTTGAAACAGCTTCAGGAAAATAGGTATTATTTCCTCTTTGAATATTCAGTAGAATTCCACAGGGAATCCATCAGGTCCTGGACTCTTGTTTTGGGGAGGTGTTTGATCACTGCTTCAAAATCATTACTGGTTTTTGGTCTATTCAGGTTGTCAATTTATTCCTGCTTCAGTCTTCATAGTTTATAGTTTTCCAGTAATGCATCCATTTCTTCCAGGTTGCTTAATTTATTGGCATATGTTATTTGATAATTTCTGATAATTGTTTCTATTTCCTTAGTCTTAGTCATGATATCTCCCCTTTCTTTCACAATTTTATTAATTTAGGCCCACATAATTAAGATGCTTTCCTATACACTAACAATGTAACTGTAGAAAGAGAAATTAAGGGATTAATTCCATTTACAATAGCACCAAAACCCATAAGATATCTTGTAATAAACCTAACCAAAGAGGTGAAGGATCTATACTCTAGAAAATATAGAACACTTACAAAAGAAGTTGAAGAAGACACAAAAAGATGAAAAAGAATTCCATTGCTCATGGATTGAAATAATAAACATTTTTAAAATGTCTGCTGCCCAGAACCATCTATACAATCGACGCCATCTTGATCAAAATAACTATGGCATTTTTAAAAGTGCTGGAACAAACAATCCTAAAATTTGAATGGATCCAGAAAAGACCCTGAATCACCAAGGCAATATTGAAAAAGAAAAAGCTGGGGGCATCAGGATGCCTAATTTCAAATCACAAAGCTGTGATCACCGAGACAGCATGGTACCAGCAGGAAAACAGACACGTAGATCAATGGAACAGAATTGGGAGCCCAGATATGGACCTTCAACTCCATGGTCAAATAATCTTCAACAAAGCAGGAAAAATGCCAGTGGAAAAAAGACAATTTCTCCAATAAAGGATGCTGGGAAAATTGGACAGCTATATACAGAAAAATGAAGTTCAACCATTCATCTATACCATACACAAAGAAACTCTAAATGAATGAAAGATCTCAATGTGAGACAGGAATCCATCAAAATCCTAGAGGAGAACATAGGCAGTAACCTCTTTGACATTGTCCACAGCCATCTCCTATCAAGACACATCTCCAAAGACCAGGGAAACAAAAGTGAAAATGAACTTTCTGGACTTCATCAAGATAAAAACCTGTGCAGCAAAGGAAACAGTCAACAAAACAAAAAAGGCAACCCACGGAATGGGAGAAGATATTTGCAAATGACAGTACAGACAAAGGACTGATATCCAAGATCTATAAAGAACTCCTCAAACTCAACAAACACAAAACAGATAATCATGTCAACAAATGGGCAGAAAACATTAACAGACACTTCTCCAAAGAAGACATACAAATAGCTAGCAGACACATGAAATATATTCATCATCACTACCCATCAGGGAAATTCAAATTAAAACCACATTGAGATACCACCTTACACCACATAGAATGGCAAATCTTGACAAGACAAGAAACAACAAATATTGGACGAGATGTGGAGAAAGGGGAATCCTCTTACATTGTTGGTGGGAATGCAAGTTGGTGCAGCCACTTTGGAAAACAGTGTGGAGATACCTCAAAAAGTTAATAATAGAGCTACCCTATGACCCAGCAATTGCACTACTGGGCATTTACCCCAAAGAAACAGATGTAGTGGAAAGAAGGACCTCATGCACCCCAATGTTCACAGAAGTGGTGTCCAAGATAGCTAAACTGTGGAAAGAGCTGAGATGGCCTTCAACAGATGAATGGATAAAGAAGATGTGGTCCATATATAAAATGGAATATTACTCAGCCATCAGAAAGGATGAATACCCACCATTTGCATCAACATGGATGGAATTGGAGGGGATTATACTAAGTGAAATAAGTCAAGCAGAGAATGACAATTGTCCTATGGTTTCACTCATGTGTGGAAACATAAGGAATAGCACAGAGAACATTAGGAGAAAGAAGGGAAAAATGAAGGGGGTGGAAATCAGGGGGATTTAGAGCCCATGGACTCTGGAAAACAAAGTGAGAGTTTTAGAGGGGTGAGGGGCAAGGGGATCAGCTGGGCAAGTGATAAGTATTAAGGAAGGCACATATTTCATGGAGCACTGGGCATCATACACAGTGAATCATGGGACACTACACCAAAAAATAATGATATACTATATGGTGACTAGCATTAAAAAATATATATATACTCTGCCCATAATAGGTTGTTTATTTCTTATTACTGACAGAGTTTGATAACATTACTTTCAAATTTTTGTCTCCTTCCAAGTTTTTTTCACTTCAATTTAAAAATACTTAAAATTAACCTTGTCTTTAAAACCACTTTGTGGTCCTGAAAGATTGGGTAGGGTATGTGCTAAGGTGAGTGTTCTTTATTGCTTAAAATGTAGGGAAATTAGTAAAATAAGTGTCTATTTTCCTTTGAGATTATTGTATTTTCAGTTAGAGATCTTTGCAGAATTTATGACATTTTCTATCTAATTATATAATTGAATTTATTGTCTGCTACTTTCAAGTGACCACTTAGACAATATCAAGCTAACAAATTATAATCCAAGAATGAAACTACCCAGTTTGCTTCAGAACAAAACACATAGGCATATGTATATATGTATGCATAAATATATATAAATACATACATCATATAAAATATATAAACACATTCATGTATAGTATCAAAATTATTAGGGTATTTTTCATAGACTATTTTCACAATACAATGAGCTTTTGCATTATTCTTTCATATAGACAACACAATCAGGACTCCTGGCATGGACTCTCAACCCTAGAAACCTTTGCAAAAATTTCTCTATTACTTTGAAGGAGTGGACAGCTATTGGATTACAATTAAATTTAGGTAGAAAATGAAAGATGATATTTCAAGTTCTCAATATCAGACTGTAGAGCCTAAATATGATAATCAAACCCTGAATTAGATTATGTGTTAGATTGGTAGATATATTAGAAAGTAGAAAATCAGGTTGACATTTTATCAGTAGCTGCTCTTCTCATCAGAACTATTTTACTCTACATTGCTCACATTCATCTTGCTCTACTATCCAGGGAGATCACACTATAGAAAACTAATATTTGTTACAATTGGCAACATATTTATGGTAAAGAAAAATGCATGAAGGTTAGTAAAACTTGCCTGGCAAAAGAGTATTCCAAATAGTACCTTAAATTATCAGAGCAATATCCTATGAATATATATTAAATTATTTGAAATACATTGATACTAATATTCTCCTTTACAAAAATTTCTTAATTTTGACACTTCAATATTCTTTTATTACTGTATAAATTTCTTTAGTCTTCATTTGATCTGGAAATACATCTATTTCTTCATCATACCAAAATATCTGTGACATTGTGTGAATTAATGCATATATTAAGATAGAGGTATAGATGCATAAAAATCAGTATGTTGCAAATGTAACTCAAAAATTGGCTTATCACTAATTTAAATTCAGACAGCACCATATATCAGTAAATAAATTCATAATTATTTTTTGGCTATTTATTTTAGATTTACTATATTCTTTTACTTTTCTACACCTTTATAATATGGTTCTCGTTCTTGGTTCAATTGTAAGCATTTTGTCCTTTCAGATTGTAGTGGAATAGAAAAATATTCAGTGACCTACCTAGGATATTTTGTTGAACTGAAATGATTTACTAGAGTGTTATACTCTTGCAAAGCAGTTATTGCTTAATATCTTAATCTAGTTAGGTATTTAAAAAATGGTGATAGTCATCAAGGCTGATATCAGGCTGATTTTTGGATTGCACTGTTATCGAAGGCTTTTCATTTATTTTTTTGCAGGTTGTTGCTTTAAACTATACTGCTAGTTTCTTAATTTGTGGACCCTATTTAGTCTCCAGTTGTTTTGCAAAGTCCATTCATTCTCTTTTCCCCTTCCCACTCTGCTTCCAACTTCTCCTCTCCTTTTCCCTTTCTTTTCTCTCCTTCTCCTTCTCTTCCCCCCCCCCCCCCGCCCCACTTCTTCAACAAACACAGGTGGATGTAACTGATCCATGCTATTGATAATCTGTTTTCCAGCCATTTTACCTCGGGCTGCATGATTATTAAGTTTAGGGCCTCTCTTCAGTGTTATCACAGTTAGCATTTCAATGAAATCTGTCATTCTACAATGTAGATCATTGTCTTTCAAAGCTCCAATATCTGTTTCTCCAGAGCTTATCAACTATTTCTAAGCCAGTGTCATGATTAAATAAAATCAGCACTTAAAAATAAATGAAATATAAAATAAATAAATAAATAAATAAATATTATGTTTATAATCCACATTTGGAGCTGGCCATCAGTCTTACCTTTTTTTCCTTAATCTTTGAAATCCATAATTAGCAACAATAATTAAAATCATGGGAGACTTTACACTTTGAATACTTGCCTCATTGTGGAATATTAAACTAAAATCTGGTAGTCAATGACAAGGGCTGAGAACATTGAGTATTATTTTTCAATATTTCTAAAAAGGAGTATTTTTACTGCTGCCCACACTTTACAAAATACCAGCTGCCTGCAATTCAGTGCTTAAAAATCCTGGAAATGGCATGCTCCGAATGTGAGGTGGTTTAATGAAAATATTAAACAGCAGTGTAATACATATAGGTAGGATAGATGCATATGTATATATACACATTGTATCCATGTGAAGGAAAATTTTGACTTTATAATCTCAGTATAATTTTAATTATATTTGGAAGATATAAACTAAAATTTAAATCTCAAGTTATAAAAAATGCTGGACTTTGTAGTTTAGCCCATAATAACTGAAGGATTCTTACAGAATTAAGTTTTCTGAGTTCTCAGGATTATGCCAAAAATCAAACTGTTACATTTCTGTAGTGGTGAAAAAATACTCAAAGTCATTTGTATAAAATCAGTTTGTGATACTTGTTCATAAGGCCAGATTCTAGATCTGCAAATGCTCAGGCAGACACTGAGTTGGTATGAAATGTTAAAGTGTCATATCAGAGGTAGCTAAAAAGTTAAGGATATGAATCATCTAGGAGTAAGTCACATCAAAGTCAATATGATAAAAATCAAACAAAAAAATCTTAATTCATTAGCACTTTTCTTCTTCGCCAATAACTCTGTGATAGTTGTTTTGCTTTCAGTTTTAACAGTAGAGTAATTGGACCATGCTTTGAAATCAACCTGATCTTTTAAATATACATTGATCAAGAAACCTATATAAGACATAGTACTAATTCTCTTCTAATTTTGAACTGCATCTTCAGTATTACTCTGCAACTTACTATCATGATAAGAGCCGGAAGTATATTATGCACATCTGTTAAGTGAATTTCTTCCATAGAAATGTATTATGCTGGAATAATTGCCTTTCATGAAACTATTCATTTAGGTTTCATCTCATACAGAGAATCTAGAAGATCATACAAGGAAATAAATAGTAACTTTGTTTTCTGGTCTCCAAATTAGTAGTGCAAAAAGAGCAAGGACAGCCACTGGCTAGAAAGTTTCCCTAAATGCTTCTTCATAAGGATAATGTACAATGAAAAATTAACAAAAGAGAGTAATTTGAGTCGTGTTGATAACTAGTATAAAATCCACAAGTTTTCTTATCTGTTAAGATCAACTGGGTCCTTCAGAAAATTCTAATGGGAAAGTAGTATTGCAGGTTTTTTGTAACACAATGTGGAATATTGAGTTGTAGGAAAATTTTTTTTAAAAAATTAAGACAGGGGCACCTGGGTAACTCAGTGGCTTAAAGTCTCTGGCTTTGGCCCAGGTCATGATCCCAGGGTTCTGGATTGAGCCACACATCAGGCTCTCTGCTCAGCAGGGAGCCTGCTCCTCTTATTCTCTCTCTGCCTGCCTCTCTGCCTACTTGTGATTTCTCTCTCTGTCAAATAAATAAATAAAATCTTTTAAAAAAATAAACAAAAATAAAAAGTTAAGATATTGACAATTTATATTTGTAGGTCTATCTTTTTTATTAACTTATAAGCCAAAAAGTGTGTCTTTAATTCATTTTGGGATAACCATCAGCATTGACTATAGCTCTCAAGTTATTTTTAAAAAGTATTTGATATTTGCATTGTAATTCCTTATTACTGAATAAGTCAGGCATTGAAGAATAAAACCACATACACTTTAGTCATTTGTTTTTATAGGATAATAAATTATTAAAGGTAGTATTTTATGTGATAAAGAATAAATAGCACAAGAAAATAATATTTTGTGATTTCATTAAGTTTAGGAAAATACAAATCAGGGTTTCTTGATAGATAACACTTACTTTTTAGTTCCTGTCATTTTAACTCCAGGGCTCCCTTTCTATTACCAAGGGACATTGAATTTGATTAAGGGAAAAAAATGCAGCAATAAGTAGATATAAATGAGCTAACAGTGTCATTGATGATAGGTGTTTTATGATCATCTCTTACTATTAAGCTGCCATCAATGCTCCAGGTAACATAGACAAGTGCTATCAGAACTGGCTTAATGAAGACCTCAGTGAAATTAAGCAATACAGTTAAAACATTATGTTAAAAAGTAGAAATGTGCATAATAAAAGTAAAAGTAGTAAAATGAAAATAACCATAATTGTATCATGGCATTGGAATTGCAAGTATTCTGAGTAGGAGGCATCTTTACAATATTATATCCGGAAGCTTTCCTGGTATTCATAAGGATGTAGCTTATGAGTTGTATAGCTTATGAATTTTTTATGTGTGCTAAATTATCACATAAAGGCAAGAAAATTTATTAAAGCTATCCTATGATTCATATTTGGAAAAAGAATATGGCATTAATAGAATATCAAAATCAACATTAACTTTATCACCATCTATACTCATATAATTTCAGTTTAAATCTGTAATGAAGGTTCTGAACCAGTTCATCAGGATACCCTTAGGCAACATTAAATCAATATATATGATCATTAGATGTGAGACAAAGATCATTAGCCACATACTCATCCAAAGTCTACCTTTAGCTTGTGAAGATCTTTAATGACAAGTTACCCAATTGCTAAGAGACTAATTAAATTAGTAAAATACATTGAAGGTAAAACAAACAAACAAAAAAACAAAACCAAAAAAACCCCTACAATAAGTTGTTGACATTCACCTGATGTCAGTCAGTATGCCTAAGTTCAATTCCCAGCTCTGTTACTTAGCAGCTCTGTGACCGTGGAATAGCTAGTTAACCTCTCTATGCCAGAGTCTCCTGATTTGTGAATGGGAATAAGGGCCATTCCTTTTTCATAATGTGGTTAAGTAGATTGAGTTCATAGTTGTAAAACCCTTAAGTCGTTGGTATATTGTAAGTGCTGCATAACTGTTAAATCAAAATACAACAGAACTGGTCTTAGACATTGAGGAATGAACAACCTAATCTGTAATAGAAGTATGATTAAATTTTGAATATTAGGAAGTACGAAGCCAAAAATTGTTTAACACAGCATATAAAGTAGCCTAGAAGTTGTAGAGTTCCCGGGTATTGTCCCTTGACCTGCCAGTGAGGAACTGAAGCACTTTTTAATGAGTTGATACGTCTTATGATGAGTGAAAATGCTCTCTTGCCTTTCTTTTGCATAAATGTGGTCAAAAAGGTTTGTAGGTTTTGCTTGCTAATTTGCTTAGGGCACCTTCTTTGGAAAAATTAAGAACCAACTGACATCCATCACCAGAGGGAACTAAGACTTTGAGACCACCTGCTACTTACTTTGACACATCAATGCCAACCTTTTGGAAAATGTGTAAGCCACAGGGGGTAATGACCAGGTGTGCTGGCATATTGTGCCACTTCATTTCAGCGTTCAATCTGATTAAAGTGCAGGCAGACTATTTTAGGAATTTTTAGTTTTTGCTGAACACATTTCTGATACGTTAGACTGGTTATTCTTACAGAAAAGTTTTTGAAATTGGATTTGTTGGAGAATAATTCTCAAATCCTTGCTTTTGTTTTAATTTTAAAACTTTGCTTTTAAATGTTAACTGTCATTCTTTCTTCAGCACTCCCTTAACACTTTGTTCTATTAATCTCTTTACCACATAATATTTTAGCTATTTGTTTCTATCATTTTGAATTCAACTCCTTAAGGGTAAGGGCACTATTATGCTTTGACCATTTTTGAATAGCCCCACAAACATGTCAGAGGTGAAATAGACTTCCATAAACCTATTAAAGGCAAGAAAAATTAATTATTCTACCTACCATCATAAATTGTGTTTATTGAGGACTGTTAATAAATTAACAGAAATTTGTTCCTACAGTGATCTAATAATAAAGGGACCTAATATCCAAATAGGATGCCTTTAGACTGACAAGCAAGAATACTCCATAATGTTTCCTTAACCCCCAATAAAGTTAGGTACTATGTTTTTAAGAGAACACTAAAAAGACAATATGATTTAGGGATAGAAATCTTTTGCAGTTTTCTCTGAAAATCATGTTTTTAAAGAGCTATTCATTGTTTTTCATGGATGATTGAGACCATGCACAAATGAAATAAAAATGATTTCTGCCTTCCAAAAGGAGCAAAGCTACTCAGTTGAACTTTGATCCTAGTAACAAAGCCAGGTAATCGTTACTACTTCTGCTTTATTTCTTATGTATGAACTAATTTTATTTAAAAAGGAACATGCAATTATAACTTTATCTTCTCCAGAGGCACCTGGGTGGCTCAGTGGGTTAAGCCTCTGCCTTCGGCTCAGGTCATGATCCCAGGGTCCTGGGATTGAGCCCCACATGGGGCTCTCTGCTCAGCAGGGAACCTGCTTCCCCCTCTCTCTCTGCCTGCCTCTCTGCCTACTTGTGATCTCTGTCTGTCAAATGAATAAATAAAATCTTTTTAAAAATAACTTTGTCTTTTCCATGCACCCCTGTAATTAATAGGAACTGTTTCATATAATACCAAAAACTCAAATTTCATTAAAACTCTTCTCCCCAAGTCCAGAGTGCTTCAAACATGAAAACCTGAGTGGAAGAGACAGGGCCCATGTTCACTATCTTCCTTTCCTCCCAACCACACTTGTTGTGACTTCTTTTAAAAGAATGATTTAGAGGGTATGGGCGGAGGGTAGGAAAGAAGCAGAAAAGGTTTGATTGGCATCTCTTGGCTGAAATTAAAAAGCTTTTTCTATTTTCATGGAGTGTGTTATTCTTGGTGAGTAATAAATAACCAGCCCCTCATATCTGGGAACCAGTATAACAGTCCCAGTTAGGCCTTAATCTTATTAGGAGCTTGTCTAACACAAAGCTAAGGCCTCAGTGTTATTTCACATTGGCCTGAAACACAGGCCATGTTTTTCCCTGATAGACAAAAATTTTCTCCCAGAACAATCAACATCAGACACAGTCACCCTAAACATGATAAAATGGAACAAAGACATTACTGTGCAATCACAAAATAGCAAATATACGCTCTCTGCTAAAAATACTTCTACTCATTTACTAGTAGTAGTTGTATCTTTCGTTCAGTGTGCTCATTCCACAGATAAGATTTATTGAGGTATCCATTCAGGAAATTGTTCCCCTTTGTGATAACACCCAGTATAGAGTAAATCTCTGCTTTCTTACACTCTCTCCAATATTGCCTAACCAAAGAACAAACTGAATAAATTCTAATACCCTCTTGGTGAGACAATCCATGGTTCTCCATAGTAAGGAGCCTCACTCTGTGTTACGATCATCTATCAGATATGTAACATTTTAGAAATTTCAAATATTTTTAAATTCTCTTGTGAAGTTAAATAATGTTGCTACCAAGTTTAGAAATTAGTAATCAGGGTGCGTGGCTGGCTCAGTCAGTTAAGCATCCAACTCTTGATTTTTGCCTTGGGTCGTGATCTCAGGGTCACGAGATCCAGCACCGTGTCTGGCTTTGTGTTCAGCCTGGTCTGCTCCAGACTCTCTCTCCCCCTTTCCCTTTGCCCTTCCCAGACTGTGTGAGCATGCACATGCTCTCTCTAAAGTTAAAAAAAAAAAAAAAAAAAAGTCTTAAAAAAACTAGAAATCAGAGTTTAGTAGAGATAGCATTTCAAATTGTGATATAATGTCAAATATTCATATTCCTTACCTGAAGAAATGATATATAATGCTTAAAAAATTTGTAGAGATAAACAAGCAATGTGAAAAACTAGGGATTATGCACAGTGGAAAACAATGGCAAAAAAATCTTTTCAAGATGTAATTTTATTCCAGTTTCATTTTATTTAAGTTTTTTTTTCTAGCTCTGAGGAATTTTTTATTCTTATTTTTCAGCAGTTTTAAAGATTTTGCTAGTTGTGATTTTGTGCTCTTTAGAGTGTGGGGAGTTCTCTGAATTTATTTTATCTCTGATTTGGAATGTCATTAATTTGGGGAAATTTTTAGACATTATTTCTTCAAATATTTCTTAAAGGTATTCACAATCATATTCCAGTCAGGAGTTTCAGTTTCATGGATTCAGACAACTTTATGTTGTCTCCTATTTCTTGGATGATATCCTTTGTTTTTCTTCACTCTTTTCTCTCTTTGCATTTCAATTTGATTAATTTTTGTAACTTCCAGCATATTGATCCTTACTTCAGCTTTATTGATGTACTGATAAAGGCATCAAAGACCTTTATCACTATTACTGTAATTTTGATTTGTAGCATTTCTTTGATTCCTATAGTTTCTATATCCCTTCTGAAACTGCGTATTTGATCTTGTACATTGTGTAAGTTTCCCATTAGAATTTTTAACATATATCAGTTATTTTAAATTCCTATCTGATATTTCTGACACCTCTTTAATATCTGAGCATGGTTTTGATCATTGTTTTGTCTTTCAAAGAGGTGGTGGTGGTATTTTAACCTTTTTTGTGCCACATAATTTTATGTAAAAACAAACATTAATTAGGAAAATCTATTTTGAAGCTTCGTGCTTTCCACTAGGTCTTTAATGAAGAGATTTGTGTTAATGTCAAAATACGGGTTGTTTTTGAGTTTTATTGTTGCTATCATTGGCTACATTGTGGTTTATTATACCATGGGCACCAATTCTTTCTGATTCATCTGGTGATACCTGTTTGAGTCTCTTTGTGGCTTTGGATTGTCTTTTGTGTGCTGGTCCCTAGGAAGATTATTACTATGTTGTTAGCTATATATCCCTGTTATCTTTACTCAGGTCTTGTTGATATGATATGGTATGTGATGATGGGCTTACCATGTGTAAAGTTATTTATTTGAAATATTAACATGTAAGATAGGGGTAAGAACTATACTGGAGCAAAAATTAATTATATTGTATTAGATAGGTATTTCTCCAAATCTGAGTATTTTGAGGTAACATGAAAAGTTTAATACCCTTGGCAAACAATAAGAAAACAGCTCAAAAAATGGAGTAAAAAAAAATCAAGGCATTAAAATGGTATACTGTAAAATATTTAATAAGAAGGCAATAATGGAAGAATAGAGGAACAATAAAAGCATAATGCATATAAAAATAGCAATATGACAAATATAATTTTTACTTTATCAATAATTGCATTTAGCATAAATAAACTAAATGTTCCAGTCAAAAGAAAGAATGGACAAAACATTTGACCCAACTATATACAAAATCTTATACCTTATATTCAAAGACAAAAATAGCTTGAAATTAAAGGAAAAGCAAAATGAAGACTCAAAATAGATTAGGAATGGCTGTACTACTATCTAGCAAAATAGACTTAGGGAAAAAGTGTTATTAAATTAAAAAGGACATTTCAGGGGGGCGCCTGGGTGGCTCAGTGGGTTAAAGCCTCTGCCTTCAGCTCAGGTCATAATCTTAGGGTCCTGAGGATGAGCCCCACATCGGGCTCTCTGCTCAGCAGGGAGCCTGCTTCCTCCTCTCTCTCTGCCTGCTTCTCTGCCTACTTGTGATCTCTGTCTGTCAAATAAATAAATAAAATCTTTTTTAAAAGAAAAGGGACATTTCATAATTTGAGTCAGTCCATCAGAAGGGTTTTATAATTGAAAACGCTGGTATCATAAAATAGAGCTTCAAAACACATGAAGCAAAAATGGATAGATTTAAAGGAAAAAGAGAAAACTTAAAAATACTAGAGAATTCTGTATTGCACTTATACTGGTGAATAGGAGTTAAAAAGTGGGTAAGAAAACAGAAGATTTGAACAACACTATTAACCAATTGAACCAAACAGGCATCTATAAAATCTTCTACCCTTCAGCAGCAGAATACACTCACCTCTTAAGTCACAGAACATTTCTCCAGGATAGATCATATGTCGGACCATAAAATAAGCCTTAATAAATTAAAAAAAAAAAAGAAAGAAAAGAACAGTTGGGAAATTAAACAACAGACTCCTAAATAACAAATGAGTAAAAAAGAAAAATGCAAGAGAAAAAAGGAATTACTTAAGAATGAAATAAACATGAAGATCAATCCTAACAGACCTTTGAGATTCTGGTAATGAAGTGCTTACAGTGAAATTTATAGCTAAAAATACCTGAATAAAAGAATAGTCTTAAATTTATTATTCAACCTCCTACCTTAGAAAATTAAAGAAAAAAAAAAGAGAGAGAAAGAGAGTGAGAGAGTGAGTAAACCAGCTACAAAAAGGAATGACACCTTGTCATTTGCAATGATGTAGATGGTGCTAGAGACTATAACACTAAAGGAAATAAGTCAGGGAAAGACCAATACCACATGATTTCACTCATGTGTGGAATTTAAAAAACAATCATAGTGGAAGAAAGGAGAGAAAGACAAATCAGGAAACACTTTTACCTGTAGAGAACAAATGGGTGGTTACCAGAGCAGAGGTGAGTGGGGGGGATGGGTGAAATAGGTGATGGGGATTCAGGAGTGCACCTGTGATGAGTATCGCTTTGGATGGAAGTGTTGAATCACTACATAACTGTGTATATACACGTGTAACGAATAATACACTATGTGTCATCTAACTGGAATTTAAATAAGAACTTGAAAAAACCAAACGAAGTAGGAGGAAGGAAATAAATACTGAAGTGAAATGAACATAATAAAGGATAGAGTAACAATCAAGAAAACCAACAACTAGAAGTTGGCGTTTTGTAAAAGTAAAAAAAAAAAAAAAAAAAAAATGACGAATATTTAGACTGAGAATAAAATTCAAATTATTTAAATCAGGAATCAAGGACTGAAATTACTACTGTCCTTAGAGAAATGTAAAGGAACATATTTTATATTTTGAGGAATTTCATGCCAACACATTAGATAAATTAAATGAAATGGACAAATTCTTCCAAAGATACAAACTACCAAAACTAAATCAATACAAAATAAAAAATCTGAATAGGCCTATAAAAGTAAATTAAAACTGGCTAGCTCCCAGTAACTTCAGTGGTGGTAATCTTTGGTTTATCCATCAAAGATAAAAAATATAATTCATAATAATCTTCCTCAAACCATTCCAAATTACAGGAGGGAACACTTCTACACACATTTCATCATCTCATTATTATCCTGATCCCAAACCAAACAAAAACAAAAATACCTTAAAAACAGAACTACAGACCAATATTTCTTAGGAATATAGACATAAAATCCTCAACAATGCTACCAAACTGAATCTACAAATATATGAAGAATTATACACCATAATCAAATGTTTATGCCAGGAATGTAAGGCTTTATTACCATTAAAAAATCAATATTCTATACATCAATAGATTAAAGGGGGGGGGGAAGCCCTATTATCATCCAGGTCAACTCAGAAACAGTATTTTTCTGAGAATTAAACCCAATACCCTTTCTTGGTAAAAGCATCCAAAAAAATAGGAATAGTTGAGAACTTGCAAAACTTGATAGAGGTATTGTACATAAAACATAGAGGTAACGTCATGCTTGATGGAAAAGACAGTCTCTTTCCCTCTCCTGACCATGATTAGGAAAAAGATTAAAATGTTCTCTCTGCCATGTCATCACATTACACTGGAATTATTTCCAGGGTTATTAGGGGGGGGAAAAAACATCCAGATTAGGGAGGAACAGTCTAAATACACTTATTTAGTCTAAATAGACTAAAATGTCATCTATTTCTAGATGACATATAGAAAACCCCAAGTAATCTATATTAAAACTACTAGAACTAATAAATTTTGCAAATTTAAAGCTTATAAGATCGGGGCACCTGGGTGGCTCAGTGGGTTAAACCTCTGCCTTTGGCTCAGGTCATGATCTCAGGGTCCTGGGACTGAGTCCCACATTGAGCTCTCTGCTCAACAGGGAGCCTGCTTCCCCCACCGCCTGCCTGCCTCTCTGCCTACTTGTGACCTCTTTCTCTCTGTCAAATAAATAAATAAAATCTTTTAAAAAAGTAAAAAAAATAAAACTTACAAGATCAAGATGGAAAAATCAATTATATTTACCTACATTAGCAATGAATCATTTGAAAATTTAATTACAAAATAATTACATGTTTAAAAGAATAAAAAAGGAATTAAGAGCAAATTAAATCAAGAGTAGGTATTATATATGCTGAAAACCACAAAACTTTTTTAGTTAAGAAAATTGAAGGTTTATATAAAAGGTAAAGTGTTGCATATCCATGGACTGAAAGACTTAATGTGGGATGCCTGGGTGGCTCAGTCAGTTAAGCATCTGCCTTTGGCCCTGGTCATGATTCCAGCATCCTGACATTGAGCCCCACATTGGGCTGCTTACTCAGCAGGGAGACTACATCTCCCTTTGCCTGCTGTTCCCTCTGCTCATGAGTGTGCGTGCTCTTTCTCTCTGACCAAAAAAAAAAAAAAAGTGTTTTAAAGAGACCTAGAATACTCAAAACAATCTTGAGAAGGAAAAATTAAGTTGCAGTACTCATACTTGTCAATTTCAAACATAGCACAAATTTCCAGTAATCAGGACAACGTGTGACTGATAAGAGGGTTGCCATGGAATAGATATGAAGGTCCAGAAATAACATTTGTGGTGCACTGAGTTTTTACAGAGGTGTTAAAACAATTCTACTGGTAAATAACTGACTTCCAAAATGATGACTTCTCTTTTGGAAGGTGATGATAATTTCCATTTTTTTTTTTTTTTTGACAGACAGATCACAAGTAGGTAGAGAGGCAGGCAGAGAGAGAGAGAGGAGGAAGCAGGCTCCCCACTGAGCAGAGAGCCCGATTCGGGGCTCGATCCCAGCACTCTGGGATCACGACCTGAGCCAAAGGCAGAGGCTTTAACCCACTGAGCCACCCAGGTGCCCCAATAATTGCCATTTTATCAAGTAATGGCAAAAGTCTGTATTGAGGAGTTCTCTCTGTCTTACTTGACATTTTCACTGGTTTGTCTTTTATCTACAATAAAAAGAACATACTGACTTCATGTGTTTTATAGAACATGTTAATATTTGTCTTCCAAATTAAACCATATTTCCAATTACCTAGTGATTATTTAAACTAGTCAGGCAAAATAAACACCTCATGGGGAAGTAGCCAAAGTGATGCCAGTGACTTGATTTAATTATATTGTCTAGTTATCAATCAATTTGCTTTTATGTATGGTACTCTGACATTCCAAATATTTTTAATTATGTCTGAAGACAAAATATCTTTTGAAGGTATTACTGCAGGAAGAACAATTTTTATAATTCTTACAAAAATAACAAATACAACATGAGTGCGAAGTGGTTGGTTTCCTTCTTATTGTAGGACTTCATGTTCAATACATACTCAGTAAAAAGGAATACAATGGATCTCTAAGTAGCTCCACCCAAGATAAGCATTTAATTCAGTGATACCTGAAATAGATTGTAAGATTTCATGTATGTATTAAAGTATCCATTATCAGTGATGAAGTAAGCTCCTAGTGTATTTGAATCGCAAGAAAAAAATCTATCCAGAGAATGAAAGGAAGAAAACCAAGTAGTCCCAATTAATGAATGAAACAATAGCCTATTTAAAAAGCAACATTGTGAGAAAAAGACTCTTATTTCTTTTAATATAAATGCAAATGTTATGAATTTTAATATCATTTTTAAATAAAAGGCAAGGAATCATTAATGATACACAGGGCAAGCTGATCGCACCTATCAATTAAGACTGTGGATTGAATTTTCATAAGGCAATAGTTAGTTAAAATGAATGAAAATAAAATGATTGCTCCCAAATGATGAGTATTGTCTTCTGTGCAAGCAAAGTGTTTATGTGTCTATACCCTGAGACATATTTTTGTGCATAAACAAAGAACCACAGATTTTAATTCACTTATTTTATATTTCACTAATCTAAATACTATGTGACCTCAATAGGAAAGAATTGAGTAATAAAAAATTTTAGGAGTAACTTAAATAGAAATAATACAGTATTTATGAAATATCAAGTAAGAGATTATATAATTGCATATTTTATCCATAAAAAGTATATTTTGACTAAATATGTTGAAACTTATTTTATATATTATAACTATAACATGATTCTGCAAATTTTGTTATGAAAAAAGAAAATAATGAATGCTTACAAAGAAAAGCAAACTGTGTGCTAAACTATAGTCAGTTACCAGAACAGAAGGGAAAAAAATGGAGCTTTTGTGGGGTATACAGAATTTTTTTAAAAATGCATTTTTAATTAGACATAATGTTTAAAATAAAAAATAAATCTTATTACTAAGATAACTATTAGGATACTAATTACTTATAGTAATTACTAAGAAGAACTAATATTTTCATTAATTAAAAAACTGTTTTATAGTTTTCTTCTTTTCCTACCTCCTACTACTTCAGCTCATGTGAAAATTGAAAATCTAATAATACTCCTGTTATCATACATTGTATGTCAGGTACTGTTCAACATGCACATAAATTTCTACACAGATAACTGACAGTGTAGCTCAAAATTATTTTTCTTAGACAAAATTAACTGTGCTAAGACAGATGAAGCAAAGTTGTTATGGTACCTATATAAGAACTCAAAAATGGCAATCAAGATTCATATTTCCATATTATCTTGGTCAAATGCAAAAAAAGTTTCATTTGGATGATTAATCTCATGTGTTTCCTGCTCTTTCTTGCAAGTATAGTTTTCAGAGGGAAACCTTACTTATCCCTCACATAATCATTGAAAAATATGTAATAAGTACAAAAATATTATGCATGATAAGTGAGAGAAAATTCAAACCAGTTCACATTTCTCTCACTAGATATCTTGGAAGGAAATACCTAATCTAGTGCTTAGAACAGCAGATAGCCTTAAACATAGATAGTTTTATTAATATCTTATTATTAATATTAAAAAGAAGAATTAATCCACAGAATGAACTTTTTAAAAAGTAGTATTCTTTTTTTTAAAAGATTTTATTTATTTATTTGACAGAGAGAGATTACAAGTAGGCAGAGAGAGAGGAGGAAGCAGGCTCCCTGCTGAGCAGAGAGCCCGATGCGGGACTCGATCCCAGGACCCTGAAATCATGACCTGAGCCAAAGGCAGAGGCTTAACCCACTGAGCCACCCAGGTGCCCTAAAAAGTAGTATTCTTAAGGAACTAGTTAACAAATGAATTGTATATTTAAGTCCTTAATTCAAACTAAACACCAAAGAGTCAGTTTGTGCAGGGGGCACCTACTTCTCTTTCTCTAATCCTTTATCACAAAAAATCATATATCAGTACAACTTTCCACAGGCCAGGTAAGTGTACATAAATGTCTTTTTTTTTTTTAAATCCAGTTAGTGTAGCAGCTATTCCAAATAAAAAGTGCTATTTCACTTTTTCTAAAAAACCAGTATGTATAATGACTAAAATCTATATATGTATATTTCACTTTTTCTAAAAGCCACTATGTATAATGACCATAAAAACCAATATGTACAATGACTAAAAATGAATATTTTAGAGTACATTGTTTTTTGAGTGTAATATGCTTTTTAAAAAAAATACAAAATAATACAAATGTTTGTACATGTGAAGTTTAAAGGTTTTTTAATCAGAACATATTTTATCTGAAGAGATTGCATTTAAAGTAGTACAAAATTATTTTTATGACCCTCAAATAGATGTTCTTTAACAAATACTTTGTGATTAAAAAATTCATCAAATAGCTCAATTACGATAATTAGTTGATTTAATCAATGGATTCACAAACTAAGTAAAGTTCTTAGTAATACTATCATCGAAAGAAATGCACTTATTTAAATATTTGATTAGTATTTAACACAGATCATTACATGCTTTAGCAATATTGGAATAATGTACTTAATATTCCTAGAGGAGAGCCTTGGGGCATAGTATACTATATTAAAAATCTTGGTGGCCTTCTTGGAGATGAACTTAGGGTATCATGACACCACTTCAAATTAGAAGCTTACAGAAAATTAATGAGGGACTTAGAGATATTAAGAGCAGAATAAATAATAGTCATTCTATAAATAAAAGTTTATCCCCAGGGTGAATGCTGGGTTAATTTCAGGTCTTTGTTGTGCCCATGGTATAATTAAGACATCTTTGTAGAATATAGAAATGTTTTCACATACATACTCAATTGTATTCAAAGCACTTTAAAATTAATCTAAGAAAATATTTCTCTGAATAATTTAGTAATAACAATTTTATTTTCATAGAGATATTAACTTAAAGACCATGCAACTGATCTACATTTTACATGGTTGGTTTGGTGATTCTTTGTAATTATCCCATCTAAGCATTTCCCAATTGAATGTGACAGTTTGTCACTATTTTGTAGTGCCTAGAATATAGGCTAACACACACACACACACACACACACACTCACACAAACACCCATAACTGTATTTTGAGTAAATGTTTTTAAATATATATCTAAGATTTATCAGGCTAGGATATTGTGGCTATGTGAAAAATGATGTTTGCTAACCATTCAATAGTAGGGGTCTTGAAGATTATTGATATTTTAGTAAAAGACCAGAATTCTCTTCCTTATTTGTGTGAACCTCGAGACACAACTCTTTACTTGGAAATGATCAGTATGCTCATTGTAGGGGAAAACAAAAAGAAAAAATAGTCACAGCAACAAAAGAAAACCTTATAGAAACCCTCAGAATCCAGAGCTACTTGAGCATATTAGTCATTTAAAATAAAAATAATTGTTTAACTTTGAAGGTCAAAATACTGTTGACAGGTGGTTTGATTACAAATTCAAGATTATTAAAGATATATGGGGCACCTGGATGGCTCAGTGGGTTAAAGCCTCTGCCTTCGGCTCAGGTCATGATCCCAGGGTCCTTATCTGCCTCTCTGTTCAGCAGGGAGCCTGCTTCCTCCTCTCTCTCTGCCTGCTTCTCGGCCTGCTTGTGATCTCTGTCTGTCAAATAAGTAAATAAAATCTTAAAAAAATATATAGATATAAGGATAGTGTAATGTATGTAAAAATGATCAGAATGAATGCTAATCAATAATGAGAAGCCACCAGCTGAAAGTGGTTTTAAATTAGTTAGCCTCCTTTTTAGGTATTTCTCCTATAAATCAGGAAACTTGACCAATTGCTCTAAGTACTTACACTAAGTACATCCAAGTACTTATTTTCTTATTTTCTCCTTGTTCTTTCTTAAAAAAAAAAAAATCAAGACCCTCATTGTTATAATAATAAATAATGAAGAACAATTTAATGTTTAAAAGAATCTGGTGTTCCCTCCACTTTTTTTTTTTTTTTTAACTCAGAAGCAGTGTTTTTGTATTTTTCAGCTTACTAATGCTATATATATTGTTAGATTTACACTCTGTATTTCTTTTCTTGAATGATGGCAAACATTACTTTAAATTTTGATCTTTTGTGCTCACTGTTAGTATATAGACATGCATTGTTACGTACATACTGTAGCAATGGGGAGAGTAGATACCTTTGCCATGATCATAATCTCAAGGCATTCAGTCTTTCACCATTAATGATGATAATAGCTGTACATATTTTGTAGATGATATTTATCAAATTGAGAAGTTTTTCTAAAAATTTTCAGTGTTTACCAAATTTTGGTTTTGAATTTATCAATGATATTTATCAATTGGTAGGATCATGTGATTTCTATTTTTAGACTTCTAGTATTAAATACATCGATTTTTAATTATTAAACCAGCTTTAAATCCTTCAAATGCACCTCAGTTGGTCAAGGTGTAATTGTTTATAGATTTTGCTGTAGTCTCCGTTATTATTTTGTTAAGGATAGTTGTGTCCATATTCTCCATTTGCCCCTGAATCTTAGCAATCACTAATACTACGTTAATTGTTGTAGTGATTTAATCCTTACCAAACTCTGTGAAGTTGTTATTATTACAACCATTGTTCCCATTTAATTAATGAGGACTCTTGCTGAAGCTTATGCTGTTAATAAGTAGTAGTCAAGACTTAAAAGCAGGAAAACGGACTACAGATCCCAAACTCTTAATCATTATGTCATTCTGCATCATTAACCACATGAATTAGTGTCCCAATTCACAAAGGATTTTTTAAAATGAACTAAAATCATTGATGGCCTTGGTTTTAATAGTGACAGCTCAAGAAAATGAAATAGTAGAATGGAGCAGGTAGAATAAGAAAAGATTAAAAAATGGGAGCATCAGAGAGGCTCAGTTCCTTAAGTCTCTAACTCTTAATTTCAGCTCAGGTCAAGATCTCAGGGTCATGAGATTGAGTTACTTGTCAGGCTCTGAGCTCAGCCCATAATCGGCTTGAGATTTTCTCTCTCTGTCTTTTTCTCAGCCACTCCCCCTGCTTGTGCATGTGCATTTTCTCCCTCTCCCTCTCCTTATCTTAAAATAAATAAATAAATACACAGACCTGTACCCCTGGGGATAAAAATATGTTTATAAAAAAATAAAAAATTATATATTAATAAATAAATAAATAAATCTTTTAAAAGAGAAAAAGGATTACAAAATCCTTGTCAATTTTATTATATACATGTTTTGTAGCTGGGGGTCATGGACTTCCTAAAAGATAACATGGATTACAGAGTGTTTCCTCCCCCACCCCATGCTTTATGACCCTTCATATTCATAGCTGTAGGTGTCAAAGACTAAAATTTCCTATCCTGTCCTTGTTGTTATCTCACCCACTGTCTTTGGATTTCCCTAAAGACTGTTTGTATAAAGGGGTTATGAGTCTTGCAGTTATTTTAACTATAATCCACTAATCCAATACCTGATTCATGTATTTGGGGAGGTACAATTAATAGGTGTACAGATTATTTTAAGCACTCAAAAAATATAAGCTATTAATATTAAAAGTCATTTGGGGGAGAAAATAATATCCTTACAGAGAATACAGTGTATATTTTAAAAATTTACTAGACAAAATCAGTAAAAACAAAATAGAGAATTATTATTGCATGCTATGTATCTACATAGCCCTACTTGTTCAAAATTTTCAAAGGTTTATAATACAGAAAGTGCCTTTAAACCCACTTTTGGCATAATGACCTTCTCTGACCTTAGATTCTTCATACTAACTTGCAAATTTAAAATTAATTTTAATGATCAAATTATTCTCACTCTAGATCTTCTTTCACCCAGACGCTCTACACATAGTGTTGACAAATACTAACTGTACAGCTACATGCTTTACCATCATTCCTGGTGCTTGATAGCCCTCTTATTCTTAGTGTGAGTGCCTGTGTGTCTTAATATTTTTTTTTAACATAATTGAATTGTTTGAATCATTGGTGCCACATAGGTTAATATTTTGGCTATGTTAAATCATGAGAGATTTGATGTCATAAAAAAACAATCTGGCATTTATTAAAGCAGTTAGTTTGAATTATTTTGTAATCAGAATCTTTTTTTCTGGGATAGCTCAAATTAGTTTCTTCAGTGATGATCTATGTCATCTCAGATTTACAGAGATGCCTTCATTACCACATAGTCTTTCTGTCTGTCTCCATGCTATACTGGAATACTTTTGTTTTGTTTCATTTTTTACTGCTATATCCATTATAGCCTTTTTCACTCCTGGGTTCTTTTGAATCTACTGGGGGAAAAATTGGACTACAGGGTTCTGATTTTTCCACATCTTTTGTCTACCTCATCTTTTTTAGATGATTCATGCTGTTTTAAGTAAATACATGTGTATATATATTCAAAATTATATATATAATCACTCTATATAATAACTAAAGCCTATCTTCTCTTTATTTTCATCTTACTTTATCTCTTCAACTTGATTTCAGAACAATTGTTATAACATGTGAAATACTAAGCTGTTCTAAACTTACCAGTAAGTAAAGAATTCACAACTCAAACATGTGAATGATGTAGTTAATTAAAAAATGCCAAAATACCCCAATACTAAATTCTACTGGTTGTCAGCTCTTGTCTTAGATTTTTTTAAGATATGAGAGGGAGATAAGTAAACAGCAGGATGCCTGGGTGGCTCAGTTGGTTAAGCATCCACCTTTGGCTTGGTCATGATGCCAGGGTATGGAATCAAGTCCCACATTGGGCTCTCTGCTCAGCAAGGAGCCTGCTTCTCCCTCTGCCTGCCATTCGCCCTGCTTGTGTGTTTTCTCCCTCTCTCTCTCAATCTGACAAATAAATAAAATCTTCAAAAAATAAATAAATAAACAGCACATACAATCTTGTACGCAGTCTACCTATACACAAAAATTCCAAAACAGTTAAGAAAACTATTTTTAATTAATTTCTTTACTGACATGGAAAATGAGATCTTTACTTGTATGCTCCCATTTTAACTGTAATTTCTTGTGGATTTAGTCCATACAACATGGGCCTGCTCCATTGATCCCATCTTAAACTTGTTTCTTGGCTAAACAAATAAAATTGCGAAAATATACAGTCCATAATAATAATGATAAATGTAACATAATAGTGTCAACAGTACAGAATAGTAGTGTCAGCAGTATAGTACAGTGTAAATGCAATAAAAATCTATGTACATTTTATTTTAGGATATAACTGACATATTTGTTTTAGTGTACAACATAATGATTCAATATTGCATATATAGGAAAATGATCATTACAATAAATCTAATTAACAAATGTCACCATATGCAGTTAGAAATTTTTTTCTTGTTATAGGAACTTTAAGATCTACTTGCTCAGCAAATTTCAAAAATGCAATACAGAATTAACAGAAGTCTCCATGCTGTACCTTAAATCCCCAGGGCTGACTGACTGATACATATGCATGTATGTATGTGTTTTCATTGACATAGAGTTGACATACAACATTGTTAGTTTCTAAGTGTACAATACCCTATGCCTTACTTATTTTATAACTGTAGGTTTGTACCTTTTGACTTCACTTGCTATGGTGCCAATCACTAATTCTTGCCACTGGCAGCCACCATTCTTTTCTGAGTTATTTTAATTTTAATTTTTTTTCATTTTTAAGATGCCACATAAAAGTGAGATCATAAGGTATTTGTCTTTCTCTGCCTAACTTAATTTACTTAGCATAATGCCCTCAATATCCATCGCTGTTCCAAATGGCAGGATTTCATTACTTTTTACAGCTAAAATATTTGTGTGTGTGTGTGTGAGTGTGTGTATTTTAGTGATTCATTTATTCATCAGTAGACACTTAGTCCATGGCTATTGTACATAGTTGCTGCAGAGAAATGGGGATGCATACATTTATATATAAATATACATTATGAATATATATTTCTATATTAAATTTAAATAATTTAAGTGTAAATTATAAATATAAAATTGTTTTAAATATAAATTTAAATAATTTAAATACAAATTATAAATATGTATATATATAAATCTAGAATTACTGAATCATTTGTTCTATTTTTAATTTTTTAAAGAACCTTCATATATTTTGCCATAGAGGTTGTACTAATTTACATTTCCACACAACGCACACAAGCTTTCTCTATTATCACATTCTCACCAGTATGAGTTATCTTTTTTTAATAGTAGTCATTCTAAGAGGTATGAGGTGCTATCTCTTTGTGGTTTTAATTCATATTTCCCTGATGGTTAGTGATGTTGAGCATCTTTTTATGTACCTTTTGGCCATCTGTATGTTGTCTCTGGAAAAAAAAAGTTTATGCAGGTTCTCTGCCTATTTTTTAATCAGATTGTTTCTGCCCTGTTGAATTGAAAGAGTTCTTTATATATTTGGGCCTTAGCCCCTTATCAGCTAAGGGATTTGTAAATATTTTCTCATTCAGTAGGTTGCTTTTCCATTTATTGATGGCTTCCTTTGTTGTAGAGAAGCTTTTAGTTTTGTGTAGTCTAACAAGATTGTTTTTGCTTTTGTTGTCAGATCCAAAAAAATCATTACCAAGATTGATGTGAAGGAACTTAACCCTGTTTTCTTCTGGGAGTTTTATGGTTAGCATTTCTTGTAAGGCTGGCCTAATGATAAAGAACACCCTTAGCTTTTGATTTTATGAAAGTTCTTTATCTCCTCTTCAATTTTGAATGATAACTTTGCCCAGTAGAGTATTCTTGGTTGAAGTTATTTTTTTTTTTCCTTCAATGCCTTGAATATATTGTGCTACTTTCTTGGGCCTGCAAAATTTCTGTTGAAAACTCTATTTGTAGTCTTACAGAATTCCCTTCTTTGTTCTCTTACTTTATCCTGGTGCTTTGGACATTTTCTCCTTTTCTTTAAATTTTAACCTTTTAATTATAATGTGTCCTGGTGTGGGTCTCTTTGGGTTCATCCTCCCTGGATTCTCGGATTTGAATGTCTTTTTTCCCACCCTCGGCTAGGGAAGTTTTCATCATTATGTCATTAAATAAGTTTTTTTTTACCCCTTTCTCTCTCTCTCTTCTCCCTCAGGGACTTAAAATGTGAATATTATTTTGTTTAATATTGTTTATTAAGTCTCTCAAGCTATCTTCAATTTTTTCATACTTTGTGCTCTGATAGAGTGTTTTCCTATAAGTTCTCTGATCCCTCCTGCTTCATCTACTTTGTTTTTGGACCACTTTAGAATAATTTTTAGTTTGGTTATTATATTCTTTGGTCCTGTGACTTTCATTTGGTACTTCCTTATACCTTTTTGTTGAAGTCCCCACTGTGTTCATTCTATTCCAAATTTGGTGAGCATCTTTATGATCATTATTTTGAAATCTTCATCAGGTAAATTATTTATCCAGTCCATATCACATATAAATTAGCTACCAGTATCAATCATCTTCTCAGAGGGAGAAACATAGGTCAAGAAAAGTCATTTAAAATGCAAAAGGACAATCTAAAAGGCCATCTGACTCCAAGTGTGCCTGTAATTAATCTACCCAAGGTCACAGGGTAGTTGCCTAACTCATAGTACTAATTCATGTAATCAAAATGCAAATTTTCTATCTGAATATCCATGTCCTAATTGAAGTGAAACATGTGCTCCTTAGTCTTCACAATAAGACCTGTACCTAATGTTCTTACACAGAATCCAATTAACTCCATTGTCTTGAGCATAGTTCCAACATGCAGTTGAGTCAGTGACCCAAAATAAGAATTTTGTTTCCTCTTTGCTGGGGTCTACAAATACTAATGAGAAGCAATAAAATCTTCAGGTCAAATAATGTTTTACAGTTATGTATTATTTTTGTCTCCTCCCACTTAGGAAAGAAACATTCTATGCTTCTTCACCAATATCCAACCTCATTGCTGTCTGGATTAAACATGCTGATTAGTAGAATCAGTTGGTAGTGGAGACATGGGAACATGAGAAGTGAGAGTGCTAGAATATTTCTATTAAAAATAGGAAGAAATAGAAGAAATATACAGGAAATTGTAATCAGGAGTTTGGGGAGGTATAACAATTAGTATTTTGAGAACTAACTGAAAGATAGTAATTTGCTGAAAAGTTCACTCCGTGAGCATACGGTATTCCCTGTAACAGCTGTTTCACTGAAAGATTGGGAAAGCATCATTTTCAATAATAAAGGAATTATAAAAGTAACAAAATACAGAAGAATCCAGCAGTCTATCTTAACAGAAGCTAGTCCTTGGTTTGGGGCTCATTTGCCAGGAGAATTTTTCATACAATCAGCTGCATTGGGGTTTTCTGTTCTAGTAATTTCAGTTCCTACTGGAAGAGGCCATGTTCATTAGATGTCATACATGTGAATTATTTGCTTCTAGTGTGATTATAAGTTAAAAAACCATAATAAATATAGTTAACTAAATATGCATTTTAATAATGACAACATATGTATCAGAAAGGTAAATTCGAAAGTCTTGCATAATATGGGTAGAAGGCCAAAACTATGGCAGTGTTGGCAATAAAAGTGCTCCTTTTCATTTATTTTCAGTTAAAAATATCCCTCTTTCAGTCTTGATTAAATTACTCCAGATTCTAGTAGACCTTAGTGAGGTATTTATTTCACACATTTTTGAATGTTAGATATGCCATGTAGGATATAATATTTATTTGTTGTCTTAATAAATTATATAAGTATTAAATATAAAAAATTTCTTTTGTTAGACACTATGCATTAAATATATTTGTTGGACATAACTACAGAAAACTTAATGTCCTTAAATATTGAGCAACACTGTTATTAAAAACTAGAGTGTGAAATTAAAGTTCTTTCCAATTTGTTTTAGATTTTTTAAAAATCATCTTAACAGTGGCATGTACAATTTGGGCAGACTTAAATATCCCAAATGAATTAGGTGATAGACCACTTCAAATTCCCAAACATATTTTTTTTAATTTAGAGAGTGAAAATGTTATCTCTCCACAATGACAAATGCTCTCACTCATGCAATAAACCTATTTTAAACATCTAATATAAAGGTAGATAGGTATTACAACTATAAGGTAACAGGACAGTTACTTCCACTACAGATGGCAAAGGAAAAAAAAAAGCAAGAACAAGACACTATGACTAAAACCTAAAAGTAACCATTATTTTTATAGTGTAAAATACATTGCTTATTTATTTATTTATTTATTTATTTTTTTTAGAGATTTTATTTATTTATTTGACAGACAGAGATCACAAGTAGGCAGAGAAGCAGGCAGAGAGAGAGGAAGGGAAGCAGGCCCCCTGCGGAGCAGAGAGCCCGATGTGGGACTCGATCCCAGGACCCTGAGATCATGACCTGAGCCGAAGGCAGCGGCTTAACCCACTGAGCCACCCAGGCGCCCCACATTGCTTATTTAAATCCAAGTTATCTTTTTATGGAGCTTCACATACTATGTTATACTGAAAATGCTAAGATAAATGATTAAATGTTCAAGATCTGATGTTTCTGAACAACATTCATCAGGTATTTGTATGTGTGTGTATCAATTATACTATACACAAGGCTACTAATACATAGTACTTTCATGTTATCAGTACTGTATAGTAATTTATAAATACATGTAGTTGGAAAGTTTTTTTGGGAGGAGAGGTATATGCAGTCTATAAAATCACTTCTGTTTTACTCTCCAAGGTAGAAATGCCAATCTTAAAAATGGCACATTGCTGCTAGGGTTAAAAAAAAACAAAACAGTTCACTCTGAGCAATTAAAAAACACCATTCCTAGCATTTCATTCACACAAAGCGTCTGATTTTTATGGATAATGGGGCTACAATTTCTAATTTGTGTATGCAGAACCACTTTCATGAACTTTTTTTTTTTTTTTTGGTAACAGATTTAGAATCTTTTAGGAAAATACAGGCAGTAGTGTTGACTAACTTTTCTATTAGTTGTTATGATAATGACTTACCTGTATTTAAATTTATTTCTATTTATTTTAAACATCAAAGACTATATTTTCTTTTTTAAAAAGATAAAGGGGGCACCTGAGTGGCTCAGTTGGTTGAATATCCGACTCTTGATTTCAGCTCAGGTTGTGATCTCAGGATGCTAGGATCAAGCCATACATCAAGTTCCAAGATCAGTGGGGAGAGCACTTGAAGATTCCCTCTCTTTCTCCCTCTCCCTCTCCCATTGTCCCTCCTTCTGCTCCTGCTTTTGAAGGATGGAAGGAAGGAAGGGGGAAAAAAAGGAAGGAAAGAAGGAAGGAGGAAAGAAAAAACATTTTCGGTATGACATTACTGTTAATTGATATTAAAATATCTTGAAAGATTATTTCAACATGAATAGTTGTATATTTGTGTTTTTTTAAAAATTACTGTCAAAGATTTAGTTTGTAAGAAGTATTTCTTAAGTGATAACAATAAGATTTTTTGGGCGCCTGGGTGGCTCAGTGGATTAAAGCCTCTGCCCTTAGCTCAGGTCATGATCCCAGGGTCTTGGGATAGAGCCTCACATCGGTCTCTCTGCTCAGTGGGGAGCCTGTTTTCTCCTCTCTCTCTGTCTGCCTCTCTGTCTACTTGTGATCTCTGTCAAATAAATCGATAAAATCTTTAAAAAAAAAACCCACAACAATAAGATTTTTCTATTCACATTTGCTTTGGATTGTTTACATCAGATACTGAGTTCTAATTCTAAAAATTAAAATTTCTCACTACTAGTTTTTAGATTATTAAGAGAAATCAAACAGTGGCAAATGAATGTTCTACTATACATAAAAGTATGGATAAGACTCATAGATACATTGATGTTCATTAGACTCTGGATAAAGGTTCTCTGATTCCATTAATATATAAAGTGCCAAAGCAGACAAAACTAGTTTGTGTTATTAGAAGTCAGTCTTAAAATTTGACTAGGACTGGAAAAGAATTTGAGGCTTCCATTTTCTAGGAAATGTCTGTTTTCTCTAGGTAATATTTGTTTTTTTATCTGTTGGTTATAAGAGTGCATTCAGTTTATGAAATACGTTAACTGTACACTTAATATATGTGCCTTTTTCTGCATGTAATTACAATATAAAATTTAAACATATATAATACATATAGAACACATAAGTATGGGAAATTTATGATTTACATAAAGCATAGGATATATGTTTCTCATTTTAAACGTGTACCAAATGTTGATTAAATCTGTTCTATCCAGGGATGCCTGGGTGGCTCAGTTGGTTAAGCAGCTGCCTTCGGCTCAGGTCATGATCCCAGCGTCCTGGGATCGAGTCCCACATCGAGTCCCACATCGGGCTCCTTGCTCCGCAGGGAGCCTGCTTCTCCCTCTGACTCTGCCTTCCACTCTGTCTGCCTATGCTCGCTCTCGCTCCCTCTCTCTCTGACAAATAAATAAATAAAATCTTTAAAAAAAAAAAAAATCTGTTCTATCCAGATAATGAATTTTTAAAATTTTCCAATGTATTTGATTATTCATTAAACTATTCATCCAGACTTTTAATGACATAAAACATGATTTATGGTTTTATGTCTCTCTGAATTTCTATCACCATTCTTTCTGATATTTATATATTCAAACACATTAAAATATTTTTCTCTCCGAACCTTGAAGCAAAAGTCTCAGTCAAGAATGTTGACTAAAATACCCACAATGACCATCTGCTTGTCAGTATCTTTTGAATATTCATCATATTTTTAGAAGTTAATATGAAGTATTTATATTATGATGGTCTTTCTATTGACTAAGCTTATAAGCAAATAATAAGCATACCTCAAAAAATCTGAATACATTAAAGTAAAACACTAGGCTTTTCTGCTATCTTTTCTTTGTATTTGTATTCAGACTTACCATTTTTATTGTTCAGCAAATTTATTTTCTAAAATCACATTTCAGTAAGCTAGAGCTTTGAATGGCATGCCCAATTCAAATCACTTTTTCAAACTTGATTAGGATTTTACCAGTTTATTGGTATTCTGTTCTCACAATGATGGTCTGCTGTTTCTTTTTCTAAAATAAGACAATAAGATGCAGAAAGTGTCATGCTATCAAATGTGAAGTAGATGTATACCCCCTGAGGAGAAACTTTCCACAACAGGTCAAACAGATGTCTGAAAAACATTTAAATTTATGAACTTTTCATATATTTACATGACAATGAGTCACAATATAAATTCATGTATCCTTGTTATGTAAATTTAGAATAAGCAGCAAAATATAACTGAAATTATGTCTCAAAAATGACATTTAAAACTTAAGATTTTTTTTCTCTGTTCCTGCTGTTACTCTTACACTGCATATAAAATAACTGTTGAAAAGATGAGGACACAAAAAAAATGTATTCAAAATGGAAACAAAATGCACACAGAAACAGTGTTGTACTCTTTGCAGCATCATATCTAATAAATTTCTTAAGAATCTAAAAATTCCAAGGATATGAATAGCATATTATAGGAAGAAGGAAATGACTTGGAAGTTCTTAGAAGCCAAATTTTACACAATCTCAGAATTTTTTAAAGAAATCCTTTTGATTCATCTTTTTTATGTTAAAGGAATCAAATTATATCATCTGTTAGGTCCCTTGAAAAGATTGTGATCTTCAGTTTTGGTTGTGTATCAGAAAAAAGTTATAGAAATGTGAAAAAAAATACAGATACTTTGGTCTCCAGAAAATTAGAAACTCTAGTGATGGGATATGAGCATATTTCTAATTATTAAATTACATATGCATATGTATATATATAATATATATCTGATAAATCACTATGTATCTGCGATTAAGGAGTTACTTAAGCAATTTGGTCACTGATAACTGTCAGATTATTTTTATAAAAATCAACCTTTACAGGACCTTGTGAGTTATTTCCCTGCTTTCAGAAAGATGCTTGTCATCAAATATGTCCAATATGAATCTACTACATAGCCAAACATTTATTGGCAAATAGTGCAAAGTACAGTTATATAATCAGTAACATACCACCTGTCTGCTAGTTAAGCACTCTGCAAGAAAAGTTCATTAAAATAGGAAGCAACAGTATATAAACAGCATAACTCAAAAAACTTGTACTCTATATCCCACAGAATATAAAATGAAAGATTTTATAGCACTCTTAAAGAATGAAAAGAAGATGAGGCATAAAATGACATTCAAGATGTTAATATGTTGACCAAGGAGCCACTAGAAAACACTACACAAAAGCTAATTATACCCATAAAACACCCATAATTTGAACACCAGTTACTCAATTGAAAAACATCAGTCTTTTTGCTAATATTCTAGGCAGCATTGATCTTCTGGCATTTAGATCTGCTATTTGGCTCCAGTATTAGGATCTCTTTAATGCTAATAACCACCCCTGTTGTGTGTATGAGTGAGTTGTATACATCAATCACTTATGGTAGGGTATAAATTAAAACTAATGTATATAGGCTTCCATAATTGGCCACTGATAAGGCAACAAAAATGAATTAACCCTCCCAATGTAGACTACAATAAAACAAGGGAAAAAGGAAATGGTTGCTTTCAAACAATAGTCACAGAGTGATGAAGAAACCTGATCACTGTGAGAAGTGAAACAAACAAGGTGAGCCTGACAATGACCCTGTAATTGTGCATAGAGATAAGCTTGTGACTGTGATTAGAAGATATGAAAGTAATAATAAGTCCAAAAATCTTGAATTATTAATGAAATGAAAAATTAAGCATGTAGAGACCAATTAAAGTACTAGCTGGAACAAAGTCTAACAATCTTTAATAGAGGACAGCAAATTAGAGACAATAGACAACATAATTTTTACAATGTCTGGCATGCAATAGAAAATTACTACACTTTTCAAGAAGCAGAAATATGTGACATATAAACAAGCAAAGAGCCAATCAATATAAACTAACACAGAAGTGACAGAGATCCTAGAATTACCAGAACAGAACCTTAAATTAGAAATTATAAAACATTGGATTATTTGAAAGAAAGCCTAAATATCTTGAGGATAGAAAATGAAGATATAGAATAGAATGGAATTTCAAGATATTAAAAATTAAATACATGAAATTTAAATTTTGCTCTGTGGGATTAGCAATAGATTATGTATTATATTAGGAAGTATTATAAAAAATATATAACAATATATTTACAAATTAAAGCATTGAGAGAACAGTGAATCACTGCCTTTAGGACAATTTCAGGCTGTCTAATACTATGTATAATTGGAGTCTCAAAAAGGAATGAGGTTCAGAAAAATATTTGAATAAAATAATGACAAAGGTTTTATAAGGTTTTTTAATATAGTTGTTATGCAATGTTACATTAATTTTGGGTATACAACTTAGTGATTTGACAGGTTTATATATTATGTTATGTTTGTCATGAGTATAGCTATTATCTACCTCATTACATCCCTATTATGTTATAACTGACTGTATTCATTATGCTTAGCTTTTTCTTGCCATGACTTACCTGTTCCATGACTGGAAACCTATATCTCCCTCTCTTTTACCCATTTTCCCAAACCTTCAATGCCCTCCACTCTGGCAACATCATACTGTTCTCTGTATTTAAAGTTCTAATTCTTTTTTTGGTCATTTTTTTTTTTTGAGTCGATTTATGGGTAGAATCACATCTACATCAGTCTGACTTTTTTCACTTGGCAGAATACTCTCTAGGTCCGCTCATATTGTCTCAAATGGCACAGCACCATCCGTTTTGATGGCTGTGTAATATTCCATTGTGTGTGTGTGTCCATTTCCCTTATCCATTTGTTTATTGATGGATACTTAGATTGTTTTCATGTCTTGATTATTGTAAATAATGCTGCAATAAACATAGGGGTGCAGGTGTCTTATCAAGTTACTGTTCTTGTTTTCCCTAGCTGAGTATCCAGTAGTGGAATTAATGGATCATATAGTATTTCTATTTTTAACTTTTGAGGAACCTCCATACTGTTTTCCATAGGGTCTGTACCAATTTACACTTCTACCAACACTGCGCAGTCTTCCTTTTTCTACTCATCCTTCCCAACACTTATTTCTTGTCTTCTTGATTTTAGTCATTCTAAAAGGTTTGAGGTGATACCTCATTGTGGTATTGATTTGTGTTTCCCTAATTAATGATGTTGAGCATATTTTCATGTGTCTGTTGGCCAGCTGTATATCTTCTTTGAAAAAAGTCTTTTTGAGTCTTCTGCCCAATTTTTAATTTTTTTTGTTTTGTTTTGTTTTGGGGTGTTAAGTTGTATAGTTGTTTATTTTGGATATTAACCCCTTATATACATATAACCCCTTATATGTCTTTTGAAAATATATTTTATTTTTCAGTAGATTGTCTTTTTTTTATTTTGGTATAGTCTCAATAGCAGGGCCATGAGTGGTGCTGTTGGTTATACATCCAACTCTTGGTTTGGGAATAGGCCATGATCCCAGGGTCATGGGATGGAGCCCTGTCTTGGGCTCAGTGCTAAGTATGGAGTCTGCTTAGGGCTCTCACTCCTCTACCTCTGTCCCACCCTGCCTGTGCCCACACACACACTCTCAAATAAAAGCTTTTGAAAAAGAAAAGAAAATATATTCTGGTATTACATGGTTGAACATAAATCAACGAGATGTCTCTGTAATCAAGCCTTCTGATATATGCATACTTGGGACATTTCCAAGATGTGCATAGAAACATCACTTGTAATAACAAAATGGTAGAACTGACATCAGTCCTAAAATCTATTCAGTGGAGAATGGATAAGCATACTATGGTATACATAAGTACAAAAATGACAATTCAATAATGGAAATAAACTACAACTGAATTAACATAATAAATGAAATTTAGTGGCAAAATATAAATTTAAAAATATTACAAAAGAGTGAATACAATGTAGTACTACTTCTGTAATCTGAAGAGCAGAGATTTTTTTCAAAACTCAAGATCCAGTTGTGAAGATCAAGTTTAATGCATAGCCAGGGCTGAAAATTATTGCCTAAAATTAACAGATAAGGTTAAAAAAAATCGATAATTCTTTGCCATCATATTTTCCTTGGAAAATTTAATTTTGAATTAAAAATATTCTATTTAGCAGTTTGGAAAGTGATTGGTATTATTATAAAAAGGATTTGTGCAACGTGTATAGCTAAGAACAAGGAAGGAGAATAGCAATCAGTTTTACCTTTACAGAACAGAAAGACAATCTCCATTCTTAAGAAACTGGAAATAGGTGAATATTTTCCAAATACATAAATAAGGTACTCAAAACCATATACCATAAAATCTCTTCAGATGAAATGGCACTCACCCATCATATTCCCCTCAGGTATTAAGACTGAATTTTCTCAGTGTCATGACACCAGGTAGGCTTAGAAGTTGGTAAGAGAAAGCAGTCCAGGAAAGGAATAGTCCCTGATGTGCAGGAGATGATTGAAATTTAAGTCTACTCTATACACTTGAAAGCAAATATGTTAAAACTCAGTGATTTATAAATAATGTACCATTTAGTAAAATAAAAATCTAAATCAAGAATGTCTAACTCATAAGTGATCAACTGTGAAAGATTCATCACATACACGTCCTTTCGTTAGTAATTTTCCACATTATTGTAGTGACTCTAATGGTGCTGTGAGTTTCTGAAAGAGTTAATGAACTCTCCCATATCTAGTTTACTATCATATGCAGCTAAATCACATTTGGTTAAGAAAGCATACTATAGAAGATTGTCCATTTAGTTCCATAGAAATAACTGTATGACAAAATGAGTAAAGAATATTATCATTTCACACCTATAATATGCCTTATTCATAATTCCTACCTTCTAACACGCTTAGAATATAGCTTTAAGCTTTGCTAAAACAATTTTTAAAATCCTCAATAACTAATAACATTAAGTGTGCATTTGTGTCAAACACAGAAAAACTCATTTTATTTCCTTGTTAAATATTGTATTAGCAATACTGAATTATGGTAATTATCCTGGACAGTCTTCTTAAGATTGTCTCATAACTACACATACAAACAAACTGAAAATGACATACTTTATCCACTTGCAAACAGGTATTTTTTCTGATATATAAAACATTTTTAACTCACTATAATCCCTCCAGAATGGAGCAATTACTACTGCTATTACGATTAGAAGTACTATCAAAACTCCTTATGAGGAAACTAAATATACCAACTTAAGAGTACTTATCTACATGATTCCCTGGATTGACTATTCATAGGTCAATTGCCAAGGAAGGAATTGAAAGCCAAATGGTAAATTTCAATCATAAGTTAAAAGCTGGAGACATAGCTTATTATTGAATAAGCTACAGGGCATTGTGAATGTATTGCTTTACGGAGACCCTTACATGTTCTGACAGATAATTCCTCATTAATTCTTTAATGCTTACTAAATAAAATACTGGACTAGTATAGCCAATGGCATAGAACAGTTTAAGCTATCTTTGGCATATTTTCCTTGGTACCAAAGAAAGTTTTAAGGAAAAGTTAGAGTAAATGTTACCAATGAAAGACAAAAATTTCCGAAGCCTAAGTAGTATTTTAACAAAGACCCTGTAGACAGTATTTGCTTATGAGTTTAAATATATAATATATTGCTTGATGTACAGTGATCCTTGACCATCATAATTTTTCCTTCATTTGAAAAAAGAATAATTTTTCCTTTGTAATTTAGAACTATTTCGGCAGAGTTAATTACCAATAATTTAGGATCAACTATGTTACTGAGAAAATATAAGAATGGTTCTAAGTTTTCTAAGACATCATAAAATTTTTTAGTCTTCAAATTTAAGTGACATCACTGTAAGTTCTTTGCACATGTACCCATCTTGTTGGTTCAAATTAAAGATGTTACAATCAGTACTCTTTTTCTGTATAAAATTTATTCTAAGCAAAGGAGCTGTTATAGTTGTCATCTGTTTTGCCCCCCCCCCTTTTTTTGGCATTGAACAATGGTTTAGCGAACAAGTGAGTAATAAGACTTATTAATAATCTAGGCAGTGCTATAAAAATTCATTCTCACAGGGGAAATATATGCAAATTATATTTCAACAACATTCATTGGGTATCACAATGGTAATAAATGTTATCTTTTTCTTGTACTTGACACTCCTCTTTTATTATTCTGACCAGATCAATTCAAATTTTAGTACTAAATTTCTCTAAGAAATAGCCAGATATTTAAACATTTTAGAACTAGATCAAAGAAAATGAAAGGAGGAAAATGTAACTCTTTTTCAGAAGAGTTTATAAAGCATATTTGTATTAATTTTTAAAATGCCACTACATGAGGTACCTGGGTGACTCAGTTGGTTAAATATCTGAGACTTGATTTTGTTTCCTATCATGATCTTAGGGCCCTGAGATCAAGCACCATTCAGGCTCTGTGCTCATCATGGAGTCTGCTTGAGATGCCTTCCCTCTCCCCCTCCCTCAGCTCGTTTGTCCACATGTGTGCTCTCTATCAAAAAAATTAAAAATAAGTAAATAAGTAAATAAATATTAAAAGGCTACTAGAAATTAGATTACTTGGAACAATTAAATTCTACATAAATGTATTTAAATCTTAGGAAATTTTTACTTTCATCATAATATAAATTGAAGTTACTATATTAATTTATTTTTTTAAGATTTTATTTATTTATTTGACAGAGATCACAAATAGTCAGAGAGGCAGGTGGGGGGCGGGGGAAGCAGGCTCCCTTTCAAGCAGAGAGCCTGATGTGGGACTTGATCCCAGGACCCTGAGTTCATGACCTGAGCCAAAGGCAGAGGCTTTAACCCACTGAGCCACCCAGGCACCCCTACTGTATTAGTTTATTGTAGCTACTGTAATACATTATCAAAAATGAGTGGTTTAAAACAAAAGAAAATTATTTTCTCACAGTTCTTGTGGCCAGAATTCAGAAATCTGAATGTCATCAGAGCCACACTGCTGCTCAGAGTTTGAGGGGAGATTCCATTCCTCATCATTTTCAACTTTTAATGACTGTCATATTTGTTGGTTTGTGGCTATATCAATCCAATCTCTGCCTCTGTCTTCACATGACCTTCCCCTCTGTGTTTTTACTTTTTCAGTCTGTTTTCTCTTAAGTCTCAAAGGATGTTTTAAATGGACTTAAGCATAATTCAGGAAGACTTAATCTCAAGATTCTTAACTAAATTATATCTGCAAAGTCCCTTTTTGCAAATAAGATAATCTTAACAGGTTTTACGCATTAGAATGTGGACATATATTTTGTGGAGCCATCATCCAACCTAATAAAGTATCTGCCAAAACTTAAGAATAACACCTGATAAACTGAGTCTAGTTTATGAAGAAATAACAATAAAAAGCAGAAAAGGCCATTCTTTATATTGTGTCAATACTTCAGAGTCCATTGTCATTTCTCTTCACCCCAAATCATTTCTAATATTCAAATCTTTAACCAAACTTTTGACTGACAAGCCACCATTTGCTACTGTCTAGGGGTGTGCTATATCTTTTTTTCACACCACTTCTTAACTCCATACGAAGAATATGGTCAGGTGTGCTACATGACACTCTGGCAATGGGAGGGATCTCTCACTAACAATGGGTGTTTTGGGGCTACACTTGAATAGAACTACAGTCCCAAAGCTGCAAATTTTCAGTTTATACCAGTACACCAAGTTCATTTATCCATGAACCAAGCTCAAGACTTTCTCTATTCTATTAATCATAGGGAAATTCCCATGAGGCTGTAACTATCATTGAAGGAGAAATGTCTACTGATCCCTTGCTTAAAGGTCAAATTTGAGGAATAGAAATAGCTAAAAGAGTTGTCAAGTTTGTGCATAATTATGAAGACATTTGTGATGGATTATGGGGAGAAATGAAATGTCATCTTTAAAAAGAGTAAACACATCATTTAATGACACACATCATTAACATTTTGGCAACATTCCTTTGCTTTTATACCCTTTAAATGGTATTAAAATATGCTGGAGAAGGAATTATATGAACAGCTTATAATTAAAATGATTTGATCCAGTTTCATATGGTTGACTACATAGGATAGAGGTAATCAACAACTGGACTTGGAAACCTCTTTCCTTATTTCTGGGGGTAGATGGATACATGGATTCAGCTCTTAGCTAAGTTAGGATAGTGGAATTGATGATGTCCTGCTTCAACTCCAAATTCTCCTGATAATCCACAGGGCCAGAGGGTTTACTAATGGTTTCATCTGGCATAAGTAGGGAGACACCCTGAATTGACTATGTACTTAGAGGGCAAAAAGATTCTTTTGAGAATATCTGCCTTGAGCAGATTACTAGATGATCCTTGCTATTCAAAGTTTTTTTATAGTTAATAATTTTTGTGAACTATTGAAGAAATCTTTTGCAAGCCCAAGATTATGAAAAAAACTCTCTTGTTTTCATCTAGAAAATGTGTTGTTTTATTTTTGAATTGGTTATCTACAATTCATCTGGAATTGATGTCGTGGAGTATGATAAAAAGGCCCAATTCCCCATATGGGTACCAAATTTTAGCAGGATTCTTTATCATACAACCCATTTTTTCTGAAAAGCACTGTAGACTCACTGTTTCATTAATTGAGTGAGTGAATATCTGTTGGTCTGTTTCTGGACTCTTCATGTGTTCAATTTTCCTGTTTTGTCTTCCTTGCACACTATATTAATTAATGTAACTTCATGATCAACATGCAATATAAGTTTTCAGCTCTTTTGGAGGTCAAGATTGTCTAGAGGTTTTTCTATATTAATGCACTGCTGTATATATTTTTTTAGTTGAAATGTAATTGACATATATTATTTTCAGGTATACAATATAATAACTTGATATTCATTGAATGATCACCATAATAAGCCTAGTTAGCACATATCACCATGCATATATACAGGTTTTTGTTCTTGAAAGGATAATTTTTAAAATCTACTATTAGCAATTTTCAGATATATAATTCACATTTTAATCTGTGATCATTTTTATACATTAAAAATCCACTACCTACTTTATAGTTGTAAGTTTGTGGTTTTTTTTGAAAGTTTGTCCATTTTGTCCACCTTCACCCATTCTTCCCTATGCATCACCAATTCATGCAAACATGAATCTGTTTCCTCTGTGAGTTAGATTTTTTTGTTAGACTTCACATGTAAGTGAAATTACAATGTATTTCTTGCTGTGTGTATTATTCCACTTAGAATAATGTCCTCAAGGTCCATTCATGTTTTTGATAATGGCAAGGTTTCATTTTTTAAATAGCTGAATATTTGAGTGTGAGTTTTTCTTATCTGTTTATCCATTTATGGACACTGAAGTTGTTTCCATGTATTGGCTATTGTAAATAATGCTTTAGTAAACATGGGGCACATATATCTTTTGAGTTAGTCTTTTCATCCTTGAATAAAATCCAAAAGTAGAATTGCTGGATCATATGATATTTTAGTTTTTAATTTTTTGAGTAACCTCCATAATGTTTTTCACAGTTCCTGTACCAATTTGCATTCCCACTAACAGTGTGTAAGGGTTGTATATTTCTACAGCCTCACCAGCACTGATTTTCTTTTGTCTTTTTGATAATAGACTTTCTAACAGTTATGAGATGATATCTCAGAGTGGTTTAATTGGTATTTTCTTGATAATTAGTGATGAGCATCTCATCATATACCTGTTGGCTACATATATGTTTTCTTCGAAAAATGTCCATTTGGGTTGTCTGTCCATTTTTAAACAAACTATTTTTGAGTTATTGAATTACATGAGTTCTCTGTATATATTGTATATTAGTCTCCTATTATATGATTTGCAAGTATTTTATACCATTTGGTAGGTTGCCCTTTAATTTTGTTGAAGATTTCCTTTGCTGTAAGAAGCTTTTTAGTTTGATGTAGTCTCAGTTGTTTATTTTTACTTTTGTGACTTTTCGTTTGATGTCAAATCCTTCCCCCATCCAGAAAAATATATGAAGGCTGATTGAAGGAACTTACCACCACCTCTGTTTCCTTCTGGGAGTTCAATGGTTTCAGGTCTTATATTCAATTATTTAATCCATTTTGAGGGTTTTTTTTTTTTTTGCATTTATTTTTGGATAGTATAAGAAAGTGGTCCAGTTTCATTCTTCTTGTGTAGTTTCTGGATTTCCCAACACTATTTATTAAGAGACTATTGGAAGTCCTAGTCAATACCACATTGTTTTGACTACCGTAACCTTGTAGTGCAATTTGAAATTGAAAGTGTGATACCTCTACCTTTGTTTTTCTTTCTCCAGGTTGCTTTGATTATTTGTATTCTTTTGTGTTTCCATAAAAATTATAGAACTAGCTGGTATAGCCACTCTGGAAAACAGCATGGAGGTTCCTCAAAATGTTGAAAATAGAACTGCCCTCTGACCCAGCAATTGCACTATTGGGTATTTACCCTAAAGATACAAGAGTAGTGATCCAAAGGGACTCGTGCACCCGAATGTTTATAGCAGCAATGTCCACAATAGCCAAACTATGGAAAGAACCTAGATGTCCATCAACAGATGAATGGATCAAGAAGATGTGGTATATATACACAATGGAATACTATGCAGCCATCAAAAGAAATGAAATCTTGCCATTTGCGACAACATGGATGGAACTAGAGCATATCATGCTTAGCGAAATAAGTCAAGCAGAGAAAGACAACTATCATATGATCTCCCTGATATGAGGAAGTGGTGATGCAACATGGGGGCTTAAGTGGGTAGGAGAAGAATAAATGAAACAAGATGGGATTGGGAGGGAGACAAACCATAAGTGACTCTTAATCTCACAAAACAAACTGAGGGTTGCTGGGGGGAGGGGGTTTGGGAGAAGGGGGTGGGATTATGGACATTGGGGAGGGTATGTGCTTTGGTGAGTGCTGTGAAGTGTGTAAACCTGGTGATTCACAGACCTGTACCCCTGGGGATAAAAATATATGTTTATAAAAAATAAAAAATTAATAAAAAAAAGAAAAATTTACAATAAAAAAAGAATAACTATAATTAAAAAAAAATTATAGAACTATTTGGTCTTTCTTAGCAAAAAATGCTATTGGAATTTTTTTAGCAGTGGCATTGAAACTATATTGCTCTGGGGAATTATGGACCTTTACTATTCTTTTAATCCATGAACATGGAATATCTTTCCATTCATTTGTGTTTTGTTCCTTTTCTTTTGTCAGTGTCTTATCATTTTCATTGTACACCTGAAACTAATATTATATTGTATGCTAACTGGAATTAAAATGAAAATTTAAATTTATATTAAAAATTTTATATTAAAATTATTTTTTTATTGTATAGGTCTGTTACTTCCTTGGTTAAATTTATTCCTAGGTGTTCTTTTTGATGTAAGTATAAACATAATTATTTTAATTTCTTTTTCTGATAGTTTCTTATAAATGTATTAAAACAGTTGATTTTTGGATAATGATTTTATATTTTGCAACTCTACTACATTCATTTCTTTTCATGGATTTTTGGTGGAGTCTTCTGGCTTATCTATATATAATATGTCATCATTAAATAATGACCATTTTACTTTTTCCTTTATGATTTGGAGGTCTTTTATTTCTTTTTCTTAATGCTCTAGCTAGGACTTCCAATACTATGCCAAATAAAAGGGGCAAAAGTGAACCCCCTTCTCTTGCTCTAAATATTAGAGGAGAAGGTTTTCTCTTTTCACTGTTAACTATGATATTACCTGTAGGCTTGTTGATTATTGACTTTATTTTGTTGAAGTACATTTCCTCTATTCCCACTTTGTTGAGAGGTCTTATCATACGTGGATGTCGAATTTTGTAAAATGATTTTTCAACATCTGTTGATAAGATTATATCATTTTTATCCTTCATTTTGTTAATGAGGTATATCATACTGATTGATTTATAAATATTGAACCATCCTTGTGTCCCTGGAATGAATCTGACTTGATCATGGTGCATAATCTTTTAATATACTTCAAATTCAGTTTGTTAACATTTTGTTGAGAATATTTGAATCTATGCTCATCAGGGATATTGGCCTGTGGTTTCCTTTGCATATGACTTATAATTTTGGTTTTGGTATGAGGAAAATGCAGGCCTCATAAAATGAGTTTTGAAGTATTTCCTCCTCTTCTATTTTTTGGAAGATTTTTAGATGATTGGTGTTATTCTTGGTATGTTTGGTAGAATTTACCAGTAAAACTATCTGATTCTGGCATGTTGTAGTTGTTGTTGAGAGGTTTTGAATATAGATTAAATGTCCTTACTAGTACAGGTCTGTTCATATTTCCTATTTCTTTTTTATTCAGTCTTGTTTGGTTCTAGTTTTGAGAAATTATTCATTTCTTCTGTGTTGTCCACATTGTTGGCAAATAATTGCTTGAAGTAGTCTTATATGTCCTTTGTATTTCTGCAGTATCAATTTTAATGTCACCTCTTTTTTTTCTTATTTTGTTTGTCTTTTTCTTTTTTTCTTGTTGAATCTAGCTACTTTTTTTCTTAAAATTCTTATGATTTATTTTTTCTTATAATTGATTTCTGGTTTCATACCTTTGTGGTTGAAAAATCTTCTTGAATTTATTGAAACTTGTTTTGTGTCCTAACGTGATCTTTACTGGAGCGTATTCAATATGTACTTGAAAAGAATTCTATTCTGCTGTTTTGGGATGGAATTTTCTGTACGTATTGGTTACATGCATCTGACCTAAAGTGTCTTTCAAAGCCACTGTTTCCTTGTTAATTTTCTGGCTTACATGCATTGATGTAAGTGGGGTGTTAAAGCCTCTAGTATTGTAATACTATCAATACTATCAATTGATTGTAATACAATCAATTCCTTTTTTTTGTTTTAATAATTGCTTTGTGTATTTAGGTTCCCCAGTGTTGGGTACATAGATAGTTGCAATTGTAATATCCTCTTGCTAGATTATTTCCTTTATCATTATGTAGTGCTGTGTGTGTGTGTGTGTGTGTGTGTGTGTATTTACAACTTTTAAAGTCTTTTGTCTGGTGAAAGTATCACTACTCTAGCTTTTTTGTTTTTTCTTTCTTCTTCTTCTTCTTCTTCTCCCCCTCTTCCTCCTCCTCCTTCTCTTTCTTCTTTGTCTTCTATTTGCATGGTATATGTCCACTAACCATTTCAGTCTGCTTGTGTCTCTAGGTCTAAAGCGATTCTCTTATAGACTGCATTGAGATAGGTCTTTCCTTTTTTTAAGACAGTCATTCACCCCAGGTGTCTTGACTAGAGCATTTAGTCCATTTATATTGAATGTAATTATTGATAGTTACGTATGTATTATTGTGTATTTTTTTAACTTGTTTTCTACTTGTTTTTCTAGTTCTCTCTGTCCCTTTGTTCTTTTTTCCTCTTGTTTTGTGGATTGATGACTTTTTTTAGTGTTTTACTTTAATTCTTTTCTGTTTATGTTTTGTGTATTACAGGTTTTTGATTTGTAGTTATCATTAAGCTCATGTATAACATCTATGTGTACAGTAGTCTATATTAATTTGATGGTTCCTTAAGTTCAAACACATTCCAAAAAGCACTAAATTTTTATCCCCCTCCACATTTTATTTGTATGACATTGTATTTTATATCTTTTTATTTTGTGAATCCCTTGAATGATTTTTATAGATATAATTGATTCCATCCCTATATTTTAACTTCCTTAGTGGTTTTCTAAGTGATTTATTGACTACCTTTATTATATGTTTGTATTTACCTGTGATATTTTTCCTTCTATATTTTTTGTTTTAGTTCTAGCTACGGCATTTTATTTTGACTCAAAGAATTCTTTTTAACATTTCTTGTAAGGCTAGTTTAGCAATGATGAACTCCTTTAACTTTGCCTGGGAAACTCTATCTCTTTTCTTCTATTCTGAATGTTAACCTTGCCAGGTAAGATATGCTTGGTTATAGCTTTTTCCTTTCAGCAACTTGAATGTATCATGTCACTCTCTTCTGGCCTTCAAAGTTTCTACTGAAAAGTAAGCTATAATAGTCTTATGGGGTTTCCCTTATATATAACTGCATGCTTTTCTCTTGCTGCTTTTAAAATTCTATTATTATTTTTGCCATTTTAATTATTATTGTTTTGATAGGGACCTCCTTGACTCAATTTTGCTAGGAGCTCTCAGTGATTCCTAGACCTAGTTGTTTGTTTCCTTCCCTAAATTAGGGAAGTTTACAGCTATTATTTCTTTAGATAACTTTTTCAACCCCTTCTCTCTTTTTTCTTGTCTTTCTGTGATCCTCATAATGTAAATGTTATTATGCTTAATGATGTTGCTGAGTTCTCTTATTCCCACTTTTAATTTTCCTTTTTGTTGTTCAGCTTGGTTGCTTTCCATTACCCTGTCTTTCCTATCATTAATATGTTCTACATACTCTATTCTGCTGTTGATTTTCACTAGTGTATTTTTTTAATTTCAGTTACTGAATTCTTCATCTGATTGGTTTTTTAAAAAAAAATATATTTTCTTTCTCTTTGTTAAAGTTCTCCCTGAGCTCATCTACTCTTTTCTGAAGTCCAATGAGTATCTTTCTAACCATTACTTTGAATTCTTTATCAGATGTATTGCTTATCTCCATTTATTTAGCTCTTCTGCTGTGATTTGTCCAGTTCCTTCATTTGGGACATATTCCTCTGCCTCTTTATTTTGTCTAACTCTTCGTGTTTGTTTCTACATATTAGGGAAATCAGCTACAGTTCCTGGTCTTGAAAGAAGTGGCCTTGTATAAAAGAGCTCTTCTTGTCCTCTAGAGTATAATGCTCCTGAGTCACTGGAGCCAAGTGCTCCAGATCGATCTACTATATGCACTGTAGGCACCCTGCTATTGTTGCTGATCTAAGTTTGCCTTCAACCCATTCATCTCCTATGACTTGTTTTGGATGTTGTGGGTACACTGGGCAGTGTTTCATCTCTGCACTGTTGAGGGACTTATCTTTGGGTATGACGGGCTTGTATGTGATTGGGCTCAGCAGTTACACTAACTGTCCTTTGTCTGTCTGCTACAGAAAATGGTAGGTTTATCTTCCTAGTCAGGTACAAGATTTATCAGCTATAAGATTTATCCAGCTGGCACTGCAGGCATGCTTACATGTAGGATTATCATCCCCTCTCCCCGGGACAGAAGTCATTTTGAAGTGGCATCAGTTCTTTTCTGGACTGCTTATGGGAGGTGATGAGGAAGGAGCCACATTAGGGGTATGTCTACTGAGTCTGCAGGCTTGGATGGAGCCAGTTGGCAGGAGAGTATGAGGGCGGAGCAAAAATACCATTGACAGCAGAGAAAGGAGAAGAAATGAACATTGACAAGTAACATAGAAGGCCCAAGACATACTGCCTTGAGTTTTGTGTTGCCCTTGACATGTCTCTCACTGATAGATTTAAGCCTTATTTATGTGCATGCCAATATGTTACTAATTTTATTTTTTTTCTAATAACTTGTTTTAAAATTAAAAATTTTAAGGTCTTAAGAGACATTAGTATACCTCTTTAAGAAATATCCTACCTTGTGCAGGATTCAGGAAAAAGTGAGCCAAAACTTTTATGTATGTACTGCTTTCCCTAGACTTGATTAGCAGTGGTACAGTGATGAGGGAGATACATGATCTGTGCTTATGCCAAGTTATTTTACATAACTTAGTTCACTTCAGATTTATAAGACAAAATATATCAGCTTGGCAAAGCCATTGAATTTCCTTGATACTCAGTTTATTCATTTTTTAAGAATGAATGATGATTTTGTGATAGAAGGTCTGGTATACATTCTTTCCATTTGTAGCCCAAATACTAATGGGATATTGACAACCACTGACTTAAGGTGTGGGACTGATTTGTGTGATGGCACTGACTCTTATAGGAACTTTCTCCTAGTTATTAAACACAAACCATCTCTTGGAACATATACCAGTTCAGAGATGGCAGTGAATAATTTTTTTGCTAAGTGAGATTGGAAAAGAAGTTTGCCAAATGCCTCTGGAGAAGTAGCATTTTTCGTACACTCTTCTTCTAGACACATAAAATGGTTATAAAGGATATTTTTATTTTTTTTTATTTAACCCCTGACAGTATTTTGCTATTTATTGGAGAGTAAAATTATTCTAAAATAAAGTATAAGTGAAAAAAGTTCTAAACCTCAATATTAACCCTCTAGTTATAATTCTTTTATATATGTTATTCTTAAACTTGCTGAATAAAATGTAATCACACACTGTCCCCTTCCCCTTGAATCTGTATATGTGTTATATTTAGGAGTTAGACAAATAGTTTTAGCTGTAAATAAAATTTTTTTAATTTAATTTTTTATTTTTTATAAACATATATTTTTATCCCCAGGGGTACAGGTCTGTGAATCACCAGGTTTACACACTTCACAGCACTCACCAAAGCACATACCCTCCCCAATGTCCATAATCCCACCCCCTTCTCCCAAACCCCCTCCCCCCAGCAACCCTCAGTTTGTTTTGTGAGATTAAGAGTCACTTATGGTTTGTCTCCCTCCCAATCCCATCTTGTTTCATTTATTCTTCTCCTACCCACTTAAGCCCCCATGTTGCATCACCACTTCCTCATATCAGGGAGATCATATGATAGTTGTCTTTCTCTGCTTGACTTATTTCGCTAAGCATGATATGCTCTAGTTCCATCCATGTTGTCGCAAATGGCAAGATTTCATTTCTTTTGATGGCTGCATAGTATTCCATTGTGTATATATACCACATCCTCTTGATCCATTAGCATATCTTAATAATGAGTAATTTACTTCTGACACTTTGTTGCATATTACTTATGAAATAGGGATGCATATCTAGTACTCTTGGTTATTTTAGTTGAATGAATCTATGCCACATGTCCCATTTAGATAAAGTCTCTTTTTCCTCTAGAAATTGTCACCAGGAAGCTACCCAATGACTTGGGGGGGGGGGGCTTTGGTTGTTTCTTTGGTTTGTTGTTATTATTTTTTTCAGATTGAAAGAAAACAAAGGAAACATTTTACATATAAAGCAGCCTGACAGTGTTATTCTGGGTATATTATCAGTATTTTAAAATTAGTTTAACTCAGTATAAACTTTCCCCATCAAGAACAATTCATGTGTGTCTTTAAGTATAAGGTTATGTAAAGATAAAAGTTGATGTAAGTAATTATAATGGATTAACAGTTGTCTCAGTAAGCCAGCTAATGATTTCTTAGCTCTGCTAATCTGTCATTTGGTATTGTGAAGGGTATAAAATTAATTTCCTCAAATCAAAACACACTTTAATTAAAAATCATTGGACACAACAGATAGCAAATATGTCAATTTGATCTGGCACTGTCTCATACCTTTTCATTTGAGCTTAGAGAGGAAATTACACCTATGATAAAAGCATATCAGATATAACATCCCACTTAAAATATCCTCAAAAATAGAGAAGCTACTATTTTCATACACTTCTGTAATTGATAACTGCTCAATAGGGCTGTCTTCTCCAACATGTACATGTTACCCCAACAGTCAGTGGGCAATGCTGTGCTTTTTAATCATTCCTGAAAGTGTTTGAAGGCTTATGAGAATAATAGTGTTGTGTCAATCCAAATTGATTGAACCTGTGACATGTTCCTGGAAGTCACTTCATGGTACACTATTATACAAGAAAGAAGGAAAATTATTGCAGGAGATGGGATGAAGCTTACTCTACTAGGTAGCAGGGATCATTTCCAATATTATAGAGCAAGTCATTTAATCTATTTCTGCCTCATGTAACCTCTCTTCTCTGTATCAGTATCATTAAGGTATATCAGCTACTATGAATAAGGGATTAGCTTCTAGGAAATGCATCTTGTAGTGTCAAGAAATATGAATAACCATATTTTAAGCTTTAGTTAACACCATTATCTCCACACACCATGTGCATGAATGCACACATACACACACACATTCTCATAAGAGGAATGAATTTGTAGCAGCTGTTGAAAAAATTGCTTTACTAAATGTCCTTTTCTAAATAGGGAAAACTGCATGGATCATTTTAGTTAACTTAGGCTTTAAGCAACTATCTAATGGTTTCCTCTAACTGCTTTTGTATGGGCATGCTTTAGAAGTTGTCTGAAACTTCTTTAAAAATATATTAAAATGAATTTTTGCACACTCAGGCAGTGAGATAACTTTATTATATGTCACATTTTTAAAGCTTCATGGCTAACCTAATATAAACACACATAAAATTAAATAGTTTTTAGGCAGACTGCACATTTGTTTTAAAAGTTATATGCAATATAGATTTTTAGTATTTTCACGTCCTTATGTTTTATTGTTTGAATTTATTTGACCTAACAGATTTCTCTGAAAGGGGTAATTTGTGAAGAAAAATTATGATCTGTCTTGGCTTGAAATTTATACCATAGTGTCTACCTGTATGAGTCTATTTCAGATTTCCTTTTCTTTAACAGTTTCCTGATGATAGTAGGAGTTTCCTAGCATTTTTGACAAATAAAATGAATAATTGTTTATGTACAGGGTTAACTCTCAAGAGCGATTAAAGGCATATTCCTTATAACATCAAAACTTTGCTCTTCCTTAAAAAACAAAAAGGAAAAAAATAACACCTTTCTTCTCCCTTCCCATTTTTACTACATCACCTCAAAATTCTGAGGATATAAGCTCCAGTAAGAGACTTCACTGAGAATTGGTTATCTCTTCATGTAGGGGTCATCTGGACTTCTTTTATCATGATTGTTGTTTTCATCATTAACTGAAATCTGTCTTTCTTTCTGTACTAACTAGATTCTAATCCTTACATTATTTTGTATGTCCCTGAATTTAACTTATATCCCATTTCATTCCCAACCCATAAATTCTTTCTTAATGTCCCTGAAATTCCTGGACTGTCATCATGGTATGTCACATCCTGTATCCTCAAAATTTTCTCAGAACCATTCCTTTACCCTCTGCCTCCAATTTCACCTTGACTGTCTCCTAAGGTCACTGCTTTCTACAGGCTTTGCAGTTACTCTTCCCCTTTATTATTATTTTTTTACTCTTAATTACTATTTTCATACTACCATGAATTTGTCCTCCCTACACACACACACACACACACACACACACACACACACTCAACTCCTTTAGGATTCATGCTATTAGGCTGTACCTTTGTCATCACTCTTTATAGTGTTTCTGGTCAGTTTTCCTTTTTCAGGGATAATTTTTGTATCTACTTTACTGACATCTACTCCATCATTGTCCCAGTCAGCATTTTTCAAAATTGCGTTAACATTTGAATAATCACCTAGCATCGTGTCTGTTTGGTTCCTTGTCTTCACTTTCATTGAATTTTCCTCCATGTTACACTCCTAAGATTATATTCTTAAAGTTGTCATTATAATAAATGCAGCACATCGCAAATCTCAGTTTCAATTATCCTACCCTTAGAGCACTACCTACAATATTTAAAACTTATTCTTTCTAAGACTGAAGTTAATTAATAATCCTATTCTCCTTAGGTGATGATTTCATAGGTTATTTTGTAAAATATCCAACTTCCAAAATCCACCTTCTCTTCAGCCAATTTCTCTTGGTATGTTAGTGCTCTGCAGCCAGCAGTCATGAGTTATATGTTGTTCTTATACTTTTCACAGTAACCTAACTTTTTTTTAGATTACTAAATCTAAATCTTTCCTTAGACAAGATTATGAGGAGATCTTTGTTTCCCTGTTTTACACTCACTTCCTCACAGGATACTTTCTTTTTCCCCAAAAATATCCTTTAATAATTTAGAATAATTGTTAATAACTGTACTTGTGGGAATAATATGTTTACTGGCATGTTTACTGGCATAAAATCCAACATCAGAAAAAGTTTACAATATGGCTACCGGAAATGGCATTTCCTTGAAAACCTCACCAGTTTAAGGTTTGGCCAGTTTTGAGCTAGCATCCACATAACTTTAAAAATCTCAATTTTAAATGCCCATGTAATAGAAATTTTGATTATTTTCAAGAAATTAAGCCTTTGACATTAATTGGAACTTACTACATAGATGTGTGCATAGCTCTAAGTTCTGAGGTTTTTGTTACACAACTGAGACCACCCAGTATTATATACTGAAGGGAATGACAGTGAAATATTACTTTGGAGTAATAATTGATTTTCTTTTGAACTGCTCACCTGATCCCCCACCCAGTGCTAATTATCTTGATTTATGTTCTCAGAAATATACCTAAAGACTCAATTCTTTTTTAACTTCCCTTTTTTTCTTTTTTAATGTATAATTTACATGCAATGAAAACCACTCATTTTAAGTGTAAAGTTTGATGAATTTTGGTAATTGAATACAGCTGTGTAGCTTCCATGTCATCAAGGTAGAGAAAATTCTATCACCAGAGTTACCTTTCCTAATGTTGCCTTGTAAAATTATTTGTGCTTATTAAGAGAACATCTTCCTAACCCTGAGTGCCAGGCCAGACTTTAACAACTCTGAGCCCTTGATTTTAGTATTGGCTGGTTCGGAAGGAATATCAGGGTATTCTTTTCTCTTTCACTCATTTTCTCCCTTACCTAAGAAATATATATTAATCATAACTTAACTTCTACATCTTCCTAGTACTACATATACATATCTAATATTGGAATAAATTTGCTTTCAGCTTCTTTCTGCTGAAATACATAGATAAAATATCATTATTCCTATACAAGATGTTCCCTACTCTCTATGTAATAGTTTTCACACTGTGTTACCAAATCAAGGACATTCCTTCTACAATTTTCTTCTCTCCCTTCTGAAACACTAATTTTTCCTCTATACTGTTTCATCTTCATCACCACACAAACCTTATTCCCACCTTAAAAATCCAGAATTTTTTTTTCCTTGGTTCTTTATCCTTTTCCAGCTTTCATAGCACTTTTCTCACTTCAAGTGAAATTACTTAACTACTGCATGCATTCAGAGTCATCATTTCATATCCTAGTCTCCCCCGCATTTCACAGCGGCAGCTGCCATCAAGGCCACTGATGATGTCCATATTGTCCAAGCCATGGTTAAGTTCCCAGATCTCATTTTATTTGACTGATTAACAGCATGACATGATTGTTCTCTTATTTCTGAAACCCTACTTTCATTAAATTTTGCCATAATGAGAGCTTATTTTCTGCTCAGTCCTTCCTAATCTCCCTTGATGGATCTTTTTCTTCTTGCTGATATGCATTTCAAATGGTAACCTAGGATTGTGAGCTACCATGAATTTTCTTCTGTTAATAGTCATTCTCTGGGTGATCATACCCAAGTGATTAGGCCACCTACAGAGAAATAATTCCAGAATTTTATCTCCTTTCCAGAACTTCCTCCTGAATCTTAGGCCTTTATATACACCCCACATCTCAAAAGTGGCATGCCTTAAGCCATTCTCTTTACTATCCTTTTCTGTACAAGAGTGTCTGATACCAGTTAGTATCCTAGGATCCCATCTAAATCACTCACCATCCCCACCTGGAATGATACAAACTATATTTTACAGACCCTCTTGCCAGATGGCTTCCAGATTATAAAATATTTTTATTGCTTCTGTGTGTGTCTCCGGCAATGGTTGTCCCAGTATTGTTGGTGGAGATGGCATTATTGAGAAAATCTTGTAATGCGGTAGTGCAGAAGAAACGGTGGAGATAGCAGCAGCACTTATAATAACAGTCGCAGCTGCATCAAGAATGAATAGGTGTTGGCAAACCCCTGGCTTCCTGCTTAGCTATTTCGAAAGACAGCAGCAGAAGCCTCACTTGGAGAGCAATCCCAAGCTTAGACTAACAACAGCTTTCCCCCTATGCATCTTTCTCTGCCCCTAAAATGAACAGTGATGTCCTGCAGTTATTTGTTATTTGGTAATCTCACCTATCCTTTTTCTCCTCCTGGAGTTCTTTAATCATGCTTTTGAAATACGAATTCTCTAAATTATCACCATTTAAATTCCTTGAGTAGTTTCTGCTTGCATGATTGAAGACTGATAAACTACTGAGCCAGAAGGTCTCTGAGGAAACAGAACTTGTGGGATTAGTTATCTAGCATAATTGGGCTTGAAAAAAAGTGATGACATCCTTATCGGTGGAAAATAAATGAGAAGAGAAATTGATGTTAGTCGGAGACAGATGCAGTGACTGATGACTTTGGTCTTCCTTTTTTGAAAGAATGAAACTAGGATAGTTCCATCCTTTGTAAGGAAGAAATATTGTAACTGTCCTTTGCTGAGCAACCAAGTAGTAAATAATGCCAAATATTATCTTCTCCCTCAGCTCTACACCCACCCATTTCATACCTCATTCCTACTTTCAATTTAGAAAACATAAATTATATTTCCCAATCTGCCTTGCTAGCTGGCTTCTTCATTCCATCCTTCCAATGGAATGCATGGATAAAGGATTTGAATGCAGAAAGAAAGGAAAACTGAGCCATTTTCCCAACTCATTGAAATAACTTATATTTGACTAGTTATAAATTCTTGGTTGGGAAGTGATAACTTAAACTGCTATAACAAACAGCTTAAAAAAATTACATTGGCTAATTTATTACTCTGACTACATGTCTACCACTGGATAATTTAGAGATTTTGTTCCATGTCAGCAGGACCCAGATATGCAAAATCATAGACTGTCTACCATCTGAAACATTGCTAACTGCCGTGGCAGGGGTAAAGAAGCTCCTAGAATTTTTTTTGCTTCTCATTAGCCAACAATAAAAGTCACTTTGCCACACAAACCTCAAAAGTCTTTAGGAAGCTGGAGATATTTTGGCAACAGCATTAAAAAACATTACCCTTACTTACTACCATATTAATTTGTGCTTCCAACACCTTTATAAACAATTCGCAGCCTTAAAATCTCTATACAAGAAAAAAAAATCATGAAGTATTTTCAAATTTTGTACAAATATTTAATGGAAACACCATCTTACATCACATTTTCCCCCATTGTTTCTCATTGCAATAAATTGGTACTCCCTGAACTCAGGTTGTTAAGCAAAAAAGTCTTAGGTTTCTTTGTCTTAAATCATATATCCAATACATAAGAAATTCTGGCCACTTCCAACCCTGAAATGTTTGCCAAACCTAAAAATTTCTAGAATTTCTACTGCTACTACGTTGGTCCAAACTATAATAATATTTATACCAATAAAAACAGGTAGATTTATATTTACATATATATGTTATCTGTGTTGTTGAAATTTACAAATGCAAATACTGAAAACAATTGTATCTTTATGACACATAATTATTATAGTTTTTAATGATCCCTTTGATGTGTTATTATTTAGATATCTGGACTCAAAATCATTGTTTGAAGGTTAAGATTTGTTAAAGTTTTTTATGTTTTCATCTCTGCACACTGATCCTGTCTACATTTTATGCAACAATATTCAAAATTGCCATCAATATTCCAACAAACAATAGAACTACTTGTGAAATTCTGTCATTACAGGAATTGTTATGTGCTGCGTTTCCATAGTGTAGTGGTTATCACGTTTGCCTCACACAGGAATTGTTATTCAATTAGACTACAGTAAAGTTTTTTATTGTATTTGTATAAAATTTTGTCATCTACCATAATTTCAGTTTTCATAAACTATGTAATTCTAAAATAAATCAGAAAGAAAATATTGTGAAACCTACCAGCAATGACAACATACAATAGAAAAAAAAAAGAAAATTTAGAAGTAATCAAAATAATATGAAAGAATATTTTTGTGTAATCACATCAGGATCAGGGATGTGAGTTAAAATTTTAAAAACTCCTTGCTTGAGAAAATTTGTGAAGAAGGAGAGATAGTGAAAGTATTAGAGAAGGCTATGGGAGATACAGAAGGTAAAAAATGACAACCATATCAGTGAACAACAGAGATATATGTGTACGTAAATATAAATCTACCAGTTTTTATTGATATCTTCGATGCATGAAGGCTAGTTAGAAATATGAATCTCAGGCCCCATTATATAAATTATACATTTTTAAAGGCTGTTGGTATGCTCACTAGTCTTTGAGAAGCACTAGTCTAATAAACTGTGAAGAAGTTGGGATTGAATAGTGTCTACCATATTGGAGATCCTGGATCTGGGTCTTACTTTCTATCCATTACAACTTCCATCTATGAAAGCTTCAAACTGCTCCATTGGACACAAGATTTAAGGCTATTGAAGGATAATAGATTCATTTTTTAAGTACAAAGGCTTGGATTTCTATGGTAATGGAGAAAACCAATGAAAGAGAAGTTAACTGAAAGTTTACCCAAAGGTATTCCATGTTTTGATGAACACAGCAATAAATTCATCTGGTCTTACATACTAAAGGGAGCACCAACATATTTTATTGACAGTCACTTGGTTTACCCAGTGGTTCTCAAATAGTCTGATAGTATTCTGAGGGAACATGAAATACATGAAATATAATGAATGTTTGGGTTGATTCTTCTTTTCCATCATGAGTGGTTCATTTTGTTTAACATATTTTGTGTTTATGGACAAGTTATTTGTTGAATTTACATTTTAATGTTTCACTTTATTGTCCAATTAGCAAGATAGATCAAAGACAAAATGGCTGAGAAATGTTTATTGTAATGCAAGTGTTATTAAAACAGCAATTTAAATATTATAATAAAATTTATCAAATGGCATTATTGAAATCTATGTAGCATTAATATCATGAAATATGGAATGAGCAAATACTATCACAGCTCTCTGGTTTTTAATAAGATGAAAACAATCTTTGTGGAGTTTGAATCTATTCTTGGCATATATAAGGTTCATAAATGAAAGAACAAATCTGTGATTTTTACGTTGAGCTCATTGCTGAAAGCTACACAAAAATAGTTCTTTCATTTATTAGTGATTATTGTGAATAATGAATAATGACATAAGCTAGAATAGGACAAGAAACCACATAAATATACAGCAAAATCAGGCATTTCTATGTAAAATAAACAAAGTAGATTCCATGTGATTTTAGAATTTTATCCTTCTGCATCCAAGAAGGACAGTTGACTTTAAAAATATGCCTGTAATTCAAGAATTGTAGGTTAAGAAATAATGAAAAATATAACCGTGAACCAATCCCAGAAAGACTCCAGTTTTCAAGGCATAGTGCTAAGATATGTGCAAAGACATGTGCAATACATACAAGATTTCTTTTTCACACCAATGTGTGAAAAGCTATAAAAAGGAAAATATGCTCCCATTTTTTAAGTGGGAGGAGATTTTTATAAAGTAAATATCATTTTCTATGATTTTAAGTGGCCTGCGTAAATGATGTGTTGAGTATTTTGAGCCTGAATGTAACATCCTTTACTGCAAAATCATCACAATATTTAATGCTGTGATAAGATATTAGCTTTTTAGGACTGAACTGTGTGGAAAACCCTGGGCCATCTATAGTTTGGTATTTTTATTACACCTAATGATTTCTTCTAATGGAAAATAACTGATGGTCATATTTTATGACTATATTCAACTATAACAACAATGAACTCTAAGGAAAGAACTTCTATACCTTAATTTGATCAAAAAGTGGATTTGAAATTGATTTGCTTCTATTTTAAGCTGAAATATTCAATCTTCTATCTTTTGAGTATAAGGTCCTGTTACGTTCATCTCTAGGTCTATGTTCTATCTGCATATTCTGAGACACCTGACATAGCTACCAAATGATATCAATTCTCAATGACAATACTGAGTAATATATATGGAGTATAAATTTAAAAACTTAATAAACAGCCAAAACATAGATTCTAACACATGATTTATTCTATTTATCATCAAGACATATGCAAATATCTTACTACCCCTACTGTAAATGAATAACAATCTTATCAATTAAATATTTACATCAAAATGTGATTTAACTTTTTAAATTATTCAAAGTTGGTGGCCTATGTAGTTCCCTAAATGCCAAATACTTGAGATAAGCCATTCTGGAGATTGTTAATGTAAGATTTTTTTCACATAGGTAGAAAAGTATTTCTCCTTTATCTCCCTGTCTGTGACCACAGTCAGTATAAGCAATATTCTAAAAAGCAGTAAAGATGCAGAATTAGGTAAGCTGCTCAAAGTTTCTAATTTTTAATAATACAAATCAGGTGTTTTCCTTCTTTCTCCATACCCATTTCCTTATTCTGTCTTTTTCTCAATATGATTTTAGTCTCTGTGCATTTTTATCATAATTATCCAGATTCCATGATTTATTTTATTCTCCACCTGCATATCCATGAAGTGTTTTCTCATAATACTTGTAAAATTTATATCCCTCTCCTCCACTTTCAGGCACTCATTAATTCATACCTATATTGAACATAAAATAAAATTTCCAGTTATTGTAGAGTTTTTGTAATCTGTTTTCTGTCAATATTTAATAAATGTTTGGATGCTATGTTGTTTGGTACACAGGATCATCATGCCTTCTTGACTGAGTCATTG